>NW_027361822.1:732500-1465000 GCF_039654945.1 Dendrobates tinctorius
TGCAACCGTGTCTGGGAGTAATATGCGTTAGAAGAAATTTTTCTACTCTGCAATGGTGTCTTTGGGAATACTGTGTGTAAAAACAAATTATCCTACTCTGCACTTGTCTGTGGGAGTAGTGTGTGTAAAAAAAAAAAAAAAAAAAAATTCTCCCACGCATATGTGGGAGTACTCTGAAAAACGCCTTGTTGGGGGCTACTCTGCAAAACACTCTTGTTGTTTTAGTTTTTTTCATTTTATTTTGGGGAGGTTCCAAAACATTGTGAATGACAAATACGCATAGAATGAACAAACTGTGGGGTAGTCTAACAATGGCTGGGTGCTGCTGGTATACTTCTTTGTTCAGCCAAAGGAACGGACAGGTCCTGTGGGATCCACGTCTGGTTAATTTTTATGAATGTGAGCTTGACTTGTTGGCTGTGGACAGGCAGATGTGCCTGTCTGTGATCACACCCCCTGCCTAGCTAAACACACGTTCCGACAGTACACTGCACCTCCAAGGCATTAAGGACAAGCCCAGGCCATGTGTCCAATTTGGAGGCCGAGAAGTTAAATGGAGCAGACCCATCGCTCAGTATGTGGTTGGAGACATGTGGACATGTACTCTTCCACCATGTTGTTGAAACTGTCATGCTCCTGGATTCGATCCCTTGGGCTTGTGTTATGTGGTTGGCTTCTCTTTCTGCTGAGCCACAGGAGACACATCTTTTTTCTGGGTGTTTGGTTTTTGTTTTCAGGCTGCATTTTGTCTAGCTTGGCACAGGTGTTTTTCATTTGTCCGCCGATCACCTTTAGGGTGCAATTTTATATTCTGTCCCCCAAGGGGCGTTTCCTGTTTGTGATAGATTCATTTAGATGTTCTGACATTCTATTGTTTGAAGCTAGTCTGTGAGCTTTGAGCTAAGGATTTTCGCCTTGTTGTATCCTTGCTATATTTTACACCTGTCTTTTGTTTATCTTTAGTAAGTAAGCTGGGTATTTGTTAAGGCTATGTGCACACGTAGATTTAGGTCCTGCGGCTTTTTCCGCGCGGATATGGAAAAATCAGCAGGTAAATTCTCAGGTCAAAAGACCTGCGGTTTAGCCCTGCGGTTTCACACCTCTACAATGGAGAAGGTGTGAAACCGCAGCGGAATCCGCACAAAGAATTGACATGCTGCGGATTTGAACCCGCAGCAAATCCGCGTGGAAAAATCCACAGCATGTACACAGTGGTTTTCAGTTTACCATTGAAAACAATGGTACTGTACAACGCACCTAAATCTGCTGCGGGCCCGCAGAGCCTGAAATGCTGCGGATTCGCAGCAGAATCCGCACCGTGTGCACACAGCCTAACAGTAATTGCTTTATTATTTGTTTGGTATTTTGTTATTTATGTTATTCACTCTGAGATCCTTCCTTTGTTCATCACACATATCCTCTTGTAGCTAAGTTACACTCTACTCTGCCCTCCAATTCTTTAGGAGGAACATGAAGCAACTCATTGGATGTTTAGGCAGGTTAGGTCTGAGTTGCCATCTCCTAGTTCTGTGGGTAGGGCTATCTCTGTACCCACAGACAACACTAGCGACTGTGGTGTCAAAATAAATAGTTTGTACAGGAACTGACAGGCATAACCGAAACGCTGCTCCTGCTGATACGGACCATATCAGATGTTGGTGCTGGATGTTGCGGCGTTCTGAGGAAGGTTTTCCACATTTCGGCCATGCTAACCCTCCCTTCCGAATTGGTGTCGGTGCCCCAGCTGCGTAGGTGACTTCCCCCTCTGCCTTGTGCTTCCTCTGAGCCCCCGCTGTCAGGTGAGGACGCCATCAGTAATGTGTCTACCAGCGTGCTCTTGTATTCCTGAATTTTCTGATCATCCTCCAATGTCGGAAATAAGGACGGCACATTGTGCAGGTAGTGGGGATCCAGCAGGACGGTGGCCACCTAGTAATCAGCACTTGTAACAATCCAGGCAACTCAGTGGTCATTGCAAAGGCACTGTAAACTGTATTGGCTCATGTGTGCCAGGCTGCCCAGAGGCAACAACTAGCTGTCCTCGGTGGGAGTTGTATCGGCTGGCTCCCCTATATCCCACCAGCCACGCTCCAGTGATGCCCGTCAGCTGTTTTGAGTGCCACCCTGCTGTGAACACTGTTCTTTCTGCTCATCCTTAAAAAATGTCCCCTGACTGGACAGTTGTATAGCTGGCTGCTGTTTGTACAGAAAACCATCCTAGGAGCCATGTGTGGATGACTGGCCTGATAATGGTGTGAATGGTCCCTGTTCCTTCTCCTTTTCCTGTGCCAGAAGGGGAAAGTAGAGGTATTCTCAACAAACCGCATGGAAGAATCTCATGATGACAAGAGTGACTTTCTTGAATGAAACCAGGAACAGAATGAAAATTCTGTTTATCGCATGGAGGGAAGCCAGACACAGGTTTATATAATGGAAGGCTGTGGTTCCAATAAGCAGCCCAGCTAATAGAACTCTAAACCCTATCCATGCCACAAGAAACTTGTTAACTAATGAATGGCCTTGTAGATTTAAAGAGGACCTGTGTACAGCTAATTATTGCTTTCTTCTTATCTCCAATGTATTACAAGTCCCAGCAGCATGCTGCGCATTCATTACAGTACCCCACCTTCTACGAAGGGCCTTGTGACCAGGTTTATCCAGATATGCTATATTGAAAGCAAAATTATAAATCTACCAACTTTAACTTCAGATGTGGTTACTCATTTTTTCTCCTCCAGACCATACCCTTTCAGTGCACCAGGCACTGGAGAGAGTGATGGACTAGACGAGAGTCGTCAATTCTAGCAACCTGAAATTCTAAATTGCCATTTACCATCACTGGAGATGTAGGTACAGACGATGCCATATTCTTTGAGCAATGACCTACGAAAAACTTTGTGGACTTTAAGTGCTAGTGGCAACTTAATGCAAATGCCAATGAATTAATGACGGCAGATATCTTATATGGACCAATGAACCTGGGACCAAGTTTCGATGAAGGAACCTTCAACTTAATATTCCTAATGGTCAACCACACATAGTCATTCACACAAAGGTCTGGACCTGGCATACATTAATCATCCATGTGTTTGTATTTATCTCCCATCATCTTCAAGATGTTTTGTACACCTTTCCACATGGAACAGAATGACAAAGAAAAACGTTCCTCCCCAGGAGCCCCCGAAGCCTCCTCCCTTCTGAATGTACAGAAATGGTGGTGAAATCCGTATGCACCAAGGAGTAAAGTAACAAAATGCACCATTTTGCTAAACCTATCCACCACCACTAAAATCAGTGTTTTTTTTACTTGCAGATGGTGGAAGATTGGTAATTAAAACCATGGATAGATGAGTCCATGGTCTATTAGGTATAACTAAAAGTAGGAGAGACCCGAACAGATGAGTATGCGGAGTCTTAGAACACTCACAAGTATTACAGGTAGACACAAAATCAACAACATCCGGAACCAAATAATTTCTTTGAAGGACAGGAAGCAGGAGCGTCCCCCTGAGCGTTCAATACCTCACCCTAAAGATTGGAACATATGGCAGAAATAACCACTCCTTCTTGAAGAATAGGAAGAGTCCTCAGTACTACCTCCCCCAGGGAAACTACAGGACAAAACATCAGCCTGGATGTTTTTAACTCCAGTACAATACATGACATGGAAAGTAAACCTCGTAAAGTATGATGACCTTCTATTTTGTCTCAGAGTGAGACGTTTCACGGATTCTAAATACAACATATTTTTATGCTTTTTTGGTCGGTGACCGTTTCTTAGACAAGAATGCACATGGGCTCCATTTCCCAAGATGATCTTGATATGTGTGATAAGACGGCCCAAATCTCCACCTTCGCAATAAACTGCTGTGAAACATCAGGCTGAAATAGTGCTGGAGCTGAGGAGAAACTTTTTTTTTAGAGAATTAAATGCCTGACTGGAAGGCTCAGACCAATTGGAGAAATCTGTGCTCTTTTTGTCATGTGCATGAGTAGTTTGAAGATAGACAAGAAGTTCTGGATAAACTTCACATAACAATTAGCAAGGCCCAGAAAGCATTGTAGGGCTTTAAGATTTTCTGGAATGTTCCATTGCAATACTGCGTGAACTTTCTCAGAATAAAACAAGAAAGGCGAAGCCTGGAATTGCACCACATGAACGGCAAGCACACTTTTCCCATTCTTAGCATACAATTTATTATCTCGCAATATCTGTAGAACCTATCTGACGTGTCCCTGATGTGTACATTAAAATGTCGCCAAGGTATACCACCACAAGTTTGCCCACCATATGATAGAAGATATCATTTGATAAAACGTTGAAAACCGACGAGGGCATTAGTCAGACCAAATGGCATGACAATGTTTTTGAAATGCCCTTCAGGGATGTTGAATACAATTTTCCACTCATTTTCTTCCCTGATTTTAAATAGAATATAGCCCTCCCCCTCCTATGGTCCAACTCGGAGAACCATTTGTTTAATTGTTTAATGTTTTTAAATATTATAGCAGTTTTGCCTTGAGTAATGAGCAAAAATCCAAGTGGCAAGATGTGGAAAGCTCATTAAGACTTAATCAAAAGCAAGTTACAGTTGTAATTGACACAAAAGGAGGCTCTACAAAGTACTGACTTTAGAGGGGTGAATAGTTACAGTTGTGGCCAAAAGTATTGACACCCCTGCAATTCTGTCAGATAATAATCAGTTTCTTCCTGAAAATGATTCCAAACACATTCTTTGGTATTATTATCTTCATTTAATTTGTCTTAAATGAAAAAAAACACAAAAAGAATTGTCCTAAAGCCAAATTGGATATAATTCCACACCAAACATAAAAAGAGGGTGGACAAAAGTATTGGCACTGTTCGAAAAATCATGTGATGTTTCTCTAATTTGTGTAATTAACAGCACCTGTAACTTACCTGTGGCACCTAACAGGTGTTGGCAATAACTAAATCACACTTGCAGCCAGTTGACATGGATTAAAGTTGACTCAACCTCTGTCCTGTGTCCTTGTGTGTACCACATTGAGCATGGAGAAAAGAAAGAAGACCAAAGAACTGTCTGAGGACTTGAGAAACCAAATTGTGAGGAAGCATGAGCAATCTCAAGGCTGCAAGTCCATCTCCAAAGACCTGAATGTTCCTGTGTCTACCGTGCGCAGTGTCATCAAGAAGTTTAAAGCCCATGGCACTGTGGCTAACCTCCCTAGATGTGGACGGAAAAGAAAAATTGACAAGAGATTTCAACGCAAGATTGTGCGGATGTTGGCTAAAGAACCTCGACTAACATCTGAACAAGTTCAAGCTGCTCTGCAGTCCGAGGGTACAACAGTGTCAACCCGTACTATCCGTCGGTGTATGAATGAAAAGGAACTGTATGGTAGGAGACCCAGGAAGACGCCACTTCTTACCCAGAGACATAAAAAAGCCAGGCTGGAGTTTGTCAAAACTTACCTGAAAAAGCCTAAAACGTTTTGGAAGAATGTTCTCTGGTCAGATGAGACAAAAGTAGAGCTTTTTGGGCAAAGGCATCAACATAGAGGTTACAGGAGAAAAAAAGAGGCATTCAAAGAAAAGAACATGGTCCCTACAGTCAAACATGGTGGAGGTTCCCTGATGTTTTGGGGTTGCATTGCTGCCTCTGGCACTGGACTGCTTGACCGTGTGCATGGCATTATGAAGTCTGAAGACTACCAACAAATTTTGCAGCATAATGTAGGGCCCAGTGTGAGAAAGCTGGGTCTCCCTCAGAGGTCATGGGTCTTCCAGCAGGACAATGACCCAAAACACACTTCAAAAAGCATTAGCAAATGGTTTGAGAGAAAGCACTGGAGACTTCTAAGGTGGCCAGCAATGAGTTCAGACCTGAATCCCATAGAACACCTGTGGAGAGATTTAAAAATGGCAGTTTGGAGAAGGCACCCTTCAAATATCAGGGACCTGAAGCAGTTTGCCAAAGAAGAATGGTCTAAAATTCCAGCAGAGCATTGTAAGAAACTCATTGATGGTTACCGGAAGCGGTTGGTCGCAGTTATTTTGGCTAAAGGTTGTGCAACCAAGTATTAGGCTGAGGGTGCCAATACTTTTGTCTGGCCCATTTTTAGAGTTTTGTGTGAAATGATCAATGTTTTGCTTTTTGCTTCATTCTCTTTTGTTTTTTCATTGAAGACAAATTAAATGAAGATAATACCAAAGAATTTGTGTTTGCAATCATTTTCAGGAAGAAACTGAGTATTATCTGACAGAATTGCAGGGGTGTCAATACTTTTGGCCACAACTGTATATACACCAAAGTTTTCAGTTATTTTTTCCTACTTGTTGTTTGCTAGGCATGTTCTTTACATGAAGGGATGCAGACCATAAAAAAAACTGTGAAACTCCAGGCTGTGAGGCACCAAAGCACAAAAATGCAAAGGGAGGTGAATATTTTCACAAGCCACTGTATACAGTTGTTCTCAAAAGTTTACATACCCCAACAGAATTTTGCTTTCTTGGCCTTTTTTCAGAGAATATGAATAATACCAAAACTTTTTCTCCACTCATGGTTAGTGGTTGGGTGAAGCCATTTAATGTCAAACTGCTATTTCTCTTTTTAAATCATAATGACAATCCAAACCATCCAAATGACCCTGATCAAAAGTTTACATACCCCATTTCTTAATACCATGTATTGCCCCCTATAACATCAATGACAGCTTGAAGTCTTTTGTGGTAGTTGTGGGTGTGGTTCTTTATTTTCTTAGATGGTAAAGCTGCCCACTCTTCTTGGCAAAAAGCCTCCAGTCCCTGTAAATTCCTGGACTGTCTAGCATGAACTGCGCCCTTGAGATCTCCTCAGAGTGACTCAATAATATTGAGGTCAGGAGACTGAGATGGCCACTCCATAACCTTCTGTTTGTTCTTGTCTTAGGGTGTCTATAATTGAGTTGTATTACAGTTTGAATGGAAATACTATAAAATATAAGATATAAATATATAATGCCAGTGCAATGTTACTGAAAAATAATAAAATCATTTTTATTCTTGGCAGATGATTGTACCAAGAGCTCCGATGGATGTCCGATATTTTTAGATTTTCCAGCAAATAATCTTGGTATCACACCAAGAACTTGTGAAGAACATGTTATTATACTAGATACATCTCAAGACCTTCTCAGTAAAAATCTGTCATCTGATCCTTTTCAGCAGGACTTTTTTTCTGCTTCATCAAAGACAAATATGAAAAACAAAAGTCACAGAAGGGCTGTTGAACACGAAATAGATCACAGAAGGAGGAAGCCATTTTCATGTTCAGAATGTGAGAAATGTTTCAATACTAAATCAAGGCTTGTAATACATCAGAGAATTCACACAGGGGAGAAGCCATTTTCATGTTCAGAATGTGGGAAATGTTTTAGTCGAAAAGCTAGTCTTGTAGTACATCAGAGAAGTCACACAGGGGTTAAGCCTTTTTTATGTTCAGAATGTGGGAAATGTTATTATTCAAGCTATTCTCTTTTTAAGCATCAGAGTATTCACAGAGGTGATAAGACATTTTCTTGCTCAGAATGTGAGAAATGTTTTACCCAAAAAGCACTTCTTAATAGACATCAGAGAATTCACACAGGAGAGAAGCCTTTATCATGTTCAGAATGTGGGAAATGTTTTAACCAAAAAGCACATCTTATTACACATCAGAAAATTCACACAGGAGAGAAGCCTTTTTCATGTTCAGAATGTAGCAAATGTTTTACAGATAAAACAAGTCTTGTTTCACACCAGATAAGTCACCCAGGCAACAAGGCATTTTCATGCTCCGAGTGTGGGAAATCTTTAGAAAAAAACCCACTTTTAATCAGGCATCAGAGAATTCACACGGGGCAGAAGCCATATTCATGTTCAGAATGTGGGAAATATTTTAACCAAAAACATAATCTTGTTAGACATCAGAGAATTTAGAATCAGAGATATTTAGCTTGCAAAATATCAGAATGGGAGAAAGGATCTCCTGAAGCATTTGTGATCGTAATGGGGGACTTTAACAAAGGAAAACTCAACCTGGATCTCCCCAAATTTACTCAACATATAAACTGCTTCACGAGAGAGAACAATACGCTTGATCACTGCTATACTGTCTTAAAAGGGGCCTACAGGGCAGAGAGGAGAGCAGCAGTGGGCTTTTCAGATCATTGTCTAATTCATTTAATTCCAGCCTACAGGCAAAGGTTGAAAACATCCAAACCTACAGTTTATACAAAGAAGACATGGTCTGAGGAGGCAAAATTGCAACTGCAAGCATGCTTTGAATGCACGGACTGGGAGGTATTCCAGGAAACATGCTCGGGTCTGGATGAATGGGTTGATGCAGTGTCCTCATATATCCGTTTTTGTGAAGACACGTTTATTCCATCCAAATCTGTCCACTTTCGGGGAAACAACAAGCCGTGGTTTACAAATAAAGTCAGGTTGATCCGTAAGAGAAAAGAGGAGGCTTATAAAGCAGGCGATATTACTGAATTCAAGAAACTTAGGAACTCGCTATCTAAAGAGATCAAGTTAGCCAAACACGAGTATGCAAAGATTCTGGAGGAAAGGTTCTCATCAAAAGATACTAGATCTGCATGGAGAGGATTAAGAGAGGTCACCAATTATAAAAGCCACCCCACTATAGTGAACCCCAGCAGAAGTCTGGCAGCAGAGTTAAATGAATTCTACTGCAGATTTGAGGCAAGCTCTACACACAGTGGCTATTCATCTCTAAGCTCCTCAGTCTGTTCATATAAAGATCATTCATTGTGCAACACCCAAGTAGTGATCTCCGAGGCAGAGGTGATACGCATCCTGAAGGGACTTAAGGTCAAAAAGGCACCTGGCCCTGATGGTGTATCTCCAATGTGTCTGAAAGTATGTGCTACCCAGCTTGCCCCTATACTGACAAATATATACAATGTGTCACTGAAAGAGTGCGTTGTACCTCAGTGTTGGAAAAATTCTACAATTATCCCTGTCCCCAAGAAAGTGGGATCCTCTGAGTTGAACGACTATAGACCAGTAGCACTCACATCTGTAGCTATGAAAGTCTTCGAAAGAATTATGATGTCCCACCTGATAAAATTCGCGCAGAAGCTATGGGACCCGCTTCAGTTTGCCTATAAGGAGAATCGTTCAGCAAACGACACTGTCAATCTGGCACTGAAGTACATTTTGGATCATACAGATGAACGGCACTCATATGTCCGGATTCTTTTCATGGACTTTAGCTCAGCGTTCAAGACCATTGATCCGAATTTACTTCATAAGAAAATGGTAGCTCTTGGAGTCCCTCTCAACTTATGCTTGTGGATTTATAACTTCCTGACAGCCAGGATACAGAGTGTAAAAGTTGGACCATTCACTTCGGACACCTTGGTCACAAACATCGGGGCACCTCAGGGGTGTGTTTTGTCCCCGTTACTGTTTTCTCTCTATACGAATGATTGCATCTCTTCAGCAGACTCAGTAAAAATCTTGAAATTTGCCGATGATATGACACTGATTGGTCTCATCAGGGGAAATGCTGAAGACTTGTATCGGAGTGAGGTGGAAAGAATATGTGACTGGTGTAAAGCCAATAATCTTGTACTCAACACTAAAAAAACTGCTGAGATGGTTGTGGATTTTAGGAAAGATCAACATGAGATACTTCCAATCTACATCCATGACGAAGTGGTTCTTAGGGTCACAGAGACCAAATTCCTTGGTGTTATCATCTCTCATGATCTTAAATGGGGGAAAAACGTGGATGCTGTTATAAGAAAAGCACAACAGAGGATGTTCTTCCTGCGTCAGCTGAAAAGATATGGTTTGTCTAAGAATCTGCTGATCTTATTCTTTAATGCTGTCATCAGATCTGTGATTTGTTCCTCTCTGATAGTCTGGTATGGGGGAGCCACTGCGCATGACAAACTCCGCTTACAAAGGACTTTCAGAACAGCAGAGAGAATTATAGGCTCCCCCTGCCTAAAATCCAGGATCTTTATGATAAGAGTATTCGATCCCACGCATTGAAAATTTCATCCGATCCCTCTCACCCGGGACACTCCTCATTCCAACTACTCCCTTCAGGACGTCGCTTCAGAGTCCCAAAATGCAGTACCAACCGCCATATGAACAGCTTCTATCCACTCTCTGTTCAACAATTAAATCGTCATGTGTAGACTATATACTGTATCTGTCTTGTTAGATGTTACTTGTTGTATCTGTTGTTATATATTATGTTGCCTCTTTGCCACAAAGAATTCCTTGTATATATGTAATATGTACTTGGCGATAATAAATTTGATTGATTGATTGATTGAGAATTCACACAGGTGAGAAGCCTTTTTCATGTTCAGAATGTGGGAAAACATTTTTAAAAAAATTAGTTTTGATTAGGCATCAGAGAACTCACACAGGGCAGAAGCAACATACATGTTCAGAATGTGGGAAATGTTTTAACCATGAAGCACGTCTTTATAGACATAAGAGAATTCATCCAGGAGAGAAGTCTTTTTCGTGTTCAGAATGTGGGAAATGTTATAATCATGAAGCACTTCTTAATAGACATCAGAAAATTCACACAGGCGAGAAGCCATTTTCATGTTCAGAATGTGGGAAATGTTATAACCAAAAAGCACTTCTTAATAGACATCAGAGAACTCACACAGGGGAGAAGCCATTTTCATGTTCAGAATGTGGGAAATGTTTTATAGATAAATCAAGTCTTGTTAAACATCAGATAAGTCACACAGACAACAAGGCATTTTTATGCTCCGAATGTGGGAAACTTTTTAAACGAAAATCCGTTTTAATTAGGCATCAGAGAATTCACACAGGTCAGAAACCATTTTCATGTTCAGAATGTGGGAAAAGTTTCAATACTATTTCACATCTTGTTACACATCATAAAACACACACGAAAAAGTAGCCATTTTGTTTGTTTTATTGGCAAAATGTAAAAGAAAAACTACAAGTCACATTAAAATATCCAAAAGAAAAAAAGCACTTTAGAGCAGTAAATGATTATTAAAAATGTACACAATTATTTTGACAATTTTTTATTGGAAACTAATTAGTATTCAACTAATACTGTTATATGTGAACAATGTGTACATTTCTATAACTGCAGCTTAAAATGTTTGTCCAATGGCGATTTTTCACATCCTATTTGATATTGACAAATTGCTGCTACACATGAGCTACTAAGGTAATTATCCAATGCCCAGCTTGTCTCATTAAATTAATAGGGTGACCTTATCATTTGATGTGACCAGGTGCGTTCATAGCAATTATGTGGTCCCAAATCAAGTCTGAATTGGAAACCCTTTGAAACTACTCACCCCCAAACAAAATTAACTAGCATAGTCAAATCTTGACGTGTACTTATGGAATTGTGGGAGAGCTGGTATTTAAATATAAATAGTGAATGACATATATCTAGTACATAGTATAGTTGAGAGATGATTCAGAATGTAAATGCGATTCTTCACCCTGCGAGCAGATAGGACAGGTACTAAGTTTAATTGACGCCCATTATATAACATCATTATATAAGATGGCCCAAACCCTATTCCGTTTGTGCATTTTATACTTGCTTTACCTGCCTAAGAATATTATATGAAGGGAGCCTTATGGTAAAAGGGTTGTCCTCTACTCAAACAACGCCTCCTGAATAACGGTGTTCCCCCAAGTAAAACAACAGCAACTATACTCCCCTCCAGTGTGGTTGTTGTTCCAGCGGTGTCGACACTGGCTCTCCCAACGCTTATGTTGCAGTGTTATGTCTCATGATCGTTGAAGAGAAAGGCTGATTTGTGGAAATTAAAAGCATAATACGATATGAAGGTCACTAGTTCGTTAGAGATGGTCCCTATCCCCAATCCATGGCGGCCTTCTCTGTCCACCACTGATGATTTGAAGACAATGTGCAAGGATATGGCAATCCCTTTGGTTTTATTTAAAGCGTGTGTAGAAAAGTGGGTAAGGGGGACAGGAATTTTGGGTGTGATGTTTTAGGAAAGTGTCTCTTTGAGGCATATCACATCGGCTTGTAAAGGTCAGTAGTAATGAAAGGCCTTGGTTATTGTGTGATAAAAATGGTTATAGGCATGGTGTAGATGTAAAGACCCCATAAGTGGTCTATATTTAGGACCGGGAGACCAGTTGTCAAAATAAAAGGTGATTTATTTATTTTTTTGTTTATTCAGGCTAGTTAGTGGGTTGAGGGTTGGCATAGTTGGAACATTTGGTTGAGGGAAAGAAACTTGAATGGAATAAGGGGAACAAGGGAGGGGAGGAGGGTGCGACAGATGGTGTAGATGGCTGAGCATAATATGTTGAGCAGCATTGTGTAGCAACACTGAAGAGACGTGGGGATGTAAGGGACAACGCATTTGTAATTTAGAAACTATAGCGAGGCTTAGTGAGGCTTGAGATGGGCCAGGTTGGCTCAAAAGGCGATAGGCCAGCCATCACATGTAGAATAAAGGAGATTGGCTTGTGTGAATAGATAACAATTATTGGTTAGGCGAGCTGAATGAAAGAAAACACTCTGATGCCAGAGGATGCGGCTATCAGTTGAGGATATGGAAAAGGGTTTAACTAGACAAGGTTGTCAGGGTTATTAGGGATATAACCCAACCTTTGTTTCCACTTTCAGTTACAGTTAGGAACCCGCAGTTCTCTGGCGCCCACTTTACCCCCAAGTCAGTCAGGAAACTGCACCTAAGATAAATGGTCGCCGGAAAGGCTGCCTTGTCACGTACTGGCTATCAGGCACTCTGCAGTGAGGGCTGTATGTATATCACTAATCCCAGGCCGGAAATACACACATAAACCTCCGTTCTGTCACTGCCAGGGTTCTCCAATACCAACAGGACGCTATGCTGTCACCAGTTCCTCATTTGATACTAAAGCCTATATCGGGTCAGGAACCAACCCACAGGGTGGCGTGATTTGGCACGGAGTATGTGTCGGTTCAATCATAGAGCAAAAAGAATGAAACTAGTAAATTTATAAGTTTACTCCAGAAAATATAGGCAGTGTTTACAAAAATACAAAAGATATTACAAAAGGAGACAAAATACAGTATGTACAGACAGTTACAAATAAAAGGGATTAAAATAAGAAATTTACTCATGTCCCAGGTAGGACGTGTCAATAAAGGGGAGGAGGGCCTTCCCAAGGAAAATGGTTCATTAGCACAGCGTCTTAGCTGGCTCTCCTGGCATCTGACACCTACCCAATTGAGCATCTTACTTTTATGCTTTTGCCCAGAACCAAGGGACTCCTCTCTTGCTGACCTAACTTGGTGGGCTGTGTTAAAGGATGTACACCCCTTTTGAAAAGTTACTAAAACTCCTACCTTTTTATAACTTTGGATGGGCGGCTCACAGGGTGATGACAGGGTCATTACCTTTTCCCCTGCACGTGACCATTGTTTTGAGACCAAATATGGCATGCCTGCGTGTTACTGGGGGGCAGAAACTGTTTTCACGGATTCTGATGGCCGCGCCAGTTGCCGTGTGTAACCCTAATTATACCATGTCTGAATATACATTTTTCCTGTCTCCATGATTATTGTGTTATTAAATACGACCTGGAATAGACAAAGGAAATCTTGGCTGGAAAAGAAAAACTCACTTAACTGGTCATATGCAATAAAAGTGACCAGCTGCTGAGGGAAGGGGAGAGAATGGATAGAATTTCACAGAGCAGAGAGGGGGGCTGCAGCTGAGAGGGGGAATGCTTGTGAAACTTGCTCTTTACAAACCAGTGGGGGGAAAGGCAGTAATTCATCTCTGGATGTGTACCTGGGATATCATGAAATAACTCATATTTTCCTGAAAAAGGTATTAAGAACTTGTGAGCCTATCAGATATAAACATTGGTGAGGGGGTACAATTCATCAGTAGGTTACACACAGTAGATTACACAAGAAGGAAGACACACAGCAAGTCAGCAGGATTCAGAAACAACATGGCTGATGTGATAACCTATGGTGAGCTGCAACATGTGCTACATGTTCACAGATCGACCAGAAGAAAAATCCAACTTCAACTGCCAGAAGTGTAGACTACTGGCCCTTTTAGAAGAAAAGGTGTGGGGTCTGGAAGAAGGAATTGCAATTTTGAAACTCATCAAAAAAAATGAAGACTTCCTAGACAGAACAGAGGCATCGCTACTGCTCACAGAGGGGGAAGAAAGTGTCAGAGAACCTCCAAAAGCAGACAAGTGGAAGCATGTGACCAAAAGAAGCAAGAAGACCATGGAGACATCACCAACCACACAACTGAGATACCGATACCAAGGCTTTGTGGAGGATGAAGATGGCACACCGAAGGATGAGGCAGTTCCAGCAAGCAAAGAAGAAAAGGGCACAAAGCAACACACAGACGTGACAACAAAAAGTACAGCTAAGAAGCGAAGAAGAGTGGTAGTGGTGGGAGACTCTATGCTGCCTCCCAGGTGCGAAGATCAAGGATGTGACCGATAGGATACCAAAGCTCATCAGTTCCAAGGACGTCCACCCATTTCTTCTGATACATGTTGGACCAATGACATGGCAAGGAAGGAGCTACTGGCAATTTGCAAAGACTTTGAAGAGTTGGGGAAGAAAGTAAAGGAACTGGATGCACAGGTAGCTTTTTCTTCTATCCTTCCAGTAGACTGGCACGGCACCAGGAGATGGAACAGGATCCTTGATGCGAACTGCCTAAGACGATGGTGCAGTCAACAAGGATTGGGATTCCTGGACCACGATGTGAGTTACCTGTATGAAGGACTCGTCGCCAGAGACTGACTACACCTCAACAAACCTGGGAAACACATTTGCCAGAAGACTCGCTACGCTAATCAGGAGGGTATTATTCTAGAAGAAGAGGAGATGGGAAGAAATATATTAGACTCAAACATGAAGCCAGAAAATATACTGATGAAGGACATAAGGTGTGGCAAAGAAGACCCAAGACAACATACTCAGAAGGGAGGTAAGAAAATTTCTAAAACAATTCACAGGAAGGAGATTGGAACAAAGCAAAATTCTCTAAACTGCATCCTCGCAAACGCCAGGAGCCTGACAAACAAGATGGAAGAACTAGAAGCAGAAATATCTACAGGTAATTAGAACATAGTGGGAATAACAGAGACATGGTTAGATGAAAGCTATGACTGGGCAGTTAACTTACAAGGTTACAGTCTGTTTAGAAAGGATTGTAAAAATTGGAGAGGAGGAGGGGTTTGTCTTTATGTAAAGTATTGTCTAAAGTCCACTTTAAGAGAGGATATTAGCAAAGGAAATGAGGATGTTGAGTCCATATGGGTCAAAATACATGGAGGGAAAAATAGTAACAAAATTCTCATTGGGGCTGTTACAAACCCCCAAATATAACAGAAATCATGGAAAGTCTACTACCAAGGCAGACAGATGAAGCTGCAACCCATGAGGTCCTTGTTATGGGGGACTTTAACTTCCTGGATATTAACTGGGAAACAGAGACCTGCAAAACCCCTAAAGGCAACCGATTTCTGCTAATAACCAAGAAAAATTCTTTCACAATTGGTGCAGAATCCAACCAGAGGAGCATCACTTTTAGACCTAATACTCTCTAATAGACCTGACAGAATAACAAATCTGCAGGTCGTCAAGCATCAAGGAAATAGCAACCACAATACTGTACATTTTCACTTGTCTTTCGCTAGGTGGACATGTCAGGGAGTCACAAAAACACTGAACTTTAGGACGACAAAGTTTGACCAGCTTAGAGATGCCATTAATCTGGTTGAATGGGACAATGTTCTCAGAAATAAGAGTACAGATAAATGGGAAATGTTTAGGAACATCCTAAATAGGCACTGTAAGTGGTTTATACCTTGTGGGAATAAAAGGACAAGAAATAGGAAAAACCCAATGTGGTTAAACAAAGAAGTAAGAGGGGCAATTAACAGTAAAAAGAAAGCATTTAAACCACTAAAGCAGAATGGCACCGCTGAAGCTCTAAAAAACTATAAGGAGAAAAATCCTTTATCTAAAAAACTAATTAAAGCTGCCTAAAAGGAAACAGAGAAGCACATTGCTAAGGAGAGTAAAATTAATCCCAAACTGTACTTCAACTATATCAATAGTAACAGAATCATAAGGGAAAATGTAGGCCTGTTAAATTGTGAGGACAGAATGGTTGTAGATGACGAGGAAAATGCTAACATATTAAACACCTACTTCTCCACGGTATTCACGGTGGAAAATGAAATGCTAAGTGAAATGCCGAGAGACAAAGAAAACCCTATATAAAGTGTCACCAATCTAACCCAAGAAGAGATGCGAAAACGGCTAAATAAGATTAAAATATATAAATATCCGGGTCCGGATGGCATACACCCACAAGTACTAAGTAATATAATTAACAAACCATTTGTCATGGTCCAGTCCGGAGTTTATTTTCTTCTGTCTTCACTCTGGACTGGTCATGCAGGGGTTAATCTCAGCCTTGTTCTGGAGCTAGCTGAGCTATTTCTTGTCACAGCCTGCTCACCAGTGTTAGTGATAGCTCAAGCTTCCAGTTTAGAGCCTCTGACCCTTGTACCTTGGTGATCCTCCTGCCTTTGCCTTGTATCCACATGTATGACCCGGACTGATCTCTGACCCCTTCTCTTGGCATTCATCTCTGCTGCTACGTTCCATCTCTGGCATTTGACTCTCCGGCTTGTACCCTGACCATGTATTTCGCCTCACGTTTTTGGACCCCGTGCTCATGGTTTGGCTTTCTGACCCTCGGCTTGGTATTTTGACTATGTGTATTGCTGCTGCTTCTGGTATGTCTGCTCCTGACATGTCTGCTTTCTGACTCGGTTCGTCTGACCATTCTCTCTCGTTATCTGTGACACCTGTGCGGTTGCTCATTGTTGCTACCTGTACTGTGTAACCTCTCTTCCCTCACCAGCTCTCCCTGGTGGAGGTTTCACTACACCATTATTTCTTATATTTAGGAACTCTATAGCGATGGGGTCTGTTCCACTGGACTGGCGTATAGGAAATGTGCTACCAATATTCAAAAGTGAACCTGGCAATTATAGGCCAGTAAGTCTAACCTCTATTGTTGATAAAATATTTCAAGGGTTTCTGAGGGAGGTTATTCTCGATTATCTCAATGAGAATAACTGTTTAACTCCATATTAGCATGGGTTATTGAGGAATCGCTCCTGTCAAACCAATCTAATCAGTTTTTATGAAGAGGTGAGTTATAGACTGGACTAAGGTGAGTCATTGGACATGGCATATCTTGATTTTTCCAAAGCGTCTGATACCGTGCCACATGAGGTTGGTACACAAAATGAGAATGCTGGGTCGGGGGAAAATATGTGTAAATGGGTAAACTGGCTTAGTGATAGAAAGCAAAGGGTGGTTATAAATGGTATATTCTCTAACTGGGTCGCTGTAACCAGTGGGGTACTGCAGGGGTTGGCGTTGAGACCTATTCTCTTCAACATATTTATTAATGATCAGGTAGAAGGTTTACCCAGTAAAATATCGAAATTTGCAGATGATACAAAACTATGTAAAGTGGCCAATACAAGATACTATTCGGCTACAGATGGATCTGGATAAGCTGGAAACTAGGGCCGAAAGGTGTCAGATGGAGTTTAGCAATGATAAATGTAATGTTATACACATGGGAAGAAGGAGACAATTTCACCATTATACACTGAACGGGAAACCACTGGGTAAATCTGACATGGAGAAGGACATGGGGATCCTAGTTAATGATAAACTTATCTGGAGCAGCCAGTGCCAGACAGCGGCTGCCAAGGCAAACAGGATCATGTGGGGGTAGCTGTGGTGCTGTTGGGGAGAAGTTTCAGGAAAGGGGGGATTGTGCTTGCTCAACTGGACAATGCGTACCCCTCTTCCACACCCTGTCACTGAGGGATAATTACTTATACTAGCTCTATACACTGCATATTGTTCAGGAGTCCCTGCCACTGCCTTTCTGGCGTCTTGAGGCAGTGCGGGGGGCACAGGTTCCTTGACATGTCGTGGAATCCACATCCATTCACCTCTGTCTCCAGCTGCTCTTTCCTTTTTGTTTTTGTATTTAACTAGGATGAGATCAGGCTCAGTCTCCCTGCAGAAGGGATAGGACAGGATCCGTCTCCAGGTGCTGGACACTCAGCAGCAAAGGTACTTCCCAGTTCCAGTCAGTAACTGGATCTTGAAGTCAATCTGGCATGCTTTTCTGCTGGATTTTTGGCTGAGTAGAGTTGCAGAAGGGTCCACGGAGTCAGATGTCTGTAGGCAAGATTTGTGGCACTTCTAGGAGCAAAAAATTGCTTGTAAAAGGGATCATATATGGAAGATGAGCTCACACACAGCTTCCCTGCTTGGTGTCTAGGCCACACCACCAGTTTTTGGAGATTTTAGCTGCTAAAGGCAAGAAGAGGGGATTTGGGTTCAGCCCAGAGGGCTGGAAGGGAATGACCCAAAGGGGATAAAGGCTAGTGTGAAGCACTGTGGTCTCTCTGTTATGCACGCAATCCACTTCAATAGTGGGGTCACGTCGAGTAATGTGCTGTGAAGGACCTAGGAGCCTGATCGCCTCCA
This sequence comes from Dendrobates tinctorius, assembly GCF_039654945.1. Classification (NCBI taxonomy): domain Eukaryota; kingdom Metazoa; phylum Chordata; class Amphibia; order Anura; family Dendrobatidae; genus Dendrobates; species Dendrobates tinctorius. The sequence goes on from NW_027361822.1 coordinate 751,094, forward strand.
TGCCACACCACATTGATGCAGTAATCGATGCCAAAGGAGCCCCGACCAAGTATTGAGTGCATTTATTGAACATACGATTCAGTAGGCCAACATTTTGAATTTTAAAATCATTTTTTTTCAAGCTGGTGTTATAAAGTATTCTAATTTACTGAGACAATGACTTTTGGGTTTTCATTGGCTGTAAGCCATAATCATCATTAACAGAAATATACACTTGAAATAGATCACTCTGTAATGACTCTATATAATGAGTTTCATTTTTTTGTATTGAAAAACTAAAATAAATTAACTTTTTGATATTTCAATTTTGTGAGATGCATGTGTATTTTGCTTTTCCCCTGCTCCTCTGCCCTGCTAATCAGTATTTAAATCATATCCAGTGTGTTTATGTTTGTGATTTTTAATATCCTTTTAATCAATTATATCTCACATGGAATAAGTCTGTATTTGTATTTTTTACTTGCTATGATATTTTATTTATTTTATATGAGGATATCTTGTAGAAATGCGTTTTCATGTTAGTGTCCAGCAGTTAGGTTTTATTATTCTTCATTCTTTTATATTAGATGGCATCTTCCTTCTTGTTTTCCAGGTAGGTTATATTCACTTCTCAACATTGTAATTGCAATACGAAGAGGAACAAGTCGTAAGGTTATGCAAATTGTCACTAAGATCTGAAAATAATCAAATTTTCAAGCACCTGTTAAGTAATCTATGTTAGCACTAGAGATGGGCGAACCCGAACAGTAATGTTCAGGGTCCGTGCCGAAGATCTACTGCTTGGGCAAGGACTTCACCAGGAAGTCTGTTTTACTGTTCGGGTTCACCACCCCAGTCACCGGGTGTTTCTCACACTGTCATCTGCATGATAGTGCAAGAACACCAGTGTCTTGAATCAGCAGTAAGATTAATACTACTTTTCAAAGTGCTGCAGTTCCCACACTGTCAGAAGACAGCAAGAGCTCGAAGCTGTGACGCAAGGTAAAATGTTTATGTCCTTTCACTGGTGTTGACTGATGGGACTACTACTCCCGTCAGCCTACGCCTGCTGTCACTAACAACAGCGAGACCAGGTGGTGACTGATGGGAGTATTCATCAGCTGGGGCCTGCGCTCTAAATAAATAAATTAAAAAAAAACAGCTTGGGTTCCGCTGTATTTTTGATAACCAGCCTGGCAAAATTGACATGACAGATATTAGTCTGAGTGCAATCTCATTTTTTATTAAATTGTACTCATCAGAGTTATATGCCAGTGTGAGAGCAGCCTTACAGAGATAAGTGTGCCCTATTCTGCCGATCAGTGGAGATCCCAGCTGTTTGACACCACCAATCGCCTTGGATAGGTGATAAAGGGGTCGTCTGATGAAAACAAGATCTCTCTGTTCATACATGTGTGGGGAGGTTGAACTGACGGACAGGTCTGCCTGTGGAGAAAGGCAGAGGGATAGCGCAGTATAGGCTGAGATACAGAGAAAGGGGTGTCATGTGGTAGTTTGTTCCATGTGCGGCCATGGCTGCGTCCTACTCGTCGGAGCCCACGGCCGCCTTGATTCCGGTTTCGGCCGACTACACAGCCTACCCGATAACACTTGTGGCCGTTTCTGCCCCGTCCGCTACTCCAGTTGTGGCCTGCTCCCCATTGTCTGCGGCCGCCTCTGCTCCACTCACGGCTGCGGCCCGTGCACCGGACTCTGCGGCCTATACCAGACCCTCTGCTTGGGTTGCGGAAATTATTGAAAAGAAGGCCAAAGAAGGGAGGTGTGGGCGTTACTCCATAAGGGAGAGGCCGCCATGTCTGTTCCACGGTCACACGGACGGCTGATATATATGGACACTGGCAAGGGCTATGGCTTTACTAGAGACACCACCGGCTACAAAGTATATCTGAACGTGGCCTCAATTAAGCACGGCTGGGTTCCGTGGGAGGGAGACCTAGTCTCCTATTATAAAGAATATTGTCCCCGCGGCTTCTATGCTGTGGCTGTCATCACGTACCCGGAAGGGTACGAGCCCCCAAAAAGAGGTGAGGACTCCTGGGTCTCGAGCATCTGGGACACTCGAGGCCCAGAAATATTGTTGGCATTCCAGAGACTCTACGGCTGTGGAGTCTCCCTGTTTTGGCGAAACATCAGCCGCCAGGAGGTGGCCCGGAGCACCTGTACAATGGACTGCTGGGACTGCAGTGCACCGTTGCACAATGAGGGGACTGTTCCGCATCCCTGTAGGAAGCATATCCTCCTGGTGCATCAGGGATGCCTAATGAGAGTGTTTTACTCAAAGGAAGGGGGAGCACCCCTGTCCTCATTTGATTAATATTTTTTTTGTTTTTGTTTGTTTATCTGGAGTGTATTGTTTTTGTTAAAAAGAAAGAAAGGTGAAAGGCTAAAAAAAATGTTTTGATAAAAGACGTATGGCAGTAAATATGGTAAAGTGTGTAGTAAGTTTGACATGTTGATATGTTATAAAAAAAAAAATGTGTGTTCAACAGGTCCTGGGTACTTGGAGCATGCCGACCATGACGCATTTGAGTTGGCAGGACGACGAGACAGGAAGAGTGCAGACAGACAGTGGTCCTTGAGTCAGGCCCCAGTACCACATACTCCCAGAAGGTTAGGAGGACGTTGACGATGACCTGGTAGGTTAGGGCCTCGGTCATGACGTTAAGAGGGTGACAGAAGGGGAGAGCAGTGGGAGGTACACATCCGTAGAGTAGTCCGGATGGACCTTACCCAACCTGAAGGAATTGTCATGGTGGTGTACGCGCTAGCGAGTAAGCCGTGAGCTACTCGGAGCATGATTGCTCCCGGTTTGGTTCAGCCCCCGTGTATCGTTGGCTTGGCTCAACAACCGGTCTGACAAAAGAAGGTGGGAAAGTTTCAGAACGGAAAAGGAGTCAAGATTGTCGAGGACGACAATGGACAAAGGAAGGGGGAATGTGGGGAGGTTGAACTGACGGACAGGTCTGCCTGTGGAGAAAGGCAGAGGGATAGCGCAGTATAGGCTGAGATACAGAGAAAGGGGTGTCATGTGGTAGTTTGACCATTAGAGGGCAGTGGGGAGTGTAGGAGAAAGTGACTGTGTAACTGCCATGGGTCGAGATAACTGTCATTGGTCAAAGGTAACTGTCAGGTGATAGTGGGCGCAGCTACCAGGACTGGGAGTATAAAGGCTGAGGGAAGGTTCTGGAAGGTCCAGTCAGCCAGGGGAGCTCACTAGAGAGGAAGATCTGCCGTAGAGAGAAAGACGGTAAAAGCCTTCAGAGAGTAACTGACGGTTGAGACGATCATGGGGGTGACCCAAAGGACAGAAGCCGCAGACGGAGACGGTCTGGGGGTACCAAGTGGACGGTGTACTTTGATTGGTGAAGCGCTGTGGTGGATGTGCCTAGGGCAGCCACAATGAGGTGAGCCACAAAGGACACCACAACGGTGAAACTAAGAAGTGAAGGTACCCGGGTCTGTGAGCCATAGGACTGTGAAATTCCTGTGAAGAATTGCATCGGTCGTCAGTGAGGTGGCCAATAAAAATGGACCTGTTGAATATTTCTCCTGTCTCAGTCTCGTGTCTGTCAGCGGCAAGAAGTGGGTCACCCCCCGTTCCTGTTGGATCAGCACTTCCACTCGCCTATCCTACACATGGAAGTAACGTCATAAGATACAGTTTTCCCTCATAAAAAGTGAGATTTTAGAATTCTGTACACCAGCGGATGCCAATTTATTTTCCCGAGGGGCCACATGAGACAGTGACTGTTGTGGAGGCCGTTCCAATAAGCTGAAATTAATTCTGCTCAATATTAATACAATTACTATTTTATAATATTTGTATCACTCAATACTAAGCTGAATTAATTCAGCTGAGTCGCTGCTACATGTTATGATAGGATATTGTAACTTGAGTCCTCACTTGTAACAGAGAATCAGCGCAAGATAATTCACTGTTTTTTATAAAATCTATAAATAATATAATAAATAATAATTTTTATTTATATAGCGCCAACATATTCCGCAGCACTTTACAATTAAGCGGGGACATGTACAGACAATAAATTCAATACAAGTTAAGACAATTCAAACAGTGACATTAGGAGTGAGGTCCCTGCTCGCAAGCTTACAATCTACAAGGGAATGGGGGGACACAGTAGGTGAGAAATGCTTGTTAATTCAGGTCTGGCAATTATAATAGGGCTTTTCATATAAAGCTGCATGATCCGGTCATCAGCCCGTGTGTTTAAGTGCAATAGACAAGTATCAAGTGCAGTTATCATGTGCATGAAGGGTGTGGAGACAGATGAATAGTAGGGTGCAGATTCAGAATAATATTTGGAAGGAGGGAACAGGGCAAAGTTAGCTTGCTGGGTAGTTGATGTGGTAGGCTTGTTTGAAGAGATGGGTTTTCAAAGCTCGCTTGAATAGGTCAGGGCTAGGTATCAGTCTGATCGCCTGGGGAAGTGCATTCCAGAGAGCTGGAGCAGCACGAGAGAAGTCTTGGAGGCGGAGGTGCGAGGTTCGGATTACGGGGGATGTTAGTCTTAGGTCATTTGTAGAACGGAGGGCACGTGTAGGGCGATAGACAGAGATGAGAGAGGAGATATAAGGCGGTGCAGAACAGTGGAGAGCTTTGTGGGTGAGAGAGATGAGTTTATACTGGACCCTGTAGCGAATAGGTAGCCAGTGTAATGACTGGCACAAGATGGAGGCATTGGTGAAGCGGCTGGACAGAAATATGACCCTGGCTGCCGCATTCAAGATGGATTGGAGAGGAGAAAGTTTGGTAAGAGGGAGACCGATCAGAAGAGAGTTGCAGTAGTCCAGGCGAGAATGAATAAGAGCGACAGTAAGAGTCTTAGCAGTTTCAAAGGTGAGAAAAGGTCGGATTCTGGAGATGTTTTTAAGATGCAGGTGACAAGAGCGACTGAGTGATCGGATGTACGGAGTAAAGGAAAGTTCAGTGTCGAATATGACCCCAAGACAGCGGGCATGCTGCTTGGGAGTTATGGTTGAACCCTCCAGGGTTATTTCGATGTTAGGTAGAGTGAGGTTAGTAGAGGGGAGAAACACAAGAAGTTCAGTTTTAGAGAGATTTAGTTTCAGATAGAGGGAGGACATGATGCTAGAGACAGCAGACAGACAATCCTTGGTATTTTGAATTAGGGTAGGGGTGATGTCAGGGGAAGAAGTGTATAATTGGGTGTCATCAGCATAGAGATGATACTGGAACCCAAATCTGCTGATTGTTTGTCCAATAGGGGCAGTGTATAAAGAGAAGAGGAGGGGGCCTAGGACTGAGCCCTGCGGGACCCCGATAGTAAGGGGACGAGAAGAGGAAGAGGAGCCGGAAAAAGATACAGTGAAGGAGCGGTCAGAGAGGTAGGAGGAGAACCAGGAGAGGGCTGTGTCCTTGAGGCCTATAGAGCGGAGCATAGTGAGGAGGAGCTGGTGATCCACAGTGTCAAATGCGGCAGAGAGATCCAGGAGAATCAGCAGGGAGCAATGACCTTTCGATTTAGCTGTTATTAAATCATTAGAGACTTTAGTGAGGGCAGTTTCAGTAGAGTGTAAAGAGCGGAAACCAGATTGTAAGGGGTCGAGAAGAGAGTTATCCGAGACATAGCGGATTAGACGGGAGTGGACCAGGCGTTCCAGGAGTTTAGAGATGAAGGGAAGGTTAGAGACAGGTCTGTAGTTAGCAGTGCAGTTCTGGTCCAGGGATGGCTTTTTAAGTAAAGGGGTTATGATGGCATGTTTAAATGAGGAGGGAAATATACCTGAAGAAAGAGAGAGGTTAAATATTTTAGTCAGGTGAGTGTTGACCACTGGTGAGAGAGACTGCAGGAGCTGTGAAGGAATAGGGTCACTGTTGCAGGTTGTAGGCCGAGCAGAAGCGAGGAGCTTGGAAACTTCTTCTTCTGAAACAGGCTCAAAGATGTCTAGTGAGCTTGAGGTGCGGCAGGGAAGGGGATCCAGGCACTGAGGAGATAGGGCTGAGATATCCTGATGGATGTGGTTGATTTTTTCTAGGAAATAAGTGGCCAGATCCTCACCGCTGAGGTTGGTGATGGGGGCCTGTACTTTAGGTTTCAGGAGGGAGTTTAAGGTTTCAAAAAGTCGTCTTGGGTTGTTGGATAGTGAGGTGATGAGGGTGGTGAAGTAGGATTGTTTGGCCAGATGAAGGGCAGAGTTATAGGTTTTGAGCATGAACTTATAGTGGATGAAGTCTTCTGCTAAGAGAGATTTTCTCCACTGCCGCTCTGCACACCTCGAGCAGCGCTGAAGAAAGCGTGTTTGCGTTGTGTGCCAGGGCTGCCGTTGTCTGTGTCGGGTCTTTCTGCGTATAGAAGGTGCTGCTTCATCTAGGGCATTCTTCAGTGTATTATTGAAGTGTGACAATGCTATGTCTGGACAGGAGAGGGTGGAGATGGGGGCTAAAGATGTGTGGAGATTGTCCCTAAGCTGTTGGGTATTAATGGTACGTGTATTCCGATAAGTGTGGTAAGTGGGGGTGTTCCGGGTGAGGAGACAATTCTTGACAGAGAAGGAAAGAAGGTTGTGGTCCGAGAGCGGGAGGGGTGAATTAGTAAAGTCGTGCAGCGAGCCGGGACGGGAGAAAACCAGGTCCAGAGTATTCCCGTCCTCATGTGTAGGAGAATTAGTAAACTGTGAGAGGCCGAATGAAGAAGTTAGAGAAAGAAGATGAGAGGCAGACTGGGAGAGCGGATCATTGATGGGGATGTTAAAGTCTCCCATGATGAGGGTGGGGATGTCACAGGATAGAAAGTGAGTAAGCCAGGTGGTGAAGTGGTCTAGAAACTGGCGGGAGGAGCCTGGAGGGCGATAAACGACCGCCACTCGTAAGGAGAAGGGCTTAAAGAGTCTGACGGCGTGGACTTCAAAGGAAGGAAATGTAAGTGAGGGAACCGGGGGGATGACCTGGAAAGCACATTGTGATGAAAGGAGCAAACCAACACCTCCACCCTGTCTGTTCTCAGGTCTGGGGGTATGTGAAAATTTTAGCCCACCAAACGAGAGAGCGGCAGCAGCGGTGGTGTCTGAATGCTGGATCCAGGTTTCTGTAATAGCCAGAAGGTTAAGGGAATTAGAGAGAAAAAGATCGTGAATGTAAGTCAGTTTGTTACACACAGACTGTGCATTCCAGAGAGCACATTGGAAAGTGAGAGGAGAAGGCATGCACTGAATGTTAATAAGATTAGCAGGGTTTCTATATGCAGATGGAGGAGAGTAACGTATGCTGGTGGAGGGAGGCCCAGGGTTGGGGGAGATGTCACCTGCAACTATTAAAAGGAGAAAAAACAGAAAAAGCAGGTGGTGGGATGATTTGTATGAACGTTTTGAGTGCTGCATGGTGGTTTTGATAAATCATTAGCTCCCATTATTCAGCCATTGTACCTTGAGAAACAGATACAAAGGGTATGATGTCCCCAAAGCCTTCCAATGCACAGTACACCACAACGTATGATGGCTCCACGCACAGTACGATGCCACCACAGCCCCACAATACAAAGTACGATGCCACCACAGCCCCACCATACACATTGCAATGCCACCAAAAGACCCAGTCACACACAGTATGATGTCCCTACAGCTCCCCAACATAACTTGATGGCCCCACACACAGTATGATGGATCTCACAACACCTCCACACATGGTTTGAGGTTCATCACAGCCCCCTACATAGAGTAATGGCACCCATATTCCCCCACAGACCGTAATAATGGTCCTCACAGTCCTCCTCACACACAGAATGGTCATCACAGGCAGCAGCACATGGTATGACCGTCCTCACAGCGCCCCACACATGGTTTAATGGTTCTCATCAGTCCCTATACACAGTACAATCCTCCACAACACCCTAGACAGTATTATGGTATACACATCCCCTTTATATAATGTGAGCCTCCACACACATCGCCATTTACAGTATGAGCCCCCCACACAGCCCAGCCACCACCACCCCAATATGCCGGAGACCTCATGCATCGATGCACAAAAAAAAACACTTTGTTCTCATTCTCCTGGTGCTCTGCACTTGTCTTTCCTGTGGGCATACACGTTCTGCACAGCAGACGTCACTACATCATCACATCTGCTGTCAAAGTTGCTTGTGCCGAATAGTGGGATAAACCAGCGGATGCCTACTCCACCAATAAATTCACGCAGGCATGATTGCCTCCTCCACTTTATATTGGGACACTGGCAGGGTTGCATTCTCGGCCATATATTGGGACGCCGGCAGAGTTGCCTCCTCCACTAGATTTTTTTCTGGAAAGCTTATTTAAAAAGTCAGGCAAAAAATTTTTTTTATGAACACTTCCAAACATCATAACTCATTATGGCTGTAAATGCTACATATCTACAGTCCATAATTCTGATATGAAGACAATAGCTGCATTCACTGTAAAATGATGAGAATTAGTCGTTATCTGTGTATGTTTCGTCAGCTTAAAAAAAAATCACTGACACTTTACATACAGACGGGGCAAAAATAGCTATATTTTCATAGACTGTCCTATAATTTCTGGATGGTTGCCAATTTTAATCGACGAGAGGGCGAACCCATGGTGCAGCCCATTGGCCACTTATTTACTGTTTTCAGCCCTTTGGCTGCCTCAGTGCAGGAACCAGACAGGAACAGCCGAGTCGGGAGTGCTGTACTTTTCCCAGGTCTAATGTATACTATGTACATGGATTTGAGTTACTGCAAATTATGTCCTTCTTGGCTAAAAAATACTCTTCAAAATTGCTAAGAGGAGTATTTTTAGCCCTCTGTAAAATATGTAGTGTTTCCTCTGCCAGAGCCCGTCCTATGGAACAGTGGAGGCTCCAGCAGTCAGACCCTGGAGATAGGCAAACCAGAACAGTAAAGTTCGGCATCCGCACCGAATAACTACTGTTCGGACACCGAACACGGGCTTCACCAGGAAGGCTGTGTTACTGTTCAGGTTCGGCTGCGCACATCAGGTGTTTGCCACACTGCCATGTGCATGACAGCGTGGTGAACACTGATTCTGATTGGCGGTGAAATCATGCGGGTTACAGAGCCGCAATTCCCACGTTGTCAAAAGACAGAGTGATCGCTCAGCTGTGATTGGAGGTATAAAGTTTACCTCTGGTCACTGGTGTCAACTGATGAGACTACAGCTCCCATCATCTGATGCCTGGTGCCGCTAATACCAGTGAAAGGAGTGGCTGATGGATGTAAATAAATAAATAAAAAAAAAATGGCATGGGTTCCCCTGTATTTTTCATAACCAGCCAGGCAAAACACATAGCTGGGGGCTGCAAACCTCACCTGTCAACGTCAGCAAGGCTGGTTATCAAAAATTGAATGTTCCCCACGCCGTATTTTTTAAATATTTAAATAATTTTAAAAACGACGTGGGGTTCCCCCCTATTTTTTACAACAAGCCTTGCTAAAGCAGACAGCTGGTGGCTGGTATTCTCAGGTTGGTAAGGGGCCAAGGATATTAGTTATACTCACCGAACGCCTATTCCACCGAAGCCCTCATTCTCCTGTAATAAAATTAAAATAAAATAACAACAATATACTATACCTGTATGTTGTTCTGTCCCATGTCGTAATCCATGTCTGGGGGAGAAATAGTCTTCAACCTGTTTATCCCAAGATGCGGCCGTCCAGATTGAGAACCACTGGTGACTGAACTGATGCGAGCGCAGCCTCAGTGACCAGTGGTGACATCATCGATGTTACCTCCTGTCACTGAGGCGCCATCGCAGCCAGGCTGAACTGCGGTGACTTAGGTGAGATCCCCGCTAGCAGCGTGAAAGTTTTTGTGCATGACAGCGCTGCAAACACTGGATGTTCGAGCCCCCCATTCAAGTGAATGGGGTCCGGGTACTGTTCCGGTACGCAAACTTTTTGTAACTGTTCGGCCGAACCCAAACAACTATGTGTCCACCCATCTCTAATAACGTGTTTCAGACGCACATGGCGTCGTGCAGTTTCTGCAACTTGGCACGTTTTGATTTATCAATTTAACAAATTTTGCAATTTCCAAGAAGCTGGTTTTTCTTTACACTTTGTCACAGATTCTGTGCTTCTGAGCGCCTAGAGCTTGGGTAAGCTTTTTCTATTTTATCTACAAGGGAGTTACATCACCCCCTTCCCCACACAGCTCCTGATTTTCATGACCCCCTTCCCCGCTCAGCTCCACATCATCCCCCCCTTCTTTGCACAGCCCATGATCATCATCCCCCCCTTCTTCGCACAGCCCATCATCATCATCCACCCTTCTTCGCACAGCCCATCATCATCATCCTCCTTCACACAGCCCATCATCGTCATCCTTTCTCCACACAGCCCCTTGTCATCCTCCTTCTCCGCACAGCCCCTCATCATCATCCCCCTTCTCCACACAGCCTCTCATCATCCCCCATCTCTGTACAGCCTCTCAATCATCATCCCCCTTCTCCGCACAGCCTCTCATCATCATCCCCCTTCTCCGCACAGCTTCTCATCATCACCATCTCTCTTCTCCACACAGCTTCTCATCATCATCCTCCTACTTTCTCAACACAGCCCCTCTACATCATTCGCCCTTCAAAGCACAGCCCCTCTACACCATCCCCCCATTATCACCTTACCTATGCAGCCCCACTCAATTAACATCAATGGGAAGGACTAAAAAGAATGAAGAAAAAGAATGAACATAGTAACTTTTCATTCTTTTTAGTCTGTCCCATATGTAGATAATAGGGGAATGAACACATATCCCATATAAACAGCTGTATATTATATTCCCTGAGCTTTATAGGTGGGGAATGAACATGAAATATACGTAGATAATAGAGAAATGAACACATATCCCATATAAACAGGAGTATATTATATTCCCTGAGCTTTATAGGTGAGGAAGGAACATGAAATATATGTAGATAATAGAGGAATGAACACATATCCCATATAAACAGGTGTATATGATATTCCCTGAGCTTTATAGGTGAGGAATGTAATATATGTAGATAATAGAGGAATGTACACATATCCCATATAAACAGGTGTAAATTATATTCCCTGAGCTTTATAGGTGGGGAATGAACATGAAATATACGTAGATAATAGAGAAATGAACACATATCCCATATAAACAGGTGTAGATTATATTCCCTGAGCTTTATAGGTGAGGAATGAACATGTAATATATGTAGATAATAGAGGAATGAACACATATCCTATATAAACAGGTGTATATTATATTCCCTGAGCTTTATAGGTGGGGAATGAACATGAAATATATGTAGATAATTGAGGAATGAACACATCTATATATATATACGGTAATCGTCTTATTCTGTCTGTAACCGAAAACCCGCGTCGCTGATTGGTCGCGGCCGCCAGGTGACGGGACCATGCATACCAGGAAAGGGGGGTGGGGGGACCATGCATACCAGGAAAGAGCGGTGAGAGTACCATGCATACCAGGATTGGGGGATGAGGCCCATGCATTTCAGGACTGGAGGGTGAGGGGACCATGCTTACCAGGACTGGGGGGGTGAGAGGACCATGCATATCAGGATTGAGGGGTGAGAGGACCATGCATATCAGGATTGGGGGGTGATGGTACCATTCATACCATGAAAGGGGGGTGACTGGACCATGCATACCAGGAAAGGGGGGTGAGGGGGACCATGCATACCAGGAAAGGGGGGTGAGGGGGTCCATGTATACCAGCAAATAGGGTTGAGGGGACCATGCTTACCAGGAAAGAGGGGTGAGAGTACCATGCATACCAGGATTGGGGGATGAGGCCCATGCATTTCAGGATTGGAGGGTGAGGGGACCATGCTTACCAGGACTGGGGGGTGAGAGGATCATGCATATCAGGATTGGGGGGTGAGGGGACCATGCTTACCAGGACTGGGGGGTGAGAGGATCATGCATATCAGGATTGGGGGGTGACTGGACCATGCATACCAGGATTGGGGGGTGAGGGGGACCATGTATACCAGCAAATGGGGTTGAGGGGACCATGCTTACCTGGAAAGAGGGGTGAGAGGACCATGCATATCAGGATTGGGGGGTGAGAGGACCATGCATTCCAAGATTGGAGGGTGAGGGGACCATGCATACCAGGATTGGGGGGTGAGGGGTACCATGCATATTAGGATTGGGGGGTGAGGGGACCATGCATATCAGGATTGGGGGGTAAGGGGACCATGCATACCAGGATTGGGGGGGGGTGCATTATAGCATTATTATTAAAACTTCATAAATAAACTACATACATATTCTAGAATACCCGATGTGTTAGAATCGGGCCACCATCTAGTATCCCATATAAACAGGTGTCTATTATATTCCCTGAGCTTTATAGGTGAGGAATGAACATGAAATATATGTAAATAATAGCGGAATGAACACAGCTATATATATATATATATATAATCGTCTTATTCTGTTCGTAACCGAAATCCACCTATAAAGCTCAGGGAATATAATATACACATGTTTATATGGGACAAGTGTTCATTCCCCTATTATCTACATATATTTCACCTTCATTTCATATCCAAGATGCATTAGAAATCTCTAATACCTCTCCATGTCTTTGGACCTATAAGTTACTATACTCTTTCCTTTTCTTCATTCTATTTAGTCCGTCCCAACATCAACCCTTTCCAAAATTCATGCTCCAAGAACTCACACCGAGTCCATTTTTATGTGGCTCTATGATGCAGCCCCACCGTCCTCTCCTCACAAGAAACACAATGCAGCTTCCTGCTATCGGGTGTTCACATCACACAGGACTGAAGGAAGCCCCGCCTCTTCCGGTGACGTCATTTCCTCAAAAAAATCAACTCCATTCTAGAAGCTGCTGCTTTCCATGTAGGAAGGGAAGCGGCGACATGTAAGAGCTGGAGGAGAAGTCTGCACTGGTGAGCGGTAATGGGGGAGCAGGGACTGTGTGATAGAGGGGACAGGACTCAGTCCTGGGGGGCACCGGGACTCTGCACATTAGGGGACAGCCGGCTCCACATGTAAGAGCTGGAGGAGAAGTCTGCACTGGTGAGCGGTAATGGGGGAGCAGGGACTGTGTGATAGAGGGGACAGGACTCAGTCCTGGGGGAGCATCGGGACTCTGCACATTAGGGGACAGCCGGCTCCACATGTAAGAGCTGGAGGAGAAGTCTGCACTGGTAATGGGGGAGCAGGGACTGTGTGATAGAGGGGACAGGACTCAGTCCTGGGGGAGCACCGGGACTCTGCACATTAGGGTACAGCCGGCTCCACATGTAAGAGCTGGAGGAGAAGTCTGCACTGGTGAGCGGTAATGGGGGAGCAGGGACTGTGTGATAGAGGGGACAGGACTCAGTCCTGGGGGGCACCAAGAGTCTGCACATTAGGGTACAGCCGGCTCCACATGTAAGAGCTGGAGGAGAAGTCTGCACTGGTGAGCGGTAATGGGGGAGCAGGGACTGTGTGATAGAGGGGACAGGAATCAGTCCTGGGGGAGCACCGGGACTCTGCACATTAGGGTACAGCCGGCTCCACATGTAAGCGCTGGAGGAGAAGTCTGCACTGGTGAGCGGTAATGGGGGAGCAGGGACTGTGTGATAGAGGGGACAGGACTCAGTCCTGGGGGGCACCGGGACTCTGCACATTAGGGTACAGCCGGCTCCACATGTAAGAGCAGGAGGAGAAGTCTGCACTGGTGAGCGGTAATGGGGGAGCAGGGACTGTGTGATAGAGGGGACAGGACTCAGTCCTGGGGGGCACCGGGACTCTGCACATTAGGGTACAGCCGGCTCCACATGTAAGAGCAGGAGGAGAAGTCTGCACTGGTGAGCGGTAATGGGGGAGCAGGGACTGTGTGATAGAGGAGACAGGACTCAGTCCTGGGGGGCACCAAGAGTCTGCACATTAGGGTACAGCCGGCTCCACATGTAAGAGCTGGAGGAGAAGTCTGCACTGGTGAGCGGTAATGGGGGAGCAGGGACTGTGTGATAGAGGGGACAGGAATCAGTCCTGGGGGAGTACCGGGACTCTGCACATTAGGGTACAGCCGGCTCCACATGTAAGCGCTGGAGGAGAAGTCTGCACTGGTGAGCGGTAATGGGGGAGCAGGGACTGTGTGATAGAGGGGACAGGACTCAGTCCTGGGGGGCACCGGGACTCTGCACATTAGGGTACAGCCGGCTCCACATGTAAGAGCAGGAGGAGAAGTCTGCACTGGTGAGCGGTAATGGGGGAGCAGGGACTGTGTGATAGAGGGGACAGGACTCAGTCCTGGGGGGCACCGGGACTCTGCACATTAGGGTACAGCCGGCTCCACATGTAAGAGCAGGAGGAGAAGTCTGCACTGGTGAGCGGTAATGGGGGAGCAGGGACTGTGTGATAGAGGGGACAGGACTCAGTCCTGGGGGGCACCAAGAGTCTGCACATTAGGGTACAGCCGGCTCCACATGTAAGAGCTGGAGGAGAAGTCTGCACTGGTGAGCGGTAATGGGGGAGCAGGGACTGTGTGATAGAGGGGACAGGACTCAGTCCTGGGGGGGCACCGGGACTCTGCACATCTGCACATTAGGGTACAGCCGGCTCCACATGTAAGAGCTGGAGGAGAAGTCTGCACTGGTGAGCGGTAATGGGGGAGCAGGGACTGTGTGATAGAGGGGACAGGAATCAGTCCTGGGGGAGCACCGGGACTCTGCACATTAGGGTACAGCCGGCTCCACATGTAAGAGCAGGAGGAGAAGTCTGCACTGGTGAGCGGTAATGGGGGAGCAGGGACTGTGTGATAGAGGGGACAGGACTCAGTCCTGGGGGGCACCAAGAGTCTGCACATTAGGGTACAGCCGGCTCCACATGTAAGAGCTGGAGGAGAAGTCTGCACTGGTGAGCGGTAATGGGGGAGCAGGGACTGTGTGATAGAGGGGACAGGACTCAGTCCTGGGGGGGCACCGGGACTCTGCACATTAGGGTACAGCCGGCTCCACATGTAAGAGCTGGAGGAGAAGTCTGCACTGGTGAGCGGTAATGGGGGAGCAGGGACTGTGTGATAGAGGGGACAGGAATCAGTCCTGGGGGAGCACCGGGACTCTGCACATTAGGGTACAGCCGGCTCCACATGTAAGCGCTGGAGGAGAAGTCTGCACTGGTGAGCGGTAATGGGGGAGCAGGGACTGTGTGATAGAGGGGACAGGAATCAGTCCTGGGGGAGCACCGGGACTCTGCACATTAGGGTACAGCCGGCTCCACATGTAAGAGCTGGAGGAGAAGTCTGCACTGGTGAGTGGTAATGGGGGAGCAGGGACTGTGTGATAGAGGGGACAGGACTCAGTCCTGGGGGAGCACCGGGACTCTGCACATTAGGGTACAGCCGGCTCCACATGTAAGCGCTGGAGGAGAAGTCTGCACTGGTGAGCGGTAATGGGGGAGCAGGGACTGTGTGATAGAGGGGACAGGAATCAGTCCTGGGGGAGCACCGGGACTCTGCACATTAGGGTACAGCCGGCTCCACATGTAAGAGCTGGAGGAGAAGTCTGCACTGGTGAGTGGTAATGGGGGAGCAGGGACTGTGTGATAGAGGGGACAGGACTCAGTCCTGGGGGGCACCGGGACTCTGCACATTAGGGTACAGCCGGCTCCACATGTAAGAACTGGAGGAGAAGTCTGCACTGGTGAGCGGTAATGGGGGAGCAGGGACTGTGTGATAGAGAGGACAGGACTCAGTCCTGGGGGGCACCGGGACTCTGCACATTAGGGTACAGCCGGCTCCACATGTAAGAGCTGGAGGAGAAGTCTGCACTGGTGAGCGGTAATGGGGGAGCAGGGACTGTGTGATAGAGGGGACAGGACTCAGTCCTGGGGGGCACCGGGACTCTGCACATTAGGGTACAGCCGGCTCCACATGTAAGAACTGGAGGAGAAGTCTGCACTGGTGAGCGGTAATGGGGGAGCAGGGACTGTGTGATAGAGGGGACAGGACTCAGTCCTGGGGGGCACCGGGACTCTGCACATTAGGGTACAGCCGGCTCCACATGTAAGAGCTGGAGGAGAAGTCTGCACTGGTGAGCGGTAATGGGGGAGCAGGGACTGTGTGATAGAGGGGACAGGACTCAGTCCTGGGGGGCACCGGGACTCTGCACATTAGGGTACAGCCGGCTCCACATGTAAGAACTGGAGGAGAAGTCTGCACTGGTGAGCGGTAATGGGGGAGCAGGGACTGTGTGATAGAGGGGACAGGACTCAGTCCTGGGGGGCACCGGGACTCTGCACATTAGGGTACAGCCGGCTCCACATGTAAGAGCTGGAGGAGAAGTCTGCACTGGTGAGCGATAATGGGGGAGCAGGGACTGTGTGATAGAGGGGACAGGACTCAGTCCTGGGGGAGCACCGGGACTCTGCACATTAGGGTACAGCCGGCTCCACATGTAAGAGCTGGAGGAGAAGTCTGCACTGGTGAGCGGTAATGGGGGAGCAGGGACTGTGTGATAGAGGGGACAGGACTCAGTCCTGGGGGGCACCGGGACTCTGCACATTAGGGTACAGCCGGCTCCACATGTAAGAGCTGGAGGAGAAGTCTGCACTGGTGAGCGGTAATGGGGGAGCAGGGACTGTGTGATAGAGGGGACAGGACTCAGTCCTGGGGGAGCACCGGGACTCTGCACATTAGGGTACAGCCGGCTCCACATGTAAGAGCTGGAGGAGAAGTCTGCACTGGTGAGCGGTAATGGGGGAGCAGGGACTGTGTGATAGAGGGGACAGGACTCAGTCCTGGGGGAGCACCGGGACTCTGCACATTAGGGTACAGCCGGCTCCACATGTAAGAGCTGGAGGAGAAGTCTGCACTGGTGAGTGGTAATGGGGGAGCAGGGACTGTGTGATAGAGGGGACAGGACTCAGTCCTGGGGGGCACCGGGACTCTGCACATTAGGGTACAGCCGGCTCCACATGTAAGAACTGGAGGAGAAGTCTGCACTGGTGAGCGGTAATGGGGGAGCAGGGACTGTGTGATAGAGAGGACAGGACTCAGTCCTGGGGGGCACCGGGACTCTGCACATTAGGGTACAGCCGGCTCCACATGTAAGAACTGGAGGAGAAGTCTGCACTGGTGAGCGGTAATGGGGGAGCAGGGACTGTGTGATAGAGGGGACAGGACTCAGTCCTGGGGGGCACCGGGACTCTGCACATTAGGGTACAGCCGGCTCCACATGTAAGAGCTGGAGGAGAAGTCTGCACTGGTGAGCGGTAATGGGGGAGCAGGGACTGTGTGATAGAGGGGACAGGACTCAGTCCTGGGGGGCACCGGGACTCTGCACATTAGGGTACAGCCGGCTCCACATGTAAGAGCTGGAGGAGAAGTCTGCACTGGTGAGCGGTAATGGGGGAGCAGGGACTGTGTGATAGAGGGGACAGGACTCAGTCCTGGGGGGCACCGGGACTCTGCACATTAGGGTACAGCCGGCTCCACATGTAAGAACTGGAGGAGAAGTCTGCACTGGTGAGCGGTAATGGGGGAGCAGGGACTGTGTGATAGAGGGGACAGGACTCAGTCCTGGGGGGCACCGGGACTCTGCACATTAGGGTACAGCCGGCTCCACATGTAAGAACTGGAGGAGAAGTCTGCACTGGTGAGCGGTAATGGGGGAGCAGGGACTGTGTGATAGAGGGGACAGGACTCAGTCCTGGGGGGCACCGGGACTCTGCACATTAGGGTACAGCCGGCTCCACATGTAAGAACTGGAGGAGAAGTCTGCACTGGTGAGCGGTAATGGGGGAGCAGGGACTGTGTGATAGAGGGGACAGGACTCAGTCCTGGGGGGCACCGGGACTCTGCACATTAGGGTACAGCCGGCTCCACATGTAAGAACTGGAGGAGAAGTCTGCACTGGTGAGCGGTAATGGGGGAGCAGGGACTGTGTGATAGAGGGGACAGGACTCAGTCCTGGGGGGCACCGGGACTCTGCACATTAGGGTACAGCCGGCTCCACATGTAAGAGCTGGAGGAGAAGTCTGCACTGGTGAGCGATAATGGGGGAGCAGGGACTGTGTGATAGAGGGGACAGGACTCAGTCCTGGGGGAGCACCGGGACTCTGCACATTAGGGTACAGCCGGCTCCACATGTAAGAGCTGGAGGAGAAGTCTGCACTAGTGAGCGGTAATGGGGGAGCAGGGACTGTGTGATAGAGAGGACAGGACTCAGTCCTGGGGGGCACCGGGACTCTGCACATTAGGGTACAGCCGGCTCCACATGTAAGAGCTGGAGGAGAAGTCTGCACTGGTGAGCGGTAATGGGGGAGCAGGGACTGTGTGATAGAGGGGACAGGAATCAGTCCTGGGGGAGCACCGGGACTCTGCACATTAGGGTACAGCCGGCTCCACATGTAAGAGCTGGAGGAGAAGTCTGCACTGGTGAGCGGTAATGGGGGAGCAGGGACTGTGTGATAGAGGGGACAGGAATCAGTCCTGGGGGAGCACCGGGACTCTGCACATTAGGGTACAGCCGGCTCCACATGTAAGAGCTGGAGGAGAAGTCTGCACTGGTGAGTGGTAATGGGGGAGCAGGGACTGTGTGATAGAGGGGACAGGACTCAGTCCTGGGGGGCACCGGGACTCTGCACATTAGGGTACAGCCGGCTCCACATGTAAGAGCTGGAGGAGAAGTCTGCACTGGTGAGCGGTAATGGGGGAGCAGGGACTGTGTGATAGAGGGGACAGGACTCAGTCCTGGGGGGCACCGGGACTCTGCACATTAGGGTACAGCCGGCTCCACATGTAAGAACTGGAGGAGAAGTCTGCACTGGTGAGCGGTAATGGGGGAGCAGGGACTGTGTGATAGAGGGGACAGGACTCAGTCCTGGGGGGCACCGGGACTCTGCACATTAGGGTACAGCCGGCTCCACATGTAAGAACTGGAGGAGAAGTCTGCACTGGTGAGCGGTAATGGGGGAGCAGGGACTGTGTGATAGAGGGGACAGGACTCAGTCCTGGGGGGCACCGGGACTCTGCACATTAGGGTACAGCCGGCTCCACATGTAAGAGCTGGAGGAGAAGTCTGCACTGGTGAGCGGTAATGGGGGAGCAGGGACTGTGTGATAGAGGGGACAGGACTCAGTCCTGGGGGAGCACCGGGACTCTGCACATTAGGGTACAGCCGGCTCCACATGTAAGAGCTGGAGGAGAAGTCTGCACTGGTGAGCGGTAATGGGGGAGCAGGGACTGTGTGATAGAGGGGACAGGACTCAGTCCTGGGGGGCACCGGGACTCTGCACATTAGGGTACAGCCGGCTCCACATGTAAGAACTGGAGGAGAAGTCTGCACTGGTGAGCGGTAATGGGGGAGCAGGGACTGTGTGATAGAGAGGACAGGACTCAGTCCTGGGGAGCACCGGGACTCTGCACATTAGGGTACAGCCGGCTCCACATGTAAGAGCTGGAGGAGAAATCTGCACTGGTGAGCGGTAATGGGGAAGCAGGGACTGTGTGATAGAGGGCACTGGAATCAGTCCTGGGGGAGCACCGGGACTCTGCACATTAGGGTACAGCCGGCCCCACATGTAAGAGCTGGAGGAGAAGTCTGCACTAGTGAGCGGTAATGGGGGAGCAGGGACTGTGTGATAGAGGGGACAGGACTCAGTCCTGGGGGGCACCGGGACTCTGCACATTAGGGTACAGCCGGCTCCACATGTAAGAGCTGGAGGAGAAGTCTGCACTGGTGAGCGATAATGGGGGAGCAGGGACTGTGTGATAGAGGGGACAGGACTCAGTCCTGGGCGGCATCGGGACTCTGCACATTAGGGTACAGCCGGCTCCACATGTAAGAGCTGGAGGAGAAGTCTGCACTGGTGAGCGGTAATGGGGGAGCAGGGACTGTGTGATAGAGGGGACAGGACTCAGTCCTGGGGGGCACCGGGACTCTGCACATTAGGGTACAGCCGGCTCCACATGTAAGAGCTGGAGGAGAAGTCTGCACTGGTGAGCGGTAATGGGGGAGCAGGGACTGTGTGATAGAGGGGACAGGACTCAGTCCTGGGGGGCATCGGGACTCTGCACATTAAGGTACAGCCGGCTCCACATGTAAGAACTGGAGGAGAAGTCTGCACTGGTGAGTGGTAATGGGGGAGCAGGGACTGTGTGATAGAGGGGACAGGACTCAGTCCTGGGGGGCACCGGGACTCTGCACATTAGGGTACAGCCGGCTCCACATGTAAGAGCTGGAGGAGAAGTCTGCACTGGTGAGCGGTAATGGGGGAGCAGGGACTGTGTGATAGAGGGGACAGGACTCAGTCCTGGGGGGCACCGGGACTCTGCACATTAGGGTACAGCCGGCTCCACATGTAAGAACTGGAGGAGAAGTCTGCACTGGTGAGTGGTAATGGGGGAGCAGGGACTGTGTGATAGAGGGGACAGGACTCAGTCTTGGGGGAGCACCGGGACTCTGCACATTAGGGTACAGCCGGCTCCACATGTAAGAGCTGGAGGAGAAGTCTGCACTGGTGAGCGGTAATGGGGGAGCAGGGACTGTGTGATAGAGGGGACAGGACTCAGTCCTGGGGGGCACCGGGAATCTGCACATTAGGGTACAGCCGGCTCCACATGTAAGAGCTGGAGGAGAAGTCTGCACTGGTGAGCGGTAATGGGGGAGCAGGGACTGTGTGATAGAGAGGACAGGACTCAGTCCTGGGGAGCACCGGGACTCTGCACATTAGGGTACAGCCGGCTCCACATGTAAGAGCTGGAGGAGAAATCTGCACTGGTGAGCGGTAATGGGGAAGCAGGGACTGTGTGATAGAGGGCACTGGAATCAGTCCTGGGGGAGCACCGGGACTCTGCACATTAGGGTACAGCCGGCCCCACATGTAAGAGCTGGAGGAGAAGTCTGCACTGGTGAGCGGTAATGGGGGAGCAGGGACTGTGTGATAGAGGGGACAGGACTCAGTCCTGGGGGGCACCGGGACTCTGCACATTAGGGTACAGCCGGCTCCACATGTAAGAGCTGGAGGAGAAGTCTGCACTGGTGAGCGATAATGGGGGAGCAGGGACTGTGTGATAGAGGGGACAGGACTCAGTCCTGGGCGGCATCGGGACTCTGCACATTAGGGTACAGCCGGCTCCACATGTAAGAGCTGGAGGAGAAGTCTGCACTGGTGAGCGGTAATGGGGGAGCAGGGACTGTGTGATAGAGGGGACAGGACTCAGTCCTGGGGGGCACCGGGACTCTGCACATTAGGGTACAGCCGGCTCCACATGTAAGAGCTGGAGGAGAAGTCTGCACTGGTGAGCGGTAATGGGGGAGCAGGGACTGTGTGATAGAGGGGACAGGACTCAGTCCTGGGGGGCACCGGGACTCTGCACATTAGGGTACAGCCGGCTCCACATGTAAGAACTGGAGGAGAAGTCTGCACTGGTGAGTGGTAATGGGGGAGCAGGGACTGTGTGATAGAGGGGACAGGACTCAGTCCTGGGGGGCACCGGGACTCTGCACATTAGGGTACAGCCGGCTCCACATGTAAGAGCTGGAGGAGAAGTCTGCACTGGTGAGCGGTAATGGGGGAGCAGGGACTGTGTGATAGAGGGGACAGGACTCAGTCCTGGGGGGCACCGGGACTCTGCACATTAGGGTACAGCCGGCTCCACATGTAAGAACTGGAGGAGAAGTCTGCACTGGTGAGTGGTAATGGGGGAGCAGGGACTGTGTGATAGAGGGGACAGGACTCAGTCTTGGGGGAGCACCGGGACTCTGCACATTAGGGTACAGCCGGCTCCACATGTAAGAGCTGGAGGAGAAGTCTGCACTGGTGAGCGATAATGGGGGAGCAGGGACTGTGTGATAGAGGGGACAGGACTCAGTCCTGGGGGGCACCGGGAATCTGCACATTAGGGTACAGCCGGCTCCACATGTAAGAGCTGGAGGAGAAGTCTGCACTGGTGAGCGGTAATGGGGGAGCAGGGACTGTGTGATAGAGGGGACAGGACTCAGTCCTGGGGGGCACCGGGACTCTACACATTAGGGTACAGCCGGCTCCACATGTAAGAGCTGGAGGAGAAGTCTGCACTGGTGAGCGGTAATGGGGGAGCAGGGACTGTGTGATAGAGGGGACAGGACTCAGTCCTGGGGGGCACCGGGACTCTACACATTAGGGTACAGCCGGCTCCACATGTAAGAGCTGGAGGAGAAGTCTGCACTGGTGAGTGGTAATGGGGGAGCAGGGACTGTGATAGAGGGGACAGGACTCAGTCCTGGGGGGCACCGGGACTCTACACATTAGGGTACAGCCGGCTCCACATGTAAGAGCTGGAGGAGAAGTCTGCACTGGTGAGCGGTAATGGGGGAGCAGGGACTGTGTGATAGAGGGGACAGGACTCAGTCCTGGGGGAGCACCGGGACTCTGCACATTAGGGTACAGCCGGCTCCACATGTAAGAGCTGGAGGAGAAGTCTGCACTGGTGAGCGGTAATGGGGGAGCAGGGACTGTGTGATAGAGGGGACAGGACTCAGTCCTGGGGGGCACCGGGACTCTGCACATTAGGGTACAGCCGGCTCCACATGTAAGAGCTGGAGGAGAAGTCTGCACTGGTGAGCGGTAATGGGGGAGCAGGGACTGTGTGATAGAGGGGACAGGACTCAGTCCTGGGGGAGCACCGGGACTCTGCACATTAGGGTACAGCCGGCTCCACATGTAAGAGCTGGAGGAGAAGTCTGCACTGGTGAGCGGTAATGGGGGAGCAGGGACTGTGTGATAGAGGGGACAGGACTCAGTCCTGGGGGGGCACCGGGACTCTGCACATTAGGGTACAGCCGGCTCCACATGTAAGAGCTGGAGGAGAAGTCTGCACTGGTGAGTGGTAATGGGGGAGCAGGGACTGTGTGATAGAGGGGACAGGACTCAGTCCTGGGGGGCACCGGGACTCTGCACATTAGGGTACAGCCGGCTCCACATGTAAGAGCTGGAGGAGAAGTCTGCACTGGTGAGCGGTAATGGGGGAGCAGGGACTGTGTGATAGAGGGGACAGGACTCAGTCTTGGGGGAGCACCGGGACTCTGCACATTAGGGTACAGCCGGCTCCACATGTAAGAGCTGGAGGAGAAGTCTGCACTGGTGAGCGGTAATGGGGGAGCAGGGACTGTGTGATAGAGGGGACAGGACTCAGTCCTGGGGGGCACCGGGACTCTGCACATTAGGGTACAGCCGGCTCCACATGTAAGAGCTGGGGGAGAAGTCTGCACTGGTGAGTGGTAATGGGGGAGCAGGGACTGTGTGATAGAGGGGACAGGACTCAGTCCTGGGGGAGCACCGGGACTCTGCACATTAGGGTACAGCCGGCTCCACATGTAAGAGCTGGAGGAGAAGTCTGCACTGGTGAGTGGTAATGGGGGAGCAGGGACTGTGTGATAGAGGGGACAGGACTCAGTCCTGGGGGAGCACCGGGACTCTGCACATTAGGGTACAGCCGGCTCCACATGTAAGAGCTGGAGGAGAAGTCTGCACTGGTGAGTGGTAATGGGGGAGCAGGGACTGTGTGATAGAGGGGACAGGACTCAGTCCTGGGGGAGCACCGGGACTCTGCACATTAGGGTACAGCCGGCTCCACATGTAAGAGCTGGAGGAGAAGTCTGCACTGGTGAGTGGTAATGGGGGAGCAGGGACTGTGTGATAGAGGGGACAGGACTCAGTCCTGGGGGGCACCGGGTCTCTGCACATTAGGGTACAGCCGGCTCCACATGTAAGAGCTGGAGGAGAAGTCTGCACTGGTGAGTGGTAATGGGGGAGCAGGGACTGTGTGATAGAGGGGACAGGACTCAGTCCTGGGGGAGCACCGGGACTCTGCACATTAGGGTACAGCCGGCTCCACATGTAAGAGCTGGAGGAGAAGTCTGCACTGGTGAGTGGTAATGGGGGAGCAGGGACTGTGTGATAGAGGGGACAGGACTCAGTCCTGGGGGAGCACCGGGACTCTGCACATTAGGGTACAGCCGGCTCCACATGTAAGAGCTGGAGGAGAAGTCTGCACTGGTGAGTGGTAATGGGGGAGCAGGGACTGTGTGATAGAGGGGACAGGACTCAGTCCTGGGGGGCACCGGGACTCTGCACATTAGGGTACAGCCGGCTCCACATGTAAGAGCTGGAGGAGAAGTCTGCACTTGTGAGTGGTAATGGGGGAGCAGGGACTGTGTGATAGAGTGGACAGGACTCAGTCCTGGAGGGCACCGGGACTCTGCACATTAGGGTACAGCCGGCTCCACATGTAAGAGCTGGAGGAGAAGTCTGCACTGGTGAGCGGTAATGGGGGAGCAGGGACTGTGTGATAGAGGGGACAGGACTCAGTCTTGGGGGAGCACCGGGACTCTGCACATTAGGGTACAGCCGGCTCCACATGTAAGAGCTGGAGGAGAAGTCTGCACTGGTGAGCGATAATGGGGGAGCAGGGACTGTGTGTTAGAGGGGACAGGACTCAGTCCTGGGGGGCACCGGGAATCTGCACATTAGGGTACAGCCGGCTGCACATGTAAGAGCTGGAGGAGAAGTCTGCACTGGTGAGCGGTAATGGGGGAGCAGGGACTGTGTGATAGAGGGGACAGGACTCAGTCCTGGGGGCACCGGGACTCTGCACATTAGGGTACAGCCGGCTCCACATGTAAGAGCTGGAGGAGAAGTCTGCACTGGTGAGCGGTAATGGGGGAGCAGGGACTTTGTGATAGAGGGGACAGGACTCAGTCCTGGGGGAGCACCGGGAATCTGCACATTAGGGTACAGCCGGCTTCACATGTAATATCTGGAGGAAAAGTAATCCTCATATACGCGCTGATAATCCATACTGCTGATGTCCCACGAAGATCCAGATGGTTTGGTGAGCGGTCAGATCAATGATGCAACCTCACACTGAGCTGAGTGTGAGAACATGGCTGCATTTAACCGTCAGTACATTATTAAGGTTACCACCAGTCTCCCCACTCCGAGTTTATTTATCTGTCTATCTACCTATCTATCATGTTCCTCAGCGCTATAAACCTGTATCTATGAACATCTTTAATACCTTAAACTCTTTAATTTCTATGCTGCATTTCATTCCATACATGCCACGTTGACACACAGATGTCATACGGGTGTCACATACACACGGATGGGATACGGACCACAGATCACACCAGCATTGGTTTTTCCAGTACACAAATCACCAGGATGTGTGAAGGCGGATCTTTATGATGTTACATCGTCATCTTCTCCCCATTCAGGTCCCTACAATATCGGATCCTCTCAGTGGAGATCTTCTTTATAAGAGAATTCTCCTGAGTGACCCTACAAGGATGGAGAGGGACAGGGACAAGATGGTGGAGAGGATATTACACCTCACCCTAGAGATCCTCTTCCGGCTTACTGGAGAGGTGAGAGATTCTGATGACGTCACATTACATCATTCTTATCTATGGGAATAACAGATGGACAGAACTGGAGAGGTGAGGACTCTGGAAATGTCTGTAGTGAGGTTTGTTAATGTGTCTCTCCATAACCAGGATTACACAGTAGTGAAGAAGACCCCTAGGCAGCCATGTCAGGCCCCTGTGTCTGAGGGATGGGGAAGAACCCTGAGCCCAATCACGGGGCCTCCACCTCACCCCCTGATACATAAGGACATCAATGACCAGAATATCCTAGAACTCGCCTACAAGATGATTGAGCTGCTGACTGGAGAGGTGACACTGCTGGGAATGCTGGGACATTATACTGTAACGCTATGGAGGGATCGAGGGGATGACGGTATCATTGTATGTGTCAGGTTCCTATAAGGTGTCAGGATGTCACCGTCTATTTCTCCATGGAGGAGTGGGAGTATTTAGAAGGACACAAAGATCTGTACAAGGACGTCATGATGGAGGTTCCCCAGCTCCTCACATCACCAGGTAATAGACAGGACTAAATACACACGGCCTATAATTATCTGTATGTAAAGAATGAATTCAGTCCCTGTATGTGTTTCATCTAGTTCTATCCAGTAAGAGGACAACACCAGAGAGATGTCCCCGTCCTCTTCTTCCTCAGGACTGTAAACAAGAAGATTCCGATGTTCCTCTGGATCATCAGGTAGATGGAGAGAAGGTGTCATGAGATCTCCCCTATGATTTGTAGAAGCTGTGAGGGTCTTGTGCTCAGTCTTGTTTTATCTCCCAATATTATACACTGAACGGCCAATTTATTAGAAACACTCCCATCTGAAACTCTATTAGACACTGTCCATTAGCATTCAACCTGCTGTACATGAGAAATCTAAATTCTAGTGGAAAAAGGCATTATATCCTATCACCCACTAGTATTTAGTCATAGCCATTTATCTAGTGTGCTGCTCTGCAGGTGGAGGCATACGGTGATTCTTCATTACATTAACCCCTTTATGCTGATGCTATTTAGCTGTTTAGGGATAACCTGTATGTATGTCTGTATGCAGCTGTGTGTTATACCAGGGGCAGCACGGGGCCATGACTGGAAGTAGTGATCATGTGAAGCCGGTAACAGCTCCGGAGATTTCTTACATGGGATCTTTATGATGTTACATCGTCATCTTCTCCCCATTCAGGTCCCTACAATATCGGATCCTCTCAGTGGAGATCTTCTATATAAGAGCATTTTCTTGAGTGACCCTACAAGGATGGATAGGGACAGGGACAAGATGGTAGAGAGGATATTACACCTCACCCTAGAGATCCTCTTCCGGCTTACTGGAGAGGTGAGAGATTCTGATGACGTCACATTACATCATTCTTATCTATGGGAATAACAGACGGACAGAACTTGGAGAGGTGAGGACTCTGGAAATGTCTGTAGTGAGATTTATTAATGTGTCTCTCCATAACCAGGACTGCACAGTAGTGAAGAAGACCTCTAGGGAGCACTGTCAGGCTCTTGTGTCTTTGGGCTTAGGGGTCTTCCCCATCCGTATCACGGGGCCTCCACCTTACCCACTGGTACATGAAGACATCAATGACCAGAAGATCCTAGAACTCACCTACAAGATGATTGAGCTGCTGACTGGAGAGGTGACTCTGCTGGGACATTGTACAGTAACGCTATGATGGGATTGGGGGATGATGGTATCATTGTATGTGTCAGGTTCATATAAGGTGTCAGGATGTCACCGTCTATTTCTCCATGGAGGAGTGGGAGTATTTAGAAGGACACAAAGATCTGTACAAGGACATCATAATGGAGGTTCCCCAGCCCCTCACATCACCAGGTAATAGACAGGACTAAATACACACGGCCCATAATTATCTGTATGTAAAGAATGAATTCAGTGTTTGTATGTTTTTCCTCCAGATCTATCCAGTAAGAGGACAACACCAGAGAGATGTCCCCGTCCTCTTCATCCACTGGACTGTAAACAAGAAGATCCCGTTGTTCCACAGGATCATCAGGTAGATGGAGAGAAGGTGTCATGAAATATCCCCTATGATGTGTAGATGGCTGTGACGATTTTGTGCCCAGTCTTGTTTTATCCACAAGTAGTTTACACATTGAACGGCCAATTTAAGGCTGGTTTCACATTAGCGTTTTTGCGCGCAGCGCTTTGAGCGCTATCGGTCGCATGCGCCCCTATGTGTTGTGAGTTCATTTTCTGGTCCACCAGTTGTGAGTTCTCCTTCCAGGCTCCCTCTGGTGGTAACAGGAGGTAGTGAGGCTGATTTAATCCATAGAGATCTACCACCTGATAATGAGGATGACGATTGGACCTCAGGAATCTCAGACTGGATTTAAGACAGCCGACGCCCTATTCTGGTGCTGGTGATTCCTTTTGGCTTTTCAGGTCTTGGTTTTCAGCTCTGTTCCAGTCATCTCAAGCTAAGTTTTTCTGCTAATGTTCACACTTGATTTTGTTGGTCTATTCAGTTTTTTGTGTGGCCAGCCAGCCCCGGCTGGGGCTATGCTGAATTTCCACTCTTATTTATCTGTATTGGCCAATCTGCTTTTTGTCCCTTATTAGATTGGCCTCTTTTTGCTCTGTCTCAGAATATTTCAGAGTGCTGATATAGTGGGAGAAGTCTAGTGACTTCAGGGTTAATTTTGCTATCAGAAGTGTTGGACATTATGTTTGTATGGTTTTTGGCAGATTGCAGACAGTGTTTTTCCTTTCCTATCCTTTCTAGTTAGTTTGGGCCCCATCGTTTGCTCAGCTTATTTTCCTGCCTGTGTTTGTGCTTTCATCTTGTTTCACCGTAAGTACTTGTGTGGGGGCTGTATTTCCTTTGGGGTCTGCTCTGGGGCAGTTAGTTTTCCCCTTTTCTTGCTTTAGGCTTATTTAGTCCTCCAGCTGTGACGAAGCGTCTAGGATCATCGTAGGTACGCTCCACGGCTGCTGCTAGTTGTGTGGTTAGGATCAGGGATCTGCAATCTACATAGTTACCAACCTCTCTGGTTTTCTGTGACTTAGCTAGTTTAGTTTTTTTTTCTCCTCGGTGACCCATTCATAACACCTATGTTTAACATGGCGGGCGCATGGTCTAGCACTTGCACACTTTCATCAGCGTTTTCGTGCGCATGCGCTTTTTTCAGGTGTGCGCCTAGATGCGCTAGACGCTACATGTTGCATTTTTTGTTCCACCCAACCTTGTCAAAAAAGCGTGCGATCACGTACTCACGGAATGCGCCAAAAAAGCACATTACAGTCTATGGGGTCGCTGGCGTGCTCTTGGTCATGCGCACTCCAGCGCTTTTGAGCGCATGCGATTTTTAAGTAAACAATGTCTAGACACTGGTTTAAACCACCTCCTACACAAAGAAACATTGTTTGGGGGGGTTGTGTAGATAAAAGAAGGTGTTTGCTCTGGCAGATCAATACTCTACAGACAGCCTGCAACAGACCACAGCCATTTCTTGGATCAAAGCTGCAGCTTCAAGAATGTGAGTATCCTAAATCTAATGTCTGCCTGTCCTTTAAAATGTATTATGTACTAATGCCTTTTATTTTTTTTTATTGCAGCATGTCTTCTGGGCATGAATATCGGCCGTTCCGTGGTGAAGGCGCCCAAGCAGAGTGTGATGTGAGTATCTTCCTACCTGACGTTTTGGGTAAGTATAGCTGCTGCATCTACACATGTGGAAAATGAATTTTTTTTTTTTTTTTTTCAGACATCGGACACTGTTTCAGAGTCCGAAGTGCAGGAGCAGCAGCCTAGCCAAGTGCCGGCGGAGAGACAGCCTGTAAGTATAGACGGACTGTGAATGTCCATATTATTTTTTTTATTTTTTTATTTTTTTGTTCCCTCCTGGCTTTTTTTCTGTCCTGTTTTTCATCTTTAATCTTTCATCTTTTCTGTATTTTTTTTTTCTATCTTTTTCATTTACATACCGTATATACTCATGTATAAGATGAGATTTTCAGCACATTTTTTGGGGCTGAAAGTCCGCCTCTCATCTTATACACGAGTCATATACCTGGGGGTTGGCGGAGGAGGGGGAGGGGGGGTGACAGATCATACTGACCTCCCCCGGCGCTGTCTCTGCAGCCCCCTGCTTCTCCAGGTCTCCCTTCCTGCCTTCAGCGGTCACGCGGTACCGCTCATTACACTCATGAATATGCGTATATTCATGAGTGTAATGAGCGGTATCACGTGACCGCTGAAGGCAGGAAGGGAGACAGTGGAGAAGCGAGGCTGCAGTGCAGAGACCGCGCCAGGAGGGGTGAGTATAGCGATATTCACCTGTCCGTGGGACCATCGCTGCTCACCGCTGTCTGCTGCTTCCTGTGTCCGTGATGTTTAGCCATCAGGGGGCGCGGTGACGTGGTTAGTGCGCGCTGTGCCCTCTGCTGGCTGAACAGTCAGGACGCGCTGACAGTGATGAGCAGCGATGGACCCCGGACAGGTGAATATCTCAGGTGCCGGGTCCCGAGCAGGAGAGGTGAGTATGGTATTTTTTATTTATTTTTTTTTGCAGCATATGGGGGCGTAATATATGGAGCATCATATTGGGGCATATTCTATGGAGCAGCATATGGGGGCATATTCTATGGAGCATCTTATGGGGGGCATATTCTATGGAGCATCTTATGGGGGGCATAATCTATGGAGCATCTTATGGGGGGCATAATCTATGGAGCATCTTATGGGGGGCATAATCTATGGAGCATCTTATGGGGGGCATAATCTATGGAGCATCTTATGGGGGGCATAATCTCTGGAACATCTTATGGGGCATATTCTTTGGAGCATCTTATGGGGCCATAACCTTTATGGAGCAGCATATGGAGCATATTATTCTATGGAGCATCTTATGGGGGCATTATTAACCTTTGTGCAGCATTATATGGGGTGTATTTTGTATGGAGCATCTTATGGGGCCCATCATGAACTGTATGGAGCATTATATGGGCCTCCTGATTCAATATGGATATTCAAAAACATTTAACCTACTGATGTGTCAATTAATTTTACTTTTATTGGTATCTATTTTTATTTTTAAAATTTACCAGTAGCTGCTGCTTTTTCCACCCTAGGCTTATACTCGTGTCAATAAGTTTTCCCATTTTTTTTTGTGGCAAAAGTAGGGGGGTCGGCTTATACACGAGTATATATGGTATATTTCCAAGATTCTAAATTTTTTTTTTTTTTTTTTTCTAGGTTCCACAACGGGATGAAGACATTGTTCTGGACAATTGAGCCCTGATTCGCCTGGTCCAGGAGCGTGTCCCGTTGTGGGACAGCCGTGATCCGCTGCACGCGGACTTGGGGGTGACACGGCGGCAGTGGAATGAGGTGGCCGCAGTGATGATGGATGGCTGGGACAACGCCTCTCCCCGGGTCCGCAAGGATTTTCGTAAGTATTTCAATGCTCTGTGATGCCACAGTGTCATGATGACACAGATGTGTGTCATGCTAGATATATTCTAGCCTGATACACAATTTTGTTATCATGGCCAACAGAGTGAGTGCATTGTGTATTGTATTGTTTTGTGATGTTTCAGTCACCTTGGCCGTGATAATACAGGTGTGTGTCATGCTAGATATGTTCTAGCATGGTTCACAATTGTGTTATCATGGTCAACAATGAGTGCATTGCATATTGTATTGCTGTGTGATGCCGTATTGACTGTTGGCCATGTTCACACAGGTGTGTGTCTTGCTAGATATATTCTAGAATGATACACAATTGTGTTATCATGGCCAACAGTGCATTGTCTATTGTATTACTGTGTGATGCCGCTTTGACTCTTGGCTGTGCTCAACAGTTATGTGTGATGATAGAGATTTTGCCTTCCGTGCATTGTAAAAAATTTTTTTTTTACTTTTTCCCACAGTGAACAAAGTCAG
The DNA here is from genome assembly GCF_039654945.1 of Dendrobates tinctorius. Classification (NCBI taxonomy): domain Eukaryota; kingdom Metazoa; phylum Chordata; class Amphibia; order Anura; family Dendrobatidae; genus Dendrobates; species Dendrobates tinctorius. The sequence continues at coordinate 782,373 of NW_027361822.1, forward strand.
AACCCGTTGGCGCTCGATGAAGGACCGATTCAACAAGGATATTCGTGCTGAGGGCCAGAGTCGCAGTGGTGCTGCAGCAAGGACCAGATCTAAATACAGATATTATAGGCAGTTGGCATTCCTAAGATCGGTCCTTGCCACCAGAGCGTAAGGCTGGTTTCACATTAGCGCTTTTTAAGCGCACGGCCGGGGGTTGCTCCGCCCCCGAACCGGCTCTCTGCCCGGCGTGCCCGCCCCTTGCTTGTAGCGCCGCCTCCTAGCGCACAGCGGCGCCTGCGATCGGCGCACCCTATCTTTAGCATAGGGTGCGCAGATCGTGCGCAGACCGTGCGCTAGTTGCGCTTTGACCTGCGCTGCGCACTTTTGACGGTGCGCCGTGCGCGCCAAAATCAAACTTTTCGGATTTTGGCGCGCACGGCGCACCGTCAAAAGTGCGCAGCGCAGGTCAAAGCGCAACTAGCGCACGGCCTGCGCACGATCTGCGCACCCTATGCTAAAGATAGGGTGCGCCGATCGCAGGCGCCGCTGTGCGCTAGGAGGCGGCGCTACAAGCAAGGGGCGGGCACGCCGGGCAGAGAGCCGGTTCGGGGGCGGAGCTACCCCCGGCCGTGCGTGCGCTTAAAAAGCGCTAATGTGAAACCAGCCTAAGTATTTTGTTGTATTGTATTGTTTTTTAATCTGTGCTTTTCTATTCCACAGCAGTTGGCACTTGTAAATGCATGATACTAATGTTTTTCTCTTCACAGCACCTGGAGCAGCACCCTGCAACCTGTTCCTGGAGCGGTCCTTCATCGAACGACCTTGGACCCGTCCCAGGCATCCGACAGCCAGGAAGCAGCTTGCAGGTCAGCACCCCAGACAGCTGGAGACCAGGAAGCTGGTCAATCAGTTGTTCCCCTGTCCCAGGTCTCTGCCACTGGTTTTGCGGGCACTTCCCGCCAGCGGCAGAGGGCCTCGGACAGGAATGTCATGCCAGAGTTCCTTCACTTGAGCTCGGCTTTTCAGAATGCCCTCAAGGCGCTGTCAGACAGAGTGGAAAGTGGTTTTTCCCTCATGGAACGCAATTTTAACCACATGGACCACCGCTTCCACTCTGTCGACAGTCTCCTTGACTGTCTGGAAGCTGACCTCAACAGACCAGCGCACCATTTTTTCAGTAAAATTGAACGGGACATGGCGGAACACCTTAGTCCTGATCAACAGCTGACTGTGATGCAGGCCTGCAACACTGATTTCATGCAGGCTATGCAGCAGAGTCAGTACGGGCAGCAGTCAGTGGTGTCATTTCCACCTGTGCCACCACTGACTCGCTTCACCTCATTGCCGACTTATGCTGCATACCACTGCACGGCCACCTGCATTCCAAGCCAAGCCGGACACCACCACACCACCCCAAGTCTGAGTGCAGCTGGACACTCCACCACCATCACCATGGCAAGCGCTGCTCCTGTCTGGACCACCACTGCACCTGCTTGGAGCACTGCCGCCACCACTGCTACCGCCTGGAGCAGCATTGCCGGCACCACTGCTACCGCCTGGAGCAGCACTGCCGCCACCACTGCTACCGCCTGGAGCAGCACTGCTGCCACCACACAGCAGCATCAGGGGGACCCCCATTCTCTTTTTGTGCCAACGCAGCAATGGTCCCCCGGCTCCAGGCGGTCAGAAAGGCGGTTAGGCAGCTCCAAGAGGTCCATGCCAGACTCCCAACAAGAAAAGAAACACAAAAAAAGAGAACTTTGAGCGTCTCTCCCCCCACACCTACTACTGTGTCTCAACCTGCCTCTCGTTCCATCCCTGAGCTCCCTTCCCCCAACTTTTGTCGCCCCTTCCCCTCGAACCCCTTCCTCGCCCTCCAGCCATTCCTCGTCTCTCCACACCCCCAGCGTGCCACGATCCTCCCCCAAACGTCGTTCCCAATAAAAGCTTTTTTTTTTTTTTTTTTTTAAATAAATGATAAAGCATGGTTTCCTGTAATACTGTTTGTTTTTTTCGCCACCTACACACACTGCGCCGTACACTTTGTGTTTTTGCCACCACATAGCTCCATTAATGACACATTTTTCTTTTGTCACTTCAGGAGATGTGTTGTCAAAAACAAAAATATATGACTTGTATTTTCACCAACAGTCTCTTCAGTCTGCTAATATTGCACAGACTGAATAGAGGATGGTGTTCAGTGCAAGGCATATCTATTGTTACCTTGCCAGGTATCATAAAAAGTTAATTGAGGATGGTGTGTTTTTAACCATCATCATTTAACTTTGACACACGGCCAGGGGATTCTAGATATATCTTGTAATTAACCACATCCTCTATTCAGTGTGCGGTGTATAAACTGAGGAGATGATGTAGAAAATACACGTCATATGTACAATACCCTGGCCTCGTATCATAACTATACCCCCTGATGAAGGCTTAGTGCCGAAACGCGTGTCGGGACCGGGTAGCTACTCCAGGAGAGGTTGTACATTATATTTTTTATTTATTCACTTTATTTTATATACACATCTTTCACATTGGTTTTCTTTTCCTGCTCTGGATGCATCCGTTATTTTATTGTGACACAATTTGTGTCTTTCTTTTTCTTGTTTGATATTATATGGATGCTCTGTATAGACATTCTGTGATATACACTGGTTTATTGTGGTTGTTTTTATTCAAATTGCACGGTCATTATATGCACTGTATTATAATTATTATAAATAACACTTGAATTTTGTCATTACTATCTCATTTTTTATTTTTTTTTATTTTTTCTTTTATCTTTTCATTTTTCTTTTTCTTTTTTTTTTTTCACACACTATGTATGTCTTATATCTGGGTGGCATGACCCTTCTGAAATAATGTTTCAGTATATAATTATATCTATTTTTATGGAATGTTTTTAATTAATGATTAGGTATATTAATAAATAATATTTTTGGGACTTATGGTCGTTTGTGTTTCTGTGTGTTGATTATCTATTGCACGCAGACTGGAGCGATGTTGGAGGTTCACTCACATGTGTATTCACCTGCCCATGTGTGATAACATTCTGAAGTGAGGATGCGTTATTTTGGCCATGACACCCGGCCTGAGGATTGTAGAAGTTGTATAAACTTTATCATCACTCCAGTCTGCGTTCATACTCAAGCTACAGTGGTGATCCTGCAAATAATATTTATACTCCCATGGTCAGGTTTCATTAAGAGTGAAGGATACTAGTGCATACCAAAATCACTATTTGTAACATCAGGCCAGGTGATACAAATATTAGTTGTATTATCTCTACCGTCGCTGCAAATTGAACACAAACTGGAGAGATGATAAAGTTCATACAATTTGTGTGTATGTATAGTCACCTGGTCATGATGCACAAAACACAGCATCATGAATTCATGGGTACACCTGGGCAGGTGATTGTATTGGAGTGTATAAAAACTGTGCACTCAGTACAGGTATCAAAACAGGTTTTTTTATTAACATACACACAAGAAAACATTTTTACACCATTTGATCTTGCCATTCCACACGTCCTACATCTGAGATAAAGTAGGCCGCAAATTGGTCCCTCATTTGGCCAACTTCAACGAATGACCGGAGAGGGTGCTGAGTGAATTCAGGCAATGGGATTGGAGCTGCATCATCAAGTTCAAAGCTAGGGTGCTCTTTAGCCATCACAAAATTATGAAGAACCACACACTCCTTCACCACCTCATCCACTGTTTTCAGTTTCAGACTAATGGCTGTGCCGAGAATGCGCCATCTGGAGACAAGAATACCAAAGGCACACTCTCTACAGTTCTTCGTGCCCTGGTCAGTCTGTAATTAAAGATTTCTCCTTCGCCTCATTGGGGGACACAGCTACTGTAGGTGTATGCTGCTGACACTAAGTGAAAAAAGAGGTTAGCTCCTCTGCCGTATACACCCTCGCCCCGGTTGCGGGCGGAATCAGTTTTTGCTTAGTGTCCATTGGAGGCATATGTCTGGTCTTTTTTTTCCAGAGTCTGTCATTTTTTCCATGAAGATAAGACGAGCAACGGATCCTATTGAAAGGGTCCGATTTCCCCAAACCAACAACGGGCGAGCACGTGCGAGTGTCGCCTTCACGTATCCTTTCGTACAGTCCGTGCGGCCCCCACTGCATCACCAATGCCAGACAGCGGTGATGGAAGGTGGCGGACGGTCCCTCTCCTCTTCCTCTATAAGGGAAGATGGAGCTAGGGTGCCTGCACCGTCCTTAAACTTTTTTTTTGGCCCCCCTAACCTGAGGATGAAGATGGACGTCGAGGGATGAGGTATGGAAGGAGGTGGGCTGGGAGGGCTCCTGCGGACCCCCGTGGTCAGTGCTCCTGGCGTCGTTCTTAGGCATCCCCGGGCTCCCTGGCTGTGCCACATAGCGTGGTATCCGGCGGCGCAGGCTCCTGGCCCGGTGTCCCGCCCCGAGTCTGGGCGCAAGCCGGAAACTTAGTCCCCAGCTTTTCCCGGAGCTAGGCCGTGGGTGGAAATCCCGCCCCCATGACACGGTCACTCCCGGCGGACCCGTCCATCGGGGCCTCGGGCGGACGGCAAAATTTAGTCCCCGGCTTCTGCCAGGGACTAGACCGCGGACGGAAGTTCCGCCTCTTCGTCCGGAGCGCTGTTTTTTTTAAGGAGAAGCTGGACGTCTGACAGGCCAGGACGGGGGGGACACAGGACTGGGGTGAGTGTTACCCCTGGAGGAAGGCCACCCTCTGTATTTTTCCAGAGGCTAAGCAGCTTTTTGGGCCTTGGCATATCACTTAGCAGCCATCATATCCAGAAAAGCAAAGGCACACACATTCTTATATGTTGCCTGCACCTCCTGTCAGTCCGCCTTTCCATGGGCGCAAACCAAGCAGATTTACAAAGCCTGCGATTCCGAACGTGCCCAGGAGCCCTCCCCTGCGACCGAGGCCAGTGTACTGAGCCCCCCGGAATGGGCCCTGTCTCTGTCGCAGTCCATGGCATCGCTTACGAGAGCAATCGAGTCCCTTCGGGCCCCAGATAGGGGCAGGAATAGCGGCTCGCCTGTGTTAGAGGGGTCCCCCCACCTCACAGGAGCCTCCGGCCTGCAGGGGCCGCTCTCACTCCAGACAGATGCGGGGGAAACAAACCCACATAGCGTCTCCTGGTCCATCTGGTGCTTCGGCATCCATAAGTTTGGCCTCTCGCTCACCTTCAAGGGTGGTTAGCGGGAATTCAGATTACGACTTGGATAAGCCGCTTGATTCGGGTACTCCAGAATACCGTGAAACAATTGACAGTCTCATTGAGGCCGTCAACCAGACCCTTGGGACCGAAGATGATTCCACCTTGGCCTCAGGTCATAAGGTCTCATTTAAGCGAGCAAAGCGGCCGCATAGAGTGTTTAGTTCTCACCCAGAGTTTGAGGACATAGTACAACAACACAGAGAGCGGCCCGACAAACAGTTCTCAGGGCAAAAGGCGCTCGAGGTGAGGTATCCGTTCGCCCCTGATCTCTGTAAGAAATGGGAGTCCCCAATGGTAGATCCACCCGTGTCACGCTTGGTCTCTAGGACCCTGTTATCCATACCTAGTGGGTCCTCTATCAAGGATCCCACTGACTGTCTCGTAGAGAGCCTAGCTCGCTCGGTATTTGAGGCATCAGGTTCAGCACTCTCCCCCTCATTTGCGGCAACCTGGGTAGCAAAGGCCATGATGGCTTGGTCAGAATCATTGAACAGAGCCCTGCAGGGTATGGACCTACCAGCAGAGGTATCAGAGATCGCAAATCAGATCACTTTGGCCGGGGACAACCTAATTAATGCATCTTTGGATGCGGCCAACTGCGCGGCTCTCACTGCGGTGAATGCGATCTCCATTAGGACGGCTTTATCATTGAGGACATGGCAGGCAGACACAACTTCCAAGAAATCCCTGACTTCCTTGCCTTATCAGAGCGGTTTTCTGTGCGGGGAAAAGTTGGATCAGCTCATCTCTGATTCCACAAGTGGAAAGAGCAGTTTCCTCCCTCAACAAAGGGTTAAGCAGCTGTTTCGCCACCAACCTCAGACACGGTTTCGGGCCTTTCGCAACCCCGGGTGGGCTGCAGCGACCAATCCCGCCGCTTCAGGTCGTCCCAGCCAGGACAGGGACCGGCAGGTCTCATATAGAGCCAACCCATTGGGGAGAATGCGTACCCACCAGCCCAGATGAAGAGGACCTAGGTCCCAGAGATCTGCAGCCAAATGACTCGAGGCAATCTCAAGGCGACTTCAACACGGTAGGCGGCCACCTGCTTTGGTTTTGCCACGCCTGGCTCTCCATCCCACACGACACATGGGTAACAGAGCTGGTGTCCTCGGGGTACAAGATAGAATTCATCAAATACCCCCCAAGACGGTTTTTCTTTCTCGTCTTCCAAAAGTAATCGCCCGAGCAAGGGCTTTACTCAAGGCCATAAAATTACTCCAGCACAACGGAGTCATTGTTCCTGTACCGGAGAACGAAAAATATCAGGGGTTCTACTCCAACCTGTTCACGGTGCCCAAAAAGGATGGGGCAGTCAGGCCCATTCTGGACCTAAAGCTCCTAAACAAGTTTATCAGGATCAGACATTTCCGGATGGAGTCTCTCCGTTCAGTCATATCTGCCACGGATGGGGCGGGGAGAATACTTGGCTTCTATCGACATCCAAGACGCCTACCTACACATCCCCATTTTTCCCCTGCACCAAAGGTTCCCGCGCTTCGCCATCAACGGCCTACGCTTTCAGTTCGCAGCACTGCCCTTCGGGTTGGCCACCGCTCCTATGGTATTCACAAAGGTCATGGCAGTCGTCATGGCCACCCTGCATTCCCGGGGCATAGTTGTCTTTCCTTATTTAGATGACCTCTTGGTCAAAGGCCCTTCCTTTCGGGCATGTGAGGAGAGTGTCAGCATCACGCTAGATACTCTTTCCTGCTTAGGATGGTTGGTCAATCTGAAGAAGTCATCCCCTGTGCCAGCGCAGAGGATCTCCTTCTTAGAAATGATCTTTGACACTTCCCTAGGGTTAGTAATTCTCCCTCAGGTCAAGCCCTTAGCTCTCCGGCAGGGAGTCCGGAAGCTGCGCCAACTGGTCCCTCATACCATCCGCTTCTGCATGAGGTTCCTAGGAAAGATGGTGGCAGCGATGGAGGCAATTCTGTTTGCCCAGTTCCATCTTCGACCCCTGCAGCACGCCCTGTTATCAGTCTGGGACAACCCATTCTCTCTCGATCGCCGGTGCCGGTTGCCCACGCAGGTCACACTGGCACTCGGGTGGTGGACAGCCAGTGACTCACTTCTCCAGGGCAAGCCCTTTCCCCCAGACCATTGGTTGATGGTGACAACCGACGCCAGCCTCCTCGGCTGGGGAGCGGTTTTTTGCCACCACCCAACCCAGGGACGGTGGTTGCTGCAGGAGGCACGTCTCCCAATCAACTTGTTGGAAATACGGGCAATCTGGCTAGCTCTGCAACAGTTTCATCCCCTTCTAGCAGGCAGGCCCGTTCGGATTCAGTCGAACAACGCTGTGGCTTACATAAATCATCAGGGGGGCACCCGCAGCAGGACAGCCATGCGCGAAGTAGGGCATGTCCTTCATTGGGCCGAGAGAAACCACTCGGCGATATCGGCAGTCCACATTCTGGGCGTGGAGAACTGGGCGGCAGACTTCCTCAGCCGGCAGGGTCTCGCATCCGGGGAATGGTCACTTCACCCCGGATTTGCCAACAATGGGGGACGCTGGATGTGGACCTAATGGCCTCCAGAGTGAACGCCAAGGTACCAGCGTTTGTCGCTCGATCCCAGGATCCACAGGCAGTTGCCGTGGATGCGCTGGTTCTGCCATGGAACCAGTTTCACCTCCCATACCGATTTCCCCCATTGCCACTACTTCCGAGGGTCATCAAGAAGATCAAGGCGGAAGGGGTGCCAGTGATTCTGCTGGCCCCAGATTGGCCTCGTCGGGCATGGTACGCAGACTTAGTATAGCTACTCGCCGACGTTCCTTGGCGCCTGCCAGAGCGCACAGACCTACTGTCCCGGGGCCCTGTGGTTGACGGCTTGGCCGTTGAATCCTGGATTCTAACCCAGGCTGGGTTTGGCCGCAATGTGTCGCTACAATGGTTAGCGCCCGGAAGCCGGCCTCAGCACGTATTTATCACCACACCTTGAAGGTTTTCTTCACATGGTGTCGGAACCATGGTTGTTCACTGAGATTTTCTATTACCAACATTTTGGCATTTCTCCAGTCTGGCCTAGACTCAGGCTTGGCCCCAAGTTCCCTCAGGAGACAAATATCGGCCTTATCCGTTCTGTTCCAGCGGAGGATTGCTACCAATCTGCAGGTGAAGACCTTCATTCATGGGGATCCCACTTGGTACCTCCTTATAGGGCGCCCCTGGACGCTTGGGACCTTAACCTGGTCCTAAGTGTCCTACAGGAGGCTCCATTTGAACCGTTACAGGAGGTCTCTTTAGCCTACCTTTCTTGGAAGGTAGTATTTCTTGTGGAATTAACGTCAATCAGGCGGGTCTCAGAGCTGGCAGCTCTATCCTGCCGAGCTCCATTTCTGGTCTTCCACAAAGATAAGGTGGTTCTCAGACCAGCGCCTCCTTTTCTGCCGAAGGTCGTTTCCTCGTTCCACACTAATGAGAATATTGTCCTGCCCTCTTTTTGTCCAGCATCGGTACACCGTGTGGAAAAGGCTCTTCATACGTTGGACCTGGTGAGAGCTCCCAGGAGGTATGTGTCGCGGACGGCACCCTTTCGTCAGATGGACATGCTGTTCGTGCTTCCCGAGGGGCGCAGGAAGGGACTCGCTGCCTCAAAATCGACCATAGCCAGGTGGATTCGCATGACTATTCAGGAGTCTTACCGCATCAGAGGCACACCAGTTCCAGCAGGGATCAGAGCGCACTCTACTCGGGCAGTGGGCACCTCTTTCATTTGGTATTTATGGACCTGTGCAGCTGCCATATTACTTGGGTCCGCTGCACCCTGTATTAGTGCAGATGCATTTAGGCCTGTCTGGTTTGTATCTGAATTTTTTGGAGGATTTTTTCCTCTTTTTGAGGTTTTCGTCAGATGCGAGTCTGGGTAGAAGGATTCTCCAAGCAGCGGTGGCGCACCTTTAGACAGGAGGTGCATGTAGCTTGGATTGGTGAGTCAACTTCCCACCCAGGGACTGCTTTAGGACGTCCCACAGTACCTGTGTCCCCCAATGAGGCAAAGGAGAAACATGGATTTTTGTGATAAACTCAATGTAAAATCCTTTTCTCCGAGACGCTCATTGGGGGACACAGCACCACCCTGATAGCCAAGTTGGCTTCTGTTTTGTTTAATATACTTTTTTTAATGATATTAGGGTGGTGTCTTTTCTAGACATGTTACCTGCATTAAGGTTGATATTGTCTGATTTTTGTTTGATCTCCAACTACTTTTGCACCAAATTAATTCCGCCCGCAACCGGGGCGAGGGTGTATACGGCGGAGGAGGAGCTAACCTCTTTTTTTTTCACTTAGTGTCAGCCTCCAGGCTGCAGAAGCATACACCCACAGTACCTGTGTCCCCCAATGAGCGTCTCGGAGAAAAGGATTTTACGGTGAGTTTGTCACAAAAATCCATGTTTTTTGGTTGTCCATGTCCCGGCTAGAGTAAGGTTTCAGCAGGTTTTGGCACATTTGAAAGTCCTCTTCCCCAACCATTACAAATGGCTGTGGCGGACCTTCGGTGTGGGGAAGAGGCTGTGGCATGGGGAAATTGAAATGGCTGCCATACAACCTGCGGCCCATGTCTGAGTTCTTAAAAGCCTGTGAGTCATTCCCACGGCCCAATGACCCAATGTCCACTGCAACAAACACACAGTCTGCATCCGCAATGGCCATGTGTACTGTAGAAAAGTACTTATGCCCCCATAAGATACTCCATAGAGTATGCCCCATATGCTGCCCTATAGATTATGCCCCCATAAAATGCTCCATAGAGTATGCCCCCATATGCTGCCGCTGCTGCAAATAAATAAAAAAAAAATGACACACCTCTCTGTCGCTGTGGGCCAGGTGCCGGGGCCCTGAGCAGGTGGGGACAGGTGCTGGTGTCACCGCTGGCTCAGGACCCCAACACTGGCAATATTCACCTGTCCCCTCTCCATCACTGCGCCCGCTCTATTTCTTCTGGGTCCTCTGTCAGTGACTGTTCAGGCAGCAGAGGGCGTGGCGCGCACTAATACGTCACCGCGCCCTCTGACCTGAACATCATAGCCAGAGGATACGGAGGACAGAGCGGCCGCAGCGATGGACCGGGGACAGGTGAATATTGCATATACTTTCCCCCTCCTGGCGCGTTGTCTGCAGCCCCGCTTCTCCCGGTCTCAGGCTCCTTCCTTCAGCGGTCACGTGGTAGCGCTCATTAAAGTCATGAAAATGCGCAAATTCATGACTTTAATTAGCGGTACCACTTGACCGCTGAAGGAAGGAGCCTGAGACTGGGAGAAGCGGGGGGGTTGCAGAGATGTGCCGGGGGGGGGTCAGTATGATCTGACACCCCCGCTTCCCCGCCGACCCCCTGGCGTATATGACTCGCGTATAAGCCGAGAGGGGGGACGTTCAGCCCCCAAAAAATGGGCTGAAAGTCTCGGCTTACACGTGAGTATATACGGTACTCCGAACACTGTCACAGCACAAGTATTTCAAAAATTGCAAACCTTATGGTTTTGTTTTGTTTTTTGCAATCAGTGATGTGAAGTGTATACTGAGAAAAATGTGATCAATGAAAAATATCCAGTTTTATTGGGTCTCATGGATGGAAACACCATATCAAGGAAAATGTGAACAATAGTTCTGAGAACATGTGGTGCAGTTACACACACTGCAGCTGAATACTGCGCTACTGTTCAACTAATGTGTCTGAATGCAGCCATTATTCCTTAGTACAGATGGACGATAGCAGTAGGAGACCAGTTCCAGGGTCATTGCCGTCCTACAGAAAGGAAAAAGAGGGCAAAAATATTACTGACCAATGGAAATCCATTCTCTGTACGGATTAATACAGATGGGAGGGTCAGAATTTGGCACAAGCAGCATGAATCCATGGACCTTTTCTGTTTTTTTGGAACAATCTGTGTGCTTTGATACCTGTGGAGCGGTATTTTGACTGATCAAGTTCGTCCCTTCGTGGCAGTTGTTTACTCTATGGTCGAAGGATAATGACTAATGATGAGCTAACATGCTCGGATAAGGTGTTATCCGAGCACGCTCGTGTGCTGACAGAATCTTCGCCGTGCACATATACTGTGCTTGAGTCGCCATGACTGCATGTCTCGCGGCTGTTCGACCGCTGCAACACATGCAGGGATTGCATGTCTGTTAGACCCATTTTCCTTTTTAGGAACCAGCCCAGTTGCATATTGATGCCAAGGAAAAAGCCACCAGGTGGTGAGTCTCCCTATAAAAAAGCTACACCAACTCCAAGAAACATAGCAGCACCAGAGAATAAAGGAGTACTAGGTGAAATTAGTTTTTTTTAAAAAGGTGATCAATTTTATTCAAGTAGAAAAAACATACATCTAAAAGACATAGTAGCAAAGTGACCATAGTGCACCAACAACATACAGGCAGAGGCAGGGACAACCCCTCTGAAAACCTAACCCCATCAAGTGTAGGAAGCCAAGGCTAAGTGACCCATGCTTATGTCCTCGGGGAGACAGATGGCCCTGGGATCCCCTCTCTGATACCTCCATACCCTGGTAAGCCCTGGTACTGGTGCCTTTGGTTGATCCTTCACCCTATTATTGGTAATAAGCTTTATAAGAATGGGTCACATAGCCTTGGCTTCCTACACTTGATGGGGTTAGGTTTTCAGATGGGTTGTCCCTGCCTCTGCCTGTATGTTGTTGGTGCACTATGGTCACTTTGTTACTATGTCTTTTAATGTATGTTTTTTCTACTTGAATAAAATTGATCACCTTTTTTAAAAGAAAACTAATTTCACCTAGTACTCTTTTATTCTCTGGTGCTGCCATTTTCCTTTTTGTAATTTTTAAAATGTAGAAGACGAATTATATATTTTTGTTTTGCCTAAAATACAAAGGAAAAGTGCTGCAAGATGGATTTCTCTAATAATGTGGCCATTCAGTGTATGTTTTATACCTGCTGGAGATGGCAGGATAAAGCTGATCATAGATATTCTGCCTTCAGGCACGCTGACATGATGTGCAATTCAGCCTACAGCATAAACCACAGCTCTGTCTTCCAAAATAAGCAGACTGTTCTCTGTAGTCTAACTTGTTTATTTGTGAAGAGTATAGAGAACAGTCTGCCTATTTTGGAAGACAGAGCTGTGGTTTAAGCTGTATGCTGGATTGCACATCGTGTCAGCGTGCCTGAAGGCAGAATAGTAAAACAGATATGCTTTAAGCGGATAACGAATTCAAGTTGGAGAATTAAGATGGAGGACAAGTAAACACATGCATCCTATGATATACACAGAAGCAAAATGGCCCTTCTTCATCCCAGAATACATTGCTTCCTTCCTACAAAGCACTGCTTCAATCCCATGTACATTGCTTCTGTTAAAGGCACAGACTATATAATGCTATCAAAGACACTGCTATAAATTCAGCCACCACTAGATGGTGCTATAATTAACCCAGCACAAAATACAAGCATATTGCTTTATTCAGAGCACATAACACAAACAGACTGCCCTATATCAGAGGGCAGAACAATAGACATTAGATGTTGTCTGGATCTCCTCACAATTTTCTGGTTATCCAGATTGCTTTTTCAAAAAAGCAACAAATAGTTTGGATTTTGTTTGATTGTTGTTGTTTTTTAAAATCATTTCATCAAACATCTTCATCTGTCTGTACCTCTTACAATATTTGTTCCAGGGTGAAGATCTGCCCCATATTAATACTACAGGGACATATGTGATTGGTGATGAGCGGTGTAAAGAGGAGATTCCTACAGATAACCGCACAGGTGAGTAGTGACCACTAACTACAGAGAAGTCACAGGTGTTACTGGCTTGTAGAATAACAATAGCTAGATGTTATTTTTTTGTGGGGGATATAGTGGGGTAAGAGATGCTGTATTCATTAGGACACTTAGTCAATTTGGCACATCCTCTCAATGGCTCGCGCATTGCCAGAAATGGTACTCAAGTTAGAGACGGACTGGAGCAACATTTATGACGGGCATAAGTTATGTGTCATGGTGCTGTTCCAGGGTTTCTTGTCGAAAGAAGCGCCTTCCTTATCCCTGACACTAGGGAGCGCCCTAGTCTATCTGTCCCCTAATTACGTTGGAAACGCTGGGGTCACATGCCTTGCTGTGCTCCTGACTTACCCTTATCTGTTCCCTCCCCCACCCAGAAAGGTGTGAGGCCGAAGTGTATAGGATTATACTAACCACACAGACCAGGGAAAACACACTGGGATAAATGAAAACCGCAATCATACAAAATATACTTACTAAACAGAGTGGAACACAGGGGAGTGTGTAAGGTAGGTGAAACCAAATAGGAGAGGATTAGGATGAACATGCAAACCAGCTCCACTTAAAAATCTCCAGAACAAATCTCCAAACTACTCCGCATATACCAGAGGGGAGTGTCCAACACACAACAGCTGAGGCAATTCATGGTGGAGAGCTCCAGAAGATTAAGTGATATGATAACCATAGCAATGCCAAAGCAAAGTAAACCTGCACTGTTTATTACGATGGTGAAGCAGTTCTAACCAGTGCAGTAGTTCGGGTAAACAGGCGCTGCGATCTTCTGGCCTCTCTCTGTTGTATAATCCAAGTGACATTATGCTACTACAGTAGTATAGGAACTTTGATAAATCATCCCCTATGTGCTTAAAAAATGCTTTTTTTTTTACACTGCTTTGTACAAAGTTTTCTCCGCTGCATCCATAGCATGTTTCTGAGCAATTTTAGAGGAGATAACACTTTATTCACAGTCCTGCAAATCACAAGTTACTGTGTTCAATGGATGTCTCTAAATATAGTTATGATGCTTACTAGTGTCGGTGACCTCTGAAATATGTAAGGCAAAAACATTACCAGTCACATGCTTCACTGTTATGTACAAGAGAATTTTCTCAGCCTAAAATCCTCAATAGCATTCTTCTTTATATGTTATAATATACTGTTCTATACATATATCTGTATGCCAGTACTTTCTAAGATAAAGATACAAATCAATTACAATAAACATGACATACTTTGTGTAAGTACCGTATTTTGCGCATTATAACATGCACTTTTTTCCCCCCAAATTTGGGGGAGAAAATGGGTGTGAGTCTTATAATGCAAATATACCTTACCAGTACCGTTGCTGCAAGTTGAGATGAGGGGGTGCCCGGCGCTGCTGCCTGGGGTGTCCGCCGCATCAAGATCTCGGGAGATGAGATTTCAGCGCTGAGATTTCAATCTCCTGAGATCTTGATTCCGAGATCTCCATCTGCGCATGCGCTGCCCCCCGGCGGCCATTTTCCCGGAGTCCATCGCACAGGAAACCACGGAACTGGGGGGAGGGGGCTCTGTCCTTTCACTAAATTTTGGCAGAGCCCCCTCGCAGTGCTGGACACCTCAGGCAGCAGTGCTGGACATCCCCTCATCCTAGCCTGCAACATCACCCCACTCCTGCCTCCTCCAGCAGCGACCCTGGGACCCCGCTTCACCGCAGCAACCACCCCCGGTAAGCAATTTGACGCATGGATGATAAGTACCACCATTTTATTAAAGGGAAGGTGCCATCCAAAAAAAATTTTTTCAGCAATTTAAAAAAATGTAAAGAATTAATGTTTACATTTTCTTTAAAAAATATCATTTGTTTTTAATTTTGCAAAATATGAAAAATAATTTTAAAAAGTTTGGCATTTCCACTTGTTAAAACTAGCTACTGAAATTTGGCACAAAAACCTAGTGTACAACTAGCTCACATTACTGCCCTGCAGTAATTATGGGCGGAATCTGCTGACATGGGTGTGATGTCACTCCTCTCCTCCCCTTCTGGGTGTTTGCTAAGGGAAAAGAGAGGATGACATCTAGGAACACGGTGAGCAGCCATTTTGATGGGGCCTGCAAATTACTGACTGTCTTAGCATGCAAAGTCTGGAGCAGAAATGTTTCCTGGATTTCTGTGGAGCAGACAAGAAGACGGTCCATCCATGTGTATAAAACAGCGCTCTATGTACAATCCCTGGCACCGAACAGGGTGCCCCCCATAGACCAGCACACTGCTCTCCTGAAATACTCTGTGCTGCTGTCACCCTTCTTCCACCATACATCAGACCCCTGTCGCCTCGCTTTTACACATCGCCAGGACAGGATCTGAGGAGAGGAATGGGGTCTTCGATCATTGAGGATGGCAGGTGGCAAGGATTCTGGGAGCAGGGTGACAGCAGCACAGAGTATTTCAGGAGAGCAGTGTGCTGGTCTATGGGGGGCACAGAGGAAGATATATGGGGGAGGGGCAGGGTGACAACACCACAGAAATCCAGGAAACCTTTCTGCCTGATTGATGGCCTGTACTGATCCAGACTTGCATGCAAAGACCCCATTCCCCTCCTCAGATCCTGTCCTGGCGATGTGTGAAAGCGAGGCGACAGGTGCAGTCCTGGGTGATGCTGGGAAGCAGGATGGGGGGAAATGTAGCCATATAGTAACGATAAAAATGAGACCCCTCTCTTCAGCTGCCTCACCAGCCCTCCCCTGACTGCACCTAACTATTACCCCTGACCCGTGTGCAGCTGCTCAGCCAGAACCACCCTAGAATGGGTCCCCTTTTAGCAGATAATACTGCCATAGTGTTCTCACATATTACCGCCATATAGATCATACACAATACCACCATGTAGATCACACACAAAACCAGCAGGGTGACAGCAGCACAGAGTATTTCAGGAGAGCAGTATCACACGGGATAGGATTAGATACACGGCTCAGCAGTCAGTATCACACGGGATAGGATTAGATACACGGCTCAGCAGACAGTATCACACAGGATAGGATTAGATACACGGCTCAGCAGTCAGTATCACACGGGATAGGATTAGATACACGGCTCAGCAGACTATCACACAGGATAGGATTAGATACGGCTCAGCAGACAGTATCACACGGGATAGGATTAGATACACGGCTCAGCAGACTATCACACAGGATAGGATTAGATACACAGCTCAGCAGTCAGTATCATACAGGATAGGATTAGATACATGGCTCAGCAGTCAGTATCACACAGGATAGGATTAGATACACAGCTCAGCAGACAGTATCACACAGGATAGGATTAGATAAACGGCTCAGCAGACAGTATCACACGGGATAGGATCAGATACACGGATCAGCAGACTGTGTCACACAGGATAGGATTAGATACACGGCTCAGAAGACAGTATCACACAGGATAGGATTAGATAGACGGCTCAGCTGTCAGTATCACACAGGATAGGATTAGATGCACGGCTCAGCAGTCAGTATCACACAGGAGAGGATTAGATGTCCAGCAGATTGCCAAGTGTTTTGAAACAGCAGGGAGCAGCTCCTCCTATGTTTTGCAAGAGCAGGGGCAGCAGCTGGTTGGGTGTTTTGGAAAGAGCAGCTCGGTCTCCAGGAGCTCGTCCTGGTTCCTCTCCTGCAGCTGGTATGTGCAGAGTGAACATCCAATCCCTGTTATGCTGGAACAGTACAGCATCCAGGGCTTGCAATAGAGTGTAAATGGAGCTAAAAGGAAAGCACTGGGCTCTAATAAGATGGCGCCTGGCCACACCTACAGCTGTGAATTGAGCTGCCCACAGAGGAGTGCCCAGTTCACTCCTGATGCTGCTGCAATGATAGAGATAGGGTCGGGAGCTGACTGTTATGTCTTATGCCCGGGGACTGCCGTAAATGAGCATGGAAAGTGTCGTTCAGCAGCCAGAAAGGTAAGATGGCAGCCCCCAGTGGCTGCAATAATACAGTAAAAAAAACAAACCATACACACCACTGAGTCAAGCTTAGGGGACAATATCTTTTTATACTATTTTCTTTTTTACATTAAATTATGAAAAAACACGGCACCTTCCCTTTAAAAGAATTTTTTTTTCCTATTTTTCTCTTCAAAATTTGGGGTGCGTCTTATAATCCGAAAAATACGGTATGTACAACACTTTTTTTATGGTAATCGATAAATGATGTGACTAAAAATGGCTTATGTATTTTTAACCATGTAAGTTTGTTTAACTGTGAAACAAGCACATTAAGTACAACTTTGTTTTCCATTCTAAAAATAGAAACATGTCGGCATCCAGAAGGACCCCAATGTTCCTTTTGTATTTTAATCTGCGATCTTTGTGTTATGAGTCCTGTCTATTCTTCACTGTGTAGTTGTTAGTAGCTTTAAAAAAAAAAAATCACTTTTTTTTTTTTTCCCCATGTGAGAAAAAATCTAATGACACACATTTGGCAGAGGCTTTGGAGGGAGGAGTGTTTTGAAATTATAATCACTCGGATAAAATAATTTGAGGGATACACAAAGTATGGACTAAAGTTAAAGAGAAGATGGGCATAACCGGATACTTAAAATATTCACCTATATGGAAAAGTTCTAATTTCCATAATTTGATAAAGTGGAAGGTTTTGTGAAGTGGCAGGAAAAAGGTGCTCACCAGGTTTACCCAACTCGTTAAAGACAACATTTTTAAGATCTCTCAGGAATTTCAGAATGCTGGGAATCCCAAGTAAAGGATTTTATAGATATTTGCAGTTAAGACATTCTCACACATCTGCACTCTAGACAATTCCCTCTTTCAAATTAGGGACGCTGCTTTCTTGGTCACTGTGATGGGGAAGGGATCGACCATAGAGGTAATTTTACTTCACTACACGTGCCTTATGGAATAGATCCTTAAGAAAAGAAGTAGTAATCTCAAAACTAAATGGGAAAAGGATGTGGGCCATATTAGTGAAGGGTATATGTGGAAGGTATTTTACTGTCTCTAGTATCAATGAGTGAAGCCCAGAGACTTTCACATTACCTGTTTCATAGGGTGTATAACACCCCCTTACAGCTACATACCTTTGATTATAAAGGTGTATATACTATATACTCTTTCACAGTAAACATATAGTCCAATAACCTGCCTAGTAGCAATAGTAGCCATTGTCTCGTTTATCATTTGTCAGTCTGTCAGTCAATTGTGTGATTGTCCTGACAATTGGTGGGATTAGTAGTGTTGGTTCTTGTCAAATTAGTGGCAGCGATGTTATAGCTTCATGGTCTCACAGACAAATTGGTGAGATGCAGAGTGCTTGTCTTGACACTATGACTTGTGTACTTGACCAATCTCCTCCAATGTGCTTTGCTCTGTGTTATAGTGCTTGCACCTGTCAGAGAATGTATGAGATTGAATCTCCTAGTAAAACAGATTCTTTACAGACATGGTGAAACATGAACGGAGAAGATGGTTATAATAGAGAAGGGAAAATTTGTAAGGAAATTACCTGGTGGCCTAACGCTGTAATCTCAGTCCCTCCTTGTGGTCTATTGTCTTAGTCTGTCAATAATTGAATTGTATTACAGTTTGCATGGAAATAATGTAAAGTGTATAATATAAATAGTAATGTAATTCCAGTGCAATGTTACTGAAAAATAATCATTTTTATTTTTGGCAGATGATTGTACCAAGAGCGCAGAGGGATGTCTGATATTTTCAGATTTTCCAGCAAATAATCTTGGTATTATATCAGACACTTGTGAAGAACATGACATTGTACCAGATACACCTCAAGAACTTCTCAGAAAAAATCTGTCATCTGATCAACGGGTCCTTTTTTCAGCTTCTTCAAAGAAAAATATGCAAAACAAAAGTCAGAGAATGGCTTTTGAACATGAAATAACTCACAGAAGGAAGAAAACCTTTCCATGTTCAGAATGTGAGAAATGTTTCATTTGTAAATCAAAGCTTGTAGCACATCAGAGAACTCACACAGGGGAAAAGCCTTTTTTATGTTCAGAATGTGGGAAATGTTATTATTTGAAATATTCTCTTGACAAACATCAAAGAATTCACAGAGGTGATAAACTATTCTCATGCTCAGAATGTGGGAAATGTTTCAGTAGTAAATCATATCTTGTCGCACATCAGAGACTTCACACAGGAGAGAAGCCATTTTCATGTTCAGAATGTGGGAAATGTTTTAATTGGAAAACACGTCTTGTTACACACCAGAGAATTCACACAGGGGAGAAGCCATTTTTATGTTCAGAATGTGGGAAATGTTATTATTCAAACTATTCTCTTGTTAAACATCAGATAACTCACAGAGGAGATAAGAAATTTTCTTGCTCAGACTGTGGGAAATGTTTTACCCAAAAAGTAAATCTTATTAGACATCATAAAATTCACACACGAGATAAGCCATTTTCATGCTCAGAATGTGGCAAATGTTTTACAGAGAAATCAAGTCTTGTTAAACATCAGATAAGCCACACGGACAACAAGACGTTTTCATGCTACGAATGTGGGAAATTGTTAAAAAAAAAATCAGCTTTAATTAGGCATCTGAGAAATCACATAGAGGAGAAGCCATTTTCATGTTCAGAATGTGGAAAATGTTTTAACCAAAAAGCACGTCTTAATAGACATCAGATAATTCACACAGGGGAGAAGCCTTTTTCGTGTTCAGAATGTGGGAAATGTTTTAACCAAAAACATGTTCTTATTAGACATGAGAAAATTCACACAGGGGAGAAGCCATTTTCATGTTCAGAATGTAGGAAATGTTTTAACCAAAAACATGTTCTTGTTAGACATCAGAAAATTCACACAGGAGAGAAGCCATTTTCATGTTCAGAATGTGGGAAATGTTTTGCAGAGAAATCAAGTCTTGTTAAACATCAGATAAGCCACACAGACAACAAGACGTTTTCATGCTCCGAATGTGGGAAATTTTTTAAACGAAAGTCCGTTTTAATTAGGCATCTGAGAATTCACACAGGTCAGAAACCTTTTTCATGTTCAGGATGTGGGAAAGGTTACGATACTAAAGCAAGACTTGTTATACATCAGAGAGCTCACACAGGGGAGAAGCCATTTTCGTGTTCAAATTGAGGGAAATGTTTTAATTGGAAAGGAAATCTTGTTACACATCAGAAAACGCACACAAAAAAGTAATCATTTTCGTTAATTGTTTTACTGACAAAACGTAAAAGAAAAAATACAAGTCATATTCAAGTCTCCAAAAGAAAGAAAACACTTTAGAGCAGTGAATGATTATTAAAAATGTACACAATTGCCATTGACCATTTGTTAGTGAAAACTAATTAGTATCTAAATAATACACATATAGACTTACTGCATTTTCGGATTATAAGACACACCTCAAATTTTGAGTAGAAAAATAAATTTTTTTTTAATAAAATGGTGGTGCTGAACTTTGATCTCCCGAGATCTCCATCTGCGCATGCGTCGCTTCCCCAGTGGCCATATTCCCAGAGTCCACCGCACAGGAAACCACGGAACTGCGGGGGGCCTCTGGCCTTTCACGAAATGTCGGCAGAGCCCCTCCGCAGCAGCGGACACCCTGTGGTGCAACGGCAGTAACCTCCTCATCCCAGCCTGCAGCAACGATACCAGTAAGGTATATACTCATTTTAAGACATTCCCACCAAAAAAATTGGGAAAAAAGTGCTTCTTAAAAAAAGGCGTAAAATACGGTATGTATTTACAATGAGTGTAATATATTTTACTTTTACATTACAACTGCAACTTAAAAAGGTTGTCCAGTGATGTTTTTTTCCATCCTAATTGACACTGACAATGAGAGATGCGTCTATACATGAGCTGCTAAGGTAATCGTCCAATGCCCAACTCGTCTCCTCCAATTAATAGTGACCTTATAATTTGAAGTGATCAGGGGTGTTCATAGCAATTATGATGTCCCAAAGTCTGAATTGGAAGCTCTTTCATATTTCTCACCCTCAAACAAAATGTATATCCTAGTCAGTCCTACTTCATAGTATGATGACCTCCCTTAGTGCGCCTCACACACTATGATGCTCCTAAAGTGCTTCCAATATAATAAAAGGCTCCTACTGTGTCTCCAATACAGTAAGAGGCCACTATCCTCTTCCCAATACAATATGATGCTCCCACTGTGTCCCTCAATTCAGTATGAAACCACCATTGGGCTCTCCAATACAGTATAATGGGCCTACTGTGCTTTCCAGTACAATATGAGGCCATCACAGTGCTCCTCAATGCAATTTAATGTTTGTCCTCTCCTTGCAGACAAATAGACACAATAATAATGAAAAAATAAGCTAGCCTTTTTCCTATGTACTGCTAGGACCTGGACAAGATATCTTGGTGCCCTAGGCAGATGAAGCAAGTGGGGCCCCCCACCCACCCAAGCAAAGAAGTGGGTCAGAGACTAAGGTAGCACAACACCTAACGCATCCCCACCCTATAGGCAATGTAATAAGCTCCAACAACCACATCCACTAGGATTGTTACATTTTTCAATTTCAAAGTTAGATATAGAATCAATAATTGTTTGCAAACTTTTTACACAATATGAGGGCCACATAGTGTTATTCATTCCTGGCAACCTATATTTTAAATGTCGAACACAAGAACATTCATGGAAACTAATATCGATTAACTATAATGGGGGCCGATTAGTTTCCATTAGGGTATTCGACAAATGCTGGACATCTTAATTGAACCCAGACGTCATTATAGATAAAGGGATATGTATGATGGATTTTACATACATCATGTGACAAATACTGCTTGCAACAAAACTGATGGTTCTGGTAACATATTCATGTACTGATTGTGGCTCTGGTGATGTATTCATAGAGTGATGAAGGTTCTAGTAATGTTTTCATCACTAGAACAATCATCGGTCTATAAATACGATACCAAAATCCTCATCAGTGCATAACTAAAACACCAGAGCCATCAATAGTACATGAATAAAGCACCAGAACCATCATCCAAACAAATACATCAACAAAACCACAAACAGTGCATTAATACATCACCAGAACCATCAACGGTACAGGAATACATTGCCAGAAACACCATACTTGAATACAAGAACCAAGTTTAGTACAGCAATTAACTGCAATATCTAATCCACCCCATACACATTTGTATTACATACCGTATATACTCGAGTATAAGCCGACCCCCCTAATTTTGCCACAAAAAAAACTGGGAAAACTTATTGACTCGAGTATAAGCCTAGGGTGGGAAATGCTCCATAGATTATTCCCCCATAAGAAGCTCCATAGATTGCTCCCCCATATGCTGCACCATAAGAAGCTCCATAGATTGTTCCCCCATATGCTGCCCCCATAAGAAGCTCCTTAGATTATTCCCCCATGTGCTGCCCCCATAAGAAGCTACATAGATTATTCCCCCATATGCTGCCCCCATAAGAAGCTCCATATTGTTCCTCCATATACTGCCCCCATAAGCAGCTCCATAGATTATTCCCCCATATACTGCCCCCATAAGAAGCTCCATAGATTGTTCCCCGATATACTGCCCCCATTAGAAGCTCCTTAAGATTATTCCCCTATGTGCTGCCGCTGCTGCAGCATGTAAAAATTAAAAAAAATGACATACTCACCTCTCCGTTGCTGGGTGTCAGATACTCACCTGTCCTGCGTCCATGGCTGCTCACCGCTATCTGCCACGTCATCGGTCAGTGACGTTCAGACTGCAGGGGGCGCGGCGTGCACTAATCACGTCACCGCGCCCTCTGCTGTCTGAAGTCACTGACTGATGACAGACAGCAGCAAGCAGCCATGGACGCAGGACAGGTGAGTATCGCTATACTTACCCGTCCTGACGCTGTCGCTTGAGCCCCAAGCTTCTCCGCGCTCTCTCTTCCTGCGTTCAGCGGTCATGTGATACCGCTCATTAAAACTCATGAATATGCGCATATTCATGAGTTTTAATGAGCGGTAACACGTGACCCCTGAAGGCAGGAACAGAGAGCGCGGAGAAGCTGGGGGCTCAAGAGACAGCGTCAGGACAGGTAAGAATGACCTGACACCCCCGCCCCCTCTCCCCCTCCGACCCCCCGGTGTATATGACTCGAATATAAGCCGAGAGGGGGACTTTCAGCCCAAAAAAACGGGCTGAAAATCTCGGCTTATATTCGAGTATATACGGTAAACCTACAACTACCAGTATGTTATTAATAATGGTGAGATACTGGGTGTTAGGCGTCGGATTTCTGCGTTTACTCTGCAGGGATCCAGACCCTCACATTCTGCAGTCTCCTGCTGTTTATCTACTGCAGAGGAGATTGCCTTGCAGCAAATCTCTCCTGAGGCTAAGTCCTTCTGTCTTCCTACTGAGCATGCTAATGGGACAAACTCCCATTGGAGATCGGGAGTTGTGCTCAGGTCTCGCTCCAGATTTCATTGGTCCATCTCAGAGATCTGGAAGCTTGCTGCTGTGTATATGAGGACGGATATATGATTCTGGTGAATGACTCATTATAAAACCCCTTCCCTCTGATATTACGTATGTGGTTAGGGACTGAGTTTAGAATCAGCGCCAGCGCTCCTCTGCTGCAACATCCACAGCTGCTAGCGTCCGACATTGCACTTGCACCTTAGCCTTGTTGTTTAGCGGCAGTGTCCACGCCGCGCTGCAGTAACAGCCCCCTTTGCGTCCGCAGCTGCGATGCGCACACGGTAGGTCTAGACGGATGTAGTGCCGCCGTCTCGGGCTACTCCTATGACCGTGTGTGCGTTTTTACTGAGTACTGTGACTTCAACAGGCTCAGTCTTTTGTATTTGTGCTTGTTTGGCATCTCTGTGAATTAACTGAGATTGCTCTGCGCACCTGGGTGAAGTTTAACCCTGTGCGCATTTCCGCCATATTGCTCCTGCCACCACTTAGCAGCGGTTACATCACCTACTGCACGGTGGACACCGAGCGGCGAACGCACTTTATTATTATTTTTATTTAGTGCGTTCCGCCGTTTCTAACACTGGGAGACAGTGGATCATATAGGAATGACAGAACTGATGATACGTAGACAATAACACACAAAAAAAATTATATCCCTGTGCCTTATGGGTGACTTCTCTGAGTCATTCCCTTACTTTTCCTCTCCATTTTGTCCTGACACCATGATAACTTTTCACATTCACAGTATTTCTCTGCAGACTTGCACCTTCTCAAGTCTTCTGCAGCACATCCCAACACATTGCCCTTAAAAATAAGTGCTATCAAAATGCTCTCTGCACAGAAATCTGTCCATACCATGCCCTCAATAAGCGTTCTATGGTATATGACCTCCACAATGTCTACCTTTATGATCTACAACCACTACACTGTCTGCCATTACCAGCTATAACCATCACACTGCCCTTATGAAACACAGCCTATACCATGGCTGTTCCCTTTTCACGGTTTTCCCTTATACACTATTCATCTCCACACTGTCCCCCACCATGCTAACCTTTTTCCATACTGTGCCCCCATTTCTCGCTGCCTTCTCTTCACACGATGTCCTCATACTGGTCACCACAGCCCACCCATTTTATACTATGATCACAACAGCCCCCTTATACAGTATGATGGTCCCTCCAGTCCCCAATACAGTATAATGGCGCTCACAACACCCCACACAGTATATTTACTGCAGACCCCTATCCAGTACAGTCACTGCAGCCTCCCATACAGTATGATGTCCCCACAGCCTAGGTATAATGTCTGCCACATACAATGTTCCCCCTTCAGCCCCTCATATGTCCACCCGCAGGCTGTCATATCAGACCCCCCTGCTGTCCCTCACATCATGTCCATCCACAGCCTCTTATCAGGTCTTACCACCGCCCCTCATATAATGTCCACCCGCAGCCTTTAATATTATGTCCTGCCCTATGTTAAGTCTTGTCCAATACTCAGACAACTCCTTCTGAATAACTATGTTCCCAAAAGTAAAATAGTAGTAGGTATACCACCTCCGGTGTGGGTGTTTGAGCGGGAATGGCACTGGCTCTTCCAGCGCTCACAATACAGTGTTATGTCTGTAGTGTGAATATAAAAATGGCTATTTTGAGTCCATATTGAAATATACAAAATGCATTCAGACCATGACAGAGCTGCATTTCTGGTCAAACAGTTACAGACTGAGACAATACTCATCTTGAGAACTATTGTTTATTACCTGAAACCATTTCACTTCACAAACAGTTGTATGTTTATCTATATTTGTTGTTTGTCATTGTAAAACATTAAAGTTTATTTAACCTCTGTCTGTGTTGGTTTTATCTAAATCCATTGTGGCTTGTATATTGTTAGGTTTACGGCCCATTGTCTGATGATTTCATGATATCTCTGTTTCATCCAATCTTGAAAGCCGGCCACTAGAAGGGTTGGGTGAAACTAGTATTACACATAAGTGTAAATTTACTATTTAAGGCCAGAGAAACATGACTAAGACAGAAGCACAACTTGGACACCTGTACACATGTACAGTGTTGTGATACCTGCATAAGTGGGGACGCCCGTGCAGTGTTGTGAATCTTCCAGGGGTTCTCTGTCTTGGCGCTGCTTCTCTGATATTCCAGACGGATGAAGTTTAAAAGCCTCTTGGTGATTAATGAGTATACTGTATATAGTTAATCTTCATATATACTTAATCATTATATGTATTCAATCTTTATATGTACTTAACCTTTGTATCTTAAAATATACAAAAGTGTACACAATCATACTATTTAATCATATTATTCCTTTAATTTTGTACTTTGAAATAAAATACCGCAAGTAGTAGCCTTCTTTAAAGCCGTATCCGAACCTTAGTGTTAAAAACTTGGCAATACAATGTAACTGACATCTAGAGGTGGTGTGATAACAGCCGCAGCTCTGACCATCAGTTCCTCTGGATGTCCGTTTTGTTCAAACGAGGAGAAAGTAAAGCGGACTCTGGGATGGCGGGTTAGCTGTGTTATGTCTCCCAAGCCCTGGGCGGGCCAGTGATGACACTGCTATAACAGCACCCATTCTGGAGGGGAGTAGTATAGCTGCTCTTTTACTTGGAGGAAACATAGCGACTGAGAAGTGATTGTTTTAGTCGTGGACAAGCCTTTTAACATAGGATTCCCTCCATATAATATTCTTATCCTGCTAATAATGTTTCAAATGCACAACTTCTTTAAAGACAATTTCTTCTATAGATGATAGATGGTATAGATGAGTTGCGGAAATGTAACCCTACAAATTTCTTTCTTTAGCAATGGTCTAGTATATTTTTAGATTTTAGTTTTCTTTCATTGGTAAGTTTTTTTTCCAAACTAGTGGTTCTAAATGCAGAGATACTTTATCACATCACAAGAACTGAACTGAGACTTAACTTCATAAATGTTATTTGGCTGGAGAGCATAAAGGGCTGACACATGACATTCCTTCTGAAGACCATACAAAGGTCCAGTGTACTCTCAGTACAGGTGGAAGAAGGACAATTCCGCAACTAAACAGGAAAGGTTTCTTTACAGTTAGAGCAGTCAGGCTGAGGAATGCCCGACCACGATCGGCAGACACTAAAAATGCCTTTCATAAAATGGCTGGATGATTTCCTCAGGACAAATAGCATTGTGGGCTATAGATCATTTAGTGCTAAAAAAAAATTATAACGGTGGAAAAAAGGTTGAACTTTGTGGATCTGAGGCTTTTTTTTCTTATTAAAAATGTTATTGGGTTTATAATATTTAACAGTAAGAAACATGACAGCAGATTTAAACAAACACAACATAGGGTCCATTAAACTTTTCAAAGAATGATTTTTTTGCAAGAAAATAAGCTATATTACCGTATATGGTACCATTAGTAATCTGCAATAAACAACTAGTAATCTGATACTTAGATTAAGTGACAAAGAGGAGAGGGAGATCAAAGAAGTATTAAAGGGGACCACGAGGACACACCCGTAAGGCAGTCGGGATATGTAAGATTATGAGAGGTTTAGCTTCTCATCAAAGAGACCATTGAATTCTGAGAATTCTAAAATATTCTGACAAAATCAAATGTAGTTTCTAGCTTATTCTTTTGCTATCTTAACATAATTGGTATGTCAATGAGGATAAAAAGGACTCCCAATAAAACCATTTTGCAGCTGTTTTATTACCTTCTGTAATGCAGTGACCCCTGTGACAGCTAGGGGGCACTATGTGTGCTCCCCAGGTCATGCATACAGGCGTTCCCTCTGTGGTGATGCAGAAACAGTGACTGGCAGGGTTGTGAATGGCCGATATATGTCACAGGGATGGATGCTCCCTGAGATGCAACCCGGAGTGTTTTATTATTAGTGCACGTGAGCACTAACATAACGGTTAGTGCACCAGGTTGTGGGTAGCTATGAGAGATGGGAGAGACCGGTTACCCATATTACCTCACCTTTGGGTGAGGGTGCTGGCTGTACCTGCTTTCTTCAGGACCTGCCGTGAGGTCATGACCAGGTGACCAGCTATGTGATCCATACCTCACCTGGGGGTGGGGTTACAGCCTGCATAATGAAGGTGTGTTTAGAACATGAGAGGGTGTTGAGAGTCTGGATTGTGCACAGACTTCCATGTGTCCAGGTGGGACACTACAGAGTTGTCTGTGACCTGGGAGGTAGAAGGCCTCCTGTGTGTGTGGCTCCAGGCCAACCATGCTTGCTGGATATCGCACAGCCTGGGGAAGCAGTGCTGGCTTTTCTGAACCAGAGGAAGGAGGTCTCTGAGATACCTCCAGAGTGGACGGTCGGACCACCGTGAGTGTCACTGTCCCCGGTCAGTAAGAGACTGTACTGTCCTATGGAACTGAGTGTTTAACAGACATTGCCCCGGCCTGTGTGTGAACAGGGTCTGTGGGAGCAAAGCCCTGTTTATGGACATTATTATTTTATGCTGCCGGACCTAAAGGCTGACTACTCTGTGTTTGTGCTGCTGGGGATATGGAGCAATAAACCTCGAGAACTTTTGAAGAAATTGAGTCTTCCTGTATGTTATAGCACTGCCAAGTGGGCGTTCCCCAATGCACTCAGTGAGTGCTGCCTTACATATGGTGGAGAATGCAGGCACTTTTGTAGCCTTGTTGCTAGGGGCAACGGACTAGGTCTACAAACTCGGTTGCTAAGAGCAATGGTCCAGGAGGCACGTGTGAAGTGTTTTGCTGTGACTCGGTGGGGTCACAAAGTTTTTTTCTTCAAGTCAGCTTGCGTAGGCTCGGTGGGGTCACGAAGGTGACAAGCGTCTGGCTGTAACTCGGCAGGGTTACGAAGGTTGCTGTGGATCGGAGGGTCCACGAAGACAGCACAGCAGAAGCGTGCAGTGACTTGTGGCAGCGGAAGCTGCAGTTACAGTTGCAGCAAGAGGTTCTGCAGCAGGAGGAGCTGCATTGACACCATCAGCTGCTTGTTCGGTAGCTGGAGGTGCCGGTGGTTTGTGCGTACAGCAGGAGCTGTGGCAGTGCCAGCAGGAGCTGGTGGGGTGTCATAAAAAGACATTAGTGGTCCAGGTCGCACAAACTCTTAAAGGGCCAGTACAAGCCCAGAGACATGCGTGTACAGTGCGAACTGGGGCCTGAGAGTGCCGTGGGGGAGAGAGTGTGTACCTGAATGGTTCAGGGTGCAAGGTCCTGGAGGGTCAGTGTTGGGAGATCCTGGGAGGAGGATAGGATCCCTGGATCATGTGCTGCGACCATGGACCTGGAGAGGCGTGAGTGTTGGATGGTCTCAGGAGGAGATGGACGTCCTGAATAGCACGCGTTGAGGCCCTGGACCTGGTGGCCGGTGTGTTGGGAGACCCTGGGAGGAGGGTTAGATCCCTGAATAGCACCCGGTGAGGCCTGCGTGTTGGACGGTTCCAAAGTGGGGACGAACATCCTGAATAGCACCCGGACAGGCCACGTGTGTGAGTCTGTGACGGCTCTGCGTTGGAGGGGGAGAGCTACCGACTTTCTGCGGGTCTGGACTGTCAGGAGTGCCCTGGTCACAAGAACGGTGATCCCAGCAAGGCAGCTTCCCCTGGAGAAAATGAGGTGGTGTTCCAAAAAGGGGGGCAGAAACGCAAATGGTGATGGTTGCCCAAAAAGGGGTGGAGTCCCAAAATGAGGCGGTATCCCAAGAGGGACTAGTTGCCCAAAAAGGGGTGGTGTCCCAAAAGGGGGTGGTATCCCAAAAGGGAGTAAGTGCCCAAAAAGGGGTGGTGTCCCAAAGGGGGGTGGTATCCCAAAAGGGAGTAAGTGCCCAAAAAAGGGTGGAGTCCCAAAAGGGGGCGGTATCACAAAAGGGAGTAGTTGCCCAAAAAGGGGTGGAGAACTGGGGAATGGTGGTTACCCAAAAGGGGGTGGAGCTTCCCAAAGTTAAGGTGGTGGCGCAGACAGACGGTTGCCAGGGGCAAGTGTACTATGTGTGTCCAGTCTGCTAGTTAAACTACCCACCCGGCAAGAAGCTACGAACGTGTGCCTTGCAGATGAATGAGACAGAAATGTACGAACTGGTCGATTCTGGGTCCCCGGTGACTCTGGTGAGGGTGGCGCCCCAGGTATTTGTAATACACAATAGGAAGGTCGGGGTCACTTGTGTTAATGGGAGCACTATGGACTATCCAGTGGCCAGGGTGATCCTTGAGACAATCTGAGACAGTATCTGGGAATGTACAGGATGTCGCTATAGTCCCGAATTTATGTTGTCCGGTAGTCATAGGCCAGGACTCTGAGCTGTTCTCTGACTTGTGGGAGAGGGGAGCAGCTCTACAGCAGGAGGATGGA
Source organism: Dendrobates tinctorius (assembly GCF_039654945.1). Classification (NCBI taxonomy): domain Eukaryota; kingdom Metazoa; phylum Chordata; class Amphibia; order Anura; family Dendrobatidae; genus Dendrobates; species Dendrobates tinctorius. Next base: position 812,143 of record NW_027361822.1, read on the forward strand.
GGGCTCTTAGCTGAGGGGGATTGCGTACCTTAAGGCGGTAATACCTCCTAAAATTGACGGGTCAGGTGCCTGGGGTGACTAACATGTTGCCGCCTTTAGCCACCACTAGGGCAGAGGACAACCTTGGGCAGACAGAAGCTCGAACCCAGAGTAATGATAGTGCACCACAACGTGAAGGCAGCATAATGCTGGTAGTCCTACCAGAATGTGTGACCATTGAAGATGGGGAAGCTCTGGGAATGGTCTAACACTGTTAAAAATGGGGACCGCTGCTTGGTGGTGACTCCCATTCAGACGGTGACGACAGCGGCAAGGAGTGCAGTAAGACTGTCTAAATGACAAGTCTAAATTACTGCCCGTCGCTGGAGACGTAAAAGGCGGAAAGGGGCTGAACAAATGGCTCCCTCTGAGAAGATGGATAGGGAGGAGACATAGATCTGTCAACAGCTGGCGAAGGAGAGTTTAAAGGTGGCAGATTTACAGGCCGAAATAAAGACAATTAAAGAGCATATCGTACAAGAAAAGGCCCTGAGACAAACGGCTGAGCACAGAGTGGATGACCTGGAGAAGGAAGTTTCTGAGTTCAGAGGTCACCTATCAGCGTGTAAAACTATGAACCAGGCCATATTGAAAGATATGGAGGTGCTCAGACAGGTCCAAGAGAAGCATCAGCAGGAGCTTCTCCGGAGAGAGGATGAGCGTTGCTGCCTGGCAGAGGAGCAGGATACAGCTCTTCAGGAGCTCAAGATAGAGAAAGAGGCTAATGCCCAGCTCCAGAAACACACGGTTAACGGGGAAATCAAACTGTCGCACTCTCTCGGTTCGAGTGTAATGAAGGACAGTGAGCTGGAGAGGCTGACCAGAGAAGGGGCCTCCATGGAGGAAGAATTCCCGCAGAGGAAGGGCCCCGCAGGTGGACACATAAGGGAGGTCAACATCTTGGAAAACTGCGCTGTCTCTCAGGACAAGGAGGTCCAACAGTATGTTCAAGAAGGAGAGGATCATGGTGGGTAATATGAAAGCCGCTCGACGTCTGGAGCTTGCGAGGGAAGCTCACAATCAACTGGGCTTGGTGGAAGACATAATTCCGGTACCCAGAAATCTGGTGGGGAAAGTCATTGGAAGACTTGGGGAGGTGATGCAAGAGCTTGTGGATAGATCTGGTGTGGTGAGAGGATTCCACCGGATGGTGAAGTCTGGGTAGCAGATGAAGATGGCATGGTTCTTTTCGTTGTTGGTTCAGTGGAAAGCGTTGGGAACCTCCGCACGCTCCTGACGTACCTACAAGAGATAGAGCAGCTGATCCGGAAAAAATGCAGATTAAGGTACAACTACAGGAGTTGGAAAGGAGATGGAGACTGCTTCCTGCACGGGATATGGAGAGACGAGGGGCTTCTCTTGAGACGGGCAATATGTCATCTGAAACAAAGGGACCTAGAGGGAGCGACTCCTCTGTTAACTCAAGGGCTGAAGCCCAAGGCAGATATACTGACCGCTGGGGGCGGGGGTGGCGTAACAAAGAGGTGATGCGGAATGACGCCCAAAACCGACTGAGACGGTCCTCTCGACTTTCAGGGCAAGGTGACATGGGTTACCGGTCTCGAGGCCCCGGGTGTGTGACAAATGTTCAACCCCACAAGTTTGAACAGAGGGGGGGTATGTAATGCAGTGACCCCTGTGACAGCTAGGGGGTGCTATGTGGGCTCCCCAAGTCATACATACAGGCGTTCCCTCTGTGGTGATGCAGAAACAGTGACTGGCAGGGTTGTGAATGGCCGATATATGTCACAGGGATGGATGCTCCCTGAGATGCAACCCGGAGTTTTTTATTATTAGTGCACGTTAGCACTAATATAACGGTTAGTGCACCTGGGTCTGGGTTGCGGGTAGCTATGAGAGATGGGAGGATCAGGTTACCCATATTACCTCACCTTTGGGTGAGGGTGATGTCTGTACCCGTTTTCCTTCAGGACCTGCCGTGAGGTCATGACCAGGTGACCAGCCATGTGATCCATACCTCACCTAGGGGTGGGGTTACAGTCTACATAATGAAGGTGTGTTTAGTACATGAGAGGGTGTTGGGAGTCTGGATTGTGCACAGACTTCCATATCTCCAGTTGGGACACTACAGAGTTGTCTGTGACCTGGGAGGTAGAAGGCATCTGTGTGTGGCTCCAGGCCAACCCTGCTTGCTGGATATCGCACAGCCTGGGGAAGCAGTGCTGGCTTTCCTGAACCAGAGGAATGAGGTCTGTGAGATACCTCCAGAGTAGACGGTCGGACATCCATGAGTGGCACTGACCTAGGTCAGTAAGAGACTGTACTGTACTATGGAACTGAGTGTTTAACGGACATTGCCTTGGCCTGTGTGTGAACAGGGTCTGAGGGAGCAAAGCCCGATTTATGAACATTATTATTTTATGTTGCCGGACGTAAAGGCTTGACTACTCTGTGTTTGTGCTGCTGGGGATATGGAGCAATAAACCCAGGAGAACTTTTAAGGAAATTGAGTCTTCCTGTATGTTATAGCGCTGCCAAGTGGGCATTCCCCAATGCACTCAGTGCGCGCTGCCTTACACTTCTTACATTTGGGCTGTCAAGGATTCCATCTGGTGAACTCTAGCTATCTCCACGAACCATTCTTCTAGCGAAGGTGGGTCTACCGACTGCCAATGGCATTGAATTACTACCTTAGCAGCCTGAAGAAGATGTCTCGACGATTTCTTGAAGACATTCTTAGGCATGGGAAACGTGAAATGTAAAATTGTTTCCAGCCTTTTGGGTATTGACACCCCTATCGCTTTAAGAACACCCTCCCAGAAGGTCCCCAAGGTCAGGCATGCCCACCATATCTGTGACATTGTGCTCACATGAGCCCAACAGCGGCAGCACAAGTTGGATACCACCCGGGAACCATTTATGTAAGAGAGAAGGAACATGGAACCGACCTGAGTTTTTTAACATATGTAAGCAAGATCAAAGTTGATTACAATGGCAGAAATTTAGTTACTGTGATTTGCTCCAAGGACTTCGTGAAGACTACAATTGTTTTCTCAATTCTGTGTTCATTACCAATTTTTACAAGCAAAATATTTCAAGTTATGAAAGAGGCATGAAATTATATATTCACTAGAAGTGCAATTGGGGAATAATAGAAATATAACTAACAAGAAATATAGCCAGGGTCCGGATTGTCGGTTCCTCTCTCTGCTGTGGGGCTGGGAGTGAAGAGAGGAGGGAGGGAAAATAGAACATATTCTGGCATTTTTCATTTGAGCTGTTACATTTGATACAGAGCAATAATTTGTAATCTATGTTCTCCAGAAAATATTCCTAAACCACATCATTCTTGCAGGGGTGGCCTGTACCACTAATGGACACAGACAGAAGAGAGACCATGTACAAGAACAGTATATGGGTCCTTTGCAATCCAGTAGCTCATCAAAATGCACAATTGTATCTGCTTTGTAGTTGTGAATGGACCCCATTCCCTCTTGGGCCCTTGTGTGGTAGCAAAGGTTTCTCCAATGAAATGTCCGCTACAGGCCCGTGCTTGACCATATACAGCTCTGGCAGAAATTAAGAGACCACTGCACAGTTTTATAAATAAATCAGCTTCTCTACATGTCTGACAGCCATTCCATTCCAGAGTCAGTTGAATTCCAACCAGAGTACACCTCATTCTACTTAATGTGCTTCTGATTAGGTGATCACCTGACCAAATCTTATTTAAGAAAGGAAACTATAAAAAACCCTGCTGTGGTGTTCACAATCCTCTTGCAATAAGACAAGCTGGATGGCAAAACAAATGCTAGTATTATCCCAAAAGTAATAGGAATGAAAAAATAACTTTATCCATGCCAAAGGGGTTGAAAAGAAAAGTATTGAGTGAGGAAAAGAATGGCTCAATTCTGGCTTTACTAGCAGAGGGATACAGTGAGCATCATGTTGCCTCCATCCTTAAAATTTCTAAGACAGCAGTCCATTACAACAAGGTCAAGCAGCAGACATTGGGGACAACAAAGAGGGCACAAACGACTCTCCACTGACCGGGATGATGGTCATCTTATTCGAATGTCACTCAGCAACCGCAGGATGACATCAAGTGACCTACAAAAGGAATGGCAAATGACAGTTGGGGTGAAGTGCACGAAGGAGACTTATTCCGAAACGCGCGTCGGGGCGCGTTATAGGCACCATACATTGGCTCATCAGGTAATTGTTTTACCTCTGGTTCCCCACCTTTTCTTCTAGTGTGTGTTTATTGAGTGGCGGTTCATTGTTTATGCACTAGCATTCATTGTTTTCATATTTGTGCACTTAGTTCTCTTGTTAGGCTTTTGCCAACATCTTTGTCGTTTTTGTTTCACATTGCACACTTTTATATATAAAAACTCTCTTTGGGGGCCTTATAAAGTATATAATTATTACTATTTCTTTACCTGTTTATTATTGAGCCTACTTTACATGGTTATTTATAAAGCTCTATGTCAAAGCTTATTAAATTATAATACCATGTATATATTTGGGATGCCTTTTTATTCATTTGTTTCATGTGTACACCTACTTATATTTTAATAAAGGTTATTTTATTTATTTTTGCGTGTTGCTCTAAATTTTGCATCTACATGATACCTTGCCGGTTTCATCTTCCACCATACTCAGTGTGTACATTGTTCTCTACAAAAGGAATGGCAAATGACAGTTGGGGTGAAGTGCACGGCAAAAACAGTTCGTAACAGGCTCCCAGAGGCAGGGCTCAAGTCATGTAAAGCTAGGAAAAAGCCTTTCATCAATGAGAAGCAAATGAGAGCCAGGCTGAAGTTTGCCAAAGACAATAAGGATTGGACCATAGAGGACTGGAGTAAGGTAATCTTCTCTGATGAGTCTAATTTTCAGTTTTGCCCAACACCTGGTCATCTAATGGTTAGACAGAGACCTGGAGAGGCGCACAAGCCACAGTGTCTTGCACCCAGAAGGTGCACCTCTCTGACCTTTCCCGGCGCCTGCGCACTGCAGTACTTTACTCTGCCCTCAACAGGGCAGAGAAAGTACGCCTGCCCAGGAGCCGCAGCAGAAGTGAGAAGGAGGACGTCATTTCTAGAAGATGGGAGGAGCCGGACCGGATGGCGACACCCATTGGACCCGCCCCCCTTCCCCCCGGTGAGTATAATCTAACTTGTTTTTCTTATCTTTCAGGTTACATCGGGGGCTTATCTACAGCATTACAGAATGTTGTAGATAAGCCCCTGATGGCGGTGGCCGCAGCTTATAGGCCGAAAATGGGGTGACTGATTCCCTTTAAGTCAAATCAATATTTGGTGTGACTACGCTTTATCTTCAAAACAGCATCAATTTTTCTAGGTAAGCGTACACCCAGTTTTTAAAACTCAGCATGTAGGTTGTTCCAAACATGTTGTAGAACTAAACTTAAGATCTTCTGTGGATGTAGGCTTGCGCAAATTCTTTTGTCCAATTGATCCCAGACAGACTCGATAATGTTGAGATCGGGTCACTGTGAGGCCATGTCACTTCTAGGATGGCATTGCATGATTGATTAGGATTAGCCTGTATTTCTTAGCAGTGTGGATCCGAGACAGTGGTTTGACTGACCACATCAGGAATGATCCTGCTACACCCATCTACTGTTTGTAGGAGCTGTGCCAGAACTGGTCTTCATGGAAGAATTGTGGCCAAAAGCAAAGACCAAATGAATCAATTCTGCACAAAAACATAGGAACTGAGGTGCAAAAAAATGGCAGGAGGTGTTTTGGACTGATGAAGCAACATTTTAAATATCTGATTGTAACACAGGCAGTTTTTTGACATATAGAATGGTCCAATGATTGTTTGCAGGCAACAATGAAGCACGATGGAGGTTGCTTGCATGTTTGAGGCTGCATTTCACCAATTGGAGTTTGGGAGTTTGATTAGGCTTAACAGTGACTTCAATGATGAGAAATAAAAGCAGTTAAATAGCCATCAGGGAGACATCTGGCTCCAAATGTATTCTGAAGCACCACTACAACCTCATCAATATTAAAAAAAAGAAGCCCTGCAAGGATAATATGGTCCAAGAAAGTCTACATTCCCATAAGATCTGTGGTAGGTTCTTCAAGATGTCTGAAACAACCTCCCTGCCGAGTTTCTTCAAAAACTGTGTGCCAAAGGAATTGATGCTGTTTTAAAGGCAAAGAGTGGTCCCCACAAATATTGATTTAGTATAGATTTCTCTGTTATTCATTTACTTTGCATTTTGTTAATTGCTGAAAATATACTATTTACCCTGCTGTTTTTTTTTAAACTTTATTACTTTGCATCATTTTCTGCACACATAACTAAAATTTTGGCACAGTACTTTACATAGTGAAGAATTACATGGCTACATACTTAGTATGGTTCTGAAAACACTTTTTAAATTCACTTGAGGAATCAGAGAATGGAAGGGGGTATAAATGAATGAAAGGGGTATAGTTAAAACTAATGCGTAAACCAATTTGTAATGGGCAATTATTTCCCTCTGAACCCAATTGTTGATCAGACTGGATCGACATTCAGAACAAGATTTTTATACATTTACATAAGTATTTTATTTGTTCTATGTAATTACATATACTCCGGGGTGAGTATAATCTACATTACAGAATGCTGTAGATAAGCCCCTGATGGCTGTGGCGGCAGCTTATAGGCTGAAAATGGGGCGACAGATTACCTTTAATTATTGACTTTTTTATTTTCACTTTTCATTTTATTAATTGTTTAAAATAAACTATTATAACTTCTATTTTTAAAGGATTTCCTACTTTGCAGCATTTTTTCCCACACCTACCTAATTTTTTGTGGAGTATTATAAATACAAAATATCAGTTTTCCCTCAATTTCATAGGCTCCAAGGAAATATCTTAACATTGAAAAAATAAAGAAATACGGGCCAAACACAAAGGTAAAAGTTTTAACAGCAAATTGTTTAATAATGACTGGTGGCAAGTTTTAATAACATTGTTGGACCACCACTCACATTTGAGCTGATATCAAGCGTGGATAAACAATGATACATGTGAGAAGTTCCAGATGGGCTCATCTAATTAAAAGGACATCCTGTTCATATGATTAGACAAGCCGGGTGTGACATCGGCGGGTATGCCCGCCGATGCCCCTGCTGCTGCAGCGCGCACCGCAGCGTTTCCTCACCTGCGCGCTCCCGTCCGGTCACGCGCCCGCCGTCCACTCGTCCACACGGCGGCTCCTGGCTCCCGCCCCCTGGTTCGCGCACGCCACCTCCCGCGCCCTCTCTCCAGCGGTGGGCGGCGCTGAGGGGCGGGCCTGGGGGACGCACTTCCGGGGGTTGCTGTATTTCAGGCGTCCTCGCTGTCAGGAGGACGCCTGATGATTGTGTAGTTTTTCTGCACCCTCTGGCCTCTACAGTTTTCCTGTAGTTTACCTCTCTCTGCCTGATTCGCCCTGTCGCCCTCGGTCCCGTGTCTCCCTTCCCACCCAGTCTGCCTGGGCGCTGTCTTCCTTCCATCCCCTGTGCCGTTCCCTGTCTCCAGTCCGCCTTGGTCTTCCACTTGCCTTCTCCCGTATTGTTCCTTCCCTGTGCCACTGGCCCTTGCTCGTTTTTCGCACCGTCATCTCCCCAGTCCTTTTGTCCGTGGAGCCGTCCCTCTTGGTTCCGGCTGTCGCGCCTCCGTCCTCTGTGGTCCTGCCCCAAACGATCCCTGTATAGGGGTCGGTCTTCACCTGGCGTGCTCGGCCCAGGGGCTCCGGATCCGTGACCCAGAGGGTCCACTCTCTAACGTAGTTTTCCCCTAAATATTACAGTATCATCAGGCCATGGACCCCGCCGGTGCCGCGGCTGCCACTCAAAAGGAACTGCTTTTCCTTAGAGAGAATCAGACCCGTATCATGTCGTTCATGAAGTCCATGGACTCCCGGCTCTCCGCTCTTCAAACCGCAGACCCAGCGCACGCACCCCTCTTAGTCAGTCTCCAGCAGGAGCTCGCACAACAGCGCGATGCTCAGTCTCACATTTTGGGGTATATGGCGTCCGTGGATGATCGGCTGCTTTCTTTGCAGTCCTCTGCGGCCGCTTCCACCCAAGCCCGGGACGCCGTCTCTTGTCCTCCCCCCCGTCTCGGTAAACCGCCCAGGTACTGTGGGGACCCAAAATTGTGTAGGGGATTTTTAAATTAGTGCAGATTGCACTTTGATCTGTTGCCCCAACAGTACCCCACGGACCGTGCTAAGGTGGCCTTTATAATCTCCCATCTAGAGGGGGAGGCGTTGGCTTGGGTGTATCCCTTATGGGAGAGGGATGACCCGGTGGTGACCAACATTCTGTGTTTTTTGGAGACATTCCGTAAGGTTTTTGATGAACCTGGACGCCATGCTTCCTCTACAGAGGCCCTTTTTAACCTCAGCCAGGGGTCCCTTACGGTAGGGCAATACGCCATCCGTTTCCGGACCTTGTCCTCGGAGCTGGGGTGGAATAATGAAGCCCTGGTTGGTGCGTTTTGGAGAGGCCTTTCTAGTAAAATCAAAGACGAGTTGGCCGGGCGTGACCTTCCCACCACCCTGGAGGATCTCATCTCCCTGGCTACCCGTATTGACCTGCGTTTTCAGGAACGCGCTAGAGAGTCAGCCAGGGAGAAGAGGCCCTTTAGATTATACCAAGCTCCCATTCCGCGCACCGTTGCTCTCTCTAGTAACCCTACCCCTGAGCCTATGCAAGTAGATCGCATCAAGCTGTCTGAACAACGGCGGAAGGAGAGGATGACCAAGGGACTCTGTCTCTATTGTGGAGGGGCCAATCACTTCATTCGCACTTGCCCTGAGAGACCGGGAAACGCATCCGCCTAGGCCAGGTAGGAGAGGGCCCCCTAGGTGATTCTACCCCCTCTCTTCCACTTACTGTTTCAGCTCTACTTATTTCAGGTCGGGGGCGTAGCTCTGTGGAGGCGTATGTGGACTCGGGCGCGGCAGGCAACTTCATCCACCAGGAGGAGGTTGACAGACTCCAGATTCCCGTGGTCGTCCTAAGTAACCCTCGAGCAATCACCTCCGTTGATGGCAAACCTCTTCCTGGGCTCATCACCACGGTAACCACTGAAGTAAACCTGCAAATTGGCGCACTTCATTCTGAGAAGATTGCCTTTTATGTTCTACCTCAATTATCCCACGCCATTCTCTTGGGACTACCTTGGCTTAGGCGGCATGAGCCAGTTGTCGACTGGCGCTCCGGAGAGATCCTGCGCTGGGGGCACGCCTGCCATGTAAGCTGTTTACGTACCCTGGTTCGTTCCCATCCTCAGCTTAAGCCTACAGACCTCCCTGGTCTTCCTGTGCCATACCACGCTTATGCTGATGTTTTCTGCAAGAAAGAGGCGGATTCCCTGCCTCCGCACCGGCCTTACGACTGCCCCATCGACCTGATTCCTGGAGCGGTTCCTCCCAGAGGTAGAACATACCCTCTCTCTCCAGCCGAGACCTCTGCCATGACGGAATATATCCACGAAAATCTGTCCAAGGGGTTTATCCGAAAGTCTTCCTCTCCCACGGGCGCGGGTTTTTTCTTCGTCCGGAAGAAAGATGGATCACTGCGGCCTTGCATTGATTACCGGGGTCTGAACAAAATCACCATCAAAAATCGTTACCCCCTTCCGTTGATTCCGGAGCTTTTTGACCGGCTGAGAGGAGCCCGGATCTTCACGAAGTTAGACCTGCGGGGAGCCTACAATTTGGTCCGGATCCGTGCTGGGGACGAGTGGAAGACGGCCTTCAATACCCGTGACGGGCATTATGAATACCTAGTCATGCCATTCGGCCTTTGCAATGCCCCCGCTGTGTTCCAAGAATTTATCAATGAGGTATTCCGGGATCTACTCTATTCCTGTGTTGTCATCTATCTGGACGACATTCTCGTTTTCTCCCCCGATCTGCCCTCTCATCGCAAAAGTGTACGCTTGGTCTTGCACCGCCTTCGAGAGAACCAACTCTACGCCAAGATCGAGAAATGCCTTTTTGAGCAGTCGTCACTACCCTTCTTGGGATATGTCGTCACCGACTCCGGTCTAAGGATGGATCCCGAAAAACTCGGTGCGGTACTCAAGTGGCCCCGTCCAGTGGGGATTAAGGCCATCCAGCGGTTTCTTGGGTTCGCAAACTATTACCGTCAGTTTGTGCCTCACTTTTCTACGGTTACCAAACCCATCACGGACCTGACCCGCAAGGGAACTAAGCCCAACACCTGGTCCCCTGAAGCGGAAAACGCCTTCCAAACTCTGAAACGTTCTTTTTCGTCAGCACCCATTTTGCATCGGCCTGTGACCAGCAGACCCTTTGTCCTGGAAGTGGATGCCTCCTCCACTGGAGCGGGGGCGGTCCTGTCCCAGCAGGCTTCGTCCGGACGGCTGGTTCCTTGCGGCTTCTTTTCTAAAGTCTTTTCACCGGCGGAGTGCAACTACTCCATTGGAGACCGAGAATTACTGGCCATTAAGATGGCCTTGGCTGAATGGCGGTATTTACTCGAGGGGGCTGTACATCCCTTTACCATCCTCACGGACCACAAGAACCTGGCTTATCTGCAGTCTGCCCAAAGGCTCAATGCCCGGCAAGCCAGGTGGGCCCTGTATTTCTCCCGCTTTGACTTCCAACTTCGCTTCCGACCGGGTAATAGGAACATCAAGGCTGATGCCCTTTCCAGGTCGTTGCAGTCTTCTGAGAGGGATGAAGTCCCATCCTATATTATCGAGCCGACTAAGATGATCACCCTGGCTCCTGTGAATTTTGCTGTCCCTCCAAGCAGACGTATAGAGGTGTTGGGCTGGGGACATTCCTCCAAAATTGCTGGACACGTTGGGACAAAGAAGACTCTCTTACTGCTGTCCCGGTATTACTGGTGGCCCACGCTTCGCCAGGATGTGATGGACTACGTGGCCTCTTGCACAATCTGTGCCCAGAATAAGGTGGCTAGGACTTTGCCCGCCGGTCTTCTTCACCCGTTGCCAGTTCCTGAGGCCCCCTGGCAGCAGATCGCCATGGATTTCGTGACTGACTTACCCCGCTCAGCCGGATGTACCACCATCTTAGTCGTGGCAGATCGTTTTTCCAAAATGGCCCATTTTATTCCCTTACCGGGACTACCGTCCGCCCCGAAGTTGGCTGAGATCTTCATCCACCAGGTGTTCAGGCTGCATGGTCTTCCTCAGCGGATTCTGTCGGATCGGGGGGTCCAGTTCACCTCCCGCTTCTGGAGGGCACTCTGCCGGCTTATGGGTACATCTCTCGACTTCTCCTCCGCATATCATCCTCAGACCAACGGGCAAGTGGAGCGAATGAATCAGGGGTTAACCACCTTCCTACGTCACTTCGCCAACGCTCATCAGGACGACTGGGTTGCGCTCTTACCTTGGGCTGAATTCTCGCACAATAATCATCCCAGTGAATCTACCACTAAGTCACCTTTTTTTGTGGTAACCGGTCAAAACCCAGGTATTCCGTTGCCTTTCTCCTCCTCTACAGGAGTACCCGCAGCCGATTCTCTTGCTAAAGAATTCTCGCAGATTTGGAGAGACCAGGGACGCGCTCAAAAGTGCCAACGACCGAATCAAGAAACATGCGGACAAGAGACGGAGGGATGTGCCCCCGTACCATCCAGGTGACAAGGTCTGGCTTTCAACTCGACATATCCGTCTGAGAGTTCCCTCTTATAAGCTGAGTCCTCGGTACATTGGACCATTTGAAGTGATTGGACGTATTAATGCAGTGGCTTACAAACTGAGGTTGCCTGCTTCGCTCCGGGTGCCCAACGCTTTCCATGTCTCGCTCTTGAAACCCGTAGTCCTGAATCGGTTCCAACCAGTTTCCATCGTCCCTCCCTCACCTGCTATCTCGGACAACGTCTTCGAGGTCAAGGACATCTTGGCTATGAAAAAAGTCCGGGGTAAGACCCTTTTTCTTATCGATTGGGTGGGTTTTGGTCCCGAGGAGAGGTCCTGGGAGCCTCGGGAAAATATCAACGCCCCTCGCATTCTGAAAAAGTTTTTGGCCAATCTCAGTAAGGGAGGACGTAAGGGGAGGGGTACTGTGACATCGGCGGGTATGCCCGCCGATGCCCCTGCTGCTGCAGCGCGCACCGCAGCATTTCCTCACCTGCGCGCTCCCGTCCGGTCACGCGCCCGCCGTCCACTCATCCACACGGCGGATCCTGGCTCCCGCCCCCTGGTTCGCGCACGCCACCTCCCGCGCCCTCTCTCCAGCGGTGGGCGGCGCTGAGGGGCGGGCCTGGGGGACGCACTTCCGGGGGTTGCTGTATTTCAGGCGTCCTCGCTGTCAGGAGGACGCCTGATGATTGTGTAGTTTTTCTGCACCCTCTGGCCTCTACAGTTTTCCTGTAGTTTACCTCTCTCTGCCTGATTCGCCCTGTCGCCCTCAGTCCCGTGTCTCCCTTCCCACCCAGTCTGCCTGGGCGCTGTCTTCCTTCCATCCCCTGTGCCGTTCCCTGTCTCCAGTCCGCCTTGGTCTTCCACTTGCCTTCTCCCGTATTGTTCCTTCCCTGTGCCACTGGCCCTTGCTCGTTTTTCGCACCGTCATCTCCCCAGTCCTTTTGTCCGTGGAGCCGTCCCTCTTGGTTCCGGCTGTCGCGCCTCCGTCCTCTGTGGTCCTGCCCCAAACGATCCCTGTATAGGGGTCGGTCTTCACCTGGCGTGCTCGGCCCAGGGGCTCTGGATCCGTGACCCAGAGGGTCCACCCTCTAACGTAGTTTTCCCCTAAATATTACACCGGGTATTGCATGGTTGACTGGGCAATGATTCTAATCAAGAATAGCAGCCTCAGTCCATGACCGATGTTATATTGTACGGAAGAGTGCATCATTGGACAACCCTTTTAAAACAGAGATACGCCTAATATAAATGTAGAATATATTTAACATATGATTAATGTATGTGTATTATTTAGATTGTTTGCTTTCCAATTAGAGCTGTTTATTGGTAATTGCACACATTTCCGAACTATCAGCTGGTGCTCTAGATTGCATTCCCTTTTTCATGTATATTAACTGATGTACCGCTTTTTTTTCTTGAAGAATGTCAATAAAATGATTTTAAAAATAAAATAACTTCTCTATTCTTTAATATGACTGTAGTTTTTGTAAACCTTTTATCTCCTTCTGAACATGAGTATGGCTTCTCCCCTGTGTCAGTTCTTTGAAGATCATGAAAATATGATATGATTAATGGGTACACATTTACCAGAATTTGAACATGAAAATGACTGTTCCTATGTGTGACTTCTCTGATGTACTACAAGACTTGATTTCTCTGTCAAACATTTCCCACATACGGAACATGAAAATGGCTTTTCCTTTGTGTGGATTCTCTGATGTGCAACAAGATATGCTTTTGCTGTAAAACATTTCCCACATTTGGAACATGAAAATGGCTTTTCTCCTGTGTGAGTTCTCTGATGTGTTGCAAGATGGAATTTTTCTGAAAAACGTTTCCCACACTCTGAACATGAATATTTCTCCCCTGTGTGAGTTCTCTGATGTTTTGCCAGAACTGATTTTTCATTAAAACATTTCCCACATTCTGAACATAAATATGGCTTTTGCCCAGTGTGACTTCTTTGATGTATTACTAGACCTGATCTCCCTGCAAAACATTTCCCACATTCTGAGCATGAAAATGGTTTCTCTCCTGTGTGACTTCTCTGATGTACAGCAAGATTTGATTTATCTGTAAAACATTTTTCACATTTGGAACATGAAAACGGCTTCTCCCCAGTGTGAATTCTCATATGTATGATAAGATGGTTTTTCTGTGTAAAACATTTCCCACATTCTGAACATGGAAATGGCTTCTCCCCGGTGTGACTTCTCATGTGTGTGACAAGAGTTATTTTCCTTGAAAAACATTTCCCACACTGTAAACATGGATGTGACTTCTCCACTGTCTGAGCACTTTCATGTTTACCACCTCTTCTGTTATTTATCTTCTGCTTAAGAGTCAATGATGAATCAGATGATGGGAGCTGTTGAAAAGGATCAGATGGTAGATTTTTACTGTGAATAGCTGGAGGTTTGTCTGGGATAATTACAGGTTCTTCACATGTATCTGGTGTGATAACACGGTCATCTGCTTTCAAATCCAAAAATATGAAATGTTCCTCTGAGCTCCTGGTACAGTCATCTACCAAGAATAAAATTAAAATAAGTTCGGCAACAGTACCTTTTAATTATATCCATACATGCAATAACATTTCTAAGTAAGGACCTGACCTTCTTCATGATGATGATGATGATGATGTAGTAGTATGTTAGTGCTATAGGTATCTGAACTGTATTTTAATTCTGAGTTTGGCTATCCTAGGCATAGAATCATATAGCCTTCATAGCTTACAACATAACAAAGTTATAGAGATAGAAGAGTAACAACGTCCTCTATGTCCACTTCCCAGACACTGCAGCTTCGTCATTGTTTTATAGTATATGGGTATATTATCTCAAGAAAGATGTCACTTCTGGCACCCTTCAGGTCTGGTTTAGAGAGACGTGCTCAGTGAACATGTCGGATGGTGGGTACCCATGCTGCAAGCAGCGTGGGTGGTCATTCTGGAAACATGCACACAAATAGAGTGCCCTCCCAAATCTAATAGCCAGTTCATCACTGAGCCAGTTTAACATCCCTACTGAGGCTCCAGCTTTTAAAATATAATACAAATTAAAATATATACACTGGTCAAAAAAAGGGAACACTTGCACAATCACTGTATAACCCCAACTCAGACAAACTTCAGGGATATTAATCTGTGCAGTTAGGAAGCAATAGCGATTTTGAATCAATATGTTCTGTTCTAAATGAAAGTAATTATAGGAGAGGAAACAGCAAGACAACTTCAAAAAAGGGGGCATTAGGTAGTAACTAAATCTTATTGAGCTCCGTTTTGCTCAAGACCTCCTTCTCTCCTCCACACTGGTAGGTTCCTCACCCAATTGCCTCCAAAACTTCTCATGAATATCTCCAATTTTCTAGAATTCTATGACTCAACAAATCCAATTATCTACCACATTCAGAATTTTCAGCCGGAACTTGAAAACCCATCTCTTCAAGAAAGCTTCCAGCCTGCATGACTGCACTGCCACCTCACCAGCAAGAGAGCTGCGGCAACCCCCAAATTCACCGTTTCCTTCCCTATTATCCTGTAGATAATAAGCCCAAGGGCAGGTGCGCTCTGTTCCTGTCAGGCATTTTTAGTTTGTTCGTTGTAATCTATATTCATATTTTGTACATAACCCATTTTTACATGTACAGCATCATGGAATCAATGGTGCTTCAGGACTGCAAGCTCGTAAACACCATGAAAGAAGATTTTCTGTACCTCTCAGCAAAGTCTCAAGAATATTGAGCCAATATTAAGACTTAGATCATTTTGGGAGAATAGCTGGGCAGAATACAGCATGCTTCTTGATCACTGAGCAAACTGCTCTCCTCCTGCCGGACACTGATCTATCTGATCGGTGCAGGGCTGGAGAGAAATCTACCAAGACGTACACCAATGCTGCATGTGCTGACTAGCTGAATTAGCTTTCACCTGACTAGCTAAAAGAGCTTGCAGGGCATGAGGTCAGTCACATGCATGCAAGGAACTTTAAATCATGCTAACATATACAATGAATATGTTTGTATGGGTTATGATGATGTAGCTAAGTGTGTTGAAGCTGAGGTGTGTGTTTTGATGGTGTAGCTAAGCTGCGTGTTTTTTGATGAGGTATGTAATCTCAGGGTTTTGTAGCTAAGTTGTATGTGTTTTGCTGATATAGATGATCTGAGTGTGTTGTGGTTGTGCTGTGTGTGTGTATGTTTTGATTATGTAGGTGAACAAAGTTCGCTGTAGTTGAGCTGTGAGGTATTTTGACGAAGTACGTGAGCTGAGTTGTAATTGATCTGTGTGTCTGTTTTGATTATATAATTGAGCTGAGAGTGTAGGTTAAGTAGAGCTCTGCGTGTGGCAGAGATGTGTTTGTGTAGCAAATCTGAGTGTGCATGTACTGTACATTTATTCATTTACTTATTTTACTCACTTATATGTCTTTGGAGTGTGGGAGGAAACTGGAGAATCTGGAAGAAACCCACGCAAACACAGGGAGAACATACAAGCTCCTTGCACATGTTGTCCTTGGAGGGATTTGAACCCAGTGCTGCAAGGCTGCAGTGCTAACCACTGAGCCACCGTACATGCAACAGTGTGTGCAGGAAGTGTGCGCGCAGCAGTGTACATAATGTGCATGCTGTAAGGCTACCACAGTATAATACATATGCTGCGGAGAAACACTACCTATACATCTATTACCTTCCTATTCTACTTTAGTGTTTTAAAATTAGTGATATTGACCCCTCCACTTCTTTATACCAACTGAGAAGTTTTAATTAGTAAGAAATGTGTTTTTCCCGTTTTCTTTTTGCCATCAAAAACTGGAGTGAGTCGGTTTGTTCTTTAGATCGAGAAATACAGCAATTTGGTTCACATCTTTACCCTTAGCAAATATTGTAGAAGTTACACACCGGCACCGTAGGACCTTACACACTCCGGAGTCACATTTTGATTTTCTATTATGAAATTAATGCAGACTGGAGCCACAAGTAATTTCAAATTTGTACTTTGATTTTTGAGGCAAATTGTAGTTCAGACCTCAATTGGTTAAGGAATATTGTTTCTATTCATCGTTGATGCTTAACCCCTTCATGACCATAAGTATTTTCGTTTTTTGCTCCGCTTCTTCCAGAGCAATAATTTTTTTATTTTTCGGTCAATATGGCCATGTGAGGGCTTGTTTTTTTTTGCGTGACAAGTTGTCCTTTGGAATGACACCATTGGTTTTAACATATTGTGTACTGGAAAACGAGAAAAAAAATCTAAATGCAGTGAAATTGCAAAAAAAAAGTGCAAATCCACATTTTTTTTAACCATGTTCACTAAATTGTAAAACTAACCTGACATTATGATTCTCCAGGTCATTACGAGTTCATAGACACCAAACATGTCTAGGTTCTTTTTTATTTAAGTGGTAAAAAAAATCCAAAGTTTGGTAAAAAAAAAAAAAAAAAAGGCACCATTTTCCGAGACCCATAGTGTCTCCAATTTTCGTGATCTGGGGCTGAGTGAGAGCTTTTTTTTGCGTGCCGAGCTGATTTTTTTTTTATACCATTTTTTTTTATACAATCTTGTGATCGCCTATTATTGCATTTTATTGCAATGTAGCAGTGACCAAAAAACGTAATTCTGACGTTTTGAAGTTTTTTCTCGTTACGCAGTTTACCGATCGGATTCTTTTTTTATATTGATATATCGGGCGATTCTAAATGCAGCGATACTAAATATGTGTATATTTGATTTTTTTTTTTATTGTTTTATTTTGAATGGGGGATTATTTGAACTTTTATATTTTTAAAATATTTTTGAAATCTTTTTTTTCACTTTTTGCATGCTTCAATAGTCTCCATGGGAGACTAGAAGCTGTAGTTGTCTTATCGCCTCTACTACACACAGGCAATGATCAGATCGCCTGTGTGTAGCAGAAATGCTCACTTGCTATGACATAGAGGTTATGCTGACCCATCGGTGACCCGCAATCACGTGATGGGGTCACCGATGGGCAAGATTAGTGACGCGCTTCCGGTAAGCACAAGTTAACTGTCAACTTCTGACAGCGACATTTAACTAGTTAATAGCCATGGGTGGATCGTGATTCCGCCCACAGCTGTTGCGGGCACATGTCAGCTGTATATGTCAGCTGTCATTTGCCTGCAAAGGTGCGGGTTCCGCGCCGGAGCCCACACCAAACAGGGAGTGTCCGACATTGGTGTACTATTACAACTGATGTCGGAGAGGGGTTAATTTACTCTCAACTAATTAGACAAATCATTTCAGTAAAGACTTGAGTCTTAATCCCCTAAATTTTCTTAGTTCTTTTTGCTTTTTAGAGCAGTGTGTATGACACCCGATCCTTATTATAAGCCGCCGCTATATCATCGCAGCGATAATAATATCATTGTTATCATCACTATTGCCGTAGTTCAGGTTGCTGTGCCCCTATGCAGGGTTAGACAGTGAGAACGATATAAAAGCCACTGGAAGGACGTGTCACTCGTTGGTGGTTTACATGTTTTTTTATACAAAAAAATGATAATTAAGAATATCACATTTTTTACATGTGCAGCAGCAGTGCAGCTCATGTATTCTTTCAGTACTATAGGAGTGCAGGCCTAGTCCACATATTTTGGGAGGACTATGTGTAACATAGATAACACAGTTGGCTGGGAAATTTTCCACTGTTTTTTCTCTAAAGGCTTTTTTTGGCCTCTCCTGATATGAATTTCCTTGCTATTCTTCACTTTTGCCTTCCAGACAAGAATGTTAAGCAGAATTTTTCTCATTCTTTTGACCCTACCAACCAGGCTACGGAACCTCGGCACTGTCAGCAATTATATTCTCCCAGGGGCTCCAAGTAATATCTGAGATATCTCTCCTGGAAAGCCCTTCATTTAACAAAATTGAAGAAAGCAGATTTCACCTTAGGGATATTTCTCCAAGGACATTTCTCCACCTAAATGTGAGTTCTTCCCAAAATCCCACTGGCATGTTGCTTATTTTACCTGCTCCGTATTCCCCATGGACCCATATGACTATGGACTTTCTAACAGATTTACCTAGTTCATTAAACTGTTCAGTGCTTTGGTGATTATGAACCGATTCTCCAAAATTACGCACTTTCTTTCACCAGGTCTTCCTACATCTTCTCATCTCTCCTCTCAATGTGCATTAAAAAGTAATAACATATTATATTCTCCTTACTGTTCACTTAAAGCTTCTCTTCCAATGCTGCCCATCTACCTCACTGACTTACCGTATATACTCGTGTATAAGCCGACCCAAGTATAAGCCCCCCCTAATTCTGCCACAAAAAAACTGGGAAAACTTATTGACTCACATATAAGCCTAGGGTGGAAAATGCAGCAGCTACTGGTAAATTTCAAAAATAAAAATAGATACCAATAAAAGTAAAATTAATTAAGACAGTAGGTTAAATGTTTTTGAATATCCATATTGAATCAGGAGCCCCATATAATGCTCCATACAGTTCATGATGGCCCCATAAGATGCTCCATACAAAATACACCCCATATAATGCTGCACAAAGGTTAATAATGCCCCCTTAAGATGCTCCATAGATTATGCCCCCATAAGATGCTCCATAGATTATGCCCCCATAAGATTCTCCATAGATTACGCCCCCATTCGACGCTCCATAGATTATGTCCCCATAAGATGCTCCATAGATTATGCCCCTATAAGATGCTCCATAGATTATGCCCCCATAAGATGCTCCATAGATTATGCCCCCATTCGATGCTCCATAGATTATGCCCCATAAGATGCTCCATAGATCATGCCCCATAAGATATAAGATACTCCATAGAATATGCCTCCATAAAATGCTCCATAAAATGCTCCATAAAATGCTCCATAGATTATGCCCCCATAAGATGCTCCATAGATTATGCCCCATATGCTGCCCCCATAAAATGCTCCATAGATTATGCCCCCATATGCTGCCCCCATAAGATGCTCCATAGATTATGCCCCCATATGCTGCCCCCATTAGATGCTCCATAGATTATGCCCCATATGCTGCCCCATAAGATGCTCCATGGATTATGCCCCCATATGCTGCCCCCATAAGATGCTCCATAGATTATGCCCCCATAAGATGCTCCATAGATTATGCCCCCATTGCTGCCCCATAAGATGCTCCATACATTATGCCCCCATATGCTGCCCCCATTAAATGCACCATATATTATGCCCCATAAAATGCTCCATAGATTTTACCCCATAAGATGCTCCATAGAACATGCCCCCATAAGGTGCTCCATAGATTATGCCCCATAAGATGCTCCGTAGATTATGAACCTATAAGATGCTCCATAGATTATGCCCCCATAAAATGCGCGATAGATTATGCCTCATTGATTATGCCCCCATAAGATGCTCCATACATTATACCCCCATAAGATGCTCCATACATTATGCCCCCATAAGATGCTCCATACATTATGCCCCCATATTCCGCTACTGCAAATAAAAAAAAGACATACTTACCTCTCGTCACTAGGGGCCAGGTGGCGGTGTCCTGAGCAGACGGCTCAGGGCCCCGGCACCTGCGATATTCACCTGTCCCGGTCCATTGCTGTGCACCGCTCTGTCTGGCAGCTGAGGGCATGGCGCGCACTAACTACGTCATCGCGCCCTCTGCTCCTTGAATGTCACTGACAGAGTACACGGAGGACAGCGGCGTGCAGCGATGGACCGAGGACAGGTGAATATCGCATATACTCACCCCCTCCTGGCACGGTCTCTGCAGCCCTTCCTTCCTTCAGCGGTCATGTGGTACCACTCATTAAAGTCATGAATATGCGCATATTCCTGACTTTAATGAACAGTACCACGTGACTGCTGAAAGAAGGCGTGGGAGAAGCAGGGCGGCTGCAGAGATGTGCCAGGGGGGTAAGTATGATCTCTGACACCCCCGCTCCCCCTACCCCGCCAACCCCCGGTATACGACTCACGTATAAGACGAGAGAGGGACTTTCAGCCCGAAACAATGAGCTGAAAATCTCGGCTTATCCGCGACTATAGACGGTACTTACTTCCCCTTAAGACCCGATGTGTATGTGACCTTTTCAGCCAGTCACTGATCTCAGAAGTGACCAGTTTGTTGATGCTATGGCAAGTGGTTGGCTGCAGTAATTATGTGCGCATAAGGCCAGAACAGAATGTATGGATATTACCCTCAAATTTCTGGGCAAAAAATGGCTTAATAGAAATTTTTGCCAGGAAAATCAACATCACCCCCCCCCCCCACAAAGGATGAATGAGTAGAATATATGACTTATCTTCAAGTAGTGGTCACTGCTCACCTGTGCTGTTATCTGTAGGAATCTCCTCTTTCCACCGCTCATCACTCCTCACATATGTATCTGTAGTATTAATATGGGTCAATTCTTTACCCTGAAAAAAATATTGTAAAAGTCACAGACAGAGAGATTGTGTGAAATAAATCAGAGGAACAGAAAATATCAGAAATTAACATGACAACTACAAATGAAAGCAGTAATCATCACATAGCTGCAGGTCTCCTGCATAAATCCAACCTGTCGACTCCTAATTCTAACCAGCAGTGTCCGTAACCAGAAAATGACGAGAAGATCCAGACATCTAATGTCTATGATCAGCTTTATCCTGCCATCTCCACCAGATATAAAACATACACTGAATGGCCACATTACTAGAAACACCTGTGGCGCCCTGCGTCTTTACCGCCACAAAACTGTTAAATATGTACTGTTTTGTATGTGTTTTGTGAGCAATGGGAGGTATGCTTTCTCTGCTAGAGACCACAACACACACACAATTCACCTCATTCCCTTACTTCTCTGAAGCTTAGAGCTTTGCAGACATACCCTAACTGGGAGGGGGAGGAGTCGAGAGTTGTTTTTTCAGTGAAGAAGGAGGAAGAACGCTCCTGGCAGCCATGATGACATGACCTCCATCCAGGAGTAAAGCTAATAAGCATTAGGGAGCCAGCCCTAGGCCATCCATGCTTTCAGAGCAGGGTGGTAAGCTGAGAGACTGTGTGAGTTTATACAACCAACAGCAAAGTGTTTTCCCCAGAAAGACTGCCGCAAACTAGGATCAGTGAAGGATTGTGCAAGAAGGAACTCGAGCTTCACACAGGATCCAAGCTGCCAGCGGAGGAAGACACAATGAGTAGTGGCTATACTGCAAAGTTCTAAACTCTGGGAAGCCTTGGTCCCAGAAGGGATTAGAATAGTAGGAAGCTTACACCGTGTCACAGCAGAGAGAAGGATAACTCCCATTCTGCAGAGCAGACTGTAACCTGGTGAGAGTTGTAATATCTCCTCTGAACTGCACCTGAACTACAGTAAATGGTAAAGTGCCTTATTACTCCGTACCTTCTACTTCCATCACAATCTCTGGGTGGCAGCCCTGGATGGAGAGGGTTAAACATCTGCACTGCCATCACCATCTACTCCCCCAGGGATCATCTGCAGTGCCGGCTATACTACAGTCGAACACTCCAACTGGCAGCACAAATCACTACATAAACTTTATCCCTAATCAATACTCCCCTTTTACATGACCGCCTGGGGCCACGGACCAGTCACTGCCACTGTGACACATCCCTTTAAGATGACCGGCCCGGTACCGAGTATCCCATGGCCTCTAGGGCGCGTCACACCCATCTATTAGTTTATGTACATCTTTTGAAATTCAGAATTTTAGCAATATATTATGCCTTAGATTCCACTAAGTGTATATAAAATGCGATGAAATCGTTCCACAAAACAGGACAGTCAGATGAATCATTAAAACGTTCTGTCATGTTCCTGGAATTAGTCCATAACAATACGACCCTTGTGGCATGGGTCATTCTCCTTCTACCATATGGTAAACAGCTGCCATGAGGTCATGAATTTGGTGGGCTACAATGCTTAGGTAAGCTCTAATGTCCAAACATCCAGGACTCAGGTTGTGCCAAGAAAACATTCCTCACATCATTACTCCACCTCTACCAGCCTAAGGCTACGGCCACACTATCAGTATTTAGTCAGTATTTCACATCAGTATTTGTAAGCCAAAACCCGGAGTAGGTCAAACATGCAGAATTGGTGCACTTGTTTCTATTATACTTTTCCTCTGATTGTTCCTCACCTGGTTTTGGCTTACAAATGCGGAGGAAAAATACTGAACAAATACTGATAGTGTGGCCCTGGCCTTAAAGTGGTTTTCCCATGAACAAAACTTCATTTTCATCAATAGATCTTGAATAATAATAATTTCCGCAATTGGATGTGTTTAAATAAAATGTTCCTGTGCTTATAAACGTGCCCCTGCTGTGTACTGTGTAATGAGTGTGTCTGACTGTACAGGGATATACTCTGATCATACCACAGCTCCTGGGCAGGGGAGGATGCAAAAGATTATACAGACATTCAGGGTCGGCGTTAGGGGCAGGCAGACCAGGCAGCTGCCTAGGGCCCCCGCTCCTCCAGGGGCACCCAGCCAGCCGCACATCACACAGCAGCTATATCATGCTGGGCTGTATTATACAGCCCACCATGGTATACAGCCCAGCATGGTATATAGACTGTATTATACCATGCTGGGCTGTATTATACCATTCTGGGGGAGCTATATACCATGCTGGGCTGTATTATACCAAGCTGGGCTGTATTATACTATGCTGGGGGGGCTATATACCATGCTGGGCTGTATTATACCATGCTGGGCTGTATTATACCATTCTGGGGGGGCTATATACCATGCTGGACTGTATTATACCATTCTGGGGGGGCTATATACCATGCTGGACTGTATTATACAGCCCAGCATGGTATACAGCCTGTATACCATGGTGGGCTGTATTATACCATGGTGGGCTATATACCATGCTGTGCTGTATACCATGGCAGGCTAGGCTGTATACCATGTGGTGCTGGGGTATATACCATGTGGTGCTGGGCTATATACCATGTGGTGCTGGGCTATATACCATGTGGTGCTGGGCTATATACTATGCGGCTGTGTTATATACCATGGGGGGTACATTTTACATTATATTCTATAGGGGGAGGCTGTGTTATATAATATGGGGGGGCTACATTATATTCTATGGGGAGGTGGGCTGTATTATATTCTATTTCGGGCTAATTATATTCTATGGGGGGCTGTATTATATTTATTATATTCGATGGGGGATGCATTATACTATATGAGGAGGGCTACATTGTATTCTATGGAGGGGCTACATTATACTATATAAGGGGCTGCATTATATCCTATGAGGGGGTTGCCATATATTCTATGGGGGGGCTGCATTATACTATATGGGGGTGGGGCTGCATTATATTCTATGGGGGGTTACATTATATTCTGTGGAGTGGTTGCATTATACTCTGGGGGTGGCTGCATTATGCTCTATTGGGTGGCTGCATTATACTATATGTGGGCTGCATTATACTGTATCGAAGACTATGGAGAATACATTATATGAAGAACTATGGGGTGCATTATGCTATGGGAAGTGAATTGTACTACATGGGTGACTATGGCGGTGCATTATACTATATGGAGAACTATGAAGAGTGTATTATACTATATGGAGCAGTGGTCCCCAACCTTTTTTGCACCAGGGACCGGTTTCAAGCAAGACCATTCTTCCATGGCCCGGCAGGGCGGGGATGGAGGTGTGGCAGGGGCGGGGCTTTGGTCATAAGGGGGCGGGGCTATGGACACGGTTGTAGTGTAGCAGTGCATACTTATAATTAAATAACATTTATAATGTGACTCAACTCACCATAGGTTTTGAATAAGTGCTCCATCACCCCCTTCTCCCCATCATTGCCTTCACCCCATCACTCCCTTCTCCCCATCATTGCCTTCACCCCATCACTCCCTTCTCCCCATCATTGCCTTCACCCCATCACTCCCTTCTCCCCATCATTGCCTTCACCCCATCACTCCCTTCTCCCCATCATTGCCTTCACCCCATCACTCCCTTCTCCCCATCATTGCCTTCACCCCATCACTCCCCTCTCCCCATCATTGCCTTCACCCCATCACTCCCTTCTCCCCATCATTGCCTTCACCCCATCACTCCCTTCTCCCCATCATTGCCTTCACCCCATCACTCCCTTCTCCCCATCATTGCCTTCACCCCATCACTCCCTTCTCCCCATCATTGCCTTCACCCCATCACTCCCTTCTCCCCATCACTGCCATCTCTCCATCATTGCCTTCACCCCATCACTGCTGTCTCCCCATCATTGCCTTCACCCCATCACTGACGTCTCTCCATCATTGCCTTCACCCCATCACTCCCCTCTCCCCATCACTGACGTCTCTCCATCATTGCCTTCACCCCATCACTGCCGTCTCTCCATCATGGCCTTCAACCCATCACTCCCCTCTCCCCATCACTCCCTTCTCCCCATCATTGCCTTCACCCCATCACTCCCTTCTCCCCATCACTCCCTTCTCCCCATCACTCCCTTCTCCCCATCATTGCCTTCACCCCATCACTGCCGTCTCTCCATCATGGCCTTCAACCCATCACTCCCCTCTCCCCATCACTGACGTCTCTCCATCATTGCCTTCACCCCATCACTGCCGTCTCTCCATCATGGCCTTCAACCCATCACTCCCTTCTCCCCATCATTGCCTTCTCCCCATCACTCCCTTCTCCCCATCACTCCCTTCTCCCCATCATTGCCTTCTCCCCATCACTCCCTTCTCCCCATCACTCCCTTCTCCCCATCATTGCCTTCACCCCATCACTCCCTTCACCCCATCACTCCCTTCTCCCCATCACTCCCTTCTCCCCATCACTCCCTTCAACCCATCACTCCCTTCTCCCCATCACTGCTGTCTCTCCATCACTCCCTTCTCCCCATCACTCCCTTCTCCCCATCACTCCCTTCTCCCCATCATTGCCTTCACCCCATCACTCCCCTCTCCCCATCACTGACGTCTCTCCATCATTGCCTTCACCCCATCACTGCCGTCTCTCCATCATGGCCTTCAACCCATCACTCCCCTCTCCCCATCACTCCCTTCTCCCCATCATTGCCTTCACCCCATCACTCCCTTCTCCCCATCACTCCCTTCTCCCCATCATTGCCTTCACCCCATCACTGCCGTCTCTCCATCATGGCCTTCAACCCATCACTCCCCTCTCCCCATCACTGACGTCTCTCCATCATTGCCTTCACCCCATCACTGCCGTCTCTCCATCATGGCCTTCAACCCATCACTCCCTTCTCCCCATCACTCCCTTCTCCCCATCACTCCCTTCTCCCCATCATTGCCTTCTCCCCATCACTCCCTTCTCCCCATCACTCCCTTCTCCCCATCACTCCCTTCTCCCCATCATTGCCTTCACCCCATCACTCCCTTCACCCCATCACTCCCTTCTCCCCATCACTCCCTTCTCCCCATCATTGCCTTCACCCCATCACTCCCTTCTCCTCATCACTCCCTTCTCCCCATCACTCCCTTCTCCCCATCACTCCCTTCTCCCCATCATTGCCTTCACCCCATCACTCCCTTCACCCCATCACTCCCTTCTCCCCATCACTCCCTTCTCCCCATCATTGCCTTCACCCCATCACTGCCGTCTCTCCATCATGGCCTTCAACCCATCACTCCCCTCTCCCCATCACTGACGTCTCTCCATCATTGCCTTCACCCCAACACTGCCGTCTCTCCATCATGGCCTTCAACCCATCACTCCCTTCTCCCCATCATTGCCTTCTCCCCATCACTCCCTTCTCCCCATCACTCCCTTCTCCCCATCATTGCCGTCTCCCCATCACTCCCTTCTCCCCATCACTCCCTTCTCCCCATCATTGCCTTCACCCCATCACTCCCTTCACCCCATCACTCCCTTCTCCCCATCACTCCCTTCTCCCCATCATTGCCTTCACCCCATCACTCCCTTCTCCCCATCACTCCCTTCTCCCCATCACTCCCTTCTCCCCATCATTGCCTTCACCCCATCACTCCCTTCACCCCATCACTCCCTTCTCCCCATCACTCCCTTCTCCCCATCACTCCCTTCTCCCCATCATTGCCTTCACCCCATCACTCCCTTCTCCCCATCACTCCCTTCTCCCCATCACTCCACTCTCCCCATCACTCCCTTCTCCCCATCACTCCCTTCTCCCCATCATTGCCTTCACCCCATCACTGCTGTCTCTCCATCACTCCCCTCACGGTCTTCTCCTCATGTCCCCATCTCCTCCAGGGCCAGGCTACACAAACACAGACCAACACACACACACACACACAGACATACATGTACACACACACAGACAGACACACATACACATTATACGTACACACACACCACCTCTCTCCTCTCACCTGCCCGCAGCATCGCCCGCGCTTCCTCGCTCTGACACAGCAGCGGCGCGCTCCTCTCTGTGTCAGTCAGAGACAGGAAGCGCGGACGCCGGGCAGGAAGCTGGACGGGTCCTTGCAGCTCCGCTCCTGCTATTCCCTCTTGCAGGCAGCGGAGCTGCTTGGATCGCTCCCTGGCCGCCGCTAAGAACTGCTGCGCGCCGCCCCAGCCCCCGCTACGCCACTGACCGCCCCTGGCTCCCCTTGTGTCCGCGGACCGGCAAGGGCACTGCAGCGGCCCGGTGCTGGGCCGCGGACCGGCGGTTGGGGACCCCTGATATGGAGGACTGAGCAGTGTATTTTAATATATGGAGGGCTATGAGGAGTGTATTATACTATATGGAGGACTGAGGAGTGTATTATACTATATGGAGGACTATGGGGCAGATTATATTATATTATGGGGTGTAAACTGTAGATGTGCTGCTGATAACATGATATTGTATGTTGATCTGTTAAGGTGTGTGCACACGTTGCGGATTAGTCTGCGGCTTCTTCTTCAGAGAATCAATATCTCTTGGCAGAAACCGCAGGGTAAAACACATGCATTTTTCTTGCAGATTCCTAGCATGTGTACAGCGGATTTGATGCAGGTTCTAGTGCGGTTTGGCAGTGCGGATGAGAGAGAGATTGATTGATTTGTATGTCCCGGAACGTACACTGCAGCTGCGGTTCCGCAAAAAAGAAGTAACATGCTGCGGAAAATAAACCGCAGCAAATCTGCGCGGAATTTTCCGCAGCATGTGCACGGCGGATTTGGTTTTCCATAGGTTTACATGGTACTGTAAACCGCATGGAAACTACTGCGGATCCGCAGGACCAAATCCGCTGCGGATCCGCAGCAAAATCCGCAACGTGTGCACACACCCTTCGTGATCCATTAGTGATCGTTCTGTTCCCATCATTCTTTCTCAGACGGTGGAAAGAGGCCGGGAAACAAGTGTTGAACGACTTCTTCAATTTTGTCGATCACATTCGTTTAGCGGCCTGAACTCAGCGCATGTAAATACAATCGAAATGCTTCTGTGTGCAATATGTTAGCATTCGGGGCCCCATTGTAAACTTTGCCTAAAACCGGCCCTGCAGACATTACAGCATGGGATCGCAGCTGATTCTTTTTCTGAGGTAAAACATTTCCCTTTCTGTTGTTACACAATGTTTTACCTCAAAGGCTGTGTGCACACGCTGCGGAAAAGGTGCGGATTCATCCGCGCGGATTTTGTACAATCCGCAGGTGAAACCGCAGGTCAAAAGACCTGCGGTTTTACCTGCGGATTGCTCTGCGGTTTTGCCCTGCGGTTTTTCATCTCCTCAATGGAGGAGATGGCAAACCGCAGGAGAATCCGCAGAAAGAATTGACATGTCAATTCTTTCTGCGGATTGAAAACCGCAGATAATCCGCGCGGAAAATTCCGCACCGTCTGCACTGCGGTTTTTGATTCCCATAGGGAATCATTGTACTGTACACCGCAGCAGAAACTGTTGCGGGTCCGCAGCGGCTAAAACCGCTGCGGAACCGCAGCAAAATCCGCAGCGTGTGCACACAGCCAAAGAAGGAATAATTTGTGATCCCATGCTGTACTGTCTGTATACTTTTTTTTTCTCCCCCCCCCGACCCAGGAGATGTGGTATGATCAGACCATGTTTCTGTACGGTCAGACAAAAGGCATTACACAGCAGGGACACATTTATAAGATTATCTCAGTAAAGGAACATTTTTGTTTAACACATCCAATGGTAGAAGATATTATTCCAAGATCTATTGTTAAGATGTACTTTTTTTGTGGGAAAACTCCTTTAACCTCTTTCCTACATTAGACGTACTATTTCGTCCATGTGACCTGGGACCTAAGTCCCAAGGATGGAAAAGTACGTCTAGCGCGATCAGCTGCGCTCACGCGGGGAGCGCAGCTGATCGTGACTGGGTGTCAGCTGATTATCACCGCTGACACCTGGCACTATGTGTCAGGGGCGGTCACGGACCCCCCCGACACGTTAACCCCTGGCACACTGCGATCAAACCTTGTCGCAGTGTACCGGAAGTTTAGGGAAGCATCGGCAGGGAGGGGGCTCCCTCTGTGCTTCCCTGAGACCCCCACAGCAGCGCAAATTTTTTTTGTGAGAAAAGTTAAATGTTCATTTTTTTTAAACATTCAAAAAATTCCTGTGAAGCACCTGAAGGGTTGATAAACTTCTTGAATGTGGTTTTGAGCACCTTGAGGGGTGCAGTTTTTAGAATGGTGTCACTTTTGGGTATTTTCTATCATATAGACCCCTCAAAGTGACTTCAAATGTGATGTGGTCGCTAAAAATAAAATGGTGTTGTAAAAATGAGAAATCGCTGGTCAACTTTTAACCCTTATAACTTCCTAACAAAAAAAAAATTTTAGTTCCCAAATTGTGCTGATGTAAAGTAATCATGTGGGAAATGTTACTTATTAAGTTTTTTGTGTGCCATATCTCTGTGATTTAAGAACATAGAAATTCAAAGTTGGAAAATTGCAAAATTTTCGCCAAATTTCCATTTTTTTTCACAAATAAACGCAAGTTATATGAATGAAATTTTACCACTATCATGAAGTACAATATGTCACGAGAAAACAATGTCAGAATCACCGGGATCCATGGAAGCGTTCCAGAGTTATTACTTCATAAAGGGACAGTGGTCAGAATTGTAAAAATTGGCCCGATCATGAACGCGCAAACCACCCTTGGGAGTAAAGGGGTTAAATGTTGACACCTGACAGTAAGATTACATAGATTTGCGCTGAATTCTGACTGTTCTGTCAGCATGGTGCAACAGATATCTGGAGTCATCAATGTTTTTCAAGTGATTAATAATTTAATTTTTTGCTCTTTTGTGCATTGAAGTTTTTCCTTTATGTTTCCCTTAGACAGAGATGGCACTAGTACTGGCCATCTGCTGTTATAGCCCATGATTGCTGAGGAACGTTGGACATATAAAGAGTGAAGAAAAGTTTGTTGAAGACCAATTAGAATGATTGCTCCATATGTTCCTCAGAAGGAATTTTCATATTTTCCTCAACAAAATGTTTATATCCACAGATCACACTGTGTTTGAATGTGTTTGATCATTGTATATCCAGTAGATTCTAGGCATCATGTAAAAGCCTCACGAGGTTGGAAGATTTTGAAATACTGGCTCATCTACCATTAATGACCATGTTTCCCTTGAAATTACTTAGATCACTCAATTTTCCCATTCCAATTTGGGTTCATACAGAAACTGATCTAAGGAAAACTGATGCTGCTGTGGCGCCCCTGAGGCTCAGTCGCCACAGAGGTACTGCACCTCCTCCTGAGGTGTGGTATCCCACCTTCCAGGTAAGGTGGAGACTCCTGACCACACTCCAACACCTGCACCCCACACCACAAAGTAGTGTAGCAAAGCACCTTCGGCGGCTCCCTGAATGGAGTATAGCAAAGCACCCATTGGTGGCTCCTTGCTTGGAACACGAAACGTGCTGGGAGGTGGGTGGAGTTAGATGACATTACAAGGAGCGGGAAGAGTTTAGGATGAGAGGTCAGTTGGTTAGAGAGTTGGACGGAAGAAGATTCCTAGAGAGAGGGATAGATGGATGGAAGTGCTGCAGCAGATCCCAGTGACCTGGGTCTGCTGGCACGGGAAAGGAAGAGAGAGAGCAACATAGACTGAAGCCTGATTCTCCATAGAAAGAAAGACTAGTACGGAACATGAGGAGTAAAAGGGAACAGAGGACGTGGATTAGAAGAAAACCCTTCCTAGAGGTTCCAAGCGCAAGGCCGGGGCCCGGTCCCCGAGGTTGTATGGATACTAATGGTCCTGCAGCAGACACCGGAGGAATAGAAGTAGTGACCACTTTATTCCCACACAAGACTTGGGGGCACAACAGCAACTGGATAGTGAGCCGGGACTTAGTAGCAAGAAGTCCCCGAAGCAGGCTACAGCTGTCTGCCGTACAAGCAGAGTTCATAAGAACATTGGACAGGAGGATCTCCAGTGTAACTCAGTACTAGGAGTACTTCATTTAAAGGCGCTATAAGAGGAGATGTTCAGAAAGGCACATGTTGGCGGAGTGTTGGAAAGGAGTATTCCATCTGGCCCGGAGGTTGACTGAGTCCCTGACCCGGAGGGCATGGCACGGAGGCAGGCACCTGTTTGTACAACGGACTGTGAGTAAAGCTTTGAAACTACATGCCCTGGTGTCCTCCACTTATTCCTGCGCCAACCTGCCCAGCACTGCTACATCCCTTGCGCCTGACACTACACCATCTACGTGTCACTTCACCTACTCTGCCCTGGGACTACAGCCCTGGCTGTGGAAGGCTATAACATCACTGCTGCACCATACCATCTGTCCCAGAGGATCTGTCTGCAGCGTCGGCTTACATCTTCATTGCCGAACACTACAGATGGCGTCACGAATCACTTATAAACTTTCATCACCATAAGCACACTGAAACAACCTCTTTTACAATGGGCGCCCAAGGCCACAGGCCGGGTTACAGCTGCCGTGACATCTCCCATTGGAGCTCATCGGGCCCGGTACCGAGTACTCCACAGCCCTGGGTGTGAGGGCGTCCCACTTCACTCTGGGGTTACAAGTCTAATTTCCACACAGAAAATCTTGAATCATGAAAGGGCCAGTGTCTCTCATAAATTGTTCATTTAGTGTGTAAAGCTGGTGGATAGAACAAGACTGAACACATGACTTTCATAGTCTTCTACACAACATATGGGAGATTTCACTACATCTTCTATCCATTTACCTGATGATCCTGAGAAACATTGGGATCTTCTTGCTTACAGTCCTGTGGAAGAAGAGGACGGGGACATCTCTCTGGTGTTGTCCTCTCACTGGATAGAACTGGAGAAAACACATACAGGGACTAAATTCATTCTTTACATACAGATTATAGCCCGTGTGTGTTTATTCCTGTCGGTTACCTGGTGGTGTGAGGGGCTGGGGAACCTCCATCATGGTGTCCTTGTACAGATCTTTGTGTCCTTCTAAATACTCCCACTCCTCCATGGAGAAATAGACGGTGAAATCCTGACACCTTACAGGAACCTGACACATACGATACTGTTATTCCCCGATCCCTCCATAGCGTTACTGTATAATGTCCCAGCATTCCCAGCGGTGTCACCTCTCCAGTCAGCAGCTCGATCATTTTGTAGGTGAGTTCCAGGATCTTCTGGTCATTGATGTCCTCATGTATCAGGGGGTGAGGATGAGGCCCCGTGATTGGGCTCAGGGGTCTTCCCCATCCCTCAGAAACAGGGGCCTGACAGCGCCCCCTAGAGGTCTTCTTCACTACTGTGTAATCCTGATTATGGAGAGACACATTAATAAATCTCACTACAGACATTTCCAGAGTCCTCACCTCTCCAGTTCTGTCCATCTGTTATTCCCATAGATAAGAATGCTGTAATGTGACGTCCTCAGAATCTCTCACCTCTCCAGTAAGCCGGAAGAGGATCTCTAGGGTGAGGTGTAATATCCTCTCTGCCATCTTGTACCGGTCCCTATTCATCCTTGAATTCATAAAAAATGTCTTTTATAGAAGATCTCCACTGAGAGGACCCATTATTATAGAGACCTGAATGGGGAGAAGATGAGCTGTTGTAAAATCATAAAAAATACCATGTAAAAAATACAATTACTGGTGATAATAAAGAAAAACAGAGTTATAACGTGTAGCTGTTGCATCCTCCCTTCTCGGGAGGACTGGAACTGCTTAAGCCAATAAAGGATTACGTGTTCAAGCAGGAAATACAGAGACTGGTGATGGACCCAGCAGCAGGAGACTTTAATACTTTTTCAAGATTTAGGAATTTTCTTATTTATATCTAGTTAATAAGGAATAAATTCTTGGACTTTAAGTGCGCTGCCAGACAAATTCCATAACAACACAAGGTTAAAAAAGTTAACCCTTTAATCCCTACGCGTTTCGAAGCATAACGCTTCTTCTTCAGGGGTTGACACATGAATACAGAGAGCTGTCATTGCATTTATACATACACGGTTCAAATTTGGCGCCATCAAAGACATGAGGTGCGCCGCAAAGGTCAAAGATCAAAGTAGTTCAAGCGTCTTGAAGAGTTCATAGAGGTTAAACGTTCCATAATTAAAAAAAACAATTATATCTTTATTATATTTTGCAGATAAAAGAAAGAAGAGAAAGAAAAAATGAAAAAAATGGGGAAAAAAAATATTAAAAGAGGGGAGAAGGAAAATGAACCCACGACGTGAGGACAAGAAAAAGGATCAAAGTCCGACAGACATACCACTACACCAAGGAGAGTGCTCGGACTTAAAAAACAGATTATAATCCAACAATCGGAATGAATCTCCGCAATAAATATGTATAAAAGTAATAATAAAGTGATGCATATGTGTATATGATTAAAAATACGTTAAAAAGGAATTTTGTATATGAATAATAAATAAATGAAAAATTATAAAATTATAAAATGTGTCACCATTATTTTATTTTAAATTCCATGAGAGATCAGTGGCGCAGGTCAATGGGCGAAAACGCACCCACAGAAAAAAGTACCTGCAGAAGAAACCAAGATCGCTCACAGCCCAAGACAAAAAAGAACAAGAAAAAACACAAACTTGGCACCAATACTTTAAATGATTGGAGATATTCGTTATATAAATATATTAAAAACGCATTAAAAACTGAAAAAAAGAGAGGAAAAATTATAGCGAGGTCCACTTTAACCATGGACTAGTTAATATGGAAAAAAGAAACTGAAAAGAAGTACAGCTGTATGCATGCAACAATTAAGAGCAGAAAAACGCATTGGTTATTTTATTTCAGAAGTCTATTAAGGATCCGAAATTTTAAGAGCACAAACCAGACTAACAGAAAAAAATTACGGGAAACGAAAAAATGAAAAAATAATAATCATAATACCAAGAGAATGTATAGAGAAAATTAACCCATTGGTTTCTATAAAAATGACACATTGCGTTATATATAAAGGAAAAGCACAACAGAAAAAATATATAAATAAAAAATATATATAAATATGCGTCAATGTACATACATGATTATAAAAATTATTTTTTTTTTTTTTTTTTATAAAAAATCATTGATATATAAAAAATATATATAAAAAATATATATTAAAAAATATTATGGAATAAAAGCGCATTAGTAAATTTATTCCCAAGAAGCGGAATTTGAAGAACATAGACCCGAATAACAGGAATAAATTAATGAAAAATTATGGTACCGAAAAATTGTGTGTAAATGAAATTAACAATGGTGTTGGACCATTGTGTTAGGAAAAAAAAATATATATATATATTGGTGAAAGAACAAGGGGGGGATGGGACTAAATGTGAAGAGAAAAACGCTGGAGAGAATTATACTATTATGCACTTGTGAAAAATAGAAATGAGAAATATAAACATAAAAAATATATATATGAAAGATATACATATTGTGACCAAGGATTGGGGAGCATAAACCCGACTAACATGAATAAATCGCACGAAGCGAAACTGTGAGGGAGATTAACCCATTGTGTTAAATATTAATGAAAAAAAGGGGGAAGGGACCACGTGTGTGAAACGTGAAGGAAGGAAGATGCACCTAAAACCACAGTGCATAGAGGGACATTAATCAAAGATTGTATGATAAAATTGTACAATAAAGGATTGTATAATAAAATTATATAATAAAACACATATATATATATAATTATACTAGACAATAAAATGAATAGATTAAACAATTAGTGGAGGTTACAGATAACAGAAAAAAAAAGGGGGTATCAAAGAAACACTTCAGAAATTTCATTTAACCCATTAGGTTTCAGAGTGTTCAACCTATAAATCCAGAAGATTTCTTTCCTGTTTAGTTGTCCCATCCTGTCATGATGGTTAAAGGGAATCTGTTCGATGGGACTAATCTTTAATCCTTGAGGGTTTTTGTCATGTTTCAAAGTAAAATGTCTAGATAGACCATGCAAAAGAAAACCTTTTTTAATATTGTGTCTATGGGAATTCATTCTAAGATGTAGCGGTTGTGTGGTTCTGCCGACATATTGTCTCCCACAGTCACACTCAATTAAATAAATAACATATTCAGAAGTACAATTAAGAAAATCACGGATAGGAAAAGATTCATCTGTAGTAGTGGATCTGAACTATTTCATTCTATGCGTAATATTACTGCAACAAGCACAATTTTTCTTTCCACAACGGAAAATGCCCCTTGGTGAATTATTGGTAATTACTCTCTTCTTTCTTTTATCTGCAAAATATAGTAAAGATATAATTGTTTTTTTTTTTAATTATGGAACGTTTAACCTCTATGAACTCTTCAAGACGCTTGAACTACTTTGATCTTTGACCTTTGCGGCGCACCTCATGTCTTTGATGGCGCCAAATTTGAACCGTGTATGTATAAATGCAATGACAGCTCTCTGTATTCATGTGTCAACCCCTGAAGAAGAAGCGTTATGCTTCGAAACGCGTAGGGATTAAAGGGTTAACTTTTTTAACCTTGTGTTGTTATGGAATTTGTCTGGCAGCGCACTCAAAGTCCAAGAATTTATTCCTTATTAACTGTGGTGCGGTTCCGCTGTGGACCGTTGGACGTGCAGCAGGCTGACATACTATACAGGCTTTACTTTCTCTTTGAGAAGGTGAGTATAATACCTTTACTATTTATACATTTTACCCGGATAAGACCCTTTTGCGCTCTTGTTTCAACCTTTTAGTGCATACAATTTCTTATTTATATCTAGTGATAAAACCTCTTTATTTCAGACAACACACACAGAACAAGCAGTTTCTTCTCCAGAATCTGCAGCTGAATACATTTGTCTTCCATCCTTTTATAATACATAACATTTGTCTTTGACGCCTTCACTGAATTTGGTAAGTAAAAAAAACAAGTAAGAATTTGCACAAATTTATCACAATTACAGTACATCCATAACGACGTGTACTAGAAAACTATATTACTTTTTCTGCTTGACACGAATGACAAAATCACGAATGACAAAAAAAAGAAAAAATATCTAAATTGTCTTTTTAGGTCATTCTTCTGTAAACCCTACTACAGAGTTGCCACACTACAGGAGGCTGAATAGAGTGGCTGAAGACCACATTCTCCAGTACAGAGCCTGTTATACCAGCAGACCGTACGTGACTGAGGAACTGTCAGAAACATTTAGAGCAGGGAAAACTTCTGATCCTATATATTAATATAATCCTGCATGGAGAAAAAAACTACATCTGCCATCAACCCCCCGAAGTGAGACAGGAACAGAGATGATCCATAGAAGTGAGGAGAAAGAGGAACCTAAAGGGATGTGAGGAAGATAATGGAAGAGAAGAGAGGATCAACTTTAGAAGTCTGACGTCCGAGTCTACCATTTTATCTAAGGAAGAAAGAGAGAGAACATACACCATTTTTAGGAGGCAAAGCGAGAGCATCTTACACTTTAGCCAAAGTATATTTAAAGTCTCCTCCATTATATCTGAGGTCACTGACAGAGATAGTGAAAAATGAGGATGAATGAACTCATGGAGATCAACATCCAACACTGCGGGACACCATCACATGTTTCTCAACGCAGTGATTCTAGAGCAAAGCCCCCATCCCTTATGGGAAATATGTAAAAATATGCAAAACACAAGCCGCCCAGACACCATCACATGTTTCTCAACGCAAGCAATGACTAGCCAGGTCTTTCCCCGGGAAGGAACAACCACGGGAAGGGCAGTCTCCAATGAAGGAAACCACCTATGCCAAAACATGGTATCCATCCACAGACAGCTGTTTCGGGGTATTGCCCCTCATCAGTGTGGAGTAGGAAACTGGCCAGTAGGAGCAATGTCTAGTAGAAGACTGTGAAAAATGAGGATGAATGAACTCATGGAGATCAACATCCAACACTGCGGAGACACCATCACATGTTTCTCAACGCTGTGATTCTAGAGCAAAGCCCCCATCCCTTACGGGAAAAATGTAAAAATATGCAAAACACAAGCCGCGGAGACACCATCACGTTTCTCAACGCAAGCAATGACTAGCCAGGTCTTTCCCCGGGAAGAAACAACCACGGGAAGGCCAGTCTCCAATGAAGGAAACCACCTATGCCAAAACATGGTATCCATCCACAGACAGCTGTTTCGGGGTATTGCCCCTCATCAGTGTGGAGTGGGAAACTGACAGAGATAGAGCCTCCTCCATTATATCTGAGGTCACTGACAGAGATGGAGCCTCCTTCATTATATCTGAGGTAAGTGACAGAGATAGAACCTTCTCCATTATATCTGAAATCACTGACAGAGATAGAGCCTCCTCTATTATATCTGAGGTCACTGACAGAGCTAGAGCATCCTCCATTATATCTGAGGTCACTGACAGACATAGAGCCTCCTCCATTATATCTGAGGTCAGTGGCAGAGATAGAGCCTCCACCATTAAATCTGAGGTCACTGACAGAGATAGAGCCTCTTCCATTAAATCTGAGGTCACTGACAGAGATAGAGCCTCCTCCATTATATCTGAGGTCACTGACAGAGATAGAGCCTCCTCCATTATATCTGAGGACACTGACAGAGATAGAGCTTCCTCCATTATATCTGAGGTCACTGACAGAGATAGAGCCTCCTCCATTATATCTGAGGTCACTGACAGAGATAGAGCCTCCTCCATTATATCTGAGGTCACTGACAGAGATAGAGCTTCCTCCATTATATCTGAGGACAATGACAGACATAGAGCCTCCTCCATTATATCTGTCCAGAACCGCCTTCTGCATACTCAGTAGCTGTCAGTAATCTGCCCCTACGCTGATCTCTGTCATCACTCCAGTATTGGAAATAACAGAGCAGTGTCCTGTGTTTGTGGAAAGCTGCACAATCACTGCACTGTACATCACATCCACAGTGGTGACAGAGCTTCACATGACTCCACATCACATCCACAGAGGTGACAGAGCTTCACATGTCTCCACATCACATCCACAGAGGTGATAGAGCTTCACATGTCTTCACATCACATCCACAGAGGTGATAGAGCTTCACATGTCTCCACATCACATCCATAGAGGTGATAGAGCATCAAATGTCTCCACACAACATCCATAGTGATGATAGAGCTTCACATGTCTCCACATCACATCCACAGAGGTGATAGAGCTTCACATGTCTCCACATCACATCCACAGAGGTGAGAAAGCTTCATATGTCTCCACACAACTTCCATAGTGGTGATAGAGCTTCACATGTCTCCACACATCACATCCACAGTGGTGCTAGAGCTTCAAATGTCTCCAAATCACATCCACAGTGGTAATAGTGTGAAGTACAGTATTCAGATGTATGGGACATCTTGCTCTCAAAGACACCATTTTTGTGCTTGCGACGCCATTTTGTTGTTTACGAGTTAAATTTTGTAACTTAACTAGGGGAAAGTTCACGGTTGTTATGAAACCAGACTGTTCCAGTTTGAACAAGATATGAGATATGAGACTCTGAAGAATTTGCTATTGTTCTATTCTCTATGCTACGTAGATATGGACATATGTGTAGTTTCCGGTTTTCTTGCAATACTATTGGCTCATAAAGTAAATGTGTCACGACGATGTTATTGGTAGCTATGTACTTTGCATAATTAAGCAAAATACTATAAAAAGGTGACATAATAAACGGGGTTAGCGATCTCCTTTGATCCTCCCATACAGAGACACTTCTACGTCTGGTCATTCCAGTTGCTAGCAACACTCTGTGGATTAATTTGGAAATCACTTGGTCAACCGCGAAGGGTTAATTTAGCCCTCCCTCAATAGCTACCTCGTCAGCTGGCTGCCCAACATGGGGCCCCCCGAATAGGGACACCTCTGCCCCCGGAGGACAAGACAAAGGACCCTCAGACCAGACACAGGCGCTGGAAAATTGGGACTGATCATCCCCCACGATAACCACAGTAAGTTGGCAGTTATACTGTTCAGACTGACCGTTTGGTGTGGGTGTTTCCTGTGCTTGTTACTGCAAAGAGGATCTGAGGTTTGTCCTTGATGGTGGGGTGATTCTTGGGTGGAATCATATAGAGGTGCAGTCCCGTTGGGGGCCCAGTGTTCGAACCGTACCTCATAAGGGACGGACACCCCGGATTGACCAGTGATTGTGACTCTCTTTATAGTCAAAATATCCTGAAATCCTGATCACTGTTAGAGTCAGGCGTGGTGATGTGATCGAAGATTGGGTAGGATACGTAACTCAGGTATATATATATATATAACCAGAGGTGTCCGGAGGGATACTCTGAGATGCCCTCCTCCTTTTCACTGAGTACCACGTTGAATTTTGGCCATCCCAGAGGGGGATAGACCCGGTGGAACAGACTGTAACGGCAGCTCCAGTACTGTGCACAACTGAAGTAAGGATATTTAGCTCTAAAGGAGAGAATTATGTTTCCGTGGAAGAAAAAGAATAGTTTGGTATTGTGTGAAGGATCGGATACTGTTAGTCTTAAGATTGAAAGACGAGGAAAGAAATCTGTCAGGAATGCAGAAAAAATATTTTCGATTCTGGAATTTCCTAAGGGCGGGAGGCTACAGCCTACGCTATGGGACGAAGGTGTTAAGAAGAACAAAGGGAGGTTGATTGATGATGGTTTGCTTAAAGACGCTGAAGAATTCCGTGGCTTGGCACATGAATTGTGTGATGAAAATTATGTGGAAGTTGAAGAGAAAGTGAATTCTGATTGTTTCTGTTATTGCTATGTTGAAAAAGGAAAATTGTCTACCACTGTGACAAAGACTGGATGTTTTGTGGTGCAGGAAATAATTGAGAAAGTGATTGAAGAAGAAGGAACTGAGATTGAGACGAATGTGTCAGGCAGACAAACAGTTAAAAATGATGATCTGAAACAAGAGGTCTCCCTGCTAGATGATATGGTCACTCCCCAGGAAATCAAGCAGCTCCTCCCGACTGTAAGCTCTGTGCTTAACCCCAGGGCACCAATATATCCTGGACTGCCAAAACTCAGTGCGCCCCCACCCTATGATTTGTGCCGTATGCGGAGTTACTAGTCCTCAGTGGAGAGAGGTCTGTTACAATTGTGGAGCATGGAGACCCGAAGTCGCAGCCCCCACCTTTCCCTTGTTATACGCTGATGGTACCTATTATCAGCCACCGCCGCCAGCCTCAGTCCCTGCTATGCCTAATATTGCTAGTGGTTATGAGTAGCCACCCGCTCCTATTTTAGTCACTCGGTCAGAGACAGGATACACAGAAGAGATAGAAGATTTCCAGGAAATGTATTCCAATGTTATTCCTGGACCCCACTGTTATGATGTGCTCTTTAGGATAGGGACAGGAGATCTCACGAAGCAGCATGTTGGGGCCATAGTAAATGCCGCGAATAATCAACTCCGCCATCCTGGAGGACTGGCCACAAAAATTTCACAGAAAGGCGGACCCATGATACAGGAAGAATCTGATTCGTATATACAAATGTATGGCCAGGTAGAACCAGGACAGATCGCAGCAAACAGAGGCAGGACAGCTGCTGTGTCAATATGTAATACATGCAGTGGGACCACGATATGACCCTACCAACATTCCTAGGTCCCAACAATTGCTTACTGAGGCTGTTCAGAACGCAATCCTGTATGCTTCCTCTGTCCCCCGGTACCATGCCTCAGTGTACAGTGGCCATACCATTAATCTCTGCCGGTAACTTTCAATATTCCAGGAAGGATGCCGCCATGGTCATAGTATCAGCAATAGAGCGGTGTATACAGGAAAACCCCATAAAATTGGAGGAGGTCCGATTTGTCCTCGACAGCCACTTAATGGCCCATCAGGCAATACAATCTCTAACTGTAACAGAGCCTCCTGCCCCGCTTCCGCAGCAGATGCCTCTTGTGCCTGTACTACCGCCACCTCCACCTGCCCCCAAGTCAGTAATATCCGAATTTGAAGAGGATAAATGTGGAAACCACTCCTGACAGGCCAAAGTATACTCCCTTCACCCCATCCCCAATAGACACCCTTTGCAATCAATTACCCGATCCAGAGACTTCCCCCATGGCCTTCTACAGGCAAATGGAAGCAAATCAAGAGATTTATTCCACTCCCCGAAGAGATCTATTACACATACTTCGCTGGGAAGGGGTACTTTCCAATTATTGAGGGTGGCATAATGTATAATGTGAATCTGGATGGGGGAACCTATGAGAGTGGTGTTGATTTCTGCAATGCTTTAAAGGTTTGGGCACAAGATAGACTAGCGGACCAAGCTACCTCTCTCACAGATGTCACACAGGACAAGGGGGAGACTGCTGAGAAGTTCTATGGGCGTCTTATGGTAGTATTTAAAGATCTGGGATTCTCACAGTATAAAGCCCATACACACCTTTTTGTGGCAGCTTTGATGTCGGCCTTAAACCCGAATTGCAAGAGGCGATAATGTCTGTTAGACCTGACGTTGAGAATTCCACTCCGGATGATGCATTAAAAGTAGTAAAAAGTTTTCAGAAGAATCTAGCTCGCTCTGCATCAGCAGGGAAACCGAAAAACAAGCCAGCAGCCGCAGCTGTCCCAGCTCCCCCTCCCACCACATCCCCCACCACCCCCACCGCAACTGCAAGCACACAGCTGGTTCCTTATCAGTGGAGCACACAGCAAACCCCAGCTCCCCCTCAAACTTCAGCTCCCTACTCCAATATCTCTCCTAATCCTATGACTGGGAACCTTACTCCCCAGATCCGCCATGCCAGTTCTCGTCTGCAATGCCGGCGCTGTGGCCGACTCAGTCACTTTCAGAGAGATTGTCATACCCCCGTTGATAGATACTACCCACAAGTTCCCTCTTCCAATCGTAACCTAAATACTGGGAACCTAGAGGATACTCCAGTTACGGACAGCCCCAAAATCCTGATAATTGTCCATACTGAAGGGGTGGCCAACCAAGGTCTGCTATCACAATGTCCTCTAGCAAACCTGGGGCATGCTCATCTGTCACGATCCCTGTAGGGGACACCCTTGTTAAGTTCATGGTAGACACTGGGGTGGCCAATTCTATTCTATAATCAAGTCATCAGATGTACCTACGGATATCCCTATTCAATTCTCAGATCAAGAGCTTGTTTTAATCGGAGTAGATGGCAGACCAAATAAACATACTCTTACAAAACCCATCCATGTGGGACCCTTCTCAGAGGTTACTGCTCAGTTCGTAGTCTCTCCCACATGTCCAGTAAATTTACTAGGGGCAGATTTATTATCACAGTTCCGCTCCAGAATACAATTCCAAGATGATGGTCAGATGGTTCTTACGTTACATAACCCCTATGCAGATGAAGACAGTGAGGAAATTTGTATTTTGCATGCCCTTCCCACAGTTATAATGGCCCTGATAGGCCCAGATCCACCCCCAATATTGCCTGAGGATCAACAACTCACCCCATACCTCTCAGAGATAACATCTAAACTTTGGTCAAAAGGGCCAAATTATATAGGGAAAATGCCTGTAGAACCAGTAAAAGTGTTTCTCAAACCCGGTGCCCCTTTTCCCAAAGTCCATCAATATCCTTTGAAACATGATCAGGAGCGGGGGCTCTAGGAACAAATACAAACATTACTTGATAATGGTGCTCTGGTACCCTGTGTTTCTCCATGTAATACACCCTTGTTTCCCGTTAAGAAAAAGACCCCGCCTGTTCAGCCCCCTGTGTACCGGCTGGTAC
The DNA here is from genome assembly GCF_039654945.1 of Dendrobates tinctorius. NCBI lineage: Eukaryota > Metazoa > Chordata > Amphibia > Anura > Dendrobatidae > Dendrobates > Dendrobates tinctorius. Next base: position 854,921 of record NW_027361822.1, read on the forward strand.
AAGATCTACTGGCAGTTAATGCAGCTACTGATCTGGAAACTCCAGTGGTGCCTAATCCACATACTCTTTTGTCACAAATACCCCAGGATGCTCCTTGGTTTACAGTCATCGACCTTACCAATGCCTTCTTTAGCATTCCGTTACACCCAGATTGCCAGTTTCTGTTTGCATTCACTTATCAGGGACGACAGTTAACATGGACGGTTATGCCACAAGGGGCCCAAAACAGTCCCAATCAGTTTGCAAAAAACATGAGCGAGTGTCTTTTGCCCTGGCAGTTAAATCACCCCCAGGTTACACTGCTTCAGTATGTGGATGATCTTTTGTTGTGTGCACGGATGGAGCAGGAAGCCATTGCTGCCACTGTTAGCCTCCTCAAGCATCTGGCAGCACTGAACTGTCGGGTTTCGGCCTCGAAACTTCAGTTCTGCCTTGGTCAAGTGATATTCTTGGGTCACTGTCTCCTTCAGGGTGTCAGACACCTCACAGAAGAAAGAAAAATAGCTATCAGCTCCCTTTCTTTCCCAAAAGATGAAACTGAACTCCAGCGTTTTCTTGGACTATGCACTTATTGTCGTCAGTGGATACTGGATGCATCCCGCATAATGCAACCCGTTTATGCTGTCTTTCAAGGCATTGTAATGAACTATAAGGAAAGATCACCGGTTTGGCCGGTTTGTATGGAAAGCCTCCATCGCGCTTTCTCTGAGTTAAAACGGCTTATTGCTTCCGCCCCTGCCATGGGAATCCCGGACTATACTCGATCGTTCCATTTGTTTGTGTCTGAGAATGAAGGACACGCAGCAGGGGTACTTACACAATCACATGGCAATAGGCAACGACCAGTGGGCTATTATTCGGCCCGCCTCGACCCAGTGGCCTGAGCATCACCAAGTTGCATGAGGGCAGTTCACACCACTCACTCGTTGCTTGACAAGACTGCAGATATAATTCTTGGACATGAAACGCACATTTTTGCCCCGCATGACATTGCAGCAATACTGACACTTCAGCAACCAAGACATTTGACTGTGCAACAACACTTACGGCTGCAGTGTTCACTCCTTTTGCCTGACTATGTCAAGTTGCATCGCTGTACTACAATCAACCCCGCTACTTTACTGCCGATCCCCAAGAAAGATGGCAGTGATGAGGATTATCTCCAACATGATTGTTCCCAACTTCTGACTGAAGAAACAGCTACTCCACCAAATGTCAGTGAGAATCCACTTCCAAATCCTGATCTGGTGTTATACACGGATGGTTCAAGATATGCTGACAAGTTTGGTAGATTCCACACGGGATATGCTGTTACCACAGAGGACACTGTAGTGCACGCAGCTGCACTCCCCCCCTCACAGTCAGCACAAGAAGCATAACTCCAGGCTCTGTCTACTGCATGTACTTTGGCCAAGAACAGACCGGTTAATATATACACGGACTCACGGTATGCATTTGGTATTGCTCACGATTTTGGGGCTTTATGGGCCAATCGAGGGTTTATTACTACTGCAGGAACCCCAGTGAAAACTGCTGAAGCTGTTAAAATCCTCATGGACTCGATCAAATTACCTACTCAGGTGGCCATTATCAAAGTTAAGGCGCACGGTCCTAGGAACAGTCCACAGACTGTTGACAACGCATTTGAGGATATGCAAGTGAAAGCTGCTGTTCTTTTACCCGTTGAACCAACCATACCAACTAAGGTGACCACACGCTCTCAGTGTAAACAGTTACAAGAAGCATTGACCCTGCAAGAACCTGATGATCTACAATAGACTGAAGTTTTCTGTCGGACCCCGCGAGATCGCTTAATGACGATGCAGAGAATGTCTCCAAAGGAAGAGGTGAAGCAATGGAAGACTGATGGGGCACGTATGGATAACGGTCTCTGGAAAAAGGAACAACTCGTGTGTCTCCCTAAGCGGATGTACCCTGCTGTTGCCACATGGACACATGGGCCTACACATCAATGAAGGAATCAGGCCCTCGCACTGGTGCAAAAATTCTACTGGGCCCCAGGAATTTCCACAGTTTTGACAGCGCTCAACCATGCCTGTAATATCTGTCAGACTTGCAATCCCGGTCAACTTCAACGTGTACCCCCGAAGCATCTTGCTAAGCCCGACTATCCTTTCCAAAGACTCCAGGTGGACCATATCACGTTACCCAAGTCTGTAAGGTATGAATACTGTTTGGTTGTTGTTGACATGTTCTCCAGTTGGCCGGAAGCATACCCTGTTACCAACATGACTGCAAAAACCACAGCGAAGAAACTGGTGATGGAAGTCATATGCAGGTATGGGGTTCCAGAAGTTGTTGAAAGTGATCAAGCTCCGGCCTTTCCTTCTCATGTGTACCAAGAAGTTCTGACAATGCTTGGATCCACTGTAGCCCTCCAAACTCTGTACCACCCACAATCCATTGGTTGAGAGGCTGAATGGCACACTGAAGGGATAATTGACCAAAATGATGCAGGAGACTACGGCTTCATGGCCAGAGCTCCTACCCACATTGTACTATACCACATTCGTACTACCCCTATTGCAAAACATGGCCTGTCCCCATATGAGATATTGTTTGGTGCTAGGCCCCCAGTTGCAAATTTCCAGCCTCAGCAGTTATCAGAAGAAACTGACCGTGCTGTTCAATATGTTATTCAGCTAAGTAAAAATCTTGCTAACACCCATGCTCTAGTTTCTTCTTCTCTTCCAGATTGAGCAGAAACCGATACCTGTCATAACCTGAAGCCTGGTGATTTGGTAATCATGAAAAGGCATGTCAGAAAGCATGGACTAGAACCCTTGTATGACGGTCCCTATCAAGTCCTCCTCATCACCCCTACATCAGTGAAACTAGAAGGAAGGCCGACTTGGATCCCCACATCGCACTGCAAGCTGGTTAAACAAGCCAATAGCAAATAAGGGGGCATAATGTTTTGGTCTTTCGCATTTTCCATATTATTATTGGTAACCGCATAGGACAGCCTAAATTCCCCAATGTCCTTGAATAATAAGTTTATACAACATCCTGAAAAATTACTGAGAGATTTGTTAGACAATTCCCTGTCTCTGGCAGACTTTTGGATCTGCACATATTCACCAGTGTCAGCCACAAACATCCCCTTTTTGGCTATCCCTGCTCCACCTGAGGAGTTATTTGCTTGGACTAACTGTTCTGACACACTCGCTAATAACGCCAAAGAGAATGCTAAGTTATGGAATATTACTGTTGGTATACCTATTGTGGGATGGGTGGGATACCCCAGGTGGCAAGGTAACTTTTCAGGAAGCAATACACACCTTCAATATTTGGCCTATAAAGGAGGGGATTGGGTACCTAAGAATAAGACTAGTCTAACCAATCTAGGGCAAGTTCCAACGTATGGTTTACAAGTCAGTTTCAATGTAACTTGACACTCTACTGATGCCTTCAAACCAATGTTGTTAGAAAGAAGGTTACATAATACGTCATGGGAATTTTCTAATTTGTTTCCACAGGGTTCTAACAAAACCTGTGCCAGTATTCCTGGCAATATATCTTGTAATGAGTCTTCTGAATATGTGCCAGTAACCCCCACTTGTGGAAATCCTGATGTAGGTTATTGTAGTCCTTTAGGGAAATCTTCAACTTGGTGCATGCTTCAGAATGCATCTGCATTCATAGACTTACAGTTGTGGCCAAAAGTATTGACACCCCTGCAATTTTGTCAGATAATACTCAGTTTTTTCCTGAAAATGATTGCAATCACAAATTCTTTGGTATTATTATCTTGATTTAATTTGTCTTAAATGAAAAAACACAAAAGAGAATGAAGCAAAAAGCAAAACATTGATCATTTCACACAAAACTCCAAAAATGGGCCAGACAAAAGTATTGGCACCCTCAGCCTAATACTTGGTTGCACAACCTTTAGCCAAAATAACTGCGACCAACCGCTTCCGGTAACCATCAATGAGTTTCTTACAATGCTCTGCTGGAATTTTAGACCATTCTTCTTTGGCAAACTGCTCCAGGTCCCTGATATTTAAAGGGTGCCTTCTCTAAACTGCCATTTTTAGATCTCTCCACAGGTGTTCTATGGGATTCAGGTCTGGACTCATTGTTGGCCACCTTAGAAGTCTCCAGTGCTTTCTCTCAAACTATTTTCTAGTGCTTTTTGAAGTGTGTTTTGGGTCATTGTCCTGCTGGAAGACCCATGACCTCTGAGGGAGACCCAGCTTTCTCACACTGGGCCCTACATTATGCTGCAAAATTTGTTGGTAGTCTTCAGACTTCATAATGCCATGCACACGGTCAAGCAGTCCAGTGCCAGAGGCAGCAAAGCAACCCCAAAACAACAGGGAACCTCCGCCATGTTTGACTGTAGGGACAATGTTTTTTTCTTTGAATGCCTTTTTCTCCTGTAAACTCTATGTTGATGCCTTTGCCCAAAAAGTTCTACTTTTGTCTCATCTGACCAGAGAACATTCTTCCAAAACGTTTTAGGCTTTTTCAGGTAAGTTTTGGCAAACTCCAGCCTGGCTTTTTTTTATGTCTCGGGGTAAGAAGTGGGGTCTTCCTGGGTCTCCTACCATACAGTCCCTTTTCATTCAGACGCCGACGGATAGTACGGGTTGACACTGTTGTACCCTCGGACTGCAGGGCAGCTTGAACTTGTTTGGATGTTAGTCGAGGTTCTTTATCCAACATCCGCACAATCTTGCGTTGAAATCTCTTGTCAATTTTTCTTTTCCGTCCACATCTAGGGAGGTTAGCCACAGTGCCATGGGCTTTAAACTTCTTGATGACACTGCGCACGGTAGACACAGAAACATTCAGGTCCTTGGAGATGGACTTGTAGCCTTGAGATTGCTCATGCTTCCTCACAATTTGGTTTCTCAAGTCCTCAGACAGTTCTTTGGTCTTCTTTCTTTTCTCCATGCTCAATGTGGTACACACAAGGACACAGGACAGAGGTTGAGTCAACTTTAATCCATGTCAACTGGCTGCAAGTGTGATTTAGTCATTTCCAACACCTGTTAGGTGCCACAGGTAAGTTACAGGTGCTGTTAATTACACAAATTAGAGAAGCATCATATGATTTTTCGAACAGTGCCAATACTTTTTTCCACTCTCTTTTTATGTTTGGTGTGGAATTATATCCAATTTGGCTTTAGGACAATTCTTTTTGTGTTTTTTCATTTAAGACAAATTTAATGAAGATAATAATAACAAAGAATTTGTGTTTGCAATCATTTTCAGGAAGAAACTGAGTATTATCTGACAAAATTGCAGGGGTGTCAATACTTTTGGCCACAACTGTAGTTCATAGATTGGTACTGCAACATTCAGCCCTATGGGATTTACCTGATGATATGTTCTGGGTATGTAGAGACAATGCTTATAAATGGTTGCCAGTAGGGGTAAGAGATACTTGTACTCTGGGTCGCTTGACCCCGGCCAGCTTTGTTATTCCAAACAAACAGTTGGATATGGAGGTAAGGTAGGAGTGAGGGCAACCGACCGGGGGGGTGGTCCGTTACTGGCCGCAGACAGACTTGAGACCGAGACAGGATCGTATCCAACAGGTCTTCTTTATTATTTATCAGGCAGCTACACAACAACTTCACAGCCTCATTTCATGACTGCTCGACAGCCTCCGCGGCCTCCCACAGCCGCTACACGACACCACACACAGCAGCTGCTTGTCAATCTCCACAGCCGCACTCAGCAGCTGCTTGTCAATCTCCACAGCCACACTCAGCAGCTGCTCGTCACTCTTCACAGCCGCACACAGCAGCCGCTCGATGATTCCCTCAGCTACACACAGTAGCTGCTTGACTTCGTACACAGGCCCGGGTACCTTCACTTTCTTTCATTGACAAATGGACGTCCCTCGCGGCTCTGTCACTGTGGCTGCCCTAGGCCTACCACCACAGCGTTTCACCAGTCCAAGTCCTTTCAGTTTAGTGGTACCCCAGGCTGTCTCTGTCTGCGGCCTCTCTTTGCTCTCCATCTGTGGCCTCTGCTGTCTATGTCTGAGGCTAATCCTGTCAGGGCCACCCCCCGTAACTGGCACAACTGTCGGTCCTCTCAGGAACTTCCTTCCTCCTCAGCCGTGCTTCTTGTTTCCTGTGCTCCCTGCACTGACTGACTCTACCGGAACCTTCTATCTGCCTTTTATCACCTTCTGCTCTGGTAACTCTGCCCCCATGACTCAACAATTTTTTCTAGCCAATGGCTAATGTTTAGTCCTATCCTTCAACCCTACAACTCTCCACTGCCCTCTAATGGTCAAACCCCAACACTACGCTTCTTTCTCTTTATCTACAGCTGTTTTCCATCTCTCACTCCTACACTGCCTTACACCCTTTGCCTTCCTATTACAGACAGGTTCGTCCGTCAATTCACTTTCCCTACACTCTCCTTCCTTTATCCATTGTCGTCCCCGACAATCTGGTCTCCCTCTTTCTGTTCTGAAACTTTCCCACCTTCTTTTGTCGGACTGGTTGTTGAGCCAGGCCCGCGATACACATGGGCTGAACCAAACCGGGAGCAATCATGCTCCGAGTAGCTCACGGCTTACTCGCCATCGCGTACGCCACCATGACAATTCCTTCAGGTTGGGTTAGGTCCATCCGGACTACTCTACGGATGTGTACCTCCCACTGCTCTCCCCTTCTGTCACCCTCTTAACCTCATGACCGAGGCCCTGAACTACCAGGTCATCGTCAACGTCCTCCTAGCCTTCTGGGGTGTACGTCTGGTACTCGGGGTCTGACTTAGGGACTGTTGTCTGCTCTGGTTCCACCTGTCTCTTCTATCTCGTCAATTTCAGTCATGGTCGGCGTTTTCCCCTTTATTCGCAGTACCCGGGACCTGTTGAACATTTTTTTTTTTAGATAACACTTCAACATTTCAAACTTGGCTATATATACTAAACACAGGGTTTTTTTAAAACTATACATCTTATGCTTACTTCTAACCGTACTAGGCTATCACTCTGTAAATTTTCCATTTAGCACTTTTCAAAGAATAACATCTTCAAAACCAACTATAGCGTTAACTATGCCATGCTTAATTCTATCAAAAAAATTTTTTTTTTAAAGGCATAACATCTTTCCTTTTAACCGAAATATAAATATTATGAACATTGGTGCTCCCTCTTCCTTTGAAGAGAGTACTCCCCTGTATGCATCCCCGCTACATCAAGAGTGGGCACATATTACCCAATTGAGGACTTTAAACTGTCCCTAAGTTATGCAACGGCGCACAACAGTCCTGGCAGTCCATTTAGAAAGATACTCCGGGCCACCTCCTGGCGGCCGATGTTTCGCCAATTAACAGGGAACTCCACAGCCGTGAAGTCCCCGGGATGCTTGAAATGTTCTGGGCCTCGAGTGTCCCTGATGCCCAAAACCCAGGAGTCCTTGTCTATTTTTATGGAGGCTCATACCCCTCAGGGTAGGTGATGACTGCTACCGCATAGTAGCCACAGGGGCAGTATTCGTTGTAATAGGAGACTGGGTCTCCCTCTCGCAGAGCCCGTCCATGTCTGATGGGGGTCACAGTGAGGTAGTCTTTGTGGCCGGTGGCGAGGTCCCGGATAAATCCATAGCCTTTTGCGGTGTTAGTATATACAAGCTGCCCATATGATTGAGGGGTAGTCATGGCTGCCTCTTCCTTCTCGTGTAACGGTGCCCACACCGCCCACTCATTGGCCACCTTCTGTTCACTAATCTCTGCATCCCAGGCGGAGGGTCCAGTGTAGGCCACAGAGTCGAGTGGGCGGGCCGCAGTCGGGGTCAAGAATGGGGCAGAGGCAGCCACAGACATTGGGGAGCAGGCCGCAACCAGAGTCACGGACGGGACAGAGGTGGCCACAGGCATCGGTGGGTAGGCCGCGGAGCAGGCCGCAGTAGGGGCCGAAATGGCGGCAGGCCCCAATGGATAGGCCGCCGGCGGAAGATGGAGCGTGGCAGGGGCGGCCACAGGTCGGTTCCGCGCCGGTGACACGGAACAAGGTGCCACTGGGCGGGGCGGCTCAGGATCGCTGACAAGAGCCGCAAAGTCATCCAGGGCCGGGGTCGCTGAAGAACAGGAGGTCAGGCGGGGAGGCCAGGGGCCGGTGTCAGGGCCCTGGGGCCTGTCTTGTACATGGGGTATGGGGGCGGGGTTTGCCTGCGGTGCCACCGGCTGAGCCGGAGTAACGCTCACCTTTCCTGGCACCGCAGCTCCCGACAGTCCATCCTGCAGCTCCTCCAGCAGCCGATGTTCTTCACCCCGCCATCCGGCATGGCCAGCCTCCAGGCCCGATGACTCCGCACGGACGGTCGGCAACAGCTCCTCTAGCAGCTGTTCCTGGTAGTCCAAGGTGGCTGCAAACTCCTGTGCTTCTTTTTTGCGCCAAATCGCCACAGCCATTTTTAACAAAGCACATTTCCACTCCGGATCCGCTTGTTAACAGCCAGCAATCCACAGTCCAGTTTTTTTTTTTATAATCCACAAGGGCAAAAAGCAACTTGGGTCCTTTGGCTCTTCTGGCGCAGGTTTACCGCAGAAGATGATGTATTTGCGGCAATGATCCTGCCGACTACGCCAAATGTAGGGTCGGTGGGCTGGGCTGGGGGGTGGTCCCTCTGGATACCACGCAGTAACGTACAGACACAAGCTGGAGGCAAGTTTCGGGTGCAACAAGTCCAAGTTTATTCTTTCCCTCGCCGTCCGCCAGACGGCCTCACAGCACACCGCACTTTCCTTCACAGTTCTCCGGTTACAGAACACAGGGTGACACACTTTCTCCAGGGATGTATATTTACGTACCATCCCCTTTTTCACTCAGTGACGCTCTGACAGCTCCGTCACTGTGGCTGCCTTAGGCCTATACACCAACAGTAATGTTACTGGTCAAGCGTCATTCCAATATGGTGTCCCACACCCGGAGCTTCATCTATACTGCGGTACTTCATGTCAGGACCACCCCCCCTGACTTCCTTCCTCCTCAGTCCCCCTGGTTGGGTTTTCCTCACAGTGCAGCAACTGTCACAGTCTACTCGTCACTTGAGCTCCCCCTGGGGACTGGAACTTTCTGGAACCCTCCTGTCAAATTTATATCTTTCCCGATTCCCTCTAACTCCGCCCCCCATGACCAACGGTTTCTTAAGCCCTAGGCTGATGTCAAATCCTATGCTCACACTCCTCCCTGCCCTCTAATGGTCAACCCAAGGTACTGCACGTCCACTACACTTTCCTAGCTGTTTCCCCACTGTAATAACTGACACCCTTCTAAACTGTGCAAACCTTCCTTTCTCTGTTCTGACAAGTCCATCCGTCCATCAGGTCACCTTCCCTACATCTGTACTTAACCTTTGTATCTTAAAATATACAAAAGTGTACGCAATCATACTATTCAATCATACAATTCCTTTAATTTTGTACCTTCAAATAAAATTGCGTTATATCGCAAGTAGTAGCCTTCTTTAAAGCCGTATCCGAACCTTAGTGTTAAGAACTTGGCAATACATAATTGGCGTAGTCGGCAGGATACACAGAAGGCTCAGAAGTTTTTTTTATTAACAGGACTCTGTGTGATAGTGTGATATTGCGTAGAACATGCATGTCTTTAAGAAAAAGGTATGTGTGTGTGAATCTATTGAGATTCCAGGCTGGGAACAGGCTCCCTATCATATTTTGGCAACCAAGTGGTCGCACAGTGCTGGTTTGGTTGAAGCATGGGATAAATTTCTGAAGGATGCTGAACCTGCTTATGTGGCTGCATGCTTAGAGAAAGTGAAAGTTGAGAAAGGTAAAGAGTGGAGCACTGTTGGTAGGCGCGGATGGATATTGCTGTCTGCATATAGAAAACAGCATAAGGAAAGATTACGTATGTTAACAAAAGTACAGGAATTGGAAAAACAGTTGTGTGAGGCCAAGAATGCATTGGTTATCAGAATAAGTTATTAATGGACAGATGTGATGGATATCAGCATGTTGCAGAAAAGGCTGCCGTGTAGCAAGAATATAAGAACAGAAGGAGGAAAGGCAAGGTGAATAAAAAGAAAGTAGCTTTGGCCATAGGCAAAGCAGGGATAGAGTGGAACACTGATCAGTGGGATGGTGATGTGTGGAATTCAACTGACTCTGAAAACATCACCGATCCCGAGTCTGAGGATGAACATTTCCATGAAAAGAGGGAAATTGCTCCTCCTCTTAGCCCAGTGAAAGTTCATCCTATATATCGGAGCCGGATTGTAGAGACAGCGACAGGTAAAAGGAATGAGAATGCGGTAGAGGATTACAGTCAGCAGGAGCTTAATGATCTTCATGATCGTTTTTGTCAAAAGTCAAATGAATCCCTGATAGCTTGGGCAGTCAGATTATGGGAGATGGGAGCTCATGAAGTACAGGTGGACGCTGTGGATGGCCCAAAATTTGTCCAGCTCAGTCATGAGCCTGTAGTGAAGGAGGCATTCCGTACCTTGATAATCCAGCAACCACATGGGGTGTGTAGTATGCTTGATGTTGTGGCTATGGCATTGTGGCATAAATACCCATCTGAGGTGGACTGGCCGCCCAATGAAAAACCATGGTTTACGTTAAAAGATTGTGCTCAGAGGTTAAAGGAGGAGGTAATGAAAAATGCTATTTCAGAAAACACCTATAATGATTATATGCAAGTTTGTGTAAGTGTATCTGTTAGAAATCGTATCATTAGAAATGCCCCTCCAGCTTATAAACATGTCATGATGACGTTTATGGTAAATCAGACTGGGAAAACAATCGCTAATACATTGGAGGCAATTCGAGAGTTAAGGGATCTGGGAGATTGGGGTCCCAAGCAAAAAGGTAATTTCCCCTCTGAAGAGCAGCATTACAGTGTCAAAAGCGATTACAATCCTAGACCCCGTATTACCCGGAAATACAGTATATGTTTAGGGGATTAATAAAGGATGGCATCCACAGGGATAGAATAGATCTGATTGGTACTGGAGAGATGTGGAAACTGTATCAAAAGAGAGGAATTAATAAAAAGCCGGATGTTTCACATAGTAGAGAGGTAGAAGTAGAAGATTCAGAATCTCCACAGCAGGCGCGAGACAGGACACGGGGAGAGTGAGGGCCCACTCCCTTTCCGTCTTCGTCAAAGATCACAGCACAGGGGATTGAGGATCTTTATGCTGAAATGAAATCCTTGATACAGGAATTCAAAGCCCATATGAAGAGGTTATCATTTGAGCCTTCCAAGATGTTATCATCTAAAATGGGGGGAAGAAGATAAGAGTTATTGACTTGCTGGCCACACGCCACAAATGGATAGACGCCCCCATGTAGATTTGGTGATTAACTGAACAATAAAAACAGCCAACATGATAAAGCTTTGGTAGATTCAAGAGTGGAGGGTGGAGGCCAGATGATCCTAAACAATTCAGTGTGTGCAAGGTTACAGTATTAGGAGGAAACTGGTGTGCATGTGCCTACTACTACTGAATGGAACAATCCTGTGTGTGGAGAACGAGTTGTGGCAAGATATCTGGACAATTGTATAAAGAATTAAAGTGACTGTGTTTAATGTTGATGCTTATTGTGCTTCAGGTACACTGGAAAGACTCTTCAAGTTATTAGCAGAGGAACCTTCCAAAATATCAGTTGCTGAATCCAGTTCAAAGACAGACACCACTGAGGGACTGCACAGATTGACTCAGTGGGCACACCAGAAATAAGGATACCTGGGAGAAATAGCTGCTTACCAATGGGCACAGACCAGAGGGTTGCCCATCAGGTTAGATTTGATAAAGGATTTGGATCCTCACATCCTATCAATGATGGTGTAAAAATCTGGGGGACAAAGGTCCTCCAGAACCTGCTAAAGTAATTGTTCGTGGAGCAGATAATGTGCTGATAGTTTTGAAACCCTAGCAAAAGAAGTGGGAACACGTCCCAACTGACAGATGTTATCTCAGAGAATAATGTATATATATTTTTCCCTTTAGATCAGAATCTGGAAATGGTGCATCGTTGCAGCCACAGTGTCATGGTCCTTTCAACTTCTGCCACTACCCAAGAGATCTTCAGATGAAAAACCAAGAGCCCAACCATGGAAAAGAGAGCTTTATGGAAAACCAAACAGAAGCTATGGATTTACTTGGCTTAGCTGATGAACACTAGTCATTTTGGTATGACAAAGACTACTACTGCTACCAATATATTAGAAACTTGTCTGGTGGCGGTACCAACCCCTTTACAGTTATGGACAAAGCTGATAGGGGTATCTACACAAGATGACGACATACAAGAAGAAGATGTGACTCAAAACTTCATATACAATAGGAATTTTTGCTAAAATTTGTGCATGCATTGCTTTGTGTTGTTGTATACAGTGTACACTTATATGGTACCTTGTATAAATAATGTTTGGCTCAAAATAGCCAAGGAGGGATTGTAGTGCGAATATAAAAATGGCTATTTTGAATCCATATATTGAAATATACAGAATGCATTCAGACCAGGACAGAGCTGCATTTCTAGTCAAAAACAGTTACAGACAAGATAATGGTTACAGTGACAATCTTGAGAATCTATGTTTATATGGCGCCCCTGAGGGTTCAGTCACCACAGAAGTACTGCACCTCCTCCTGAGGTGTGGTACCCCACTATCCAGGTAAGGTGGAGAAACCTGACCACGCTCCAACACCTGCACCCCACACCACAAAGTCGTGTAGCAAAGCACCTTCGGTGGCTCCCTGCTTGGAGTGTAGCATAGCACCCCTTGGTGGCTCCCTGCTTGGAACACGAAATGTGCTGGGAGGGGGGTGGAGTTTAGTTCACATAAAAGAGCGGGAGGAGTTGAGTCAGTCAGTCAGTCTTTCATTCAGTCAGTGAGTGAGGATGTAGAAGGACAGAGTGTGAGACAGAGAAGATCCCCGGGAGAGGGATGGAAGAAGGAAGTGCTGCAGCAGGCCACAGTGATCGGGTCTGCTAGCACAGGAAAGAGACAGAGAAAGGAAGCTTGATTCTCCGTTGGGACGAAGGATTAGCACGGCACGTGAGGAGAATAAGAGAACAAGGACCAGGGTTAGAACCCTTTTCAAGTTCTAAGCGCAAGGCCGGGGTCCGGTCCCCGAGGTTGTACGAATACTAATGGTCCTGCAGCAGACACCGGAGGAATAGAAGTAGTGACCACTTTATTCCCACACAAGACTTGGGGGCACAACAGCAACATATTAGTGAGCCGGGACTTAGTAGCAAGGAGTCCCCGACGCAGGCTACAGCTGTCTGCCGTACAAGTAGAGTTCATAGGAACATCTGACAGGAGGAACTCCAGTGTAACTCAGTACTAGGAGTACTTCATTCAAAGGCGCTATAAGAGGAGACGTTCAGAAAAGGCAAATATGTTGGCGGAGTGTTGGAAAGGAGTACTTCATCTTGCCTGGAAGTTGGCTGAGCTCCTGACCCGGAGGACATGGCACAGATGCGGGCACCTGTACCTGCAACAGACTGTGAGTAAAGCTTTGGAACTACATGCCCTGGTGTCCTCCACTTATACCTGCGCCAACCTGCCCAGCACTGCTACATCCCTTGCACCTGACACTACACCATCTACGTGTCACTTCACCTACACTGCCCTGGGACTACAGCCCTGCCTGTGGAGGGCTATAACATCACTGCTGCACCACACCATCTGTCCCAGAGGATCTGTCTGCAGCGTCGGCTTACATCTCTATTGTCGAACACCACAGGTGGCGTCACAAATCACTCATCATAAGCACACTGAACATTTCCCTTTTACAATGGGCGCCCAGGGCCGGGTCCCAGCTGCCGTGACATCTCCCATTGAAGCTCATCGGGCCTGGTACCGAGTACCCCACAGCCCTGGGTGTGAGGGCGCCCCATTTGCTGTTTGTCATTGTAAAACATTAAGGTTTATTTAACCTCTGTCTGTGGTGAGTTTATCAGACCATTAGCTGCATTTCTGATGTGACAGACAATACTGACAGTTACGCAATCTTGACATTACCTAAAACCATTTCACTCCACAAATAGTTCTAAGTTTCTATGTTTGTTATTGTAAGAACATTAAGGTTTATCTGTGGTAGCTTTATCTAAATCCATTGTGGCTTTTATATTCTAAATGTCCCGTTACACCTAGCGACTCACCAGCGATCCCGACCAGCGATATGACGCGGTCAGGATCGCTGGTGCATCGCTAGGTGGTCGCTAGTGAGCTGCCACACAGGCAGATCTCACTAGCGACATAGCTGGGGACGGGGGTCGCTACTTACCTGTCAGACGTGGCGATCCTGCGTCCTCCCGCCCGCGTCCACGTGTCGCTCGTCGTCTTAGCAGGAAGCGCCGCAGGAAGTGACCGACGAGGAATGATCCAGCAGCTTCTCGCGCGATCAGCGATAACCAGCGGGGGAGCCGGTCGGAGGTAAGTATCACATGCAGTGATATCGCTAGTAATATCGCTGCAACGTCACAAAATCGGTGACTTTACAGCGATATTGCTAGCGATATCGCAGTGTGTAATGGGGGCTTAAGGGTCTATGACCCATTGTCTGATGATTCCATGATATCTCAGTTTCATCCAATCTTGAAAGCGGGCCACTGAAAGGGCTGGATGAAACTAGCAGTTACACCTAAGTGTAATTTATTATATAAGGCCAGAGAAACATGACGTAGGCAGAAGCAGAACTGGATACCTGTATGTGTACAGTGTTGATACCTGCACAAGTGGGGACACCCGTGCAGTGTTATGAATCTCCCAGGGGTCTCTGTCTTGGCGTTGCTTCTCTGATATTCCAGATGGATGATGTTTAAAATCCTCTTGGTGATTGATGATGTGAGTATACTGTATATAGTTAATCTTTATATATACTGTACTTACTCATTATATGTATTTAATCTTTATCTGTACTTAACCTTTGTATCGTAAAATATACAAAAGTGTACGCAATCATACTATCCAATCAAACAATTCCTTTAATTTTGTACCTTCAAATAAAATTGCATTATATCGCAAGTAGTAGCCTTCTTTAAAGCTGTATCCGAACCTTACTGTTAAAAACTTGGCAATACACCGCCCCAGCCCCCCCCCGGTAAGTATAATCTAACTTGTTTTTCTTATCTTTCAGGTTTCATCGGGGGGGGGGGGGCTTATCTACAGCATTACAGAATGCTGTAGATAAGCCCCTGATGGCGGTGCCGGCAGCTGATAGGGCTAAAAATACGGCACATATTCCCTTTAAATTGCCAGCACAGTATGACACTGTGCTTGAACATCATCTGAAGAATCCGGGTGGTCGTGTTACATATCTGAGTTCGGAATCACAAAATGAGCTGATTTCTGCACCGGCCAGTGTAAAGGGGGTTTTACACTAAGCAATATCGCTAGCAATATCGCTAAAACGTCACTGGTTTTGTGACGTTATAGCGATATTGCTAGTGATATCGCTATGTGTGATACTTACCAGCGACCGGCTCCCCCGCTGCTCATCGCTGATCGCGCGAGAATGTCCGGCTCCATTTCTCGTCGTCTGCTTCCTGCTGGGCTTCCTGCTGTGACGTCCAGCGACGCGTGGAGGCGGGCGGGAGGACGCAGGATCGCTGTGTGTGAATGGTAAGTATCGTGCGCTGCGTCGCTGCTGCAACGCTGTGAGATCTTTCTGTATGAAAGCTCACTAGCGATCATTTAGCGATGCACCAGCGATCCTGACCGGGTCGGATCGCTGGTTGGATCGCTGGTGCATCGCTAAATGTAAAAGGGCCTTAACTATGTGCACTGTCGTACAGGACGTAGAAGAAGCACAGTTCTTTTCAGTAATTGTGGATTCAACTATTGCTATCAAAAGAACTGACCAATTCTCCTTATCACTGAGATATGTAACAAAAGTGGCAAACAGCATTGAGCGGTTTATAAAATTTGACGAGCTTCCAGATGGCCATGCAGTCATTCTATGATGTACTAGCTGAAGAGCCTGGCGCTGCCCGGGCATAGTAACTAACTACGGTTAGTTATAACAAATTATAATGACTACCGTATATACTCGTGTATAAGCCGAGATTTTCAGCCCATTTTTTTGGGTTGAAAGTCCCCCTCTCGGCCTTATACACAAGTCATATACCTGAGGGTCGTGGGGGTGGGGGAGCGGGGGTGTCAGAGATCATACTTACCTCCCCTGGCGTGTTCTCTGCAGCTCCCCCGCTTCTCCACGGTCTCCCTTCCTGCCTTCAGCGGTGACATGATACCGCTCATTAAACTCATGAATATGCACATATTCATGAGTGTAATGAGCAGTACCACGTGACTGCTGAAGGCAGGAAGGGAGACCGTGGAGAAGCCGTGCTGCCGCTGCAGACACTGCGCCGGGGGGGTAAGTATAGCGATATTCACCTGTCTGGGGTGTCCATCGCTGCTCACCGCTGTCTGCTGCATCCTCTGTCTGTGACGTTTAGGCACCAGGGGGCGCGGTGACGTGGTTAGTGCGCGCCGTGCCCTCTGCTGCCTGAACGTCACTGACAGACGACATGGCAAACAGCGGTGAGCAACTATGGCCCCCAGACAGGTGAGGTCCTGAGCAGGAGAGGTGAGTATGGCATTTTTTTTTTGCAGCAGCATATGGGGGCATAATATATGGAGCATTTTATGGGGGCAGCATATGGGGGCATGTTCTATGGAGCAGCATATGGGGGCATATCCTATGGAGCAGCATATGTGGGCATATCCTATGGGGCAGCATATGGGGGCATATCCTATGGAGCAGCATATGTGGGCATATTCTATGGAGCAGCATATGGGGGCATATCCTATGGGGCAGCATATGGGTTGCATAGTCTATGGGGCAGTATATGGGGGCATATTCTATGGAGCAGCATATGGGGGCATATTCTATGGAACAGCATATGGGGGCATATTCTATGGGGCAGCATATGGGAGCATATTCTATGGGGCAGCATATGGGAGCATAGTCTATGGAGCAGCATATGGGCGCGTAGTCTATGGAGCATCTTATGGGGGCATAATCTATGGAGCATTTTATGGGGGCATAATCTATGGAGCATCTTATGGGGCATAATCCATGGAGCATTTTATGGGGGAATAATCTATAGAGCATCTTATGGGGGCATAATCTATGGAGCATCTTATGGAGCCATAACCTTTATGGTGTATTATATGGGGCATATTATTCTATGGAGCATCTTGTGGGGGCATTATTAACCTTTGTGCAGCATTATATGGGGTGTATTTTGTATGGAGCATTTGTCGGGCCATCATGAACTGTATGGATCATTATATGGAGCTCCTGATTCAATATGGATATTCAAAAACATTTAACCTACTGATGTCTCAATTAATTTTACTTTTATTGGTATCTATTTTTATCTTATTTTTATCTTTGAAATTTACCAGTAGCTGCTGCATTTTCCACCCTAGGATTATACGTGAGTCAATAAGTTTTCCCAGTTTTTTGTGGCAAAATTAGGGGGGGTCGGCTTATACACGCGTATATACGGTATATCTACAGTTAGGACCATATATATTTGCACAGAGACATTTTTCTAATTTTGGTTCTAGACATTACCACAATGAATTTAAAACAAAACAATTCAGATGCAGTTGAAGTTCAGACTTTCAGCTTTCATTTGAGGGTATCCACATTAAAATTGAATGAAGGGTTTAGGAGTTTCAGCTCCTTAACATGTCCAACCCTGTTTTTAAAGGGACCAAAAGTAATTGGACAGATTAAATAATTGTAAATAAAATTTTCATTTCTAGTACTTGGTTGAAAACCCTTTGTTGGCAATGACTGCCTGAAGTCTTGAACTCATGGACATCACCAGACGCTGTGTTTCCTCCTTTTTGATGCTCTGCCAGGCCTTCACTGCGGTGGTTTTCAGTTGCTGTTTCTTTGTGGGCCTTTCTGTCTGAAGTTTAGTCTTTAACAAGTTTAATGCATGCTCAATTGGGTTGAGATCAGGTGACTGACTTGGCCATTCAAGAATATTCCACTTCTTTGCTTTAATAAACTCCTGGGTTGCTTTGGCTTTATGTTTTGGGTCATTGTCCATCTGTAGTATGAAACGACGATCAAACAGTTTGGCTGCATTTGGCTGGATCTGAGCACACAGTATGGCTCTGAATACCTCAGAATTCATTCGGCTGCTTCTGTCCTGTGTCACATCATCAATAAACACTAGTGACCCAGTGCCACTGGCAGCCATGCATGCCCAAGCCATCACACTGCCTCTGCCGTGTTTTACAGATGATGTGGTATGCTTGATCATGAGCTGTACCATGCCTTCGCCATACTTTTCTCTTTCCATCATTCTGGTAGAGGTTGATCTTGGTTTCATCTGTCCAAAGAATGTTCTTCCAGAACTGTGCTGGCTTTTTTAGATGTTTTTTAGCAAAGTCCAGTCTAGCCTTTTTATTCTTGATGCTTATGAGTGGCTTGCACCGTGCAGTGAACCCTCTGTATTTACTTTCATGCAGTCTTCTCTTTATGGTAGATTTGGATATTGATATGCCTACCTCCTGGAGAGTGTTGTTCACTTGGTTGGCTGTTGTGAAGGGGTTTCTCTTCACCATGGAGACTATTCTGCGATCATCCACCACTGTTGTCTTCCGTGGGCGCTCAGGTCTTTTTGCATTGATGAGTTCACCAGTGCTTTCTTTCTTTCTCAGGATGTACCAAACTGTAGATTTTGCCACTCCTAATGTAGCAATTTCTCGGATGGGTTTTTTCTGTTTTTGCAGCTTTAGGCCTCTTTCACACTTCCGTTTTTGACAATCAGTCAAGATCCGCCAATTTTGAAAAAAAACGGATCCGCCATTTTTCTTTGCGGATCCGTTTTTTTCCCCATTGACTTTCATTATTGGTGGATCCTGACTGATTGCCGTCAGTTGCATCCGTTTTTGTGAGGATCCGCCACAATGTTAGTGTCCGTCACCATCCTCAAAGATTTCCAAACGGAGCTTGCAACGTTTTTTTTGCCGGCGGATCCTCCAGACACTGAATTAACCCCAAATTCTGTCTGGGTGCGGGACAAAAAAAATCTCTCTCTTTCTCTCTCTCTCTCTCCTCTCTCTCTCTCTCTCCTTCCCGGCCAGCGGTTCCTTTAAATTTCCTCATTTTCAGGATCCGTCTAAAAACGGATCCTATGCCATCCGTTCACATCAGTTGAGAACGGATCTGCTTGTCTGCCTTTTTGGCGGATTTTAACTGATGCAAATAACTGAAGTGTGAAAGAGGCCTAAGGATGGCTTGTTTCACCTGCATGGAGAGCTCCTTTGACCGCATGTTTTCTTCACAGCAAAACCTTCCAAAATGCAAGCACCACACCTCAAATCAACTCCAGGCCTTTTATCTGCTTAATTGAGAATGACATAACGAAGGGATTGCCCACACCTGTCCATGAAATAGCCTTGGAGTCAATTGTCCAATTACTTTTGGTCCCTTTAAAAACAGGGTGGCACATGTTAAGGAGCTGAAACTCCTATCCCGTCATCCAATTTTAATGTGGCTTAATGTGATTCAAATGAAATCTGAAAGTCTGAACTTCAACTGCATCTGAATTATTCTGTTTTGTTTAAAATTCATTGTGGTAATGTCTAGAACCAAAATTAGAAAAATGTTGTCTCTGTCCAAACATATATGGACCTAACTGTATATATATATATATATATATAAAGCTGAGTGTATAGCCCCGCCCACGCCGCATAGCCACATTCACTATAATATCCCACATCATCCCGTCAGCCATAGCCGGACTACTACCCCTAATAACCCACATCATCCCGTCACAGCCGCCAAACTACTACCCCTAATATCCCACATCGTCCCGTCAACCAGAGCCACCGGACTACTAATATCCCACATCATCCCGTCACAGCCGCCGGACTACTACCCCTAATATCCCACATCGTCCCATCAGCCAGAGCCACCGGACTACTAATATCCCACATCATCCCATCAGCCATAGCCACCGGACAGCTACCCCTAATATCCCACATCATCCCGTCACAGCCGCTGGACTACTACCCCTAATATCCCACGTCATCCTGTCAGCCAGAGCCACCGGACTACTACCCCTAATATCCCACATCGTCCCATCAGCCAGAGCCACCGGACTACTAATATCCCACATCATAACGTCAAAGCCACCGGACTACTACCCCTAATATCCCACATCATCCCGTCAGCCATAGCCACCGGACAACTACTTCTAATATCCCACATCATCCCATCACAGCCGCTGGACTACTACACCTAATATCCCACATCATCCCGTCAACCAGAGCCACTGGACTACTACCCCTAATATTCCACGTCATCCTGTCAGCCAGGGCCACCGAACTATTCCCCCTAATATCCCACATCATCCCATCAGTCTGGGGTCAGAACTAGAGTGCTGAGTGGAATGGTCCTAACTTCCATACCAGGGATCCCTTTAATAGAAGGCTGGGGTGAGAATCAGTGCGCTGAGGGATTTACCCTAACTTCCATACCGGAGATCCCTTTAAGAGATGCCTGGGGTCAGTACCAAAGAGCAGAGTGGATTTGCCCTCACTTCCATACCAGGGATCCCATTAAGAGAGCCTGGGATCAGAACCAGAGCGCTGAGTGGATATGCCCTGACTTCCATACCAATGATCCTTTTAAAAGAATCCTGGGGTCAGATTCAGAGCGCTGAGGGATTTGCCCTAACTTCCATCCAGGAGATGTCTTTAAGAGAGCCTGGGGTCAGTACCAGAGCATTTGAAGGCATTTGCCCTGACTTCCATACCCGGGGATCCCTTTAAGAGAGCCTGGTGTCAGAACCAGAACGCTGAGTGGAATTGCCCTAACTTCCATACCAGGGATCCCTTTAAGAGAGGCCTGGTGTTAGAACGAAAGCGCTGGTTGGATTTGCCCTGACTTTAATACCAATGATCCATTTAATAGAGGCCTGGGGTCAGAATCAGAGCACTGAGAGATTTGCCGACTTCCTGTCACGGTCCTGTTAGGGTTGGCGTGCAGTCACCACTGAGCAAGGACTCACCCACACTGCAGAGGGGCCTGGGGTCAGACACGGCCGGATAGTTCAGGCAAACAGGACCTGGAGAAGCTGAAGTCAGTGAGCAGTGAAGGACCTACAGTCATGAGTCTGCAAGGGGGCAGGGCTTAGCATCCTGCTGCCAGAGATAGGCAAAATACTGTACAGGAATAGGCAAAATACTATACAGGAATACTCAAAGTCAGACAAACCGGGTCATACACAGAGATAACAGTAAAGTACCAGGGATGAGACAGAATGGATAGTCGGGGATAGGCAGTGGTCAAAGCCAAACAGACATAGAAGGTACCAAGCAGAATCCAACAAGCAATATCCAGAGAACAGGCCGAGTCGTACACCAAGTTATCAGGCAAACAAGAACACAGCACAAACACACTCAGGGGTCAACACACTCTGCCAAAGGCGAAAGTATAACTGACGGGGATAGGAGCTTCCTGAGGCCATAAGAATCCTTCCCAGAATCAGGGAGAGGCCACAATATTGAGCCCCAGATGTGCAGGTAAGCCTGCACTGGGATCATAACCTTTAACCTCAGAAGTGCCAGTCATCAGCACAGGTTCCAGACATTAACCCCATATGTGCGAGCCAAACCCGCACATGACAGTACCCGCCTCTCAACGGGGGGCCTCTGGATCCCCAGGCTTGCCCGGGTACTTAGCATGGAAAGCCTGCACCAGGCGATCAGCATGCATCAACCAGGCCGGCACCCAGGACCTGTCTTCCGGTCCATACCCCTTCCAATGAGCCAGGTACTGTACCGACCGCCGTACCAACCTGGAATCTACGATATGACCCACCTCGTACTCCACCTGCCCCTCGACCAAAACAGGAGGAGCAGCAAACTCGGAGTCTCCCCGGACTGCTTCAAAAGGTTTCAGTAGAGATTTATGGAAGACGTTAGGGATCTTGAAAGAAGGTGGAAGGCACAGCCTATACGCCACTGGATTGATTTTTTCCACAATCTTGTATGGGCCAATGAATTTGGGCCCCAACTTGGCTGAAGGAACCTTCAACTTAATATTTCAAATGGAGAGCCAAACCTTCTCTCCAACCTGAAACGTGGGACCTGGTGTTCGTTTCCTGTCCGTGAAAAACTTATACCTGTCCTGAGACCTAGATATATTCTGCTGAACTTCCGCCCGTGTATTCTTTAATCGCTGAACAGAGCCCTCAGCCCTGGGACACCCCGAGTCCAGTCGAGAAAACTCACCAAAATGAGGACTGAAGCCATAATTGATCAAGAAAGGAGTCATACCCGTGGATTGACTCACCCGACTATTGAAGGCAAATTCAGCCAACGGCAGTGCATTGCACCAGTCATTCTGTCTAGCAGAAGTTAGACACCTGAGGATCTGTTCCAGGGACTGATTAGTGCGTTCCGTCTGACCATTGCTCTCAGGATGGTATGCAGACGAAAAGGACAGAGACATCCCTAATTTTTTGCAAAAAGCACGCCAAAACTTAGCCACAAACTGCACACCACGATCAGACACCACATTCAGGGGTACCCCATGCAACCGGATCACATGCTGCACAAACAATTTGGATAAAGTCTCAGCTGACGGTAGTGCGGACAGGGGTACAAAATGAGCCTGCTTAGAAAATCTGTCCACCACTACCCAAACCACCGTATTACCCTTAGGCAAAGGGAGATTGGTAACAAAATCCATGGACAAGTGAGTTCATGGTCTTTCGGGCAATGCCAAGGGCATCAGCTCCTCTGCCGGCCGGCTATGAGAGCTTTTAGAACGAGCGCAGACCCCACAACCAGAAATAAATTTTTTTATGTCCGAACCAAGGGTAGGCCACCAAAAGATCCTAGCCACCGCCAGACGCGTGGCTGAAATACCAGGGTGAGCACCCAGCTTGGATTCATGGAACTCCTGCAAGAGTTTCAGGCGATGTTGCTCTGGGACAAACAACTTACCCCCCCAGCTTAGCCGCCGGAGCCAGCGACTGGGCCCCCTGAATATCCCGTTCCAATTCAGAGACCCCTGCTAACGCAACCCCAGGGTGAAGAATGGAGGACGGTGGCTCAGGGGGAGACACCGGGTGAAAACTGCGTGATAAGGCGTCAGCCTTGACATTCTTAGACCCTGGACGAAATGTAATCGTAAACTGAAACCGGGAAAAAAAAGTGACCAAACGGGCCTGTCTGGGCGTTAGTCTTTTAGCAGACTCAATGTATGAAAAATGTTGTGATCGGTGATCACAGTAACCGGGCGACTGGCCCCCTCCAAAAAGTGCCTCCATTCTTCAAATGCCAATTTGACCGCAATAAGCTCTCTATTGCCTACGTCGTAATTTCTTTCTGCAGCAGAGAACTTCTTGGAAAAGAAAGCACATGGCCTGAGGTTGGTTAGAGTGGCAGGCCCTTGGGACAACACCGCCCCCACCCCCACCTCGGAGGCGTCCACTGCGACGATGAATGGTTTGGACGGACCTGGCTGTACTAACACGGGAGCAGTCCCTCCCGGACCTTTATCAAATTATATGCCCCCCGAAGATCCAGTTTGGAGAACCATTTAGCACCTGAAAGTTGGTTACACAAATTGGGAATCAACGGAAGGGGGTACGTATTTCGTACAGTAATCTTATTGAGCTCACGAAAATCGAGGCAGGGACGTAAACCGCCATCTTTTTTCTTCACAAAAAAAAATCCTGCCGCCACAGGTGAGACTGAGGGACGTATGTGTCCTTTGCGAAGAATCTCAGTAATGTAATCTTTCATGGCAAAGTGCTCATGGCCAGATAAATTAAACAGACGGACTTTAGGTAATTTAGCCCCCGGGACTAACTCGATAGCGCAGTCAAAGGGTCTATGTGGTGGCAACATCTCGGCATCGCTTTCAGAGAATACATCTTCGAATTCTTTCAGGTACTCCGGAATACCTTCAAGCTCGACAGATGACACAGATACAGATTTAACAGGTTCGACCAGTAGTGCAGATTTATCATGTAACATCAAATCATTAAAACCCCATTGAACAATCTCCTCCATTTTCCAGTTAATAACTGGGTTATGGTGTTGTAACCAGGGCATGCCCAACCCCAATCCTGCTGGTAGATTGTCCAGAACCAAACAACTTAAGTTTTCCACATGAGCAGCGCCCACTCTGAGCGAAAACAAGTCAGACATAAAGAGAATTCCCTCCTTAGTGAGGGGGGAGGAGTCAATGGCCACAACCTTGATCAGAAGCTTGAGTCTAACTGTCCCTATCTTACAGCGTGTGAAAAATTGGGAGTCAATAAGATTGATGGATGATCCGCAGTCCACGAAGGCAGTAGAGGGAAAAAACAACTGTCCACTAACAGTTCCACATGAAGCAACACCTTAGAAAACGAGGAAAAGGGTACCTGAGGGTCTGAGTAGTCTCCCCGCTGACTACCCAGACCTAGTCGTTTCCCGTCGACCGGGTCGAGGATGGGCAATCAGGACACTCCCTTTTCCAATGTCCCGTTTTACCGTAGTAAAAGCATAACTGGCTTTCTCTCCGTTGTTGTCTCTCCTTTCCCTTCAGGGAGAGAGCCCCTACGTCCATGGGCACAGAAACAGTCTCTTTTCCACTAGGGAACAATGGAGTTTCCACCTGCATCACCCCTCTGGCCCGCAACCTGCGGTCCATCCGGATGGCCTGGGTCATGGCGTCCTCGAGAGAGTTAGGTGGGGCATGTAGTGCCAAGGCATCCTGTAGCCACTCGGACAAGCCTCTGTGAAAAAGTCCTCGGAGTGCGTTGTCGTCCCAAGAGACCTCTGCGGCCCAGCGGTGGAATTCAGTGCAAAACCACTCAGCCGAGTGTTTTCCCTGACAGACACTCATCACCATGTCCTCTGCCAATCGCACTCGGTCAGGCTCATCATATATGTGCCCGAGGGCTTCAAAAAATGCATTCACAGACACTCTCTCAGGGGCAGTGGGAGGAAGGGAAAAAGCCCAAGAGATTGTATGGGATCCATATTTCTCAGCAGAGAAAAAAACAAACAAAAACTTAACGGTCAGTTATAATGTCACGGTCCTGTTAGGGTCAGCGTGCAGTCACCGCTGAGCAAGGACTCACCCACACTGCAGAGGGGCCCGAGGTTAGACACGGCCGGATAGTTCAGGCAAACAGGACCTGGAGAAGCTGAAGTCAGTGAGCAGTGAAGGACCTACGGTCATGTGACTGCAAGGGGGCGGGGCTTAGTGTCCTGCTGCCAGAGATAGGCAAAATACTATACAGGAATACTCAAAGTCAGACAAACCGGGTCATACACAGAGATAACAGTAAAGTACCAGGGATGAGACAGAATGGATAGTCGGGGATAGGCAGTGGTCAAAGCCAAACAGACATAGAAGGTACCAAGCAGAATCCAACAAGCAATATCCAGAGAACAGGCCGAGTCGTACACCAAGTTATCAGGCAAACAAGAACACAGCACAAACACACTCAGGGGTCAACACACTCTGCCAAGGGCGAAAGTATAACTGACGGGGATAGGAGCTTCCTGAGGCCATAAGAAGCCTTCCCAGAACCAGGGAGAGGCCACAATAATGAGCCCCAGGCATGCAGGTAAGCCTGCACTGGGATCATAACCTTTAACCTCAGAAGTGCCAGTCATCAGCACTGGTTCCAGACATTAACCCCACATGTGCGAGTCAAACCCGCACTGAGATCATGACACTTCCATACCGGAGATCCCATTAAGAGAGGCCTGGGGTCAGTACCAAAGCGCTGGATGGATTTGCCCTCACTTCCATACCAATGATCCCTTTAAGAGGGAAGATGTGCCTATTGGATGGAGGATGTGTAATGTGTATATGGGCACGGGAGGGGGGATTAATTTCTGTCGTGCTCTATGCTCCTTTCTGGGGGGCAGACAATGGCTGTGGACAGAGGCATACCTAGGGGGGCAGCCGGGGCATTTGCCCCGGGCGCAGCCAGCAGGGGGGGCGCAGTCGGGCCACCTGCCGCTCCCCCGACCGGTAGTCGGCCGTTCTCTGTCCACAGAAAGCTGCAACCTGTCAGCTGAGCCAGCTCCCAGAACGGAGTTAATTTTTGCTTACGATGATGTCACCAGAAGGGGCGGGGCCTCTTTCAGTCCACGCTGTGCTGAGGCTGCTGGAGAAGCAGGAAATGAGGGGCTACATCATGAGGCTGTGTGAGAAGACCGAGGGGGCTGGAGCTGTGTGAGGAGAAGACCGATGGGGCTGGAGCTGTGTGAGAAGACCGAGGGGCTGGAGCTGTGTGAGGAGAAGACCGAGGGGCTGCACCATGGCCCCTTGTACAAATGGGAATGAGGACTCAAGACTCAGTGTGAGTACTCTAAGGATGGATTTTGGAAAGGGGTTGCTGTTACTTGAGTGGGGCTGCATAGCAAAGATTATGATGAGGAGCTGTGTGGGTATTAGGGGGATGATGAGGGTCTGTGTGGAGAATTGGGTGATGAGCTGTGTGGAGAAGGGGTTATGAGGAGGATGATGAGGTGCTGTGTGGGGATTAGGAGGATGATGAGGTGCTGTGTGGGGATTAGGAGTATCATGAGGTGCTGTGTGGGGATTAGGAGTATCATGAGGTGCTGTGTGGGGATTAGGAGTATCATGAGGCGCTGTGTAGGTATTAGGGGGATGAGGAGGTGCTATGGGGGATTAGGAGGATGATGAGGTGCTGTGTGGGGATTAGGGGGATGATGATGTGCTGTGTGGGGACTAGGATGATGAGGTGCTGTGTGGGGATTAGGGGGATGATGAGGCGCTGTGTGGGGATTAGGGGGATGATGAGTGGCTGTGTGGAGAATTGGGGGTAATGAGGGACTGTGTGGAGGAGTGATGTGGGGGTGATGATGGGCTGTGTGGGGAATGGGGGGATTTAATGTGTGTCGGGAGATTTGAGGACACAAAATGAGCAAGGAGGGAGATGCAGGACATGTATGAGGAAACAGTATGGCGGAATGGGGGGCATGTATGAGGAAACTGTATAGGGGGATGTGTGCAGCAGGCACATTATGGTGAGTGGGGATGGGTGCAGACAGTATGGGGAGCGAACGGGGGAATGTATGCGGACACAGTATGAGTAGTGATGTGAAAAATGTATGTGGACAGAGTACGGAGAGTGAGGGTGATGGATGTGTGCAGACACAGTGGGGTTATGTGAGAGGGGTATGTGTGAGCAGACAGTATAGAAAGTAGGGGATAAATATACGAGGAGACAGTATGGTGAACAGGAGAATGTGAGACAGTATGAGGAGGGAGGGGAATAGTATGAGGTGACAGTATCGGGGGAGAAAAGTGAGTGGGCACAGAATACAGACTGAGTAGTGGTGGTGTAGCATGGTGAGACAGTGTAAGGGTACAGTCAGGAGGGGACAGTATACCAAGGAGAGGGAGTGTGATGATACAGTACAGTATAGAGTGTGGGCACTATAGGGGAGACATAATGTGAAAGGACTGTGTGTAGAGGGGGCCAGTATGGAAAGGAGAGGTCAGTGTAAAGAGCATGTACCATAAGAGGAACAGTGTGGGGTCCTATTTTGTGCAGACAATATAGTGAGGGGCAATTATTTACTCAGGGGCTCAGTGTACTGCAGATATTTTTATTTAGGAGCATTATAATGACACTTCTATCTTTAAGGGCATCGTGTGGAGAGTTGGTGCAGAAGACCGGAGAAGATGGAAGTCTACAGAGATGGCTGTGGATGAGAAAACTCATCATGGGGTCTGGACAAGAGGAAGAAAAGATGGAGAACGACTCAAACATCTATAAGGTACCTGGATGTAAATAATATTTGTGATATTGACTAATTCTCATGTTTTTATTTATGTTAGAAACATTAAAGGGGTTCTCCAGGTTTGTGCTGAGTCTGCAGTCATTCTATGTGACTGCAGACGTCTGAATTCTCACAGTGCTCACCGAACACTGTTCGGATTCTCTCGTGCCGGTAATTTACATACATACGGTCACATGCTGATTAGACATGTGTGGCCTCACTCAATGAAAATGAACGGAGCGAGGCCGGGCACGTCTAGTCGGAATGTGGCCAGAGGTATATAAATCACATACTTGTGCTGACATGACTGTACATCAGCAAGGGAGAATCCTAAAAGTGTGCAGTGCATTCGTTGTGAGAATTCAGAAGCTGCAATGTCAGGATTCAGCGCTGCAGGTTCCAGTGGCATCACATGGACACTTCACTCATATGCGATTTTCATACTTATGGTCCTGTGACAACGAGCTTCTCTTCCTGCTTCTTTCAGTTTTTCATTGAACATTGAGAGCATTAGGGAGAGCAGCTCGTGGGTACATGACTAAGTGAGCAAATCACATGTGTGCTGATGGGGGGGGGGCACCGGACCGAATTCTCGCCCCGGGTGCCAGAAAGCCTAGATACACCTCTGGCTGTGGAGCTTATGTTCCCAGGGATGCTAGATTTCTCTCACCATGTCAGTGTCTGCTGAGGTGTTTTCTGGAGTGGGAAAACTGTTGCTCATAGCAACCAATCACAGTTCAGCTTCTTTTAAACAGCGCTGGTGAAATGAAAGATGCTTCGTGATTGGTTGGTGATACCCACACACACACACATTCATTTTTATATATAGAGATTAATAAATACACTCACCAGAGAACTTGGTCTTAATGTGAATCTAATGAGAGGGCAAGCTTATGATGGAGCAAGGACAATGTCAGGTCATTTAATGGGGCTGCAAGCCAAAACAAAACTGCTCTGAAAAAGCATATTATGTACATTGTTGCGCACACAATCTCAATTTGATTCTGCTAGACGCTGCACCCCTGCCCCCGTGCCCAGTAATGGGGAATCTCCAGCACCTACCTCCACCTGCAGAGCCGCAGAGCCGCACACCACATATATGGCTGCTCTGTGCGCACAGGACCTGGGATGAGGTCACAGTCTGAGGATCCTAACTCCTCCCATGTGACTGATCACATGACTGTGACCTCATCCCAGGTCCTGTGCGCACAGAACAGCCATATATGTGGAGTGCGGCTCTGCAGGTGGAGGTAGGTGCTGGAGATTCCCCATTACTGGGCGCAGGGGACATTAACCCCCTCAGTGCTGGGGACATTTCTCTCCTCGCTCCCATATAACTTACTGACGGCCATTTCTTCTCTTTCTCTGGAGCTTCTGTTATTTCCCGCTGATGTCGCCGTATGTGGGACATTTATGGGTCGTATTTAATAGAAGGTTCTGGCAACATATAAATTATTAATGA
Source organism: Dendrobates tinctorius (assembly GCF_039654945.1). Taxonomy (NCBI): domain Eukaryota; kingdom Metazoa; phylum Chordata; class Amphibia; order Anura; family Dendrobatidae; genus Dendrobates; species Dendrobates tinctorius. Next base: position 884,164 of record NW_027361822.1, read on the forward strand.
GGTTTATTCCTTCTCTGGGGACAGAAAACATCAGCGATTCCCTTATCGTCTCCTTATAAGTCATCACCAATCAAAGCCGTGCTCGGTTCTCCACCGTCCCATAGACGATGGATAGAGAGAAGCAGGGCTGCCACCAGGAATTTCAGGGCCCCATACTGGGAACATTTTGGGGCCCCCTGAAGACTCCGCCCCTCGAACCTTCCACAGTCCCACCGCCTATTGTTGAAAAAACTCCACTTCTGCACCATGTCCTTACCAGTCACACATTAACAGTTCCCATCACCAGATCACACATATAGCCAGCAGCTTTGTTTTCGCCAAAAGATTTTTTAATCCACCACCATGATAAGGTATACTCCCCTGGCCAGGCCCTACTCTACTCTATTAAACAATTCTTAAAAATTCAATACTTTTTTAGGTATATTTTTATTTATTTAACTTTAAGGGAATGTGTCACATTTTTAAAAAAAAATGACCAATAATATCACATACAAGGACAAATAAAGTCATACCATGACCATACCTCATATTACCATCACATAGGGACCAAATGATACCATATACATGGGACAAATACCATCACACCCTGGCCAGACCACATATTACCACCACATAGTGACTGAATAATACCACATACAAGGGACAAATACAATCAGACCATGGCCAAACTACATACCACCACATAGTGACCGAATAATACCACATACAGGGGACAAATATTGTCACACCATAACCAGGCCACATATTAACACCACATAATGACTGAAAGATGCTACATACAGAGAAATACTGCCACACTATGACCAAAGCACATATTACCATCACAAAGGGACCAAATAATACCACATGCCAGAGACAATTATAATAATAATCTTTATTTTTATATAGCGCTAACATATTCCGCAGCGCTTTACAGTTTTTCACACATTATCATCACTGTCCCCGATGGGCTCACAATCTAAATTCCCTATCAGTATGTCTTTGGAATGTGGGAGGAAACCGGAGTACCCGGAAGAAACCCACGCAAATACGGGGAGAACATACAAACTCCTTGCAGATGTTGTCCTTGGCGGGATTTGAACCCAGGACTCCAGCACTGCAAGGCTGCAGTGCTATCCACTGAGCCACCGTGCTGCCCAGATTATCATCACACCCTGTCCGGACCACATGTTATCACCATATAGTAACTGAATAATACCGCATACAATGAACAAATACTGCCACACCATGACCACACCACATATTATCACCACATAGTGACCAATAATACCACATACAAGGAACAAATACTGATACACCATGGCAGGACCACATATTACCACCACATATTTACTGAATAATACCAAATACAAGGAACAAATACTGCCACACCATGACCAGATGACATATTACCACCACAGAGTGAGAGAATAATACCACATAGAAGGAACAAATACCATCACACCATGAGGAGATCACATCTTACAACCTCATAGTGGCCGAATAATACCACATACAAAAAACAAATACTATCACACCATGACCAGATCACATATTACCACCACATTTATGGGTTCTGGAAGTATGTATTGTCCTGTTGTCCCAGCTTAAACCCATCTTTCTGACACTGGGCACTATATTGCAACCTAAAATCATTTGGTAATGTTCAGCTTTCATGATGCCTTGCACACAGTCAAGGCAACCAGCGCCAGAGACAGCAAAGCAGCCACAAAACATCTTTGAATCTCCAACATATTTGACTGTAGGTACTGTGTTCTTTTCTTTGTAGGCTGTGTTTCCTTTTCAGTAAACAGTAGAAAGATGTGCTTTACTAACACACTTTATCTTGGGTTGATCTGTACACACGACACTATCCAAGAAGGATTTTGGCTTACTAACATACATTTTGGCAACCTGCAGTCTAGCTTTTTTGTGCCTCTGTGTCAGCAGTGGAGTCCCCATGGGTCTCCTGCCATAGCGTTTCATTTAATTCAAATGTCAACAGATAGTTCGGGCTGACACTGATGCATCCTGGTCCTGCAGGACCAATTGAATTTCTTTGGAACTTGATTGGGGTGCTTATTCACCATCTGGACTTTCCTGCATTGCAACCTTTCATTAATTTTTCTCTGCTGTCCATGTCCAGGGAGAATAGCTACAGTGGCATGGGTTGCGCACCGTGGACAAAGGAACATTAAGATCTCTAGAGATTAAATTTTAACCTTGAGATTGCTGATATTTGTCAACAATTTTGGTTCCCAAGTGCTCAAACAGTTCTCTTCTCTTATTTCTGTTCTCCATGCTTAGTGTGGTACAAACAGACCCACAATTCAAAGTTTGAGTCATCTACTCCCCTTTTTATCTGGTTTCAGGTGTCATTTTCATATTGCCTACACCTGTTACTTGCCATTGATGATTTTGATTTTGAACAAGCATCACATGCTTGAAACAAAATTGCTTACCCCACAATTTTGGTAAAATGGCAACAATTTTGTCCCAACATTTTTTGTTTTTTTTTAAATTATGCCCAATTTGCCTGTTTTTGTCAGTTTTTTTCTGTTGTACCAATACACACATTGGAAATAAACATGTGTGTAACACAACATGTAATTGCATTAATTTTCTGGAACAACTTCAAGGGTACCAACACTTTCGGCCATGACTGTAATTAATGACTCCTGTGAATCGTCCTCATGCTGATCACCGGGACCCTCCCATTGTCATCTTTAGTGTCACTTTTTTATTGTCTTGTGGTATTTTCTAATGTTTCTTTGAACCAAATTCTTCTAAATAGCACTTGCGACTCAAGAACTTTGCGTAAAATCAAAAATTGTTTTCCTCTAACTAGTTTTGTACCACCAAAAGATGCAAAACCTTTAGGCCACATGAATACTTTGAATCAGAGGATTAGTATAAGTGAAACACGTCACCACTTCTGCATTTTTTGCCCACTCCTGGTTTTGGTAAAAAACTCACCTAATACTCAACATGTTCACGTGGCCTTAAAAAAATTACAGATTTGTCTAAAAATGCAATGAATTAAAAAGTTAATCAGAAACAATACTACAGGTGAGGAGACTGGAATGAGATCAGCAAACAAAATGCAACATTTTGTAACAGTTGCGTTTCATGAATTTGTCTATTACAACTAGACAACCAAAGTTGTTGAAGCAAAATATAAAAAAAAGACTTACAAAACAAAACTTAAAAAGTGACTTTTAGAGAATAGCACAGAAATACTCAAGCCACTGAAAAAGGAGGAAATTCCTCCACTAATATGGAGAAATAAAAACAATGAATCAGGGCCTTTTGTATTTCTGCCATTCTTTTCCGTGTTTTTGAAGTTCCTGTGACCTGAGTAGCTGATGTAGTGATAATATCCATCACTATCCCCGTAGACTGCAGATTCTTGAGGATGGTCATAGAACGCATGGTGTTCAGGCGGAGCTCCATCTTTATGACACGCATCTCATTTTCAATATACAGTTGTGCTCAAAGTTAACATACCCAGCAGAATTTTTGCTTTCTTGGCCTTATTTCTGAGAATATCAATTATAACACCAAAACTTTTCCTTCACGCATGGTTAGTGGTTGGGTGAAGCCATTTATTGTTAAACTACTGTGTTTTCTCTTTTTAAATCATAATGACAATCCAAAACATTCAAATGACCCTGATCAAAAGTTCACATACCCAATTTCTTAATATAGTGTATTGCCCCCTCTAACATCAATGACAGCTTAAAGACTTTTGTGGTAGTTGCGGATGAGGTTCTTTATTTTCTCAGATAGTAAAGCTGCCCACTCTTCTTGGCAAAAAGCCTCCAGTTCATGCAAATTCCTGGGCTGTCTAGCATGAACTGTGCTCTTGAGATCTACCCAGAGTGGCTCAATGATATTGAGGTCAGGAGAGTGAGATGCCACTCCAGAACCTTCACTTTCTTCTCCAGCAGCCAATGACAGGTCGACTTGGCCTTGTGTTTTGGATATCCCATGCGCAGCTTCCGGGCTGATTATTGCAAATTTGCCTCCAGTATTTGCTGATAACGTGCTGCATTCATCTTTCCTTTGACCAAGTTTCCTGTGCCTTTGTAGCTCACACATCCCCAAAACATCAGTGATCCACTTCCGTGCTTTACAGTAGGAATGGTGTTCCTTTCATAATAGGCCCTGTTGAACTCTCTCCAAATGTAACATTTATGGTTGTGGCCAAAAAGTTACATTTTGATCTCATCACTCCAAATTACCTTGTTCCAGAAGTTTTGAGGCATGTCTCTGTGCTGTTTTGTGTATTGTAGGTGAGATACTTTGTGGCATTTGCGAAGTAATGGCTTTCTTCTTGTGACTCGCCCATGCAGCCCATTTTTCTTCAAGTGCCTTCTCGTTGTGCATCTTGAAACCGCCACCCTGCTAGTTTTCAGAGAGTCCAGTATTTCAGCTGATGTTTTTGTGGGTTTTTCTTTGCATCCTGAACAATTTTCCTGGCAGTTGTGGACAAAATTTTTGTTGGTCTACCTGACCGTAGGTTGTTTATACATAGCCCCTGATTTTCCACTTGTTAATCACAGTTTGAACACTGCTGACTGGCATTATTAATTCCTTGGATATGTTTTTTTTATCCCTTTCCTGTTTTATACAGTTCAACTACCTTTTCCCGTAGATTTGTTGACAATTCTTTTGCTTTCCATGTTGTTTACAATCTAGAAACATCAGTGGCTGGATGAAAGATGCAAGAGTCTGTCTGGAGCTCAGAATCTCACTCAGCTTTTATGCACACACACTGATTACAAGCACACATCACAGGTGAGGACCTGTGCAGTAGACTTTTAGTAGCCATTCAAACCCATTTGTGTCAACTTCTATGCATGTTATCAGGCCAAAATGACCAGGGTATGTGAAATTTTGATCAGGGTCATTTGGATGTTTTGGGTTGTCAAAGGATAAAGTAAAGGATAAAGGGTAGTAAAGGATACACCTAGCTTGATTTAGGACACAACTGACCTATTGAATAAACTAGCAGCAATAGGTCCTCTACCAGAAGGAACCATCCTGGCCACCATGCATGTGGAATTTTTGTACTCTAATATCTCACACCAGGATGGATTAAATGCCTGAAAATTATTCATGGAAAACTTTTTGTCCTCATGTTCCATCAGGCCTCTGACCTACTACCGCTACATTGATGATATTTTAATCATCTGGACGGAGTCTGAGCCACAGCTAAAGATGTTCCAAGAACAGTTTAATCAATTTCATCCCACCATCAACCTAACACTCAACTACTCCAGCACTGAAATTACCTTTTTGGACACCATCATCAAGCTACAGAACAATGAAATAGAGACATCCCTGTATCAGAAGCCAATCAACCGTCCAACATGCCTCAAATGGGACAGTTTCCATCCAAAACACATAAAAAACTCTATTGTCTACAGCCAAGCCATTGGATACAATTGTCTATGTTCCAACCTCATGGATAGAGATGAACACCTTGGTCGCCTCAGAAAGACCTTTTTGAATCAGGGCTACCATCCAAGAACACCATAAAACACTTTTGTATGCCGGATCACAGCACCATAGACATAAAATTACTTGCTTTGAAAGGTAATTTCAAATATCAGAGAGACAGAATGGTCTGGGAGTATAAACTGATGACGACCTTTGACACACTCAATACAGGAATGAATGTGTCACATGGATTTATGTCTTTTTACATCAATTAAGGAATTTACCCCTCAGACCTTATAGGGGCATCACATGCCTCAGAACCAGACCTCAATCAGAGGACTATAAAACGTTCACACTCCTTATCTATGAACTGCTCAAATATTTATGGCCACAACTACTTATCACACTCCCATAATGATATTTCTGCTTCATGTCATGTCAATTGTCTTATCTATTGCATTATTGCTGTGTTGTGTATAAATATGTGATTCTTCAGATTTTGTATTAGTCTAGTCTAATGAAGAGACCTGAGTAGTCTCAAAAGCTTGCAACCATCTTTTCAGTTAGCCATTAAAAGGTATCAATCACTGAGGACTCTCAATTCTAAATATTCTTGGGTTGTCATTATGATTTAAAAATAGAAACCACAGTAGTTTGACCATAAATGGCTTCACCCAACCAATTATTCATATTCTCTGGAAAAAGGCAAAGAAAGCAAAAATTCTGCTGGGGTGTGTAAACTTTTGAGCACAACTGTACCTCCAGTAATTGTATTTTTACCCAGAATGTATGATGTTACATCGTCATCTTCTCCCCATTCAGGTGCCTACAAAATTGGATCCCCTCAGTGGAGATCTTCTATATAAGAGAATTTTTCTGACTGACCAGTCAAAGATGGATAGGCACGAGGAAGAGAATGCGGAGAGGATATTACACCTCACCCTAGAGATCCTCTTCTGGCTTACTGGAGAGGTGAGAGATTCTGATGACGTCACATTACATCATTCTTATCTATGGGAATAACAGATGGACAGAACTGGAGAGGTGAGGACTCTGGAAATGTCTGTAGTGAGGTTTATTAATGTGTCTCTCCATAACCAGGATTACACAGTAGTGAAGAAGACCTCTAGTGAGCGCTGTCAGGCCCCTATGTCTGAGGGATGGGGAACTCCCCTGAGCCCAATCACGGGGCCTCCACCTCACCCCCTGATACATGAGGACATCAATGACCAGAAGATCCTAGAACTCACCTACAAGATGATTGAGCTGCTGACTGGAGAGGTGACACTGCTGGGAATGCTGGGACATTATACAGCAACGCTATGGAGGGATCGGGGGATGACGGTGTCATTGTATGTGTCAGGTTTCTATAAGGTGTCAGGATGTCACCGTCTATTTCTCCATGGAGGAGTGGGAGTATTTAGAAGAACACAAAGATCTGTACAAGGACGTCATGATGGAGGTTCCCCAGCCCCTCACACCACCAGGTAATAGACAGGACTAAATACACACGGCCTATAATTATCTGTATGTAAGGAATGAATTAAGTCCCTGTATGTGTTTCCTCCAGTTCTATCCAGTGAGGGGACAACACCAGAGAGATGTCCCCGTCCTCTTCTTCAAAAGGACTGTAAACAAGAAGATCCCAATGTTCCCCACGATGATCAGGTAGATGGATAGGTGTCATGAAATCTCTCTTGTGATATGTAGAAGGTTGTGAAGGTCTTGTGTTCATTCTTCCGCTATTCATCAGTATTTACCTCATCTTCTTCAAAAAAATATTTTGTTCTCCTGAATCTGAATTTTTTTGTGGTTCTCTTTATTGGAGATAATGGCAGCAGACTGTTATGAAGCGGCCCAGTAATGCGAACATTATTACTCACCTAACCTGCCTCCAACAGCTGCTCATTCACGCCTTCTAGTCTTTCCTTTACTTCTACACAACGCACAACATCCTCCCCAACATGCTGTATTGGGTCTGGTGAAATTGAATTTGACAGTTTGATTGTATTTGTGGAGAAACTTCAATTTGCAGCAAATTAGTTCAATGTAGTTTAAATATTTGTTATTATGCCCCAGACCCCTCTTCCATCTGAAGAGGTTCTGAAGACCAGTGGAGATGCAGTGGGCTACTAGATAGGTGTCTCTAATAAGATAGCTTTGAGTGCATGTTTTATGCCTGATGGACATAACAGGATAAAGCTGATAATAGACATTATATGTGGCCTGGATCATCTCATAGGTTTCTGGCAGTCTCCTACTTGTTAGAAATAGTAAACAGCAGGTTGGATTTATACAGGAGACCTGCAGCTATGTGATAAGTACTGCTGTCATGTCATCCTTGGTCGTCGTGCTAGCTAATGATCTTTTCTGGTCTTAAAAATAATTCTCCATCTCTCTGTGACATCCAATCTTTGTTTCAGGGTGAAGATCTGCCCCATATTAATACTACAGAGACATATATGAGGGGTGATGAGCGGTGTGAAGAGGAGACTCCGACAAATAACCGCACAGGTGAGTAGTGACCACTAACTGCAGAGAAGTCACAGATTCTACTCAGTTATCTGCTGCTACAATCATGTGTTGTATATTGTAGGATATGTTGCAGAGTTTTTGACAAGGATTTTCATGACACAAAAATTTGATCTATAACCTATGTAAAGATAACAAAAAACATTTTCTACACTTCTTTTTATTACGGCTTTAACGATAAGTATTCATGTGGTGAGGGGATATGTTCTTTATAGATAGTCAGCTAGTGACGGGCCCCCACTAGTAGTGGTCTCCACTTCTCCCAAGCCAGTATGAAACCAAGCAGGTCACTTCCAATGGGGGAATTCTTTTGATTGGAGGAAAACAATTTAGAGAAAAGGCAATAGATTTTTCTTTATATTTCTTTTAAACAGAATAGCCCAACGGCTATCATCTGCCTCTAACAGCTGCTGGGTAATCTGTCAAATGCCGCTGTGAATCTTTGACAGCGGAATTGACCGTACTTGCAGGTACTCCCATGATGTGATCGGGGGCACAGATAGGTTGCCATGATGGCTAGAGGTCTGCTGATGACCCCCATGCAAGTCATGATGGTACTTCTGTGAAAGCCAGCCATAGCTGGTGTGACCGTGATATTATCTATATACAGCAATAGTACTAGCGATCAGACAATCATATGTTCGAATCCCTTAAGAAGACTACCAGATACAGTAACCCGTTTCCGACACCGGGCGTAAATTTACGCCGATGTCAGACTCCCTCTCTTTGATGTGGGCTCCGTCGGTGAGCCCACATCTTTCCCAGCATAAGTCAGCTGTTTTGAACAAAGTAAGAACAATTTGTGATCCTGTGCTGTAATGCCTGTATACTCTTTTGCTTCTCCCCTGCCCAGGAGCTGTGGTATGGTGAGGCCATGTCCCTGCACGGTTGACACATCATTACACATGCATTGCACTTTTTTTTTCCTGTTTTCCAGTACACTTTAAAAAAACCAATAGTGGAACATTATTTTTAAACCACTTACCTAACTTACAATTTTGTCCTCAATTTTTCAGTATATCATATGATAAAATGAATTATCTCACTCAAAACGGCAAAAAAAATAAACCCTCATAAAAAAAAATGTCTGTATGAAGAAGGGGTGGAAAAATTTGAAAGCCGAAAAATCGCCTATCAGGAAAGGGGTAAACAGTTGATAATTTGAATATGTTTATATGGAAATGTTCTAAAATATATCACATACATATTGTAATTTATACTATTTCAAGGCACTTTTACTGAAAAATATTAAAATCAGTTTTATTCTTGGCAGATGACTGTACCGGGAGCTCAGAGGGACGTCTGATATTTTCAGAATATACGGCAGATGATCATGGTATCACATCAGATACATACATTATGCCAGACACAGCTCAAGCCCTTCGGAGCATAAAACTAACATATGATCCTTTTCTGCGGGTTTTATATTTTGATTCATCAAAGATTGCTCAGCAATACAAAAATAGCCTGGGTTTTGCACCTCAAATAGTTCACAGATGCGAAAAGCCATATTCATGTTCACAATGTGGGAACTGTTTTGCTCAAAACTCAGATCTTGTTATACATCAGAGAATTCACACGGGAGAGAAGCCATTTTCATGTTCAGAATGTGGGAACTGTTTTAATAAGAAATCTAATCTTCTTAGACATGAAAAAATTCACACAGGGGAGAAGCCATATTCATGTTTAGAATGTGGGGAAAGTTTTAATAAAAAATCAAATCTTGTTGCACATCAGAGAGATCACACGGGGGAGAAGGCATTTATATGTTCAGAATGTTGGAAGTGCTTTAAAGAGAGATCATATCTTATTAGACATCAGAAAATTCACACAGGAGAGAAGCCATATGCGTGCTCAGAATGTGGGAAATGTTTTTTACAGAAATCACATCTTTTTAGACATCACAGATATCACACAGGGGAGAGGCCATATCCATGTTCGGAATGTGGGAAAACTTTTAAAGAGAAATCACACCTTGTTGTACATCAGAGAAATCACATAGCAAAGTAGGCACTTTGTTACTTTAATCCAGTGTTCCCCAACTACGGTCCTCAAGAGCCACCAACAGGTCATGTTTCAGGATTTTCTTAGCATTGCTCAGATGTTTGAATTCTTGTCTGTCCAGGTGATGCAATTATCACCTGTGCAATACTAAGGATATCTTAGTATTTCACAGGTGGCTCTTGAGGACCGGAGTTGGAGAACACTGCTTTAATCCCATCTTCTGGCGTGGCTTAAAGATACTGTCAGCACAGAGTGACGGTTCAAACCAAGTATAGGTGCTCCGTGCATCATGGCATGGCCATGCAGTTCAATGCACCTTCCAACCTACTTATTTTCCCTCTGTTTCTGCCCTTATCTGGTTCTCTGAAGCCAGATCTCTTCATCAAAGAAAAGGGGTGGGTGGAGATAGAGGGAAAACAAGCACGTGGGAAGGTTTTCTTAAGTGATTGGTCCCACTGTGGTGCACCAAAAGCATCTATACTTGGTTCTAACAGTCATTCTGTGCAGACACTCCCTTGAACCAATTATCTGCCACAGTGAATCATTGACGGTGGAATTTACAGTTGTCGCCAAAAGTATTGACACCCCTGCAATTCTGTCAGATAATACTCAGTTTCTTCCTGAAAATGATTGCAAACACAAATTCTTTGGTATTATTATCTTCATTTAATTTGTCTTAAATGAAAAACACAAAAAGAATTGTCCTAAAGCCAAATTGGATATAATTCCACACCAAACATAAAAAAGAGGGTGGACAAAAGTATTGGCACTGTTCGAAAAATCATGTGATGCTTCTCTAATTTGTGTAATTAACAGCACCTGTAACTTAACTGTGGTACCTAACAGGTGTTGGCAATAACTAAATCACACTTGCAGCCAGTTGACATGGATTAAAGTTGACTCAACCTCTGTCCTGTGTCCTTGTGTGTACCACATTGAGCATGGAGAAAAGAAAGAAGACCAAAGAACTGTCTGAGGACTTGAGAAACCAAATTGTGAGGAAGCATGAGCAATCTCAAGGCTACAAGTCCATCTCCAAAGACCTGAATGTTCCTGTGTCTACCGTGCACAGTGTCATCAAAAAGTTTAAAGCCCATGGCACTGTGGCTAACCTCCCTAGATGTGGACGGAAAAGAAAAATTGACAAGAGATTTCAATGCAAGATTGTGCGAATGTTGGATAAAGAACCTCGACTAACATCCAAACAAGTTCAAGCTGCCCTGCAGTCCGAGGGTACAACAGTGTCAACCCGTACTATCCGTCGGCATCTGAATGAAAAGGGACTGTATGGTAGGAGACCCAGGAAGACCCCACTTCTTACCCCGAGACATAAAAAAGCCAGGCTGGAGTTTGCCAAAACTTACCTGAAAAAGCATAAAACGTTTTGGAAGAATGTTCTCTGATGAGACAAAAGTAGAGCTTTTGGGCAAAGGCATCAACATAGAGTTTACAGGAGAAAAAAAGAGGCATTCAAAGAAAAAAACACGGTCCCTACAGTCACACATGGCGGAGGTTCCCTGATGTTTTGGGGTTGCTTTGTTGCCTCTGGCACTGGACTGCTTGACCGTGTGCATGGCATTATGAAGTCAGAAGACTACCAACAAATTTTGCAGCATAATGTAGGGCCCAGTGAGAGAAAGCTGGGTCTCCCTCAGAGGTCATGGGTCTTCCAGCAGGACAATGACCCAAAACACACTTCAAAAAGCACTAGAAAATGGTTTGAGAGAAAGCACTGTAGACTTCTAAGGTGGCCAGCAATGAGTCCAGACCTGAATCCCATAGAACACCTGTGGAGAGATCTAAAAATGGCAGTTTGGAGAAGGCACCCTTCAAATATCAGGGACCTGGAGCAGTTTGCCAAAGAAGAATGGTCTAAAATTCCAGCAGAGCATTGTAAGAAACTCATTGATGGTTACCGGAAGCGGTTGGTCGCAGTTATTTTGGCTAAAGGTTGTGCAACCAAGTATTAGGCTGAGGGTGCCAATACTTTTGTCTGGCCCATTTTTGGAGTTTTGTGTGAAATGAGCAATGTTTTGCTTTTTGCTTCATTCTCTTTTGTGTTTTTTCATTTAAGACAAATTAAATGAAGATAATAATACCAAAGAATTTGTGTTTGCAATCATTTTCAGGAAGAAACAGTATTATCTGACAGAACTGCAGGGGTGTCAATACTTTTGGCCACAACTGTAAATGGCATGATTTCTGCTGCTTGTGAAGCAATCACAGTGTGCTATTGAATTGTCATTGCATCTGAGGGTTTTCTGAAGTACTTCATCTCATTTTTTAAATCAAACCTCATCGTCTTGCTGAGCTTCATAGGAGTGCATCTGTTATACTGAAAGAATATAGACCAAGCAATCATAAGACTTAAAATAAAAAAAATAAGCATATTTGATATCACTGTATCCATAAAAGTCTTGTCCACTCTAGGACAACGTTTTCTCCATGTGAATGATTGCCGTTGATAAAATAAAAACACTTGTACTTACATCCCATGCTGGTGCTCTTCCAGCGGTGTCGGCACTCACTCTACTAGAGCGTGTTGGCACCTGCTCTCCCGGGGCTCATGTGAGGGTGTTACGTCATGCGAGCCCTGCACCCAGTCAGCATCGGTTTCACTGTCCCTGTCTTCAGATGAATAAGTAATCAGAAGGAAGCCATAGCTGCGGCCGCCCTCTCACCTCTTCTTGATTACTTTTTCGTCTGAAGGTGAGTACAATGAAACCAGCGCTGACTAGGCTCAGGGCTCGCATGACGTATCAACCTCACGTGAGCCCCATGAAAGGGAATGACAACAAAGCTGAAACAGTGCCGGCATGGGAGGTTTTTTTTAACTGGTGCAAGCATTTAGATTGAGAAAGGGTTGTCCTAGAAATGGACATCTCCTTTAGAGTCTGATTTATCAAAATATAGAATGAACCGATACGGTTAATGCCATAAAAAAATTGTAATACCAGAAGACATCATGTGTACTGTAAGAAAGCAGAAGGTAAGGTCCTGGATGGCAGGTATGTGTCACTGAAGACCGCAAAGTGCCTGTGACAACAAGTTGATGAGACCATTTTATTTGTCTTGTCTTGCCGAAAAGAAAGAACTGTTTTGTTATTCACTTGTGGTGAAGAAAGCTGTTTTCCTTTTGCAGCTGCAAAGTTTATCAAGGACAATAAACTATACTTTGTTTTGATATTAAGCCCAGAGCCAGTGTGTGTCCAAACCGCTACCAAAAAGCTGAAACCACTATAGTACTGAAATTGGTGTCAGCTAAATGTTATAGGTCTTTGCAAACGGTTACACAAACCAATTTTTTAAAAAGAAATTTCCAATTTTTTTCACAACTTAAGTTAAAAAAAGTATACAAGTTTAGCTGTAATTATACTGATATAGTGCACTTGGTACCACACAAGGGCAAGTGGCAATAGAGAGGCTAAGTACCAGAATTGGCACATCTTATGGATGTGCCATCTATGGGGTGGCTGAGAGCTTATAATTTTAGTCTGGGGCCAGTATTCATGGCTATTAATATAAGCCCTCAGCTGTCTGCCTTGCATTTGCTGGTTATTAATTATAGATGGACCCGAAGTCATTTTTTTCTGTTGGGGATATTTTAATAACCAGGAAAGGCTAAGTATACAGCTGAGAGCAGATATTAATAGCCTGGGAAGCTCCATTGGTATTAACCCCATCCAAGGCTATAAATATCTGCCCCCAGCTGTCCATTTTCCCTCTGATGGTTAATAAATCTGTTTGTCTATATAAATCTTCAAGAGTATTTCCTTTGAAAACTATGTGTGAATTCTGTAGATAATTGCTCTATGTAAAAGCTTGGATTGCATACGTATGTAAATCGGATGCTAGATGATAAAAATCAGACTGTACTCCATATCTGAGGTCACTGACAGAGATAGAGCCTCCTCTATTATATATGAGGTCACTGACAGAGATAGAGCCTCCTCCATTATATCTGAGGTCACTGACAGAGACGGAGCCTCCTCCATTATATCTGAGGTCACTGACAGAGATAGAGCCTCCTCCATTATATCTGAGGATACTGCCAGAGATGGAGCCTCCTCCATTATATCTGAGGTCACTGACAGAGATAGAGCCTCCTACATTATATTTGAGGTCACTGACAGAGATAGAGCCTCCTCCATTATATTTGAGGTCACTGACAGAGATAGAGCCTCCTCCATTATATCTGAGGATACTGCCAGAGAGGGAGCCTCCTCCATTATATTTGAGGTCACTGACAGAGATAGAGCCTCCTCCATTATATCTGACGTCACTGAAAGAGATAGAGCCTCCTCCATTATATCTGACATCACTGACAGAGATAGAGCCTCCTCCATTATATCTGAGGTCACTGACAGGGATAGAGCCTCCTCCAATATATCTGAGGTCTCTGACAGAGATAGAGCCTCCTCTATTATATCTGAGGTCACTGGCAGAGATAGAGCCTCCTCCATTATATCTGAGGTCACTGACAGAGATAGAGCCTCCTCCATTATATTTGAGGTCACTGACAGAGATAGAGCCTCCTCCATTATATCTGAGGTAAGTGACAGAGAAAGAGCCTCCTCCATTATATCTGAGGTCACTGACAGAGATAGAGCCTCCTCCATTATATCTGAGGTCACTGACAGAGATAGAGCCTCCTCCATTATATCTGAGGTCACTGACAGAGATAGAGCCTCCTCCATTATATCTGAGGTCACTGACAGAGATAGAGCCTCCTCCATTATATCTGAGGTCACTGACAGAGATAGAGCCTCCTCCATTATATCTGAGGTCACTGACAGAGACAGAGCCTCCTCCATTATATCTGAGGTCACTGACAGAGATAGAGCCTCCTCCATTATATCTGAGGTCACTGACAGAGATAGAGCCTCCTCCATTATATCTGAGGTCACTGACAGAGATAAAGCCTCCTCCATTATATCTGAGGTCACTGACAGAGATAAAGCCTCCTCCATTATATCTGAGGTCACTGACAGAGATAGAGCCTCCTCCATTATATCTGAGGTCACTGACAGAGATAAAGTCTCCTCCATTATATCTGAGGTCACTGACAGGGAGAGAGCCTCCTCCATTATGTCTGAGGTCACTGACAGAGATAGAGCCTCCTCCATTATATCTGAGGTCACTGACAGAGATAGAGCCTCCTCCATTATATCTGACGTCACTGACAGGGATAGAGCCTCCTCCATTATATCTGAGGTCACTGACAGAGATAGAGTCTCCTCCATTATATCTGAGGTCACTGACAGAGATAGAGCCTCCTCCATTATATCTGAGGTCACTGACAGAGATAGAGCCTCCTCTATTATATCTGAGGACACTGACAGAGACAGAGCCTCCTCCATTATATCTGAGGTCACTGACAGAGATAGAGCCTCCTCCATTATATCTGAGGTCACTGACAGAGATAGAGCCTCCTCTATTATATCTGAGGACACTGACAGAGACAGAGCCTCCTCCATTATATCTGACGTCACTGACAGAGATGGAGCCTCCTCCATTATATCTGACGTCACTGACAGGGATAGAGCCTCCTCCATTATATCTGAGGTCCCTGCAGAGATAGAGCCTCCTCCATTATATCTGAGGTCACTGACAGAGACAGAGCCTCCTCCATTATATCTGAGGTCACTGACAGGGAGAGAGCCTCCTCCATTATATCTGAGGTCACTGACAGAGATAGAGCCTCCTCCATTATATCTGAGGTCACTGACAGAGATAGATCCTCCTCTATTATATCTGAGGACACTGACAGAGATAGAGCCTCCTCCATTATATCTGAGGTCACTGACAGAGATAGAGCCTCCTCCATTATATCTGATGTCACTGACAGAGATAGAGCCTCCTCCATTATATCTGAGGTCACTGACAGGGAGAGAGCCTCCTCCATTATATCTGAGGTCACTGACAGAGATAGAGCCTCCTCCATTATATCTGAGGTCACTGACAGAGATAGATCCTCTATTATATCTGAGGACACTGACAGAGATAGAGCCTCCTCCATTATATCTGAGGTCACTGACAGAGATAGAGCCTGCTCCATTATATCTGATGTCACTGACAGAGATAGAGCCTCCTTCATTATATCTGAGGTCACTGACAGAGATAGAGCCTCCTCCATTATATCTGATGTCACTGACAGAGATAGAGCCTCCTTCATTATATCTGAGGTCACTGACAGAGATAGAGCCTCCTCCATTATATCTGAGGTCACTGACAGATAGATCCTCTATTATATCTGAGGACACTGACAGAGATAGAGCCTCCTCCATTATATCTGAGGTCACTGACAGAGATAGAGCCTGCTCCATTATATCTGATGTCACTGACAGAGATAGAGCCTCCTTCATTATATCTGAGGTCACTGACAGAGATAGAGCCTCCTCCATTATATCTGATGTCACTGACAGAGATAGAGCCTCCTCCATTATATCTGAGGTCACTGACAGAGACGGAGCCTCCTCCATTATATCTGAGGTCACTGACAGAGATAGAGCCTCCTCCATTATATCTGAGGATACTGCCAGAGATGGAGCCTCCTCCATTATATCTGAGGTCACTGACAGGGATAGAGCCTCCTCCATTATATTTGAGGTCACTGACAGAGATAGAGCCTCCTCCATTATATTTGAGGTCACTGACAGAGATAGAGCCTCCTCCATTATATCTGAGGATACTGCCAGAGAGGGAGCCTCCTCCATTATATTTGAGGTCACTGACAGAGATAGAGCCTCCTCCATTATATCTGATGTCACTGAAAGAGATAGAGCCTCCTCCATTATATCTGACATCACTGACAGAGATAGAGCCTCCTCCATTATATCTGAGGTCACTGACAGGGATAGAGCCTCCTCCAATATATCTGAGGTCACTGACAGAGATAGAGCCTCCTCTATTATATCTGAGGTCACTGGCAGAGATAGAGCCTCCTCCATTATATCTGAGGTCACTGACAGAGATAGAGCCTCCTCCATTATATCTGAGGTCACTGACAGAGATAGAGCCTCCTCCATTATATCTGAGGTCACTGACAGAGATAGAGCCTCCTCTATTATATCTGAGGTCACTGACAGAGATAGAGCCTCCTCCATTATATCTGAGGTCACTGACAGAGATAGAGCCTCCTCCATTATATCTGAGGTCACTGACAGAGATAAAGCCTCCTCCATTATATCTGAGGTCACTGACAGAGATAGAGCCTCCTCCATTATATCTGAGGTCACTGACAGAGATAGAGCCTCCTCCATTATATCTGAGGTCACTGACAGAGATAAAGCCTCCTCCATTATATCTGGGGTCACTGACAGAGATAGATCCTCCATTATATTTGAGGTCACTGACAGAGATAGAGCCTCCTCCATTATATCTGAGGTCACTGACAGAGATAGAGCCTCCTCCATTATATCTGAGGTCACTGACAGAGATAGAGCCTCCTCCATTATATCTGGGGTCACTGACAGAGATAGATCCTCCATTATATTTGAGGTCACTGACAGAGATAGAGCCTCCTCCATTATATCTGAGGTAAGTGACAGAGAAAGAGCCTCCTCCATTATATCTGAGGTCACTGACAGAGATAGAGCCTCCTCTATTATATCTGAGGTCACTGACAGAGATAGAGCCTCCTCCATTATATCTGAGGTCACTGACAGAGATAGAGCCTCCTCCATTATATCTGAGGTCACTGACAGAGATAGAGCCTCCTCCATTATATCTGAGGTCACTGACAGAGATAGAGCCTCCTCCATTATATCTGAGGTCACTGACAGAGATAGAGCCTCCTCCATTATATCTGAGGTCACTGACAGAGATAAAGCCTCCTCCATTATATCTGAGGTCACTGACAGAGATAGAGCCTCCTCCATTATATCTGAGGTCACTGACAGAGATAGAGCCTCCTCCATTATATCTGAGGTCACTGACAGAGATAAAGTCTCCTCCATTATATCTGAGGTCACTGACAGGGAGAGAGCCTCCTCCATTATGTCTGAGGTCACTGACAGAGATAGAGCCTCCTCCATTATATCTGAGGTCACTGACAGAGATAGAGCCTCCTCCATTATATCTGATGTCACTGACAGGGATAGAGCCTCCTCCATTATATCTGAGGTCACTGACAGAGATAGAGTCTCCTCCATTATATCTGAGGTCACTGACAGAGATAGAGCCTCCTCCATTATATCTGACGTCACTGACAGAGATGGAGCCTCCTCCATTATATCTGACATCACTGACAGGGATAGAGCCTCCTCCATTATATCTGAGGTCCCTGCAGAGATAGAGCCTCCTCCATTATATCTGAGGTCACTGACAGAGACAGAGCCTCCTCCATTATATCTGAGGTCACTGACAGGGAGAGAGCCTCCTCCATTATATCTGAGGTCACTGACAGAGATAGAGCCTCCTCCATTATATCTGAGGTCACTGACAGAGATAGATCCTCCTCTATTATATCTGAGATCACTGACAGAGATAGAGCCTCCTCCATTATATCTGATGTCACTGACAGAGATAGAGCCTCCTCCATTATATCTGAGGTCACTGACAGGGAGAGAGCCTCCTCCATTATATCTGAGGTCACTGACAGAGATAAAGCCTCCTCCATTATATCTGAGGTCACTGACAGAGATAGATCCTCTATTATATCTGAGGACACTGACAGAGATAGAGCCTCCTCCATTATATCTGAGGTCACTGACAGAGATAGAGCCTGCTCCATTATATCTGATGTCACTGACAGAGATAGAGCCTCCTTCATTATATCTGAGGTCACTGACAGAGATAGAGCCTCCTCCATTATATCTGAGGTCACTGATAGAGATAGAGCCTCCTCCATTATATCTGAGGTCACTGACAGAGATAGAGCCTCCTCCATTATATCTGAGGTCACTGACAGAGATAGAGCCTCCTCCATTATATCTGATGTCACTGACAGAGATAGAGCCTCCTTCATTATATCTGAGGTCACTGACAGAGATAGAGCCTCCTCCATTATATCTGAGGTCACTGACAGAGATAGATCCTCTATTATATCTGAGGACACTGACAGAGATAGAGCCTCCTCCATTATATCTGAGGTCACTGACAGAGATAGAGCCTGCTCCATTATATCTGATGTCACTGACAGAGATAGAGCCTCCTTCATTATATCTGAGGTCACTGACAGAGATAGAGCCTCCTCCATTATATCTGATGTCACTGACAGAGATAGAGCCTCCTCCATTATATCTGACGTCACTGACAGAGATGGAGCCTCCTCCATTATATCTGAGGTCACTGACAGAGATAGAGCCTCCTCCATTATATCTGAGGTCACTGACAGAGATAGAGCCTCCTCCATTATATCTGAGGTCACTGACAGAGATAGAGCCTCCTCCATTATATCTGACGTCACTGACAGGGATAGAGCCTCCTCCATTATATCTGAGGTCACTGACAGAGATAGAGTCTCCTCCATTATATCTGAGGTCACTGACAGAGATAGAGCCTCCTCCATTATATCTGACGTCACTGACAGAGATGGAGCCTCCTCCATTATATCTGACGTCACTGACAGGGATAGAGCCTCCTCCATTATATCTGAGGTCCCTGCAGAGATAGAGCCTCCTCCATTATATCTGAGGTCACTGACAGAGACAGAGCCTCCTCCATTATATCTGAGGTCACTGACAGGGAGAGAGCCTCCTCCATTATATCTGAGGTCACTGACAGAGATAGAGCCTCCTCCATTATATCTGAGGTCACTGACAGAGATAGATCCTCCTCTATTATATCTGAGGACACTGACAGAGATAGAGCCTCCTCCATTATATCTGATGTCACTGACAGAGATAGAGCCTCCTCCATTATATCTGAGGTCACTGACAGGGAGAGAGCCTCCTCCATTATATCTGAGGTCACTGACAGAGATAAAGCCTCCTCCATTATATCTGAGGTCACTGACAGAGATAGATCCTCTATTATATCTGAGGACACTGACAGAGATAGAGCCTCCTCCATTATATCTGAGGTCACTGACAGAGATAGAGCCTGCTCCATTATATCTGATGTCACTGACAGAGATAGAGCCTCCTTCATTATATCTGAGGTCACTGACAGAGATAGAGCCTCCTCCATTATATCTGATGTCACTGACAGAGATAGAGCCTCCTTCATTATATCTGAGGTCACTGACAGAGATAGAGCCTCCGCCATTATATCTGAGGTCACTGACAGAGATAGATCCTCTATTATATCTGAGGACACTGACAGAGATAGAGCCTCCTCCATTATATCTGAGGTCACTGACAGAGATAGAGCCTGCTCCATTATATCTGATGTCACTGACAGAGATAGAGCCTCCTTCATTATATCTGAGGTCACTGACAGAGATAGAGCCTCCTCCATTATATCTGATGTCACTGACAGAGATAGAGCCTCCTCCATTATATCTGAGGTCACTGACAGAGATAGAGCTTCCTCCATTATATCTGAGGTCACTGACAGAGATAGAGCCTCCTCCATTATATCTGAGGTCACTGACAGGGAGAGAGCCTCATCCATTATATCTGAGGTCACTGACAGAGATAGAGCCTCCTCCATTATATCTGAGGTCACTGACAGAGACAGAGCCTCCTCCATTATATCTGAGGTCACTGACAGAGATAGAGCCTCCTCCATTATATCTGAGGTCACTGACAGAGATAGAGCCTCTTCCATTATATCTGAGGTCACTGACAGAGACAGAGCCTCCTCCATTATATCTGAGGTCACTGACAGAGATAGAGCCTCCTCCATTATATCTGAGGTCACTGACAGAGATAGAGCCTCTTCCATTATATCTGAGGTCACTGACAGAGATAGCGCCTCCTCCATTATATCTGAGGTCACTGACAGGGAGAGAGCCTCATCCATTATATCTGAGGTCACTGACAGAGATAGAGCCTCTTCCATTATATCTGAGGTCACTGACAGAGCTAGAGCCTCCTCCATTATATCTGAGGTCACTGACAGAGATAGAGCCTCCTCCATTACATCTGAGGTCACTGACTGAGATAGAGCCTCCTCCATTATATCTGAGGTCACTGACAGAGATAGAGCCTATCTGAGGTAGTTTAATAGTTTTGCCTGAGTGGATGCCACAAACCACTCAGAAATACACATACAGTGGGTACAGAAGGTATTCAGACCCCTTTATAAATTTTTCACTCTTTGTTTCAATGCAGCCATTTGGTAAATTTAAAAAAGTTCATTTTTTTTCCTCATTAATGTACACTCTGCAACCCATCTTGACTGAAAAAAACTGAAATGTAGACATTTTTGCAAATTTATTAAAAAAGAAAAACTGAAATATCACATGGTCATAAGTATTCAGACCCTTTGCTCAGACACTCATATTTAAGCCACATGCTGTCCATTACCTTGTGATCCTCCTTGAGATGGTTCTACTCCTTCATTGGAGTCAAGATGTGTTTAATTAAACTGATAGGACTTGATTTGGAAAGGCACACACCTGTCTATATAAAACCTCACAGCTCACAGTGCATGTCCGACCAAATGAGAATCGAGGTCAAAGGAACTGGCCAAGGAGCTCAGAGACAGAATTGTGGCAAGGTACAGATCTGGCCAAGGTTACAAAAGAATTTCTGCAGTACTCAGGGTTCCTAAGAGCACAGTGGCCTCCTTAATCCTTAAATGGAAGAAGTTTGGAACCACCAGAAGTCTTCCTAGACCTGGCCGTCAAGCCAAACTGAGCAATCATGGGAGAAGAGCATTGGTGAGAGAGGTAAAAAAGAACCCCAAGATCACTGTGGCTGAGCTCCAGAGATGCAGTAGGGTGATGGGAGAAAGTTCCACAAAGTCAACTATCACTGCAGCCCTCCACCAGTCGGGTCTTTATGACAGATTTTTTTTAAACTTACCAAATGGCTGCAAAGAAACAAAGAGTGAAAAATTTAAAGGCGTCTGAATACTTTCTGTACCCACTGTATCGCTGGCTACAGCGTTGTCAGCAGACTCATTTTCCTTAGCAAAGCTACACAAATAAGATAATCAACAAGATGGACAAAAGTGGCTGCAGGTGAGATTTATTTCCAGTCACTGTTTTCTTCATCTTCTGCATGTCTTGCTTTGGGATTTTGACTACAAGAGATATTGTTGAGGTCCTTCACAGGTTACGCAGAAATCCTAAAAATGAATGGCCTGAGATAATGGTGCATTGTTGTACCAGCAGCCAAGAACCCGCAAATGAGGAGTTGAATTTGAAGATGCGGGGGCTCATTCTGTACAAGTCTTAGCTGAAATTTTTACAAAGACAGCCTTAGAGATTCCCCAGAGTCCTGGCATGACCACGAGAAACATGACTAACCCAATTGGCTGTACATATACTTCACGAATAGGGAAGGACGAGTCCGAACACGGACTTCTTACCGGAAGTCCGATTTACTTACTGTTCGGGTTCGGATATCAGATAAAGTTTGTTGAAAGACTGCAGCGCAGTCAATCAACACGCTTTTAGGCTGTGGGCACTTCCAGAGCCATCATAACTATGTCACATATTGGCTTGGCTGTGATTGGTCGGCACACCAATTGAACCAGCCTGTATAAATGCCATATCACACGTGACGCCGTCATTCTGCTCTGATCAGCATAGGGACAGGACGCAGCTAGAGTGAGGGACAGTGTTAAATTCTGTATGTGTGCATTCTGCAGAAAAAGCCTCTGTATTTACTATACACCCGTGTCTGTGGGCTTACTGTGTGTAAAAAAAACAATTTTTCTTATCTACATCCGAGTCTGTGGGAATGCTGTGCGTAAAAACACATTTTTTTACTGTGCACCCGTCTGTGGGAGGACTGGGCATAAATTTTGTTTTTCGAATGTGCACCTGTGTCTGTGGGAGCACTGTTCCAGACTGTCATCCCATAGACGGGTGCCGTGGGAGGGTACATTACAGCGATCGAGGGGGCTCATGGTACTAGATAAACTGTTAGTGAAGGTGCAGTAGCCGAGGAGCAAATTGAGGAGACGATTAGGAAGAGGTGATTGACGCGCAACAGTCAGGAGATGAAGAGGATAATGATCCCCTCTCTGTTGTCCATGGTTGGCAGGAGGGGACGGATTAAGCAACCTTGAGTGTTACACTGTGGTGGCCAGAGTGGTAGTCATGGTGAGTGCTGCTGTTCCGACACACCCTGGCACCCCTCAAGAAAATATAATGTCCCGTCTGTTGTGTGCTGTAGTAGGAGAATTGCACAAAACTCACGTTTGCGTTTGCAGATCCTTCTGATCCCATAGTCTCATCTCAGGACGATATCACACACTCAGGAACAGACACCAGATGCTCGTTTGGCTCTGCGCACACTTTCCTGTACTGGTTCCCGTTGCGGCTCCCCTCCACTGGGAGGTGAAAAAGTTTACTCTGTTCTGATTCGAGCCGTAGGCCTTGGAATCTCTACAGGATAACATCGTACCAAGTGGCGGTCGACCGCATTCTGCTTTTTGCCAAGCGTTCTGTGGCTTTCCGTACTGTGTGGCCCTCTGGCCTGTTCTGCCTTTTCTTGAATCAGTGTCCAGCACTTGCTTAACGTTACACCTGTAATAAACCACTTTCCACAGCTATCCCTGACTGACAGAGAATCAGGAAGTCTACCCTTGAAAATCTCACTCACTCTTTCCCCTCCCAACTTGGATATCCTCTATTTCCTTAATTACTTAACTACCCACTGTACTAAACCCAATCCTATCCTAATCTATGCTCTGTCCTTATCTTTAATGTTCCCTAAACACTATGCGAAAATTACTTTTAATCACTATATAATAACATTAAGCAAATACAGTAATGTTCATGAAATTCTAAGCAGTAGCACACAGTATAATAGTGACAAATCAGCACACATTTAATACCAACACTGAGAGGGAGAGGCACATGCGTCTCTGTCAAAAACTTACAACCTCACCACTAAAGCCCCCATCACACACAGCGAGATCAATGCTGAGTCACAAGTTTATGACGCAGCAGCGATCTCACCAGCGATATCGCTGTGTGTAACAGGTATCAGCAACCGGCCCCCCTGCCGGGTATCGCTGATCATGCTCAAAAGTCCTGGACTTTTTTTTGATCGTTGGTCTCCCGCTGGCCAGCACGCATCGCTGCGTGTGGCAGGCGGGAGAGCAACGATCAGCGAGCTCCCAGCTCGTATCCAAGGTAAACAGCGGGTTTCTAAGCTCTGCGCGGCTCTTAGAAATCCGCTGTTTACCTTGGATACGAGCTCCCTGCACCAGCACGCTGGTATCTAAGGTACACAGCGACATGCGCGCTCGCCGTCGCTGGTGCTGATCGCTGGTGAGATCTGCCTGTTTGGCAGGTCACCAGCGATCATGTAGCAACACACTAGTGATCCTGACAAGTTCATATCATTGTCGGAATCGCTGGTGAGTCGCTATGTGTGACACACAATGGAATTGGACCTCATGGAAGCCCCCGCCACATGAGCACCTTCTTGCTGCACCATCTTCAACATGATGCCAGTATTCTTAGGGTTAAAAAAGTGCTGACTACTTGGTTGACACTCATAGGGTACGTGCACACGTTGCGGATTTTTCCCCGCGGATTTTTCCCCGCGGATTTTGCAAAATCTGCAGGTCAAAAGACCTGCTGTTTATCTGCGGATTGGCCTGCGGTTTTGCCCTGTGGTTTATCACTTCTACAATGGAGGAGATGGTAAACCACAGCGGAATCCGCAGAAAGAATTGACATGTCAATTCTTTCTGCGGATTAGAAACCGCAGCAAATCCGCACGGAAAATTCCGCACCGTCTGCACAGCGGTTTCCATTTCCCATAGGATATTATGGTACCGTACACCGCAGCAGAAACTGCTGCAGATCCGCAGGGCCAAAACCGCTGCAGATCCGCAGTGTGTGCACACACCCTTAGGCTATGTGCACACGTAGTTTTAGGTGCTGCGGATTTTTCCGCACGGATTTGAAAAAATCCGCAGGTAAATTCTCAGGCCAAAAGACCTGCGGATTAGCCCTGCAGTTTCACTCCTCTACAATGGAGAAGGTGTGAAACCGCTGCGGATTCCGCACAAAGAATTGACATGCTGCAGATTTTAATCCGCGCGGAAAAATCCGCATCATGTGCACAGTGTTTTTCAGTTTACCATTGAAAACAATGGTACTGTACAATGCAGCTAAATCTACTGCGGACCCACAGAGCCTGAAATGCCGCGGATCCGCAGCAGAATCCGCAACGTGTGCACATGGCCTTAGACTCACGGTCAAGAGTAAATTTTGCCAGAAGCTCCCCTCCATGGAAAGTGACGCGCGCATGCTGGAGCATCTAAACACACATGTAGACAATCTTAACCCCTTCATGACCAGAGGTATTTTCATTTTTGCGTTTTAGTTTTTTGCTCCCCTTCTTCCCAGAGCCATAACTTTTTTAATTTTTGGTCAAAATGGCCATGCAAGGGCTTTTTTTGTGTGGAACAAGTTGTACTTTTGAGCAACACCATTGGTTTTAACATATCGTGTATTGGAAAACGGGAAAAAAATTCCAAGTGCAGTGAAATTGCAAAAAAAAGTGCAATTCCACAGTTGTTTTTTTTTTTGCCATGTTCACTAAATGCTAGAACTGACCTGCCATTATGATTCTCCAGGTCATTACGAGTTCGTAGACACCAAACATGTATAGGTTCTTTTTTATTTAAGTGGTGAAAAAAAATCCAAACTTAGGTTAAAAAAAAAAAAGGGGGGCCATTTTCCGAGACCTGCAGCGTCTCCATTTTTTATGATTTGGGGCTGGGTGAGGGCTTATTTTTTGCGTGCCAAGCTGTCGAATTTAATTATACCAAATTAGTGTAGATACGAGCTTTTGACCACCCTTTACTGCATTTTATTGCAATGTAGCGGCGATCAAAAAAACATAATTCTGTCGTTTTTACTTTTTTCCTCGTTACGCTGTTTACCCATCGGGTTAATTCTTTATTTTGATAGATCGGACGATTCTGAATGCGGCAAAACCAAATATCTGTATGTTTGATTTTTTTTATTGTTTTATCTTGAATGGGGCGAGTGGGGTTATTTGAACTTTTATATCTTTTTTAAATATTTTTAAAAACAATGTCTTTACTTTTTACATGCTTCAATCGTCTCCATAGGAGACTAGAAGCTGCAGTTGTCTGATTGGCTCTGCTACATACAGGCGATGATCAGATTGCCTGTATGTAGCAGAAATGCTCACTTGCTATGAGCGCCAACCACTGGGCAGTGCTCCTAGCAATCCAGCTATGACAACCATAGAGGTCTGCTGCTGGAGACCTCTGGTTGTCATGCCAACCTATTAGTGACCCGCAATCACGTGACGGGTTTCCACTCCCGGCTGTCAGAGGCACATGTCAGCTGTTCAAAACAGCTGACGTGTGCAGGGAAAGATGTGGGCTTAGCGCTGGAGCCCACATCAAAATGAGGGATTCCGACATGGGCGTACTATTATGCTCAATGTAGTAAAGGGGTTAAGAGCGGTTTTCCCCAAGACAACAGTGAGGAACGCAGTGTGAGTCGCAGTTCTAGACTTCCAACCCCAAGAATGTCAAGGCAGGGGCATAAGCCATTTCTGTGAGTTATTTCACACATTTTTAGACCTGCACGTGCACCAACAGAACAAATTATAAGTCTGACATGTTGTGAACAACTTGGGAGGATGGTATCTGAAGCTCAATATCAATGCCATCAGAGGGAAATTGGAACCTTGAGGTATTGAATCTGGAAAATGACCTATAATAACAGAATGCAATATGTTGTGAGTTCATTTTTCCCTTCAACATTGAGGTCTGATGAACTCCCTTCCCTTGTGAAGGAAGGTAGTGAGACTGATTACCAAACACCTGGGCAGCTAGATGATGACTGGGTGGCTGGAATTGAGGACTGGATATAAGGCTGCCGACGTCCATCTTCCTGGCTGGTGATTTTCCTGCTGGATTCTTGGAGACCAGTCTGATTCCTGCATCTCAAAGCTAAGTTTTCCTGCTCTGCTTTGTACTCTTCAGTTTGGTTTTTGTTTTGCCTTGTTTTTTGGGAGTTCTGCCATCCCCGGCCAGGGGTGAGCTGAATTCCATTTTTGTCTCTGATCTGTTGTTCTTTTGCTCTGTCTTCAGAATATACCTGAGTGCTGATATAGTCTTTTGAAGCCTAGCGACTTCAGGGCCTGTTTTTCCTATCAGTCGGTTGGCTCATTTTGATAGGGCTTTTGCGGATGGCAGACAGCAGCTTTCCTATCCTGTCCTATGTAGTTAGCTTGGGCCCCATCATTTGCTCAACCTATCTTTCTATCTGTGTTAGTGTTTTCATCTTGCTTCACCGTCATTATATGTTGGGGGCTGCCTATTGCTTTGGGGTCTGCTCTGGGGCAGTTTAGTTTTTCCCCTTTCTGTCTTTAGGCTATGTAGTTCTCCGGCTGTGATCGAGGGGTCTAGGGTACCGTAGGAACCCCCCACGGCTACTGCTAGTTGTTGTGGATAGGTTCAGGGGTCTGCAATCCGATAGCTGCCAACCTCTCTGGTTTTTCTGGACTTAGCTGGTATTTTGTTTTTTCCTCCTTCGGTGACTCATCATAAAAGAATCACCAGCCATACCGCAGATCCTAGGGTACTCAATAGCAGGAGAGAATTGTAAAAAAAAAAAGAAAAAAAAAGTGTCAGAATTTTTTTTTTTTTTTTGTGTGCATATTTTTTCCTCTATATCTCTGAGGCCGTAGGGGGAATTTTTCTCTCAATGGAGATGAAGCAATTGTCTGATCGTGTGGAGCAGCTCACTGCTGAAGTGCGGGGAATTTCCGCCTATCTTGCTCATTCACATGCTGCTGAACCAAATGATGTGTTTTTTGTGGATCGGTCTAAATTCTTGAATTTCAAGAATAATTGTAAATAATTTTTTGCCTTGAAGTCTAACTCGTCGGGGAACTCCGCGTAGCAGGTTAAAATTGTCATCTCTTTGCTGCGCGGCGATCCCCAGGATTGGGCGTTTTCTTTGAAACCTGATGATCCTATTCTGAATAATGTGAACGCTTTTTTTCAAGCCTTGGGGTTGTTGTATGATGAACCTAATGCTATTGATCAGGCTGAAAAGACCCTGTTGGCATTAAGCCAGGGTCGGGATTCGGCAGAGTTGTACTGTCAAAAATTCCGAAAGTGGGCGGTCCTTACTACCTGGAATGATGGTGCCTTGGCAGCCCTCTTTCGGAAGGGTTTGTCAGAAACTGTAAAAGATACTATGGTGGGATTTCCTGTTCCCTCTGGTCTTGACGATTCTATGTCATTAGCCATTCAGGTGGATCGGCGTTTACGTGAACGCAAAACTACACGAGCGATGTTGCCACCTGTTGAACAAATGTCTGAACCTATGCAATGTGATAGAGTTTTGTCTAGGGCGCAACGTCAGGAGTTCAGAAGGCTTAATAAGCTGTGTTTTTTTTTGTGGAGATGCCTCGCATATTATTTCTGTCTGCCCTAAACGAGAGAAACGTTGTGCACACACGTTTTCTGTGGGTGGTGTTCAACCTAAGTTTCTTCTGGCAATTACTCTGATCTGCTCCCTGTCCACATTTTCCGCCAAGGCTTTTGTGGATTCAGGAGCAGCTCTGAACCTGATGGACTTGGATTTTGCTAAACGTTGTGGATTTCCTATGACACCTCTACGGACGCCTATCCCTTTGGGGGGTATTGATGCTACTCCTTTGGCGAAGAATAAACCTCAGTTTTGGACCCAGGTGGTAATGCGGGTCGCCCCAGACCATCAAGAAAATTGCAGAATTTTGGTGTTACATACTGTAATTTGCATGATACCATTGTTCTGGGGTTTCCCTGGTTGCAAATCCATAATCCAGTTCTGGATTGGAAATCTTTGTCTGTGGTGAGTTGGGGTTGTCGGTGTGCCCTTAGTGATGCTCCTGTTTTCTCCACCTCTCCCCAGTCACATGATGTTCCTGACTATTTGGCTGACTTTTATGATGTATTTAGTGAGAATGAGTCTGCGTCTTTGCCTCCTCATAGGAGTTATGACTGTGCAATTGAGCTGAACCCGGGGTGTAAATTCCCCAAGGGTCGGCTTTTCAATTTATCTGTACCCGAGCACGAGGCTATGCGATCCTATATTAAGGAGGCATTGGAGAAGGGTCATATTAGACCATCCTCTTCACCCTTAGGTGCTGGGTTTTTTTTTGTGGCTAAAAAGGATGGTTCATTAAGGCCTTGTATTGACTATCGTGCCCTCAACAAAATTACTGTTAAATATCAGTATCCGTTACCCCTGATTTCTGATCTATTCTCCAGAGTTAAAGGTGCTTGCTGGTTTACCAAGCTTGACCTCAGGGGGGCTTATAATCTTATCCGCATTAAGCATGGGGATGAATGGAAGACGGCGTTTAATACTCCGGAGGGACATTTTGAGTACCTGATGATGCCTTTTGGGCTCACTAATGCCCCTTCTGTCTTCCAATGCTTCATGAACGATATATTCCGCGACTTTGTGGATAAATTTTTGATTATCTATCTGGATGATATTTTGATCTTCTCCAAGAATTGGGACTCTCATGTGGAACATGTTCGGACTGTGTTCCGGATTTTGAGGGAGAATTCCCTGTATGTCAAGGGATCGAAATGCCTTTTTGGGGTACAGAGGATTTCATTTTTGGGATTTATTTTGTCTCCGTCAACTATTGAAATGGACCCGGCCAAGGTACAGGCTATTTATGATTGGGTTCAGCCCACTTCTTTGAAGGCCCTCCAGAAGTTTTTGGGTTTTGCTAATTTTTATCGGAAATTTATAGCTAATTTTTCTGGTATTGCCAAGCCATTGACGGATTTGACTAGGAAGGGTGCTGATGTGCTGAATTGGTCTCCGGAGGCTGTTTCTTCCTTTCAGGAGCTGAAGCGAACATTCACTTCTGCTCCGGTTTTGCGGCAACCTGATGTCTCACTCCCGTTTCAGGTGGAGGTGGACGCTTCTGAGATTGGTGCAGGAGCGGTGTTGTCCCAAAAAGATCCTGTGACATCTAAAATGAATTCTTGTGCTTTCTTTTCCCGAAAGTTCTCCCCATCCGAACGTAACTATGATGTGGGGAATCGGGAACTGTTGGCCATGAAATGGGCATTTGAGGAGTGGAGACATTGGTTGGAGGGAGCCAAACACCAAGTCGTGGTCCTTACTGACCACAAGAATTTGATTTACCTGGAGTCGGCCAAGCGCTTGAATCCTAGACAGGCTAGGTGGGCCTTGTTTTTCGCACGTTTTGATTTTGTGGTCTCTTTTCTTCCGGGCACTAAGAATGTCAAGGTAGACGCCCTCTCTAGGAGTTTCCTTGCTGATTCTCCTGTTGTGACTAAGCCTGCTACCGTCTTAGGCGAGGGGGTAGTTCTTTCTGCCATCTCGCCCGATTTGAGACGTGCTCTGGAAGAGTTTCAGGAAGACAAACCTGAGCGTTGTCCTAGTGGAAAGTTGTATGTTCCTGACCAGTGGAGGAAGAGAGTGATGTCTGAATTTCATTGCTCTGCATTGGCTGGTCATCCAGGTATTTTTGGTACTAGAGATCTGGTGAGTCGGTCTTTTTGGTGGCCCACCTTGTCTCGTGATGTCAGCAATTTTGTGCAGTCCTGTGGGACTTGCTCCTGGTCTAAATCTTGTTCTCGCTCTAGTGGCTTGTTGATGCCTTTGCCGGTGCCCAGGAGGCCATGGACCCATATTTCAATGGATTTTATCTCTGATATGCCTGTCTCTCAGAGAATGACTGTTATTTGGGTGATTTGTGATAGATTCTCTAAGATGGTCCATCTTGTACCACTCCCTAAGTTGCCATCTTCCTCTGAGTTGGTGCCCTTGTTTTTGCAACAGGTGGTTCGCTTGCACGGGATTCCTGAGAACATTGTATCTGACAGAGGAGTTCAGTTTGTGTCTAGATTTTGGAGGACTTTCTGTTCCAAGCTGGGAATTCAGTTGTCCTTCTCCTCTGCGTTTCACCCTCAGACCAATGGGTAGACGGAGAGAACAAACCAGACTTTGGAGTCGTATTTGAGATGTTTTATTTCTGCTGATCAGGATGATTGGGTTTCATTTTTGCCCTTGGCCGAATTTGCTTTAAATAATAGAGCTAGTTCTGCCACTTTGATGTCACCTTTTTTTTGTAACTTTGGTTTTCACCCTCGATTTTCTTCAGGGCAGGTGGAGCCTTCTGCCTGCCCAGGTGTTGACACTGTGGTGGAGAGAATGCACCAGATCTGGGACCAAGTAGTGGATAAGTTGTCTCTCTCCCAGGAAAAGGCCCAGAGGTTTTCCAACCGGCGTAGGACCGTTGGTCCCCAGTTTAAGGTGGGTGATATGGTTTGGTTGTCATCAAAAAATATCGCTATGAAGGTGGCTTCTCCTAAGTTTAAGCCTAGATTTATTGGACCTTACAAGATTTTGGAGATTATTAATCCGGTCTCTTTTCGGTTGGCTCTTCCTGTCACATTTAAAATTCATAATGTGTTTCATAAGTCTTTGTTGAAAAGGTTTTTTGAACCAGTAGTTCCTGTGGTGGCACCTCCTGACCCTATATTGGTTGAAGGTAACATGGAATATGAGGTAGAGAAGATACTGGATTCCCGTCTGGCTAGACGGAGACTCCAGTATTTGGTTAAGTGGAAGGGTTATGGTCAGGAGGATAATTCCTGGGTCTCTGCGTCTGATATTCAAGATTGGTGCGTGCCTTTCATCAGGCTCACCCGGATCGTCCTGGTGGCATGGATGAGGGTTCGGTGACCCCTCCTCAAGGGGGAGGTACTGTTGTGAGTTCATTTTTCCCTTCACCATTGAGGTCTGATGAACTCCCTTCCCTTGTGAAGGAAGGTAGTGAGACTGATTACCAAACACCTGGGCAGCTAGATGATGACTGGGTGGCTGGAATTGAGGACTGGATATAAGGCTGCCAACGCCCTTCTTCCTGGCTGGTGATTTTCCTGCTGGATTCTTGGAGACCAGTCTGATTCCTGCATCTCAAAGCTAAGTTTTTCTGCTCTGCTTTGTACTCTTCAGTTTGGTTTTTGTTTTGCCTTGTTTTTTGGGAGTTCTGCCATCCCCGGCCGGGGGTGAGCTGAATTCCATTTTTGTCTCTGATCTGTTGTTCTTTTGCTCTGTCTTCAGAATATACCTGAGTGCTGATATAGTCTTTTGAAGCCTAGCGACTTCAGGGCCTGTTTTTCCTATCAGTCGGTTGGCTCATTTTGATAGGGTTTTTGCGGATGGCAGACAGCAGCTTTC
Organism: Dendrobates tinctorius; assembly: GCF_039654945.1. Classification (NCBI taxonomy): domain Eukaryota; kingdom Metazoa; phylum Chordata; class Amphibia; order Anura; family Dendrobatidae; genus Dendrobates; species Dendrobates tinctorius. The sequence goes on from NW_027361822.1 coordinate 916,412, forward strand.
CTATCCTGTCCTATGTAGTTAGCTTGGGCCCCATCATTTGCTCAACCTATCTTTCTATCTGTGTTAGTGTTTTCATCTTGCTTCACCGTCATTATATGTTGGGGCTGCCTATTGCTTTGGGGTCTGCTCTGGGGCAGTTTAGATTTTCCCCTTTCTGTCTTTAGGCTATGTAGTTCTACGGCTGTGATCGAGGGGTCTAGGGCACCGTAGGAACCCCCCACGGCTACTGCTAGTTGTTGTGGATAGGTTCAGGGGTCTGCAATCCGATAGCTGCCAACCTCTCTGGTTTTTCTGGACTTAGCTGGTATTTTGTTTTTTCCTCCTTCAGGGACTCATCATAACAGCAATATCTCTGAGATTAGCCTAGCACATTATCCGAATCGGCGTTCCTTTCCCCACGCACCCATATTATTTAGCCACCTGTAGCACTCTGGACTATGGAGTTATAAAGCATAGCTAATAGGAATTACATACAGTAGGCGTATTTGGTTGAATCCAGTGGAATCCAGTGGCGGTACAACTAACCAATTCAGAGCAAAGTTATAGGCCAGCCACGGTTCTAGGCAGAAAATCATATTCTCAGATATGAGAGGAAGGAGGCAGCCCAGCCCAGGGGAGGCAGCAGAGTGTGGGAGGGGACAGCCTAGGCGATAACAAAGACCTGCAAAGGTCGAAACATTGCATCTTGGCGGAATAAAGTTTTTGGAAATTTGTAATCACCTGGAAGGACTGCTGTTCTTTTTCTCTACTTAGCCTAGGAGATAAGAGACAGCTGCTCATTTTGAGCTGAGTTTTTCTAATGGCCGGAGGATACGTTAGCTGACGCAGCCAGGAAAGCCTGTAACTAAGGTTTGAACCTGCGATCCATCAGCGCCTCCCTGTGGTCACATGCTACATGACACGGTAATTTCTTTTCTTTTCAATGGTCTTTTTTTTAAAAAGATGAATAAACATGAAATCAGACAAAATGTAGCGATCAAAACATTATAAGGTCAGAATAAAGCAGAATCCTTCTACTAAATAATACTAACCATGAGGTCTCTGCAATGAGAAATAATATATAGTGGTTTAAAGAACCTCACATGTCAACAACATCACAGCTTGCCAATTTCGTGAAGGATAAAAGACCTCAAATTGCTACAGCTCATAAAACAACATTCTTACTAGAGTTGTATTAAAATATAGAAACATTAGTAAAAAAAAAGGTACAGAAACATGAAAGGAGTAATGAAAGGGTGAGAGCAAAAGAGGGCGGAAGGGACAGGGGGAAGGGGAGTAGGCATAAATCCTTACGATGCTAAATTGACGCAATTTAATAGTGTTCCTTTAGTCTTATTTATGTTTGTGAGCGGGCCTAAAACGAATCCATGGGCGCCATATTTCATCAAATGTCGCTTGTGAACAGTTTACTACAGCCGCTAGTTTAGCCACGTGGTATAACATGTCTACTTTTTCATATAATTGGTGGGTGGAAGGGATAGATGCTGTTTTCCAAAACACAGGGATTAATAATTTCCCTGCTGTCATAATGTGTTGTACCAGAAGTGAAGCGCGTTTGTGTTCTGGCCAGATCGGAAAGTTTAATAACACGGTTTCAGGCGTCAGTCTGACTGATTTGTTCAACACACCATGAATGAATTTTTCCACTGCATTCCAGAAATGACAGAGGATTGGGCAAATCCACCATATATGAAAATAAGTACCTTCAGCATTACCACATCTCCAAAAGTTAGTGGAGGTATTTGTCCACCAGCGGTTACTTTGTTTCGGCGTGATATACCACCTGGATATAATTTTATAAGAATTCTCCTGAGCTCTGACACACTGCGTCGGACCAAATGAGTGATTGTAGATGTGGGAGGTCTGGGCCGGTGTGAATTTATGACACGGTAATTTCAACCTACTGTATCTATACCCTACCTTTGTCCTGCACTCCTGACTGTATACCTGTATATTGCTTCTGTAAATATATACCTATATATTTCTAGTGCGCCTTTTAGGCGATTAAATATAAAATTAATCTTGGGCTGCTCTTTTATCTCGATTCACGAATCCCTATGTCCGTACACTCAGTTGATCAATTGTATGCTACCCGTGTTGGTTTTTGACCCCGATATAAGCCTGTTGTCGGACGGAGCTTATGTCAAATGAGGAACTGGTGGCAGAGTACCGTATTGTTTTAGTGAGGAACTCTGGCAGTGACGGCCAGGAGGTTTTAATATATATCCCCAGCCTGGAGAGGTAATATATATCCCCCCTCACTGGGAGCCCCTCACTAACTTGCACCTTTAAGGGAAGCCTTTCCGGTGACTATTTGCCCTTGGTGCAGTTCCCTGACTGACCTGGAGCAAGTGTTGGCACCAGAGAGCCGATCCCTGTGGGTCCTTCTCTCCCCTCCCCCGAGGTGAGCGAAGTCTACGCCCCCTTTACCCTGTGAGATCCCTCACACTTGTCCTTTATGCCTTGGAGGTGCTGGCCTGCCATGTGGCAAGTGTACTGTCAGAATGTGTGTTTAGCACAGCATGGGGTGTGATCACAAACAGGCGTAGCCACCTGTCCACAGCCAACATGGAAAAGCTCACATTCATTAAAATGAACCAGGTGTGGATCCCACAAGACTTGTCCTTACCTTTGGCTGACTAGAAGAGTAGACTAGCTGCACCCATCCATTGATACACTCCATCTCAGTTTGTTTGTTCTAGTTGCCATTCCCAAATTTTGGGGGCGTCCAGTAATTAAAATAAATGCAAAAACAGTGTTGGCTCCCTCTCCCCTCTCTTCCATGTCCACCTCATCCTCAACTTCTTCCTTCATTTGGACCTCTGCCTCCTCGTTCAAAATTGCTTTTTTTTATTCTATGTTATAAAACATAGAATTGGCTCAAAGGTCTGCTTTCAAACGTCTCCTGGATGCCCTCCGAGATAAGAAAATTCTCTACCATTGGGGCTTTAACTTTCCTCTAACAGTTCGGGGGGGGGGGCACCCGAGCATTTGTTTTACTTCCCCCTGTAAACCTTCAAACTTTTCTATCTGGGCTGAACCTACCAAAGCTATCCTTTCCTGAGTGGCCTAAAATGACACCTGGATCCCCAAGCCCAAAGGATCAACATAAATGCTCTACATCAGCCTCCACATCTGCTTATTACAAGGGTCTCCCATCTAGAGAGATGCATCAGAATGGTAAATGAGGTCATCAAACCAGACACATTAAGGACCCTACATGACTTGAATTCCTGAGGAACATCTAAATATACTACCTATGCGAGATGTTATTGTTTTGTCTGCCATCAACTTCCTGGCCTTTACTGTATTCCCTGAGTCAGGGCCAGCATTAGAGGCAGGCAGACTAGGCAGCTGCCTAGGGCCCTTGATCCCCCAGGTGCCCCCAGCCAGTTGTGTGTCGCTATGGGGCCCATGAGTAAGAGAGGCCTGAGACAGAAAAAAGCAATGATAGAGGAAAGAGCGTCAGATGACGCTCCCTCTCCAATTATTCCCCCTCTGCTTCTGACTCAGTGGGCACGCAATGACATCACTTCATTATGCACCTCGCTGTGCCAGCAGTGTTGCTGACAAGCCCGCTGCAGAAGCCAGAGAAGCTAGGGAACGGGTAGAAGTATATGTGTGTGTGTCCCCACATAATGCTGTGCATGTAATACTGCTGGACTGAGGGGCTGTATTATAGTGTATGTGAATGTGTACAGTATATGCGTTATACTGTGTGTGTGTATGCATTTTACTGTGTGTATGGGGGCTGCATTATACTATGGGTGTGGAGGCTGCATAATTCTGTGTGCGTGTGTTTGGGGTTGGAGGCTGCATTATAGTGTGTGGGGGGTTGGCACTATGGGGGCCCCGTGCCAGTGCCTGCGAGTGGCCCCCCACTTGCTCAGGGCCCCATAACTTGCAATAATAATAATAATTTTATTTCTATAGTGCCAACAAATTCTGCAGCACTTTACATTTTAGAGGAGACTTGTACAGACAATAGACATTACAGCGTAACAATAATCACATAGATCATAACAGATACCAAGAGGAATGAGGACCCTGCTCGCAAGCTAACAATCTATGAGGAAAAAAAAGGGAGACACAAAAGGCGAATGGTAACAATTGCTTTCTTTGTTCGGACCAGCCATAATGTAAGAAATCGGGTGTTCATGTAATGCTGCATGAACCGGTTTTCAGCCTAAGTATGTAACAGTGCAGACATAGAGGGCTAATAAATTCATAAAGCATGTGGGAACATGATACGAGGAACCTAGTTAAGGTGAAAATTTTGAATTGGCAACACAGGGATAGTTAGATTAATGTGTTGAGGCGGTAGGCCAGTCTGAAGAAATGCATTTTTAGGGCACGCTTAAAACTGTGGGGATTGGGGATTAATTGAATTAACCTGGGTAGTGCATTCCAAAAAATTGGCACAGCACGTGAAAAGTCTTTGAGATGGGAGTGGGAGGTTCTGATTATTGAGGATGTTAACCTCAGGTCATTAGCAGAACAGAAGGCATGGGTAGGGTGGTAGACTGAGACGAGAGAGGAGATGTAGGGTGGTGCTGAGCCATGGAATGCTTTGTGGGTGAGGGTAATAAGTTTATACTGAATTCTGGAGTGGATGGGTAACCAGTGTAATTGTAGGGGAGTGAAGCAAGACGTCCCCTTTAAGGTCATCTCCCTTTAAGAAGTCCTAATATATATATGTCATTATTCTCGGTACTGCTACACTTATAGTGTACTAGCTGAAGAGCCCGGCGCTGCCCAGGCCTAGTGACTAACTGTGGTTAGTTATAACAAATTATAATTATCCTCCATCCCATAGTCCCGTGCCCATATACCCATCATACATATCCTCCATCCCATAGTCGAGTGCCCATTAGGGTGACCGCAAAAAATCGATGTCGGAATTTTGTCCGTCTGGACCCCACAAAACGATTCCCCTTTCCAGATATTGAGATAGCCAAAATTTGAGCTCGATCAAACGACGTTAACCCGTGCCGCTCATCGCTCAAAGTTTGAAAAAATCCAAATTGAGGTATTTTAAGATTTAGGTATTTTGCATAGTCTGTTAGACTATAAAGAATGTGACAACAACATTGCAGAAATAGCCCTGACCAAATTTTCGAACCATTTGTGGTATTTGAATGCAGAGTTGGTGGGATTATCGTTTTTTGATCCCACCATTACAGACAATGAAAAGTTGTTAATGGCTAATAAATTGCTCAGTAGCACAGATGAACCATCAGAGCACGCTAGGGTTGTAAATCCAAAAGTTAGGAAAGAAAAATTAAAAGAGGTAGGAAGTAACCGACTTTAACGACCTTCTGACAAAAGATGAAGAACAAAAGCAATATGTCCTGCAAGTTGTAAGCAAATGCCGAGCATTATATTCTGACGTTTCAAAAACTACTTTAACAAAAGCTCTAGAATAGATTAGATAACTATGTAAAATTATCAACTCATGTAGGTTAGCGTGCTCTGATGGTTCATCTGTGCTACTGAGCAATTTATTAGCCATTAACAACTTTTCATTGTCTGTAATGGTGGGATCAAAAAACGATAATCCCACCAACTCTGCATTCAAATACCACAAATGGTTCGAAAATTTGGTCAGGGCTATTTCTGCAATGTTGTTGTCACATTCTTTATAGTCTAACAGACTATGCAAAATACCTAAATCTTAAAATACCTCAATTTGGATTTTTTCAAACTTTGAGCGACGAGCGGCACGGGTCAACGTCGTTTGATCGAGCTCAAATTTTGGCTCTCTCAATATCTGGAAAGGGGAATCGTTTTGTGGGGTCCAGACGAACAAGATTCTGACATTTTTCCCCCCCCATATGAGATCCGGTCACCCTAGTGCCCATATACCCATCACACATCCTCCATCCCATAGTCCCGTGCCCATGTACCCATCATACATATTCTCCATCCCATAGTCGAGTGCCCATATACCCATCACACATCCTTCATCTCATAGTCCCGTGCCCATATACCCGTCATACATATCCTCCATCCCATGGTCCAGTGCCCATATACCCATCACATATCCTCCATCCCATAGTCCCGTTCCCCCACACCCGTCATACATATCCTCCATCCCATAGTCCCGTGCCCATATACCCATCATACATATCCTCCATCCCATAGTCCCGTTCCCCCACACCCGTCATACATATCCTCCATCCCATAGTCCCGTGCCCATGTACCCATCATACATATTCTCCATCCCATAGTCCCGTGCCCATATACCCATCACACATCCTTCATCTCATAGTCCCGTGCCCATATACCCGTCATACATATCCTCCATCCCATAGTCCAGTGCCCATATACCCATCACATATCCTCCATCCCATAGTCCCGTTCCCCCACACCTGTCATACATATCCTCCATCCCATAGTCCAGTGCCCATATACCCATCACACATCCTCCATCCCATAGTCAACCATTATGACATCATAATGAGCGGCGGGGCTTGCAACCTATGACGACATCAGCGTCGCCATGGCAACCATTATGACATCATAATGAGGGGTGGGGCTTGATACACACACACTTTTTCCCCATTATGTAGATAGGGGCAAAATTGTTTGGTGAATTGGAACGCGCGGGGTTAAAATTTCGCCTCACAACATAGCCTATGATGCTCTCGGGGTCCAGACGTGTGACTGTGCCAAATTTTGTCACTGTAGCTGCGACGGTGCGGATGCCAATCCCAGACATACACACACACATACATACATACACACACTTGAGCTTTATATATTAGATTACTATTGTTTGCTTTATTGGTACTGCCACATCATATATGTGTTACCATACTGTAAAGATTATAATATATTGTGCTGTATAATGTTCTGCATATTTATGTATAGATTAGGGTAAGATAGTGCATCCTTTGGGATCATTTGAGGAGGGCACTATTAGTATAGAGTTCCTAGATATGGGTAAGTGTAGTTCTGTTGTGGGCCACTAGATGGGGGCATACTAGTGGGCCTTATACTGTAGGTATATCTTGTAGGAAGTTCACAGAGGATTAATCGTAGGAGGAGCTGCTATGGGTTAAGAAAGTGTAGGAGTTAGGAACAAGGCATAAGGGCGAGGACGCCTGAAGTGTCCACAAGGGTTCTAGGCCCAGGACAACATAGCAGCTACAAAACGTTCTGTTGGAAGAAAAGTGCACAGGCACAGTCAGACGGGTGCTGGAGGAGACCTAAGGTGTTTCACAGCAGCAAGGAAAGGAGAGAATTACGTGGTCCAAGAGTCATGTAGGGCGCAGAATATTCACAATGTGGCAGATCTTTAATAGGGCTGAAGCTTGTAAGTCCGGGGCGAAATGGATGAACGGGATCCCTTATGTCTTGAGGTCCTACAGAAGTGATGCTGCGGTACCGCCTAGGGTGCTACTACCCCCTAATGTGCATGAGGACAAAGAAAGCAGGAAAGGGAAAGTGCAGGAGGAATGCTGTGTGGACAGTAATGTTACTGATGTGCCCGGGACCAATGAAGAGAAAAGTAAAATCGTTGGATTGGCATCTGAACCAGTATCTGTGTCCGTTCTTTCCACCCTATGCACCGAAGCTGAGTGTACAGGAGCTGTGGAATCCCTGACGGTGAACTGGAACCCCAAACAGGTACGCTGGTAGAAGCTGACAATTTTCCTGTGAGAGGAAGCCAGGACACCAAGGCCCTGGTGTCCTCTGCCACAACTACCATCCTGGCCCCTTCTTACATAATGACTGGCACAAGGTAGTGGCATCGGTGCAATGGTTGGTGAGGAATATGATCCTGGCTGCAGCATTCAAGACAGAAGAAGAGTTTGGTAAGAGGGAGAACGATTAGTAGAGTTACAGTAGTCCAGACGAGAATGAATAAGAGAAACAGGAAGTTGAAAGTAAGAAAAGGTCAAATTCTAGAAATGTTTTTGAGGTGCAGTACAAGAGCGAACTAGTGATCGGATGTGGGGGTGAATAAAAGCTCTGAACCAAGTGTGACCCCAAGACAGCGGGCATGTTGCTGGGGAGTAATGGTAGAACCACACACGGAAATGGCAATGTCGGGCATAGGTAGGTTAGTAGAGGGAGGAAACACAAGGAGTTCAGTTTTTGACAGGTTCAGTTTCAGATGGGGGAGGACATGGGTCGCCCTCCCAGGGCTGCGGGGTACTTGGTACCGGGCCGGTGTCAGCGGGATGTGTCACAGCAGCGGTAACCCGGTCCGTGGCCCTGGGCGCCCAAATCAATGGGGGAATGTAAATGGTGGAATGTAGTTAATGGAATAGTTCGTGACGCCACCTGTGGTGTTCGGCAAGTAGGATGTTAGGCCGATGCTGAATGCAGATCCTCTGGGGCTGGTGGTGTGTTACAGCCTAGATGGTGTAGCTCCCCACAGGTGAAGCTGTAGCCCCAGGGCAGCGTGGATGCAATAGAAGAGGAGAGGTGCAGGCGGTGTGGAGAATGGTACCCAGCTGTAGCAGTGCTGAATGTGTTAGCGCACAAATGAATGGAGGACACTGGGGCTTGTAGTTCCAAAGTTTTACTCACAGTCCGTTGTACACACACACAGGTGCCTGCCTACGGGCCGTGTCCTCTGGGTCAGAGACTCAATCAACCTCCGGGCAAGTAAGGATTCTCCCCTCCAACACTCCGCCAACATGTACCTTTCTGAACGACTCCTCTATAGCGCCTTAAAGTGTGAAGATCTCCTAGTACTGAGTTACACTGGAGTTCCTCCTGACTGATGTTCCCAAGAACTCTACTTGTACGGCAGACAGCTGTAGCCTGCTTCGGGGACTCCCTTCTCCTGAGTCCCGGCTCTCTATCCAATTGCTGTTGTGCCCCAAGTCTTAGATGGGAGTAGTGCATTTACAGCCAACTACTCCACCGGTGTCTGCTGCAGAACCATAAGTGTCCATACAACCTCGGGGACCGGGCCCCGGCCTTGCGCTGAGAACCTATAGGCAGGGTTCCTCTTCTAACCCACGTCCTCTCTGTTCTCTCTACTCCTTCGTTCCGTACTTGTCTTTCTTTCTTATGGAAGCTTAGGTTTCAGTTCTACGTCTTTCTCCTTCTTTTCCTTTCCCGTGCCAGCTGGCTCAGATCACTGAGGCAGCTGCAGCACTCCTTCCTCCATCCCTTCTTCCAGGGATCCTCACTCCTGTCTGAGTGACTTCCTACCCGACTGACCTTCTGTCAGACTGACTCTGTCATCCTACACTGTCCCATTCTTTTATGTATCTTAACTCCACCCACTTCCCAGCACGTCCAGTGTTCCAAGCAGGGAACCACCAAAGGTGCTCTGCTACCCTCTGAGCAAGGAGCTGCAATGTGGTTATGCAGAACTACCCTGTTGTGTGGGGTGCGAGTGTTGGAGTGTGGAAAGGAGTTCCCACCTTACCCGGATGGTGGGGCACTACACCTTAGGAGAAGGTGCAGTACCTCTGTGGCGACTGAGCCTCAGGGGCACCACAAACATAATGTTGGAGACAGCGGTAAGACAATCACTGGTGTTTTCTAAAAAGGCAGGCGTGACGTTGTAAAGGTTCGTTGGATGCAGGAAACGGCAAGAGGCAGAGAAGGGGTTAACAAAAGTTTACTTAAGCAGATATTCAGTATGTATTAAAGGAAACCTCCGTGCAGGGAGGTGTTAAGGCAAATAGTGAACTATACAGCAAAACACAACAAGAGGGGTAAAAGTGAAATTAATGACTTATTGATTGGAAGTTTTGTTGGAGAGAGGTTGGAACAGCTCCCGGCGGTGTCGCAGTCCGTGAACAAAGTCTCTGGCTTGGCTGTTTAGAAACGAGATGCACTGTCTCCTGACTGTGCCGAAGCATCCGGGTACGCTGGTCTTGAGTCTGTTGAACTTGGGTCTGTTAGAGAGAGTGCAGTTCCTTCTATGGGTTCTTAGAGTGTGACACGGTACACTGGGAGCACAGCGCCGCAGAGGCCGCAGGGATGACAAGACCTCGTGCAGGATCACAACGTCCAGGAAAGGTCGGTACATCTGCTGCACTACCCTTTACGGGTGTCGTTCGTGGAAAGACACTGGGTAAAGGGAGTAAAAGGCGGACAGTGTGCAAAAGGCTGACGTCAGTGGCGGCAGTTGAAGAGAAGAGAGGGAGTAAACCTTCGTCCTTCTCTGTAGTCGCCTTCCCGCCCAGTCTCTCTGCTTCCCCCTCTCAGCCCCTTTTAAGTCTCCCATGCCCCTTTCTGTCAAGTGCTCGCGCTCTCCCCACCCAGGCAAATCACCCCCCTGCAACAGTGATGACGGCCCTGATAGTTCTGGCTCCAGAGTGTATTCCGGACCGATGGCATTGGTCCTGTTCACCCCCTTACAATGTCAGGAGAGGAGGTGTATAATTGGGTGTCATCAGCATAGAGATGTACTGGAAACCAAATCTACTTACTGTTTGTCCAATAGGGTCAGTATGCAAAATGAAGAGGAGGGGGCCTAGGACAGATCCTTGAGGAACCCCAACAGTAAGGGGAAGATGAGAGGATGAGGAACCAGCAAAAGATACACTGAAGGGCCAGTCAGAGAGATAGGAGGAGAACCAGGAGAGAACGGTGTCCTTGAGGCCAATGGAGCGGAGCATAGCGAGAAGGAGCTGATGATCCACTGTGTTGAATGCTGCAGAGAGAACAAGGAGAATTAGCATGGAGCAGTGACCATTAGATTTAGCTGTTAGTAGATCATTAGAGCATGCTTAAATAAAGGGAGAAAGAGATCGGAAGAGAGAGAGAGAGGTTGAATATTTTTGTTAGGTGAGTGGTGACAGCAGGGGAAAGGGACTGGAGGAGATGTGACGGAATAGGGTTACTGGTGAAAGTAGTAGGGTAAGAAGATGCAAGGAGTCTGATCATTACTTCTTCTGTGACTGGTCCAAAATCAGAGAGTGAGCTAAATGCAGTGGGGGAGGGAGGACAGTGCTTGGTATGAGAGGATTGGGAGAAAATTTCTTGTTGGATATGGTCAATTTTTCTTTAAAGTAATTGGCCAGATCATCAGCGCGGAGATCCGTGGTTGGGGCCTGCAGTCTTTGGTTGAGTAGGGAATGAAAAGTGTCAAGGGCAGTGTTGTATATTTTAAGCATAAACTTATAATAGATGAAATCTTTAGGTAGATTGGATTTTCTCCACAGACGTTCGGCGCACCTGGAGCACCGCTGTAGGAAACGTCCTTGCAGAGTAAGCCAGGGTTGTCACCATCTGTGCTGAGTTGCTCTATGTGCGGTTTCATCCAGGGCACTTTAAAGTGTTTCATTATAATGCTTCAGTGCAGAATCAGGACATGAGAGGGAGGAGATAGGGGCCAATGATGACTGTTAGTTCTTCATAAGTTTCTGAGTGTTAATGGCCTGTATGTTTCTATAAGTATGGACAGTGGGGGTGACCTGAGCAGCCTGGCAGTTCTTAACCGAGAAATACTTACCTCTTCCCGTTCCTCCGCAGGTGCGGCGTGTTCTGTGTCTTCTGACTCTGTGACGTTTCAGGTCAGTGTGCGTCACTACAGCGAGCTCTCTGCGCTGAACAGTCACAGTGCAGAAAGCCAGAAGATGAGAAATCTGGACCAGTGAGGAGAGGTGACTCTTTCATTTTTTTCATGTCTGGAGCAATATATGGGGCTCATTATTTTGTACTGAGCACTCTGTGGTACCCATAATACTGTATGGATGACCATACTGTCCGGTTTCTGACCTATTGTAGAATTTACAATAGATATCACAAATGTAAGAAGTGAAATCTTTGGCATTGTACTATAAGTATATTTCTGTGCCGTATCTGTGCATCATGAATTGTGGTATGTGTTAAAGGGGCCTGCGAAAACCTGGAAACCTGCATACACTGAGGCCCCTGATCATGTGACCCCTGACTCCTCCCCTCCTGTGACCTCATCCCAGGTCCTGTGCACACAGAACAGCCATATGGTGTGAGGCTCTGCAGGTGGAGGTAGGGCACAGGGGACATTTACCCACTCAGTGTTTATAATATTTAGCTGCCTTTGACTTTATCCACTCCAAGCAGAGGCATAGCTAGTGTTTTGATTCGGGGGGGGGGGCGAAACTTCTGAGTGGGCCCCTAACCAGGTAACCTTGATTAGGCTAGTTTCACACTAGCGCTTTTGAGCGCAGCGACGGCCTGCGCACGGCCGCCGCTAAGCCCCGCCCCCTGCCGTGCCTCCGCCGGTAGCTCCGCCTACCGGCGCATGACGCTGCATGCGTTCTGCGTCCCCTATCTTTATAACTGGGGGCGCAGGCCGTGCGCAGTATGCGTTTGGCGGTGCATGCGCCTTTTTGACGGTGCGCTGAGCGCAACCAAACTGCAGGCCGTCGCTGCGCTCAAAAGCGCTAGTGTGAAACTAGCCTTACAACTCGGTGACGCACCCTAATAGTGGATGTAAGAGATGACTGCGCTGTTACTGAAAATAATCTCTATATAAAGACCAACATGGATATTACCGCCATATGGTCAGTAGTAAATACCAGTCCTACAAAACATATAAGTGATTACTGCAAAGGTATAGTTGGCGTCTTACCGCTGACATTCTTTCTGATGGAATCGTTCACTTTTCATGTCTTTTCCATCTGGCCCAGACGGACATGACAACTTCTTCCAGCCACGACTTGGCTGCCGAGATTACAAGAAGGACACATTTCATATTCAAGCCCCATCACCATCTATTCCCAACCTGCACAAACCCCTCATCCTGCTGATACCCCAATTCTGAGCCACTGCTGCCGTATGTGTCCCTATTACTGCACCTGCTGTGTGGTACTGTGTGCCCTTTAAATTCTAAAGCAACCCTCTAGAACAGTGATCCCCAACCTTTCTACCTTGAGAGCCACATTAAGCTTTGAGAGAGGGTCACGAGCCACATTTAGGTCCAAGAGAGAGTCACGATCCACATCCAGCTGTCGCCCACCTCACAATAGTGAGACACATTGCCCCCATTACTGTTATAACGACAGCCAAAGTTTTTTCTCAGAAATCACACGAAGGCAGTGTACCAAGAGCCAGAGGTTGCCACATTACCCCCACACAGTATTCGCACATCAACCATACCCACCGCACTGTCGCATCCAGCTTTAAGCAATTCCTCTTGACACCTCACATCTTCCGGTCTCCACCTTACCATACTTAAATTATTTCCAAACCCCCAAGGACAGAAAATGCACATTAAGATCTGCTCTTCTGTACTGAGATACTCACAAAATCTGGAGACCTGCTCTTCATAGTTGTTTGGTAAACCTGATGATGCTAATTCACCAAGCTGGCAACCAGTCGCGAGCCACATATCATGGGCCCGAGAGACACATGTGGCTCCTGAGGCACAGGTTGGGGACCCCTGCTCTAAAACATAGTAATGCTGGGCGCAAGTGCCCTAGAAAACAGAGCCCACATTTTGTCCCCTAGAATGCAATAATGCCCTCTGTGTGCTCCTTTGACATTCACAGTAACCTGAGTTCCCCTATAACAATAAGCGCCCACTTTAATAATAATGTCGCAACACTCCACTGCTGCACAGTTCCCTTATACACAGTATAATGCCCCCTCACTTTATATATACTGACACCTTAGTATCCCCCAAACTGTTTGATGGCTCCAACACTGTAGGATGGCCCCCTCAATGTAAACTCCACTGTATGATGGTCCCCTAGATAGCCTCCATATAGTATAACGCACCAGATAGTTCTCAATATAGTATAATGCAGCCCCCATAGCCAGACTTTCAGTATAATGCAGCCCCTCATAGGCAGACTCTATAGTATAATGCAGCCCTCTTTAGCAGACTGTAATGTAAGGCAGCACCCCCTATAGGCAGACTGTAGTGTAAGGCAGCACCCACCATAGGCAGACTGTAATGTAAGGCAGCACCCACCATAGGCAGACTGTAATGTAAGGCAGCACCCCCCATAGGCAGACTGTAATGTAAGGCAGCACCCCCCCATAGGCAGACTGTAATGTAAGGCAGCACCCTCCATAGGAAAACTGTAATGTAAGGCAGCAGTCCCCATAGGCAGACTGTAATGTAAGGCAGCACCCCCTATAGGCAGACTGTAATGTAAGGCAGCACCCCCCATAGGCAGAGTATAATGTAAGGCAGCACCCCCTATAGGCAGACTGTAATGTAAGGCAGCACCCCCTATAGGCAGACTGTAATGTAAGGCAGCACCCCCCATAGGCAGACTGTAATGTAAGGCAGCACCCCTATAGGCAGACTGTAGTGTAAGGCAGCACCCCTATAGGCAGACTGTAGTGTAAGGCAGCACCCCGTATAGGCAGACTGTAATGTAAGGCAGCACCCCCTATGGGCAGACTGTAATGTAAGGCAGTACCCCCCATAGGCAGACTGTAATGTAAGGCAGCACCCCCCATAGGCACACTGTAATGTAAGGCAGCACCCCCCATAGGCAGAGTGTAATGTAAGGCACCCCCCCATAGGCAGAGTATAATGTAAGGCAGCCCCCCCATCGGCAGACTATAACAGTGCACCCCCATGAAAATAAATACTCACCTCTCTTCCTCCTGGCTCCTGCGTTGCTCTGAGCTCCCGCTCATCTCCTGACAGCGGGCGCCGGGCAGTGACAACATCGCACCCACTGTCAGTGTCTGCATCATCAGACGCTAAGAGAGGGGGATGATGGGAGAAGGCGCGCTCACTCCTTCTCTCATCAATGCGATGACGGGCAGGGGGACCCACTGCTGATTCCAAGAGACAGTTTCTTGTAAAGACTATCTTTTTAGATTTGTTCTGTGTTTTTGGTGCTGGATTGGAGATATTCTGTGATAAATCTCTGTATGTGACTATAATTGGATTGTTTCAAGAAGAAAAACAAATAGAAATGAAGGGGTAACTGAGGTCAGTAATATGGGGGTGAGGCCATGCTCCCTGATGAGCTTGTGGCTCACATAACTCTGATAAACACTGTGTGGTAATTAGCTTCTGCAGTCACAGAAGGAAGAGTGGCTTCTTCTGTATGTGAAACAGTAAATGATAAAGGTGCAGACATATAAAACTGACCGTGGGCGACTAGTTTGTTTTCAAAAAGGCCTTGGATCGAACCTGAAACGCGTCAATAAAAACCTAACTGGACTTCTCCAAGATTGTGGAATTAATCTTATTCAGCAGCAGCACAGTTAGTTTTATACATTTGTACCTCTATTATTTATCCTATAATGGGACTGTGTGTTATACCGGGGGCAGGACGGGGCCGTGACTGGATGTAGTGATCATGTGAAGCCGGTAAGGCTACTTTCACACATCCAGTGTGTTTGTTCCGGCGGCGTGCGGCGGAAAGCCGGACCTCCGGATCAGGCCTGCAGCAGTGACACCGGATGCAGATGCGGCGCCTGATTCGGCTTGGAAAGCATTTAAAGGAGCCACACCGGGGGCGAGAGGGGTGGCGGTATGCGGGGGGGAGAGAGAGAGATACACGCGCGCGCCGGGCACTTGTGGGTTAAACCTCACAGTGTCCGCGCATGCTCTGTAGAAAAAGCCGTTCCGGCACTGCAAAAAAACGTTGCAGGCAATGTTTTTTGCTGACGCCGGACGGCACAGGTTTGCCGTTTCCGGCTAAAAAAAGGAGGCGCCACATGTCCATCCGACACGATGCGGCGATCATTAAATTCTATGTACCAAAACCGGATCCAATTCCGGATCCGGTTTTCACACTTTTTGCCGCATCGTGCCGGATTAAAAAAGCTGGATATGTGAAAGCAGCCTAACAGCTCCGGAGATGTGTTACATGGGATCTTTATGATGTTACATCGTCATCTTCCCCCCATTCAGGTCCCCACAATATCGGATCCTCTCAGTGGAGATCTTCTATATAAGAGAATTCTCCTGAGTGACCCTACAAGGATGGATAGGGACAGGGACAAGATGATGGAGAGGATATTACACCTCACCCTAGAGATCCTCTTCCGGCTTACTGGAGAGGTGAGAGATTCTGATGACGTCACATTACATCATTCTTATCTATGGGAATAACAGATGGACAGAACTGGAGAGGTGAGGACTCTGGAAATGTCTGTAGTGAGATTTATTAATGTGTCTCTCCATAACCAGGATTACACAGTAGTGAAGAAGACCTCTAGTGAGCGCTGTCAGGCCCCTGTGTCTGAGAGATGGGGAAGACCCCTGAGCCCAATCATGGGGCCTCCTCCTCACCCCCTGATACATGAGGACATCAATGACCAGAAGATCCTAGAACTCACCTACAAGATGATTGAGCTGCTGACTGGAGAGGTGACACTGCTGGGAATGCTGGGACATTATACAGTAACGCTATGGAGGGATCGGGGGATGACGGTATCATTGTATGTGTCAGGTTCCTATAAGGCGTCAGGATGTCACTGTCTATTTCTCCATGGAGGAGTGGGATTATTTAGAAGGACATAAAGATCTGTACAAGGACGTCATGATGGAGGATCCCCAGCCCCTCACATCACCAGGTAATAGACAGGACTAAATACACACGGCCTATAATTATCTGTATGTAAAGAATGAATTCTGTCCCTGTATGTGTTTCCTTTAGTTCTATCCAGTGAGAGGACAACACCAGAGAGATGTCCCCGTCCTCTTCTTCCACAGGACTGTAAAGATGAAGATCCCAATGTTCCTCAGGATCATCAGGTAGATGGAGAGAAGGTGTCATGAGATCTCCCCTATGATGTGCAGATGGCTGTGAAGGTTTTGTATTCTGTATTGTTTTATCACCAGAATTATACATTGAATGGAAAATTTATTAGAGACACCAGCTTATTCTTGAGTGAAACTTATCAGTATGGAAATTAGACCAGTGACCCTGGCATGCAGCAGAATGAAGGGATTAGTTTTAGTGTGAATCCACCTTTGAATGGTAAAATCAAGTAATCTGATTGATTTTGAATGTGACACGGTCATCAGTGCTAGATTATCCAGGGCCACTATTTCTAAAATTACAGACCTCCATGTTTTATATGTGCAATGTTGTCAAGGGAATGTCGTAATTGAGAAAAAGCTCCAATGAATGGAGATAGTGCCGATGTAAAGAACAAAAAGGAGGACATCAAGAATGTTTCTAAAGGTACTGTCACACTTAGCGATGTACCAGCGATCCCGACCAGCGATATGACGCGGTCAGGATCGCTGGTACATCGCTAAGTGGTCGCTAGTGAGCTGCGACACAGGCAGATCTCACTAGCGACATCGCTGGGGACGGGGATCGCTACTTACCTGTCACACCAGGCGATCCTGCGTCCTCCCGCCCGGCTCCACGCTCGTCGCTCGTCCTCACAGCAGGAAGCGCCACAGGAAGCAGACGACGAGAAACAGTCCTGAACGTTCTCGCGCGATCAGCGATAACCAGCGGGGGAGCGGGTCGTAGGTAAGTATCAGACACAGCGATATCGCTAGCAATATCGCTATAACGTCACTAGTTATAGCGATATTGCTAGCGATATCTCTTAGTGTGACAGGCCCTTAAGGAACAAGTGGTTCATAGTCACGTATATTACAGCTGAATGCAGCACTGATGTCCAACTAATGTGTCTGAATACACTCAGTCCACTGAGGTCTAAGGGAAAGTGAAAGAAAAAACGGAATTGGTCTAAAGAGTGCAAAAATTATATTGTGGAGCAGTGAAAAAGATTGTCTGGTCTGATGAATTCAGGTTGTTGTTGTACTGTGTTGATGGGAGGGTTAGAATTCGGCAAAAGCTGTATGAATCCATGCACCCATACTGAGACGTGTCAACATTGCAAGTTGTTGGCGGTGGAGTAATGGTGCCGGGAATGCTTTCACTGCATTTTCCAGATCTTCTTTCACCTTTGAATGAATATTTTGGCATTAGATGTTACCCAACTATTATGGCTGACCAAGGTCACAAATGTACAATTATGGGTTACTTTCTTGGCCTGCATAATCTTCAGATGTTAATCCTATAATGCTTCACTGGGTCATGATAGAACTGGCTGTTGAGAACATGTCAGTACCTTCATCTAATTTGTGGTGAACGCAAGAAGCTATCCATTCGACATAGCCAAATACTCCTGCAGAACAATCACCTAGTGGAATCTATGATGTTATTGCTGATTTCCAGAAGACTACAGGGGGTCCTATGTACTACCAGATAAGTGTCTCTAATAGACCGGGATCACACATGCGAGAAACTCGGCTGAGTCTTGCATGTTAATACCCAGCACTGCCGCCGGCACTCAGGATCGGAGCGTGCGGCTGCATGTATTGCTATGAGGCCGATCTGAATGCCGGCGGCAGTGCCAAGTATTAACATGCAAGACTCAGCCGAGTTTCTCGCATGTGTGATCCCGGCCATAATGTGACCGTTCAGTGTATGTTTTATACTTGGTGGAGGTGACAGGATAAAGCTGATCATAGACGTAACATATTGTCGGCGTTTCCTCACAATTTTCTGGTTATGGCGAATGCTAGTTACAATTAAGACCTGACAGGTTGGATTTATTTAGGAGACCTGCAGACGTGATAACTATGGCTGTGATTTGTGGTAGTCATATTAATTTATAATCTTTTCTGTTATTCTAAATCATTTCAGACTTCTTCTCCATCTACCTGTGACTTTTACAATCTTTGTTTCAGGGTGAAGATCTGCCCCATATTAATACTACAGAGACATATGTGAGGGGTGATGAGCGGTGTAAAGAGGAGATTCCTACAGATAACCGCACAGGTGAGTAGTGACCACTAAATGCCGAGAAATTACTAACTGATTGTAACTGTGTTTTTTCACCCATAGAAAGCAATGGGTAAGTGAAAAACAGCTATCAGTTTTTGTAGCGTTTTTGATTAAAAAAACGCAGGAACAGCAGGATGTGAAACCTATTTATTTTGTTGTTTTTGCTAATTTTAAACCATTAACCAAGTTCAAGCCATAATGACTTGGCATCCTCAAAAGAGTTATGTGTAAAGTAAACAATGTCCTACCAACTCAATATCCTACCAATAAACAGTGACCTATCAATTTAACTTCCCTCTACTGTTTCTATAATTGCAAATTTTTTCATGATCTTACTGTATATAACCTTAATTCACAGCTGCACTTTATTTATTTTACCCAGCTATATAGCACCATTAATTCCACAGCGCTTTACAGACACTGTCCCCAATGGGGCTCACAATCTACATTCCCTATCAGCATGTCTTTGGAGTGTGGGAGGAAACCGACACAAACACGGGGAGAACATCATACAGACTCCGTGCAAGATTTGAACCCAGTGCTAACCACTGAGCCACCGTGCTGCCTTTATACACGATTCCAACTTTTTAGATCAAAATAGTCACTATTTTTTTCAGACAGTAACATTTTTTCCCAATAAAAATTTTTAGCAAATTGGCCTTTTCTCCAAAAACCTTGTTTTGTTCATGCTTGCAAGGTGGAAGCCAAGCTAAACTTTGAGACACTGAAAAATTCAGCAAACTTGATATTTGACTGCAGCTTTTTTTTTTTTTTTACTATCAAAAGATCAGGTTTTGGCTGCAGAAAAACATGCAGCAAAAAAACAACATGTGAACGTAGCCTTACAGAATTTTTTTTTGTGGATTTTACTCCTGAAGATTTAGAGCTTAAACAAAAACTGCTCTTTTACAATATTTTGTGTGGTTGTCTTTACTTCAGAAGTGATATTTCCATGTTCACAGTAACACATACCAAAAATGGATCCAACACGTGTTCTTGTCTGTGCACAAGAATGTGACCTGAATTTCCATAAGTCAGCATCTAGGCATCACCATGCCACAGGCATTGAGATTAATAAGATTGCCATATAAAACATAGTGCCAGTCAAGTTGCAAATTGACGTCTTGTGTGCAGGTTGATAGTTGTATTGTGGATTGGGGCAAGAGCTGTTTTCTATATAATTATCCTGGTGTGTTACCTGGACTAGAATACTGTATGTTGCATTTTTTTTCTTCATGGACTATCAGACACCATTTTCTTTACGGCACAGAAATCCACAGAGTGAATATGGGATACAGCCAGCAGTGGGGACCACATGATCCTTTGGCTTTCATCACAGAAAAAAAATAATATAAAAGACGTTCTCCTTTCTTGTATCCACTGCTTTGACTTGTCACTCTACAGAAGGAGAAACGTTAACCCTTAGGCCGGAGTCACACTAGCGAGAAAAACTGACGAGTGATATGCGATAAAAAAAATTGCATTGCACTCGTCCCAATGTTAATCTATGCGGCAGCTCCCATCATCTGATTTTTTTCTCTCCCGTTTTAAACGGGCTGAAAAAATCACAGCATGCTGCAATTGTCACCAATTCTCGGCCAAGACTGCCGATGCAAGTCTATGGGCAGGGGCTGGTTGGCACTTTTCAGCCTGGGGGGCAATCACAAGGCAGTGGCCCTCGGGTTGCGGTGGCGCTCCGCTTCCCTGCTTATCTCTGGCCATTCAATTAAAGCAGCATAGATAACAAGCTTTAAAAATAGGTTGGTATGTAGATATGGGAGCAGAACCGAGCTTACTCCAGAGATATGGCAACAGAATGGAGCTTACTCCAGAGATATGGGAGCATAACAGAGCTTACGCCAGACATATGGGAGCATAACAGAGCTTACTCCAGAGATATGGGAGCATAACAGAGCTTACTCCAGAGATATGGGAGCATAACAGAGCTTACTCCAGAGATATGGGAGCA
The DNA here is from genome assembly GCF_039654945.1 of Dendrobates tinctorius. NCBI lineage: Eukaryota > Metazoa > Chordata > Amphibia > Anura > Dendrobatidae > Dendrobates > Dendrobates tinctorius. The sequence continues at coordinate 937,076 of NW_027361822.1, forward strand.
GAACCAAGCTTACTCCAGAGATATGGGAGCATAACAGAGCTTACTCCAGAGATATGGGAGCATAACAGAGCTTACTCCAGAGATATGGGAGCAGAACGGAGCTTACTCCAGAGATATGGGAGCAGAACCAAGCTTACTCCAGAGATATGGGAGCATAACAGAGCTTACTCCAGAGATATGGGAGCATAACAGAGCTTACTCCAGAGATATGGGAGCAGAACCAAGCTTACTCCAGAGATATGGGAGCATAACAGAGCTTACTCCAGAGATATGGGAGCATAACAGAGCTTACTCCAGAGATATGGGAGCATAACAGAGCTTACTCCAGAGATATGGGAGCAGAACCAAGCTTACTCCAGAGATATGGGAGCAGAACCAAGCTTACTCCAGAGATATGGGAGCAGAACAGAGCTTACTCAAGATATTTGGGAGCAGAACGGAGCTTACTCCAGAGATATGGGAGCAGAACAGAGCTTACTTCAAAGATTTGGGAGCAGAACAGAGCTTATGCCAAAGATATGGATCAGAATGGATAATACTCCAGAGATATGGGAGCAGAACGGAGCTTGCTACAGAGATATGGGCGAAAAAATGAGCTTACTACAGAGATATGAGAGCAGAACCGAGCTTACTACAGCGGTATGGGAGCAGAACCGAGCTTACTACAAAGATAAGGTAGCAGAACCGAGCTTACTACAGAGATTTGGAGCAGAACTGAGCTTACTCCAGAAATATGGGAGCAGAACAGAGTTTACTACAGAGATCAGGGAGCAGAACCAAGCTTACTACAGAGATATAGGAGCAGAACCGAGCTTACTATAGAGATATGGGATATATATAGTATATATAATGCGATGGTCCCAGTTCCCACTATATAGTGCGATGGCCCCAGTTGCCCATATATATATAGTATGATGGCCCTAGCTCTCCCTACATATCTAGTATGATGACCCCAGTTCTCCTCACATATATATATAGTATGATGGCCCCAGTTCTCCCCATATATATAGTATGACGGCCCCAGTTCTCCCCATATATATAGTATGACGGCCCCAGTTATCCCCATATATATAGTATAATAGACCCCAGTTCTTCCATAATATATAGAAGGATGGCCCCAGTTCTCCATATCAAAAATAAAGGAGTTTATACTCACCTCGTCCTGATTCCCGGCACTGCAGCCTCCATTTTCTCTTCCGGTTTGCAGAGCGGCATGAGACAATAATGTAATCACGCTGCCTGCGTGAGCACACTGAAGTCTCAGGTAGCTGCGGTCTGCAGCTTATGAGACAGACCAGGGCTTCCACTAGGAATTTCGGGGTCCCATACTGGCAAAATTTTTGGGTTCCCTTGAGACTTCGCCAAGGTTCCACACCAGCTCCGCCTCCACCGTCCCACCGCCCACTCTTGGAAAAACTCAATTTCACCACCACATCCTCACCGATCAGATATTAACAGTTCCTATCAAACACCAGATCACATTCATAACCAGCAGCTTCTGTTCTGGCCAAAATAATTTTTAAGCTGATACCACGACACAGTAGACTCTTTCAGCTGGGCACTACTCTACTCTAAACTATTAAAAATAAATATATATTTATGTATTTTTCTTTAATGGAATGAGTCACATACATTTACTTTTTTTTTTAAACAACCATTAATACCACATACAAGGGACAAATATCGTCACACCATGACCAGACCACACATTACCAGCACATAGTGACCGAATAATACCACATACAAAGAACAAATACCGCCACACCTTAGCCAGACCACATATTACTACCACATAGTGACTGAATAATACCACATACAAGGAACAAATACCGCCGCACCATGGCCAGACTAAATATTACCACCACATAGTGACTGAATAATACCACATGGAAGGAGAAAATACCGCCACACCTTGACCAGACCATATATTACCACCACATAGTGACTGAATAATACCACATAGAAGGAGAAAATACCGCCACACCTTGACCAGACCACATATTACCACCACATAGTAACCAAATAATACCACATACAAGGAACAAATAGCGCCACACCACGACCAGACTACATATTACCACCACATAGTGACTGAATATTACAATACTGATCATTAATAAAAAAAAACACAGTACTAAATGCCATTGTATACAGGACTCTGTATTTACTGTCAGTGTACAGGTAATACAGTGATCACTGGTGACATTATACACAGGAGCTCTGTTTATAGTGTCAGTGTACAGGTAATACAGCGATCACCAGTGACATTATGCACAGGACTGCTGTATATAGTATACAATGTATAGTATCAGTGTACAGGTAATACAGTGATCATCAGTGACATTATACACAGGAGCTCTGTGTAAAGTGTCAGTGTACAGGTAATACAGTGATCACCGATGATAATATACACAGGAGCTCTGTATATAGCGTCAATGTACAAGTAAAACAGTGATCACTACTGCCAGCGACATTATACACAGGAGCTTTGTATATAGTATACAGTGTATTGTGTCAGTGTACAGTTATCACATTGACTCACCAGTGACATCTCTAGCTGAAGTCCTTCATCTTTGCTTTTCTTTTTCATCAAGCACAAACCGCCATCACATCTTCCAGCCAGGACTCGACCCTGCGTAAAATAACACAGTTACTAGAGCACCACTTCCACAGCACATTCCCCACTTTTTCCGTTTCTTCTACACTACATATCTGAATACAGACGTGCACCCACAATCAATATATAATTGGTTATTATGCTACCCACCATTCCAAATATAAATTATAATCCGCCACTGTGCACCCACTAACTGTAAATGCCACTTTCCCCATTTAATATATAAATTAATTAATAATAATAATAAATTTTATTTCTATAGCGCCGACATATTCCGCAACAATTTACATTTCAGAGGGGACTTGTACAGACAATAGACATTACAGCATAACAATAATCACATAGATCATAACAGATACTAAGAGGAATGAGGGCCCTGCTCGCAAGCTTACAATCTATGAGGAAAAAAAGGGAGACATGAAAGGTGGGTGGTAACAGTTGCCCTTATTGTATGGACCAGCCATAATGTTAAGTGTGTAACAGTACAGATGCAGAGGGCTAATGGATGCATAAAGCATGTGGGAACATGATTCGGGGAACCTGGTTATGGTAAAAACTTTTGGCTGTGCCACATAGGGATAGATTAGGTTAATGTGTTGAGGCGGTAGGCCAGTCTGAATAAATGAGTTTTCAGGGCACGCTTAAAATTGTGGGGATTGGGGACTAATTGTATTGACCTGGGAAGTGCATTCCAAAGAATTGGCGCAGCACGTGTATAGTCTTGGAGACGGGAGTGGGAGGTTCTGATTATTGAGGATGCTCACCTCAGGTCATCAGCAGAACGGAGGGCGCGGGTAGGATGATTAAGACCTGAGGCGTCGAAACGCGTTGTTCTGCAGTCATCCGACTGATATGCTGTACCTGCTGGAATTTTAATATGCATTGGCACAATAAAATGGATTTTTAATTTTCCATTCCTAGCGCTGGAACTTTCTTCCCTTTTTTCGGCGCGGGTAGGATGGTATACTGAAACAAGGGAGGAGATGTAGGGTGGTGCTGAGCCATGAAGAGCTTTGTGAGTGAGGGTAATAAGTTTGTACTGGATTCTGGAGTGGATGGGTAGCCAGTGTAATGACTGGCACAAGGTAGAGGCATCGGTGTAACGATTGGCGAGGAATATGATCCTGGCAGCAGCATTCAAGACAGATTGAAGGGGGGAGAGTTTGGTAAGAGGAAGACCAATTAGAAAAGAGTTACAATAGTCGAGACGAGAATGAATAAGAGAAACAGTAAGAGTTTTTGCGGAGTCAAAAGTAAGAAAAGGTCGAATTCTAGAAATGTTTTTGAGGTGCAGAAGACAAGAGCCAGTGATTGTATGTGGGGGACAAAGGAAAGTTCGGAGTCAAGTATGACCTCAAGACAGCGGGCATGTTGCTGGGGAGTAATAGTGGAACCACACACGGAAATGGCAATGTCGGGTATAGGTACATTAGTAGAGGGAGGAAACACAAGGAGTTCAGTCTTTGACAGGTTCAGTTTCAGATATAGTGAGGACATGATGTTAGACACAGCGTTTAGACAATCGCCGGTGTTTTCTAGAAACTGGCGTGATGTCAGGAGAAGAAGCGTATAATTGGGTGTCGTCAGCATAGAGATGGTACTGGAAACCAAAGCTACTGATTGTTTGACCAATAGGGGCAGTATACAAAGAGAAGAGGAGGGGGCCTAGGACTGATCCTTGAGGAACCCCAACAGTAAGGGGAAGATGAGAGGAGGAGGAGGAGCCAGCAAAAGATACAGTAAAGGAGCGGTCAGAGAGAAAGGAGGAGAACCAGGAGAGAACGGTGTTCTCTCCAATGGAATGTAGCATAGTGAGGAGGAGCTGATGATCCACAGTGTTGAATGCTGCAGAGAGATCCAAGAGAATTAGCATGGAGTAATGACCATTTGATTTAGCTGTTAGTAGACCATTAGAGACTTTAGTGAGGGCAGTTTCAGTAGAGTGTAAAGAGCAGAAACCGGATTGGAGGGGGTTGAGAAGAGAGTTATCAAAGAGATAGCGGATAAGACGGGAGTGGACCAGGCGTTCCAGGAGTTTAGAGATGAAGGGAAGATTAGAGACAGGCCTATAGTTAGGCACAGTTTTGGTCGAGGGATGGTTTTTTAAGTAGTGGATGTATGACAGCATGCTTTAATGAGGAGGGAAAGATACCAGAAGAGAGAGGTTAAAAAAAAAAAAAAAAAAAAATGTCTTAAAAAAAAAAACGCCATAAAAAAAAAAAAAAGACATCAACAAACTGTAGCAAGTTCAGAAAAGAGCGACCAGAATGGTGACCGGTCTGCAAACCCTGTCTTATGAGGAAAGGTTGCAGGATTTGGGAATGTTTAGTTTGCAAAAGAGAAGACTGAGAGGAGACTTAATAGCTGTCTACAAATATCTAAAGGGCTGTCACATTGTAGAAGGATCAACTTTATTCTCATTTGCACAAGGAAATACTAGAAGCAATGGGATGAAACTGAATGGGAGGAGACACAGATTAGATATTAGAAAAAACTTTTTGACAGTTAGAGTGATCAATGAGTGGAACAGGCTGCCACGAGAAGTGGTGAGTTCTCCTTCAATGGAAGTCTTCAAACAGAGGTTGGACAGTCATCTGACTGGGATGATTTAGCGAATCCTGCTTTGAGCAGGGGGTTGGACCAGATGGCCCAGGAGGTCCCTTCCAACTCTACGATTCTATGATTCTAAATATTTTAGTTAGGTGAGGGATGACAGCAGGGGAAAGGGTCTGGAGTAGATGTGACGGAAATGGGTCACTGGTGCAAGTGGTTGGGTGAGAAGATGCAAGGAGCCTGCTTACTTCTTCTTCTGTGACTGGTTCAAAATCAGAGAGTGAGCTAGATGCAGTGGGGGAGGGAGGACAGTGCATGGTATGCGGTGATTGGGAGATAATTTCCTGTCGGATCTGGTCAGTTTTTTCTTTGAAAATTGGCCAGATCGTCAGCTCGAAGCTCCGTGGTTGGGGCCTGTATTCTTGGGTTGAGTAGAGAATAAAAAGTGTCAAAGAGACGTTTAAGGTTATTGGACAATGAGGTGATGAGGGTGTTGAAATAGGTTTGTTTGGAGAGGTGAAGGGCAGTGTTGTATGTTCGAAGCATAAACTTATAATGGATGAAATCTTCGGGTAGATTAGCACCTGTACCCTTTCCCCAAAATCATTACCAGGCACTTCATCCTCAACACCCCCCACTATGTACCTCCCACTCTAACTCTTACCCTGATTCATTATATTTATATGCCCCTCCCACCTCAATTCATTGTCATGTCTTTCTCTCCCACCCTCTATTCATCATCAACTGCTCTACCCCACATTCAATACATCATTTACTCCCCCACTCTCAAAATTCATTATTTGTTCTCCCCATAGATCATTTGCTCTCCCCAGCCCCCACCTTCAATTCATCATTTGCTCTCCTCACCCCCCACCTTCACTTAAATTGCTATGCCCCGTCACTCACACTAAATTCATCATTTGCAGTCCCCCGTCCTCTCCCCCACTTCATCATTTGCAGTCCCCCCACTTTAATTTGAAGTCCCCTTACTTTATCCATTGCAGTCCACTATCACCCCTCACTTCATCTGCAGTGCCCCTTCATCATTTGCAGCCCCCTATCCCCTTTTCACTTCATCATGTGCAGTCCCCCCTCAGACACACTTCATCATGTGCAGTCCCCTTCCCCCCACTTCATCATGTGCAGTCCCCCTTACCCCCCACTTCATGTGCCGCCCCACTCCCTCCGTCATCATGCACAGTCCCCCTTACCCCCAATTCATCATGTGCAGTTCCCCTTAACCCCCAATTCATCATGTGCATTCCCACTTACCCCTAATTCATCCTGTGCAGTCCCCTTAACCCCCACTTCATCATGTGCAGCCGAACTCCCCCCACTTCATCATGTGCAGCCGAACTCCCCCACTTTATCATGTGCAGCCCAACTCACCCAACTTGATCATGTGCGATCTCCCTTACCCCCCAGTCATCATGTGCAATCCCCCTTACCCCGTCATCAAGTGCAGCCCCACTTCCACTTCATCATGTGCAGCCCCACTCCCCCCATGCCATCTTGTGCAGCCCCACTCACCCCCCTTCATCACGTGCAGCCCCACTCACCTCCCTTCATCATGTAAAGCCCCACTCACCCCCTTCATAATGTGCAGCTCCACTCACCCCCCTTCATCATGTGCAGCCCCACTCACCCTCCTTCATCATTTGCAGCTCCACTCACCCCCCTTCATCATTTGCAGCCCCCGCACTCCCCTTCATCGTGTGCGGGCCAACTCACCCCCCTTCATCGTGTGCGGCCCCACTCACCCCCCTTCATCGTGTGCGGCCCCACTCACCCCCCTTCATCGTGTGCGGCCCCACTCACCCCCCTTCATCGTGTGCGGCCCCACTCACCCCCCTTCATCGTGTGCGGCCCCACTCACCCCCCTCCATCGTGTGCGGCCCCACTCAGCCCCTTCATCATTTGCAGCCCCACTCACTCCCCATTCATCATTTGTAGCCCCCGCGCCCCCTCACACATTTAATTCATTTTATAAAGAAAGAAAAAAATTTGCCATACTTACCTCACAGTCGCCCGCTGCCCAGCAGCACCTCTCTGCTTCGACTCGGGTCCGGATCTGGTACATGTCGGCGTGCGCGATGACGTCATCACGCACGCCTGACTCGGAAGTGGAGAGGGAGGGAGCGGGACTGCGGGCAGCGGGAGCTGTGCAGCCATCAAGATGACAGCGGTGCACAGCTCCTGGCCGCCGGCCGGCATGATTCACTGTGACGCGGTGGCTGTGTCTGCTGCCGGCCGCTTCACAGTACAGCGGGCACGGCTGCGCACAATTTGCTGTGCGGCCTGCCCTGTAGAGGTGCTGGGGGAGCGGCCCGGGAGGCACATGCCTCCCTGCCACCCGGCCCAGCCCGCCCCTGTCTATGGGTGCAAGAAAAAAATCAGCTTACACACGGACCACAAGTGTGACTTGCGAGAAAAACGCATTGGTGTCCTTTTACAAAAGCTGTCAATTCATTTTGCGATACAGTAAAATAACACTGACATGTTTAATAAAGAGTAGAAAAAATAGATATAGACACATAGAATACATATATATATATATATATATATATATATATATATATATATAATATAAAGGGCTAAGCGTCACTCTGTCTGAAGCCTTTATAGACTGCGCAGGCGCGACGAGCCTGCGCAGTCTGGCTCCAGACAGAATGAGGCATCCAGCGGTGAGGAGTGTGTATGGCGTCGGAGATGGTGGTACGCGTACACACTGCATACCTACATACTTACCTGACCGGGAGGAGATTTGCCGCGGTGCTTCTCTTCGGCCGGAGACCGGGGCAGGAATGCGGCTGGAACCGCGTATGCGCATATCACAATCCGGTGCCATTTTACTGAAGACACATTTGCAGTGTGTCTTCAGCAATATGGCGCTGGACAGCGCTATGGTCATGCGCGTACTCCGCCACCAGACTCCTCCCCCGGCCTCCAGCAGAACGTGATGGCGCTGGAGCACAGGAAATAAGGGTGAGTATAAATGTTTTTTTTTGTATGTGTGTTGTTTAATAGGGGTGAGGGTTACCATGCATACCAGGAAAGGGGACCATGCATACCACAAAAGGGGGGGGTGAAGGGACCACGCATACCACGAAAGGGGGTGAGAGGACCACGCATACCAGGAAAGGGGGGTGAGGGGACCACGCATACCAGGATAGGGGGGTGAGGGGACAGCGCATACCAGAATAGGGGGGTGAGGGGACCACGCATACCAGGATGGGGGGTGAGGGGACCACGCATACCAGGATAGGGGGGTGAGGGGACCGCGCATACCAGAATAGGGGGGTGAGGGGACCACGCATACCAGGATGGGGGGTGAGGGGACCATGCATACCACAAAATGAGGGTGAGGAGACCATGCATACCACGAAAGGGGGGTGAGGGGACCATGCCTACCAAGAAAGGGGGGTGAGGGGACCATGCATACCACGAAAGGGGGGTGAGGGGACCATGCATACCACGAAATGAGGGTGAGAGGACCATGCATACCACGAAAGGAGGGTGAGGGGACCATGCATATCACCAAAGGAGGGTGAGGGGGCCATGCATATCACAAAAGGAGGGTGAGGGGGACCATGCATACCACGAAAGAGGAGTGAGGGGACCATGTATACCACAAAAGGAGGGTGAGGGGACCATGCATGCCACGAAAGGAGGGTGAGGTGACCATGCAAACCACGAAAGGGGAGTGAGGGGACCATGCATACCACAAAAGGAGGGCAAGGGAACCATGCATACCACGAAAGGGGAGTGAGGGGACCATGCATAGCATGAAAGGGGAGTGAGCGGACCATGCATACCACGAAAGGAGGGTGAGGGGACCATGCATACCACGAAAGGGGAGTGAGGGGACCATGCATAACACGAAAGGGGAGTGAGGGGACCATGCATACCACGAAAGGGGAGTGAGGGAACCATGCATACCATGAAATGGGAGTGAGGGGACCATGTATACCACAAAGGGGGGTGAGGGGACCATGCATATCACGAAAGCGGGGTGAGGGGACCATGTATACCACGAAAGGGGGGTGAGGGGACCATGCATACCATGAAAAGGAGGGTGAGGGGACCATGTATACCAGGATTGGAGGGCGAGGGGACCATGCATACCAGGATTGGGGGGTGAAAGGACCATGCATACCAGGATTGGGGGCTTAGGGGGCCATGCATACCAGAATAGGGAGGGTGAGGGGACCATGCATACCAGGATGTATCATAGGGTGCCATGCTTACCAGGATTGGGGGGGTGAGGGTACCATGCATACCAGGATAGGGATGAGGGGTGCCATGCACACCAGGATAGTCCATCCCATAGTCCCATGCCCATATACCCATCATACATATTCGCCATCCCATAGTCGAGTGCCCATATACCCATCATACATATCCGCCATCCCATAGTTCCGTGCCCATATACCCATCATACATATCCGCCATCCCATAGTCCCGTGCCCATATACCGTCATACATATCCTCCATCCCATAGTCCAGTGCCCATATACCCATCACACATCCTCCATCCCATAGTCCCGTACCCATATACCCGTCATACATCCTCCATCCCATAGTCCAGTGCCCATATACCCATCACACATCCTCCATCCCATGGTCAACCATTATGACATCATAATGAGCGGCGGGGCTTGCAGCCTATGATGACATCAGCGTCGCCATGGCAACATTATGACATCATAATGAGGGGCGGGGCTAGATACACACACTTTTTCCCCATTATGTACTGTAGATAGGGGCAAAATTGTTTGGTGAATTGGAACGTGCCGGGTTAAAATTTCACCTCACCACATAGCTTAGGACACTCTCGGGGTCCAGACGTGTGACTGTGCCAAATTTTGTGAAAAATGAGGATGAATGAACTCATGGAGATCAACATCCAACACTGCGGAGACACTATCACATGTTTCTCAATGCAGTGATTCTAGAGCAATGCCCCCATCCCTTATGGGAAATATGTAAAACATGCAAAACACAACCCGTGGAGACAACATCACATGTTTCTCAACGCAAGCAATGACTAGCCAGGTCTTTCCCCGGGAAGGAACAACCACGGGAAGGGCAGTCTCCAATGAAGGAAACCACCTATGCCAAAACATGGTATCCATCCACAGAGAGCTGTTTCAGGGTAATGCCCCTCATCAGTGTGGAGTAGGCTTGTGTTTTGCATGTTTTGCATTGCAGGGCATTAGATCTGCGCATAGCAGGCAGGGAGGAAGTTTATCAACTCCTGCTCTGAGAAGGAGCTTACAGGCCACCGTCCCTGGGTGACCCCGCGGCCCTGCATCATCATGGAGAACATTGGCAAACGCGATCACAATCACGTTGTGCTGATTGGAGCAGAGAAGGAGCTCTGTCCCTCTGCAATGCCAATCAATGTCGCTATCGCTAGGGGTTAAACACCCGTGATTGGTGCTAGCACTGATCGTGGGCTTTGCTGCAGGGTGTCAGCTATAATGTAGAGCTGACACCCTCATTTGATTGCGGTGGCACTCAGCGTGAGCCTGCGTTATCGTGAAGCAGTATGTGCACGGCGGTTTGCGAAATGCAGCTCCCTTAGCGCTATACATATAGAGCGCATGCCAGGAAGAGGTTAATACATTGATACATGCAAATTTAAAGGGAGTGCAGTAAGTTGCTGCCAAATTGTGACATTAATTACATAGAAATATATATATATATTTTACATAGAAAGATTTTTTACTTCACATTTCTGAGACCTTGATTTTGCTGTTAATCATCAGTATATCTTGTGTGATATCACTGGAGTTTTTCCCTTTGCGGTATCTTTTAATTGATTTTGTATTTGGAGTATGTATTTAATAACGTTTGATTTTTGATACCTAATTTTCAAAGGAGTCTTTTCCATTTAATATTTTTTTATGTAATTTGTATGGAAATTATATAAACTAAAGAATAAAATAAATATGAATTCAACATATAAATCCAAAGTACTGTTGCAGAAAAATAAAATAATTTTTATTCTTGGCAGAGGACTGTACCAGGAGCTCGGAGGGACACCTGATACCATTATTATCAGCTACAAAATCTGAAAGTATCACACCAGATTCATGCCAAGATAATGCCATTATCCTAGAGACACCTGAAGTTCTTCACTGTAAAGATCTATCATCTGATCTATTTCATCAGGTCTTATCTTCTGCATCATCAAAGACCACTGTTGAAAACAAAAATCACAGAAGATCTGTTGAATATGAAATAGCTCACACTGAGGAGAACCCATTTTCATACTCAGAATGTGGGAAAAATTACAGTATTAAATCAAGCCTTGTTACACATCAGAGAAGTCAAACAGGAGAGAAGCCATTTTCTTGCTCTGATTGTGGGAAATTTTTTAAACAAAAATCACTTTTAGTCATGCATCAGAGAATTCACACAGGGGAGAAGCCATATTCATGTTCAGAATGTGACAAATGTTTTACAGGGAAATCAAATCTTGTTACACATCAGAGAACTCATACAGGGGAGAAGCCATTTTCATGTCCAGTATGTGGGAAATGTTTTCTCAAGAAATCAGATGTTGTTAGACATCAGAGATGTCACACAGGGGAGAAGCCATTTTCATGTTCAGAATGTGGGAAATGTTTTGCAGAGAAAGCAAATCTTGTTACACATCAGAGAATCCACAAAGGGGAGAAACCATTCTCTTGTTCATTATGTGGTAAATGTTTTAACACGAAAACAAATCTTGTTAGACATCAGAGAAGTCACACAGGAGAGAAGCCATTTTCATGTTCAGAATGTGGGAAATGTTTTACAATGAAATCAAGTCTTGTTAAACATCTAAGAACACACTCACAGAACTATCCATTTTTTTAAATAATTTTATTGACTTGTACAGAAAAATATTATAGTAAGATAAAAACAATTTGGAACACTACAGTCATGGCCAAAAGTATTGACACCCCTGCAATTCTGTCAGATAATATTCAGTTTCTTCCTGAAAATGATTGCAAACACAAATTCTTTGGTATTATTATCTTCATTTAATTTGTCTTAAATGAAAAAACACAAAATAGAATGAAGCAAAAAGCAAAACATTGATCATTTCACACAAAACTCCAAAAATGGGCCGGACAAAAGTATTGGCACCCTCAGACTAATACTTGATTGCACAACCTTTAGCCAAAATAACTGCGACCAACCGCTTCCGGTCACCATCAATGAGTTTCTTACAATGCTCTGCTGGAATTTTAGACCATTCTTCTTTGGCAAACTACTCCAGGTCCCTGATATTTGAAGGGTGCCTTCTCCAAACTGCCATTTTTAGATCTCTCCACAGGTGTTCTATGGGATTCAGGTCTGGACTCATTACTGGCCACCTTTAGAAGTCTCCAGTGCTTCCTCTCAAACCATTTTCTAGTGCTTTTTGAAGTGTGTTTTGGGTTATTGTCCTCCTGGAAGACCCATGACCTCTGAGGTAGACCCAGCTTTCTCACACTGGGCTCTAAATTATGCTGCAAAATTTGTTGGTAGTCTTCTGACTTCATAATGCCATGCACACGGTCAAGCAGTCCAGTGCCAGAGGCAGCAAAGCAACCCCAAAACATCAGGGAACCTCCGCCATGTTTGACTGTAGGGACCGTGTACTTTTCTTTGAATGCCTCTTTTTTCTCCTGTAAACTCTATGTTGATACTTTTGCCCTAAAAGCTCTACTTTTGTCTCATCTGACCAGAGAACATTCTTCCAAAATGTTTTAGGCTTTTTCAGGTAAGTTTTGGCAAACTCCAGCCTGGCTTTTTTATGTCTCGGGGTAAGAAGTGGAGTCTTCCTGGGTCTCCTACCATACAGTCCCTTTTCATTCAGATGCCGACGGATAGTACGGGTTGACACCGTTGTACCCTCGGACTGCAGGGCAGCTTGAACTTGTTTGGATGTTAGTCGAGGTTCTTTATCCAACATCTGCACAATCTTGCGTTGAAATCTCTTGTCAATTTTTCTTTTCCGGCCACATCTAGGGAGGTTAGCCACAGTGCCATGGGCTTTAAACTTCTTGATGACACTGCGCACGGTAGACACAGGAACATTCAGGTCTTTGGAGATGGACTTTTAGCCTTGAGATTGCTCATGCTTCCTCACAATTTGGTTTCTCAAGTCCTCAGACAGTTCTTTGGTCTTCTTTCTTTTCTCCATGCTCAATGTGGTACACACAAGGACACAGGACAGAGGTTGAGTCAACTTTAATCCATGTTAACTGGCTGCAAGTGTGATTTAGTTATTGCCAACACCTGTTAGGTGCCACAGGTGAGTTACAGGTGCTGTTAATTACACAAATTAGAGAAGCATCACATGATTTTTCGAACAGTGCCAATACTTTTGTCCACCCTCTTTTTTATGTTTGGTGTGGAATTATATCCAATTTGGCTTTAGGACAATTCTTTTTGTGTTTTTTCATTTAAGACAAATTAAATGAAGATAATAATACCAAAGAATTTGTGTTTGCAATCATTTTCAGGAAGAAACTGAGTATTATCTGACAGAATTGCAGGGGTGTCAATACTTTTGGCCATGACTGTATGACTATTAGAAAATGTACACAATACCAGTGACCATTAGTTGTTGAAAAACAATATCTGAATAATGCAATTATACTGTATATGAACCATGTAACATATTTAGTATTTATACAGTATATACTCTATAACTGCAGCTTAAAAGGTTATCTGGTAAAGTTCCTTTCTGTCCAATTTGACATCGGCCATGGAGAGATGCTGTTATACATGAGCAAGACAGTTGTGAAAACAACCGTCCAATAATCAGCTTGTCTCATTCAATTAATAGGATGACCTGATAATTACATGAGGTCAGGGGCCTACATAGAAATCATGGGGCCTCGTAACAAAAGTTTGAATTGACCCCACAAGAACACAATATCAATTATTTGTGAGGTTCTTAGTATATTGGCACAGTCACAGAAAAACGTGCCTCCCATCTTTTATAGAGGAAAACCACGCACCTCAATACAAGTATACTTTTTTCAGTATTGCACCCCTAAAGATGTCCCCACATGCACTGTGCCTTTTCCCCACAGAATGAGATTCTCCCAGAGTGGATTCCCCCACAGTTTCAACAACACAGTTGGATGACGTAATAGTGATATCATTTCACCTGTTGCGCACAGATGCACAGACCGAATGGAAAAGCAAAGAGCTATGTCTGCTTGTGCCGACACAGATACTGTTGAAATTCAAAAAAAGATAAATAAAGCTTTAGTATTAAATTAATATACTGTGGCGAAAATAAGTATTTGATACACTGACAATTTTGCAAGTTTTCCCACTTACAAAGAATGGAGAGGTCTGTCTTTTTATCGTAGGTACACTTCCACTCTGAGAAGCAGAATCTTAAAAAAAATCCAGAAAATCACCTTGCATAATTTTTACATAATTAATTTGCATTGTTTTGCGTGAAATTAGTATTTGATACAATTGAAAAACTTAATATTTGGTTCAGAAACCTTTGTTTGCAATTACAGAGGTCAGATGTTTCCTGTAGTTCTAGACCAAGTTTGCACACACTGCAGCAGGGATTTTGACCCATTCCGCCACACAGATCTTCTCCAGATCTTTCCGGTTTTGAGGCTGTTGCTGTGCAACATTGAGTTTCATCTCCCTCCAAAGATTTTCTATTGAGTTCAGGTCTGGAGACTGGCAAGTCCACTCCAGGACTTTGAAATGCTTCTTACGCAGCCACACCTTAGTTGCACTGGCTGTGTGGTTCATATCTTTGTCATGCTGGAAGTCCCAGCCACAGCCCATCTTCTATGCTCTTACTGAGGGAAGGAGGTTGTTGGCCAAAATCTCACGATGCATGACCCTTCAATACGGTGCAGTCGTCCTGTTCTCTTTGCAGAAAAGCTCCCCCAAAGTATGATGTTTCCCCCACCATGCTTCACGGTTGGGATGGTGTTCTTGGGGTTGTACTCATTCTTCTCCCTCCAAGGTCGGCAAGTTGAGTTGATACCAAAAAGTTCTATAATGGTCTTATCTGACCACATGACCTTCTCCCACCTCTGGATCATCCAGCTGGTCATTGGCGAGCTTTAAATGGGCCTGGACATATGATGATATTATCAGGGGGACCTTGATTTTAATCCATCAAATCATCAAATACTTATTTTATGCAATAAAATGCAAATTAATTATTTAAAAATCATACAATGTGATTTTCTGGTTTTTATTATTAGATTCTGTCTCTAACAGTTGAAGTGTACCTATGATTAAAAATTACAGACCTCTCCATTCTTTGTGGTGAGAAAACTTGCAAAATTGGCAGTGTATCAAATGCTTATTTTCCCCACTGTACAAGTGCATAAATATTCTATGTGGCCGATATACAAACATACATACACAATGCACCAGCACACTGTGATTAATGAATACATGAACTCCTTTAAAATTGTAAGTTAGTGTTTTTTGATCGAACAGCGCGAAAGCCATCCAAAAACGTCAAGGCATACCCAAATATGAATGGACACTATCATTAAATGTCCTACCTCTCCATATGCCAAACCAGGACTTATCTGAATGGGGAGTGAAATACATCCAGGCATAGCTCTTAATTAAAACATTGTATGGGAAAGATGAGTGGATAAGGAAGCTGAACCCTTATTTTGGTACACCTTGACATGGTTGACTGTTGAAATTCAGACACCAGACAAGTTCGATCAATACCATACCCCCCACCAGCTCACAGCCTCCAAACTGGCTACGTGGTCTGCCGTAGTTGGATGAGACCAGTTGAGAATCAAATAGCTGTGTCGATAACTGTCCTGTTCAAGTACAGTAGAGTCTTCCCATGAGCCATATCAGACAATCACGCAGAGAAAGGCGTTGGACAACCCCTTTCAAATTTGTTATCAATCATTATTAAACATGAACTATTTAAAACTTGGGTTTGGATCTTTATTTAAATGTTAAGATATTGCCTTAGAATCTAAGGAGTTGAGCAGGAGCTGGAATTTGTAAAGAAACAGTGAAAGTAGAATTACATAGTATATTTTATGGTTCAAAAGTGGTGATTTAGAATGTAACTGTTTTTTCTTAGGTCAGCAGCACAACATATCGGGAAATTCTTTACCCTTGGGGCTGAAAAGAGGCTGAAATTTTAATTGACACAGCATTATATACAGTGCATACGGAAAGTATTCAGACCCCATAATTTTTCACTCGTTGTTTCACTGCAGCCATTTGGTAAATTGAAAAAAAGTGTCATGCCCTCAGCCGCAGGCACGGTCTCTGCTGTGCAGGGAGACCGGCGCCTATCTCGCAGCTCCACTGCTACTACTCACCCTGTCCGTGGCTCTAGACAATCAGCGGCTCCTTTCTCTGCTAAGAACTTGGCAGGTCTCCTGGTTATGCTCTTAGGAGGCGCGCCCCGCTTCCTGCACATACTTAAAACAGCAGGGCACCTGTTGTCTATTAGGGCTGTCTGTGCTGTGATGCTCTGTGCATAAAAGGCATCCTCCCTCAAGAGGGAGTTGCCTGAACAATGTGCTCATTCTGTGGGATCGCTGCCTCCCACTCAGGCCACACTCTGCTTTGCTCTGCGTTCTGAATGCCATTGCAATATTCTAATATCTCTGTCTCCTCAGAATCCTCTGCTGGCATTTCCCGCTCCTGGATCCCTCTGGACACTCCAGTACCTACCCCAGACTGACCAAGGCTTTCCTCTTGGAATCATCCAGTGACCATCGCAGACTAGATCAGCCTTTCTGTGATTACGCAGACCTTCCAGGTCTCTCACCACCTCCTCTATACGGTCTGTATGGGTCGTCCCTCTGGTCCAGGCATCGCGGCATTAAGGTCTTCTGGTGTTGCGACGGGGGAGCCCCTGTATAGGGGTACACCTTGCCCGGTGCTCCACTACGTGGTTCTGTGTCGTGGTCCAGAGGGTTCTTCCCTCAGGCACCTTGTCCATTTGTTTGCTTTATTTAATAAACATCTTTAGTTTATTTGATGCTCTTCTCCTGTCTCTTGTGTATCGGGTATACAGCTACCACTGCACCATCAGTGGTCTAGTGAGTCCACTATACATCTTCACGCCCTGTGGGTGTAACAGTTTGTTCAGGCCATGGACTCCGCTGATACCCGATACTCAGCCCAGGGTGAGCTGGCTGTGCTTCGACAGAGTCAGGATCAGCTAGTGGCCTTTATGCAAACTTTGGATACCCATCTGTCTACTCTACAGGCTGCCGAGCCCGCCAACGCCACCCAGCTAGCAGAGCACCAACTGGAACTCACTCACCAACTAGAGATGCAGACCCGCTTGTTGGACTACATGACCTCCGTGGAGGACCAGTTAACTAAAGTACTGCTGGTTGCTACATCCCCAGTCCTTCAGCCCCCAGTGCTGCATCCTATGGTTGTGACCTCTACAGGACCCAGTCCTCATCTCTGCAAACCTCCTCGTTACAATGGTGACCCCAAGTTGTGCAGAGGATTTCTCAACCAATGCTTGTTGCATTTTTGTTTTTCGCCTCAGCATTATCCGACTGACATGGTCAAGGTGGCTTTCCTTGCCTCACACCTGGAGGGAGAGGCTTTAGCCTGGTTCAATCCCCTAATGGAGCGGAATGATCCCATCGTGTCTGATCTGCAGGTATTCCTGGACACCTTCCGCAAGATATTCGATGAGCCTGGTCGTGCCACATCTGCTATGGAGTCTCTCTTCAATTTGCAACAGGGCTCTCTCTCTGTCGGTTAGTATGCCATCCGTTTCCGTACCCTGGCTTCGGAGCTCCAGTGGACCAATGAGCCTTTGGTCGGAGCCTTTCGGCCAGGATTATCCGGAAGAATCAAGGATGAATTGGCGGTCAGGAACCTACCTGAGACCCTGGATGATCTCATATCCCTCGCCATTCGAATTGACCTGCGTCTCCAGGAGCGCTCCAGGGAGAGGATTCTCGAGAAGCGATTTCATCGTCCTGCATCTTCGCCGAAACCTCGGTTTCCGCCTTGTCCTGCTCCGGTTTCTAAGAATGAACTCATGGAGCTTGATCGCATTAAGGTGAAGAGGAATAGGCAGGAGAAAATGTCCGCTAGGAATCCGCATCGTTATGGTGGATGCCCTGCTCCCAGTCCATGCAGTGGAATGGAGAGGCCGGAGAAACTCTTCCGCCTGGGACAGGTAAGAGAGGCCTCCCTAGGTGAGAATGATTCCTCACCTCTACTAACTATATCCATACAGGTGATCTTCGGAAAGGTGCGGTTCTCCGAGATGGCCTATCTGGACTCTGGATCGGGTGGAAACTTCATCCAGCAAGCAGTGGCCATGCAGTTCGGGATCCCTATCACTCCTTTGCAGTCATCCCGGCACATCATCTCCGTAGATGGAAGACCCCTGAAAGATCCCATTCTTGGTATCACCGAAGAGGTGGAGCTTCAAATCGGAGCACTCCACAAGGAGAGAATTGCCTTCTTTGTGTTACCGAATCTTTCTCCACCATTTCTACTAGGTCTTCCGTGGCTGCGCCATCATGAACCTGTCCTGGATTGGCAGTCGGGAGATGTCCTTCGATGGGGTCAGTCTTGTCACAATCACTGCCTCGTACCCGTACGGCCTGGTTCAAGCCCGCGTCCTCCTACAGCCTTACCCGGGTTACCCGCTGCCTACTGGTCCTTCGCAGATGTATTTGACAAGAAGGAGGCCGAAACTCTTCCCCCGCACAGGCCTTATGATTGTCCCATCGGCCTAATCCCCGGATCCACTCCGCCTCGAGGTAGGATCTACCCTCTTTCTCCCACTGAGACTCAAGCCATGTCTGATTACATCAAGGAGAATTTGGCTTGAGGGTTTATCCAGAAGTCCTCTTCTCCGGCTGGAGCTGGATTCTTCTTCGTCAAGAAGAAAGATGGATCTCTTCGTCCGTGTATAGACTACCGTGGTCTCAATTTAATAACGGTAAAGAACAGATACCCTCTTCCCTTAATTCCAGAGCTCTTTGATCGTCTTCGAGGTTCCAGGATTTTTACCAAGTTGGATCTCCGTGGGTCTTACAACCTCATCAGGATACGATCTGGGGATGAGTGGAAAACCGCCTTCAACACGCGAGACGGTCACTACGAATATCTGGTGATGCCCTTCGGACTAAGCAATGCGCCCGCCATCTTCAAGGAGTTTGTCAATGACATATTCCGTGACCTGCTCTATGTTTGTGTGGTGGTCTATCTGGACGACATCCTGGTATTTTCTCCCGACTTACCATCTCACAGGAGGAATGTTCGTCTCGTTCTTCAACGTTTGAGAGAGAATCGCCTCTACGCGAAGTTTGAAAAATGTCTGTTTGAACAGAGATCTTTACCCTTTCTTGGCTTTATCATTTCTGATACAGGTCTCGAGATGGATCCAGAGAAGGTCTCCGCCGTGCTTAAGTGGCCCCGACCTGAGGGAATCAAGGCCATACAACGGTTTCTGGGATTCGCCAATTACTATCGGCAATTTATCCCTCACTTCTCCTCCCTGGTAAGACCACTCACCGCTTTGACTTGTAAAGGTGCCAAACCAAGGGATTGGACTCCTGAGGCCGAGTCGGCTTTCACTTCCCTTAAACAAGCCTTCTCTACTGCCCCGGCTCTTCACAGACCAATGATCAACAAGCAGTTTTTCCTGGAGGTGAACGCCTCGTCATCTGGAGCCGGAGCGGTCCTCACGCAGAAACTGTCTACCGGTAAGATGGTGACCTGTGGATTCTTTTCCAAGGCATTCTCGCCCTGCGAACATAACTACTCAATTGGGGATAGAGAGTTACTGGCAATTAAGTTAGCCTTAGAAGAGTGGCGATATCTGCTTGAAGGCGCAGTTCATCCAGTCATTTACACAGATCATAAAAACCTGTCCTACCTCCAGTCAGCGCAAAGTCTCAACCCTCGCCAGGCTCTTTGGTCTTTATTTTTTGCTCGTTTCAATTTCTCTCTCCATTTCCGCCCTGCAGAGAAGAATATCAAAGCCGATGCGCTTTCCAGGTCATTCCTGTCAGACGACCTTGAAGAGGAGCCTCAGCATATCATTAAACCATCCAAGATGATCACGGTGGCTCCAGTCAGTCTGTTGCAGATCCTGCCCGGTAAGACTCTTGTAATTGAAAGAGACAAGAGGAGAGTTCTACGCTGGGGTCATTCTTCTAAGCTGGCCGGACACGCCGGTCAAAAGAAGACGTTACAGCTAATATCTCGATACTACTGGTGGTCCACCTTGCGCCAAGATGTTCTGGACTTCGTTGCAGGCTGTCCCGCCTGTGCTCGTAATAAAACACCCAAGAAACTGCCAGCCGGTCGCCTCCTTCCGCTCCTGGTTCCGTCTGCTCCCTGGCAACACATTGCCATGGACTTCATCACGGATCTGCCAGCATCATCCGGTTGTAGAGTAATCTGGGTTGTTGTTGACCGGTTCTCCAAGATGGGACATTTCACTCCGCTCTCCGGTCTTCCTTCCGCCCCTAAACTCGCAGAGCTCTTCATTCAGCATGTCCTTCGGCTTCACGGACTTCCACTCCATATTGTCTCTGACAGGGGAATTCAGTTCATTTCCCGCTTCTGGCGGTCCCTCTGTAAGTTGTTGGATGTCACCCTGGACTTCTCCTCGGCCTATCACCCACAATCTAATGGCCAAGTGGAGAGAGTGAATCAAGTCCTCACAAACTATCTGCGACACTTTGTGAATGGTCACCACAGCGACTGGGCCAACCTGCTACCATGGGCGGAGTTTTCATACAACAATCATGTCAGTGAGTCCTCCTCTAACTCCCCGTTTTTCATTGTTTATGGACAGCATCCTAGGATCCCGACTCCACTGCCTCTTGCTTCTGGCAATCCTGCAGCTGAGTCCCTGGCAAAGGACTTCTCAAAGGTCTGGAAAGAGACCAGGACCTCTTTGGAGCAGGCATCGGTTCGGACCAAGGAGCATGCGGATAAAAGAGGTCTGGATCCGCCACCTTACCAACCCGGAGATAAGGTATGGCTGTCTTCCAGGCACATCCGTCTTAAGGTCCCTTCTTATAAACTGGCTCCTCGTTTCATCGGTCCCTTTGAAGTGCTCCACCGGCTCAACGATGTGTGCTATCGTTTGAAGTTGCCAGCCTCCTTACGGATCCATAACTCCTTCCATGTCTCCCTGCTGAAGCCAGTTGTTCTCAGTTGCTTCACCCAGGATCCAGGTAAATTTCCTTCTCCTGTCAGTTCCGAGGATGTCTATGAAGTGAAGGACATCCTGGCCATGAAGAGAAGAGGGGGCAGGTCGCTCTTTCTGGTTGACTGGAGGGGATATGGTCCTGAGGAGAGATCCTGGGAGCCTGAGGAGAACATTAATGCCCCGATGCTTCTTAGAAAGTTCCTGGCGGGTTTGAAGAAGGGGGGGCGTAAGGGGGAGGGTACTGTCATGCCCTCAGCCGCAGGCACGGTCTCTGCTGTGCAGGGAGACCGGCGCCTATCTCGCAGCTCCACTGCTACTACTCACCCTATCCGTGGCTCCAGACAATCAGCGGCTCCTTTCTCTGCTAAGAACTTGCATCCTCTTGGCAGGTCTCCTGGTTATGCTCTTAGGAGGCGCGCCCCGCTTCCTGCACATACTTAAAACAACAGGGCACCTGTTGTCTATTAGGGCTGTCTGTGCTGTGATGCTCTGTGCAAAAAAGGCATCCTCCCTCAAGAGGGAGTTGCCTGAACAATGTGTTCATTCTGTGGGATCGCTGCCTCCCACTCAGGCCACACTCTGCTTTGCTCTGCGTTCTGAATGCCTTTGCAATATTCTAATATCTCTGTCTCCTCAGAATCCTCTGCTGGCAGTTCCCGCTCCTGGATCCCTCTGGACACTCCGGTTCCTACCCCAGACTGACCAAGGCTTTCCTCTTGGAATCATCCAGTGACCATCGCAGGCTAGATCAGCCTTTCTGTGATTACTCAGACCTTCCAGGTCTCTCACCACCTCCGCTATACGGTCTGTATGGGTCGTCCCTCTGGTCCGGGCATCGCGGCATTAAGGTCATCTGGTGTTGCGACGGGAGAGCCCCTGTATAGGGGTACACCTTGCCCGGTGCTCCACTTTGTGGTTCTGTGTCGTGGTCCAGAGGGTTCTTCCCTCAGGCACCTTGTCCATTTGTTTGCTTTATTTAATAAACATCTTTAGTTTATTTGATGCTCTTCTCCTGTCTCTTGTGTATCGGGTATACAGCTACCACTGCACCATCAGTGGTCTAGTGGGTCCACTATACATCTTCACGCCCTGTGGGTGTAACAAAAAGTTCATTTTTTTCTCATTAATGTACACTCTGCAGCCCATCTTGACAGGAAAAAAAAACAAATGTAGAACGTTTTGCAAATTTATTAAAAAAGAAAAAACGAAATATCACATGGTGATAAGTATCCAGACCCTTTGCTCAGTATTGAGTAGAAGCACCCTTTTGAGCTAGTACAGCCATTAGTCTTTTTGAGATTGAAGCAACAAGTTTTCACACCTGTATTTGGGGATCCTCTGCCATTCTTCCTTGCAGATCCTCTCCAGTTCCGTCAGGTTGGATGGTGAACGTTGGTGGACAGCCATTGTCAGGTCTCTTCAGAGATGCTCAATTGGGTTTAGGTCAGGGCTCTGGCGGGGCCAATCAAGAATCATTCAGTTTCTCGCAGTCTCCTCTGCACAGTTGATGTTGAGAGGTGTCTGCTACATCATGTCTGTGCATCTTTTATGATGGTTGGTATCTCAGATGAGGTGCTGTCAATTTACAGTTTGTGGGCTGGTAACATTATAAACTTCTCCTAAGCAGCAGAATTAATTCTTGGTTTCCCTTTCCTGGAGTGGTCCTCAAGGTTTTAGTGACTTTCCAGGCTTACTGATCTTCATTTCTGGAAGTAATGATGAACTGTCATCTCTGAATTCTAAGCTGAATGGTTCTTGTCATATTATGGTTTGAGACCTATTCCACATTTATGGAATAGGGCTCGGCACTGTATAAAACTGTGTACCAACACTGCCTCTGCAACACACAGCGGATGGTCGCATACACTTTCTGAAGGCAAGTGATTCCACAAATGAGCTCTTGACTAGGTATAACTCATTCATTCGAAGCTATCCCAAGTGACAAACTGATGAAGCTGCTTTTGGAGAATGCCAAAGGTGTATAAAGCTGTCATCAGAGTAAAAGAATACTTTCAGGAATCTAAGGTTTAACACTGATTCAGTTTTGTTTCACACGTGTTTCTTTACTCCTTGTTTCGATATGTGTTCCTTTGTGGTTTACTCCTTTCAGTCTAAATCTAGAATGTGGTCATTTCAATAAAAACAAGGAAAACCACTGCATTAACAAGTGTGTGCAAACTTTTGGCTTATGCTGTATACAGCAAATATTTTGTGCTGTTAAACCAATAAGCTTTGAATTATATTTTCACAAAAGGTACAATTTGAGAATAACAGAAACACGACCATCTGGTTTGTCAGTGCTTTTTTTTTTTTTTTTTAATTGTGGGTTGAAGTGAGGGGAAGGATATAGTTGGATATTTTAGATTCAAGCAGTTAAACCTGAACATTTGGTACAGCGCTATAATTTGTAATTAGTGTCCTCCAGAACAGATTCCTTATCCAACTGAGAATGATAACTAATAATTGGATCAGATTTTTTATGTCCAGCCTGGGTGACATGTCTGAAAACTTTATGGTCAAGAGAGACAATTTGGGGGTTGTGACGGGAGTGAAAGCAATGACAGTTAAGTGCTTACTTCACACCATATACAGAACTTAGATTTCTGTGCTAAGACTAGATTAGTCTTACTCAGCAATGGCCTTTGACTTTATGAAGACTGCCTTCTTGAGCTTCAACTTCCCACCACAGCTTCCAGCAGCCATTCTCATACTTTATAACCAATCACACGCCATACTGAGTTAATGTGGTGCTTTCTCCAATGTTCTATATAACAAATGGAACAAGGCAAGGCTGCCATGTTTTCCCAACCTTATTTATGGGGAATAAGACAGGACCAGGCAATTCAAGGCCAAAATGAATTTCAAACGACAGCATTTTCAATATAGGAATGACCTTATGGAGTTTAAAAATCAAAATTTGGTCCAGATCTTGCGGTCCAAATTTTCAAAGGGTTGTCTCATCATGGTAAAAGAGTAAAAATTGCATACTACTCGTAAAAATCTATTTACTTGCTACAGATTTTTAATTCTATAGATTACAACTCATTGCCCAGGTTACTGATCACCTACAAACTGCTTCCAGCCACAAGTATCAATCACCAGGAATGTTTTCATCCTAAAGATGAAACATAAGGAGGTGGACTGGATGAAGTATTGAGCCAGATCTCCCAATTTCTAAAGAACAGAAAAAGGGACCAACTATGCAAAGTGCGCCGTGCCAGATGTTGTCCACGACCTAACCACACCCAAACCCATACCTATATACCATTTTTTCCGCCATGGCAAGAGGAGATGTCAGAGGTGAATGGTAGCCGTGAGGGGCATTGACAAGACGCTGAGGACTGCAGAGCATAGGTCCACATTCAGGATTGTCCTGCTTTATCCAGGATGGCTGTGTCCTATGGATTTCTTTTTTGTTCATTATTGTAACAGCCAGGACTTTCTCACCTTTATGTAGCTTCACTAAATGACATATGTCCTTTTTGTGTCTGTAAGGTCATGATCACAGGTTGCATAAATAGTGGGGGTTTTTTCTGCAAGTGTCCGCACTAAATTAAGGAATAACAATCCTCTTTGGTTATTGCATTTTTGCGGCATCTTTTACCAACTTACTTGATATATTTTTGGTGCAGATATAAAGCCAAGATTTTAATGTTTTTTTATAGTGCAGAAAAGCTTTGATATTGCACTTAAAAAAAGCAACTGCATATAATTCTTACATGCCTTTTCAAATTCCCCATAGAAGAATATATAGAAAAAAAAGCACCAAATCCACATAATTCAGCAGCATCTTTAGACGCTCAGTGGGAATAGTTAACATTAAATTAGATCCACTTGGTTTTGACAGTAAGGCTAGTTTCACATTAGCGTTTACGGCCGCAGCGTAAATGTGAAACTAGCCTTAAATGCTGCAAAATTTCTGTAAAAAAAATTACAGCAGGAAAAAAATGCTGCATTTACACTATGTGTGAAAACATCCTTATGAGGGAAGAGGGAGGCCCCATTTTGGATTATAGGTTCAGGACATCTCCTGAAATGTGCCTCCCACCCTTGGCACTTCCCAGGATAAATGTTTTTCTATAGTTAAAACTACAGGAACAAACTCTTTGAAGCTCGGTGACTCGCAATTAGCACAAGGGTGTGAGTTCTAGTGCAGGCACATCCAAACTGGATTCCTTTTGTCTAACTCACGCACTACAGGTCACAGCAAGGCTCTGATGTATTGAATCTGGAAAATTACCTATAATAACAAAATGCAATATCTCTGAGCCTCGCCGAGCACATTCTGGGAACGACTTTCCTTCCCTCACACGCCCATGCCCGGCAGCCACCTGTAGCACTCTGTGTTGTGGAGTTACATACGGTAGGCATATTTGGTCTCTCTGCACAGATAAAACCCGGCAGAACCCAGTAGCGGCGCTGCTGACCCATTTGGTGCTACAAGCGGAAAGTTATGGGCCATTCATGGTTCTGCCTGGAAAATCATACTCTCAGAGATGGGAGGAGAGAGGCTGCACAAGCCCAGGGGTGGGCACAGAGTGTGGGAGCGAACAGCCTAGGAGATAAGAGAAAGCTGCTCATTTTGAGCTTAGTTTTCTACTGGCAGTAGGATCCGTTACCAGACGCAGCCAGAAAAACCACGTAACTAAAATTTGGACCTGTGATTCATCAGCGCCTCCCTGTGGTCACATAATACATAACATGGTAATTGCAACCTATCTATACCCTATCCTTGTACTACTCTCTTGACTTCATACTTGTATATTGTTCTGTATATATATACACTTGTATATTTCTAGTGCACCTTTTCAGCAATTAAATATAAAATTAATCTTGGGCTGCTCTTTTATTTCGATACACAAATCACACATCTGCACGCTCGGTTGGTTATATTATACGCTACCCGGGTTGGTTTCTGACCTGATATAAGCCTGTTGTTGGACGGGGCTTACGTCGAACGAGGATCTGGTGGCAGCATACGGTACAGTGTTAGGAGCCCTGACAGTGACGGCTGGGAGGTTTATATATATCCCCAGACAGAACTGGTGATGTATATTCCCCCTCACTGGGAGCGCCTCAATAACTAGTACCTATAAGGGAAGCCTTTCTGGTGACTATTTGCCCTCAGTGCAGTTCCCTTACTGACCTGGGCAAGGGGTGGTGCCAGAGAGCCAATCCCTGCTGGATCCTTCTCTCCCCTTCCCCGAGGTAAGCGAAGTCGACACCCCCTTCCCCTGTGCGATCCGTCACAGTCCTATATGTCCAAGCAAAGTGGATATGATTTCATGAGATCTCCGCCTGCAGTGCGTCTAAAGACACAGACAACAATGTTGTGATTTTCGTGCATTTTTCTCTATAAGCTTCAAAGTGAAGCCTGAAAACAAAGGCACATAAAAAAATACAGTTGCATTTTTAAGTGCAGAATCTAACCTTTTGTATACCATTAAAAAATAATTCAAAATGCTACTTCTTATCTGCACCAAAAACATATCAACTACTGTAAGTAGGGAAAAGTCCTAAAAAAATTGCAGGAAAAACACAAAAATCAGAGATTGTTATTGAGCAGTATGGTATGGACATCTGCAGAAAAAGTGGCAATAAAAAGCAGCAGAAATAATGCAGTTTCTACCCTATGTATGAACACCGCTTTAGCGTCAGATTTTTATAACATTTTTTAAGTTTAATGGCGAAAAAATCAATTACACGATTTTTAACGCCATTTACTGATCACAGTAAATACCGCATTTTTTTGTACTATAAGACACACCTCAAATTTTCAGAATGAAAAAAGTATGGAAAAAATGAATGCCTCAAATGGGGGTCTGCCTTACAATCTGAATTCATTTTAGCGGGAGAGGAAGGATCAGCAGCGCTGGTGGAGCGGGGATCACAGGAGGTGTTCAGTGGTCCAGTGAAGATCTGACTCCCACCCCAGGCTGGTGTGGGTGGTTTGGTAGTACATTGCTGCAATGCAGTGGCCTCTGGGAAAATGGCCACCAAAGGCGGCTCATGCGCAAATTAAGATCTCGTCTCCCGAGATCTCGTTGCTTAGATCTCAGTTTGCACATGAGCGGCCTCGGGCGGCCATTTTCCAGAGGTCACTGCACTGCAACAAGGCAGCTCCGGCACCACCGAGCACTGTCTTATACTGCCGCAACAGCCTGGCATGAGAGTCGGACACCAAACACCCCCTCTTCTCAGCCAAGGACCGGCAGAATTGCATGACTCCAGATGCCGCCACACTCCTG
This sequence comes from Dendrobates tinctorius, assembly GCF_039654945.1. Lineage (NCBI taxonomy): Eukaryota > Metazoa > Chordata > Amphibia > Anura > Dendrobatidae > Dendrobates > Dendrobates tinctorius. Next base: position 964,671 of record NW_027361822.1, read on the forward strand.
GTAAGTACGAAAAATATGGTAATCTGTTCACTGTTGTTCAGGATGTTACAATTACACCAAATATGTCTGTTATTTGATTTTTAAAGTTTTTTTTTTTTTAAAGGCCATTAAATATCTCATTTTTGTAATTGTTTTTTTTAAATTATTTTTCTAATTTTATAGAGGAAAAAATCTGACTTTTTCTTAACCCCAGAAAACAGGAACATTGAAATGCACTGTATGTAAAAATGTAGCTTCATGTACAAGTACAATCTGCTTGTAATTAAGGAGAATATAATGAACATTTACAAATTCGACTATACTTGTCAGTGAAGGCTGTGGCTCAAAGCTTTTGCTACTTCCTCCAACAATACATGTTGGGTTTTCAAATCCCTTGAAGACCAGATCTCAAGAAAAGAGAAAAATAAGTTGCTATTATTATTTATTATTATAGCGCCATTTATTCCATGGCGCTTTACATGTGAGGAGGGGTATACAAACAAGTACAGTAATCTTAAACAATACAAGTCACGACTGGTACAGGATTCACAATCTACAAGGGATGGGTGAGGATACAGTAGGCGAGGATAGAGCTGGTCATGCAGCGGTTTGGTGGATCTGTGGTTACTGCAGGCTGTAGGCTTGTGGGAAGAGGTAGGTCTTCAGGTTCTTTTTGAAGGTTTCCATTGTAGGCGAGAGTCTGGTATGTTGTGGTAGAGAGTTCCAGAGTAGGTGGGATGCATGGGAGAAATCTTGTATGCGATTGTGGGAAGAGGAGATAAGAGGGGAGTACAGAAGGAGATCTTGTGAGGATCAGAGGTTTCGTGCAGGTAAGTACCGGGAGACGAGGTCACACATGTATGGAGGACACAGGTTGTGGATGGCTTTGTATGTCATGGTTAGTGTTTTGAATTGGAGTCTTTGGGTAATGGGGAGCCAGTGCAGGGATTGATAGAGGGAAGAGGCCGGGGAATAGCGGGGGGGGACAGGTGGATTAGTCAGGCAGCAGAGTTTAGAATAGATTGGAGGGGTGCGAGAGTGTTAGAGGGGAGGCCACAGAGCAGGAGGTTGCAGTAGTCAAGGCGGGAGATGATGAGGGCATGGACTACGGTTTTTGCAGATTCTTGGTTGAGGAATGTACGGATCCGTAAAATATTTGTGAGTTGAAGTCGGCAGGAAGTGGAAAGGGCTTGGATATGTGGTTTGAAAGAGAGATCAGTGTCAAGCATAACCCCGAGTCAGCGAGCTTGTGGGACTGGAGAGAGTGGGCATCCATTTACTTTAATGGATACGTCCGTTGGGGGGGTCGCGTGAGATGGGGGAAAGATGATTAAATGGAATCTGTCACCCATTTTTAGTGATATCATGTAAAGATATCACCCAATTATGCGTCCCATAAGGATTCTATTAGGACTTTTGATTCCCCCGACCCCGCACCTTTGATGCATAAATACCTTTTTTTATCTTGGTGGAGATGTATGGAAATCGCCACGGTCCCTTCTGATGGGCGGGGCTTATTTGCCTTCTCCCCCCACGGCTTCCTGAACGTAATCTTCATCTGTGAATATCACAGATGCTGTAGTTTTCTGCGCTTGCGCATTGAAAAGGCCTCCGGTGCTTGCGGTATGCTTTGCCCAACTGTGGGCAAAGCATATAATCGGTACTGCGCATGCGCCAGTATTTTTCAGCGCGGTCTATGCCCCGGAAGTGTGTCCTGCGACGGATCCGTCAATCCAATGAATTGTGACTGATGCCAAAAAACTGATATGTGAAAGCAGCCTAAAGTAACGTTTTTTGTCTGCGTCAAAAAGTCAGACAGCAACGGATCCAGCGCCGTCCGTCGCTGGCTATAATGGAAGCCTATGGGCGCAGGATTCGTCGCTGTCCGTCAAATGATGGAATCCAGCGACGGAGTCCGTTTTTTTAAACTGAGCATGCTCCAAATCTTATTTTTGTAGCCAATTGGCCAGACAGCCCCAAATCTATATAAACCTGCCAGGTAGGGCTCCACTCCTCAATGTGCCAGCAAGCATACAGCAAGCATACAGACAGCGTGCAGCCAAACAGAGGCTAGCATGAGTCCAGCCAGTGTTAGTCCAGCCAGTGTGAGTCCAGCCAGTGTGAGTCCTGCCAGTGTGAGTTCTGCCAGTGTGTATGTGAGTGCGGCGAGTATGTGTGTGAGTGTGGCGAGTGTGTGTGGCAAGTGTGTGTGTTCAGCCAAGCTTTTTTTATTTTTCATACTGTACTTGTATTTCCAACAAAATACTGCGGTGTGTGTGTGAGTGCGGCGTGTGTGTGTGAGTGCGGCGTGTGTGTGTGCGGTGAGTGTGTGTGTCCAGCCAAGCTTTTTTTTTTATTTTTCATTTACTGTACTTGTATTTAAAATAAAGAGCAGTATAGCTCCTACTTGCTTTCACAAAAAGTAAAACAGAAATTAAAAAATTAAAAAAAATAAAAATTGCTCCAAAAACTGTCCGTAGTATCATTTCACCAGTCAAAATGTTTACATGTCTAACCTTATTTTTTTCTTTCAGCCAGGGCAATGCAATATCAATATATTATTTTTTTTTTTTCTTTGACAGCACCGTCTGCAGCACTCAGGAGCCTGTTGCTGAGTTGGACCCTTTTGGAGCGATCCCACAGGAGTCCGCCACCAGGGACCATGTCGAGAGACCCGACCCGTCTGAACCTTCCCACATGTCTGGTCCCTCGGACCCATCCACCAGTGCCGGAGCATCATGGTGAAGCTGCTGGTGACACGGTCCCTTTACCCCACCCCTCTGATACTGCCGCCACCTCTAGAACACCTTTGGGTTCTGGCCAGCAGTGCCAGAGAGGTCAGGAAAGGAGCTATGCGCCCGAGTTCTTGCATCTAAATGCAGCCTTCCAGTACTCAATCAAACTTTTGGCTGAGCAAATGTCTGCTGGATTCAACCTCTTGCACAACAGCATACTTGAATTCAGCAGTCGTCTGGATAGGATGCATTTAGATGCAAGTAAGTCGCCAAATCATTGATTTTTTTCAGGTAGTACTAGAGCGCATGGAAAAGCTATCTCCTGACCATCAGATGCATGTCATGCAAGCCTGCCAGGTTGCTCTAGCGCAGGTCACCTTCCAAGCCCCTCCACTGGTCCCGGTAGTTCCTCCCAACCCCCCTCCAGCCACTATCTCTCCTCCCACTCCTTCCCAGTACCAGATTGCTTCCCAGTACCAGATTCCTTCCCAGTACCAGCTTCCTTCCCCATGCCAGCTTCCATCACCGTACAATCTCCCACCTACACCATTTGTACCTCCACTCCCTGCCCAACCTCATGTTTTCTCCACCCCTTCCACTTCAGATCAACCCCAACCCGGTCTCTATTCCCCCACTATTGACGTGGTCCGCCCCTCCGGTACCATCTCCACCCCACACTATACTAATTTGTAAATAAAAATATTTTTTGGTTTAAAAAACATTTATTGTCTTTAATGATAAGTTACAACACTTTGGGTAAAAGGTACAAACGTACAATAGTTTGGGTGAAAGGCAAAAAACGTACAAAACTTTGGGAAAAAGGTACAAAACCTAGAATACTTTGTGTAAAAGGTACAAAACTTGGGGTAAAGTTACAAAACGTACAAAACTTTGGGTAAGAAGGTACAAAAATTTGGTTTATAGAAAAAAATCATGGTATAATCACAACTATGACAACAGCAATAAGTTTGGTACTCCAACATACATTATATCGAAAGCCAAAGATATCAAACTATGTCATCCTGCCATTCTACTCTTCCTTGAGGTGACATAAAGTACTCAGCAAATGTGTCCCTCTTTCTGGAAACTGCCACAGGACTCTGAAAAGTAATATTTTGATAATCACGCAAGGTGCTTTCAAACACATTGTCATCCATGGCAACCTGTTCCTTGCATATGACAAAATTGTGCAGGACCACACAAGCCTTCACCACCTCATCCACAGTCTCAGTCTCCAGTTTAATAGCGGTCAACAGAACTCGCCATTTCGGTGTTAGAATGCCGAAAGCACACTCTACCACTCTTTGTGCTCGTATTAACCAATAATTGAATACTCTTTTAGTTGGTATCAAGCCACTACTTCTGTATGGCTTCAGCAGGTGTTGTGAAAGTTGGAAGGCTTCATCTCCAACACATACAAATGGCATTGGTGGCCCAGAGGTTCCAGGGAGCGGTCTTGGAGGTGGAAATTGGAATGTGTCTCCATATAAATGACGCCCCATTGTAGACATTTTAAAAACCTGAGAATCATTGGAGCGGCCATAGGCCCTAATATCCATCGCTATAAACTTGCATTGTGTGTCTGCAATGGCCATAAGCATGACTGAGAAATATTTTTTATAATTAAAATATTCTGAGCCAGATGCAGCTGGTTTGACAATCCTTATATGCTTACCATCCACTGCACCCAAGCATTTGGGAAACTGGCAAGTCTTTTCAAAGTTTTCTGCTATGTCCAGCCACCTCTCCGTTGTGGGATATACTCCTCCTGTAAACAATCCCACAATGCCCAGCAGGTCTGTTTTACAATCCCCGATATGATTGAAATCCTAAGCCTGAATTGATAAATCAGTGAGGAAAGGGATTCGCCAGTTGCAAGGAATCTGTTCAAAAAGGCAAAGACAATGATTAATACAAACTACCAGCAACAACATTACAGTTAGAAGTCTGCAGGAGGAGATACAATACTAATGGCTTACCGAAGAGTAACCATCAAACGCTCCGCCGGTGATATGGAGAAGCAGCAATACGTGTCATTTCTCCTGATTACTTCTCCAACATGTTCCACCAAAGAAAAAAAGCACAAAATTTTCTGCTCTCATGCGTACATAGTTGAAAATCTTCTCGGTGTTTACTCTCAATTCCATATACAGCGTTGAATAGACCCCCACGTGTCATTCGCTGTGCTGTGATCGGGTGGCTCCAAAGACGTCGCCGCAGACGCAGGATGTGCTGTCTTTCTTAATCCTTTTCCCGAACGATCACTGCCAAACGATTTGCCTCAAAATAACAATCCACATAGATGTTCACAATCTTCGCTATAACTCCTTCCATTTCTGCCACTTGCTCTACAACCTTTCAAACATGGGGTGTTAAAATACTCTATATAGGTTTCCAGTAGTTTCCAGTAGCCAATAACGTTTTGGGAGCCTCCCTTTTGGCGTTTTTAAAAAATGGATCTGACGAAAAACGGAAGAAACGGATAAAAAAAACGAATGCGACGGATCCGTCCAAAAACGGATCCGTCGCATCAGTTTTTCACAATTTTCGACGGATCCGACTGACTCCAAAAAACTGATGTGTGAAGAAGGCCTTTGTCCGTCGTCTCCAGATGACGGACAAAGAATTTCTGATCCAGTGAACGACGGACGAAACGTGAGGCCATCCGTCACTAATACAAGTCTATGAGAAAAAAATTGGATCCAGCAGGATCATTCACAGGATCCGTTTTTTTCCAAAAACGATGGATTTCAACTGACACCAAAAAACTGATGTGTGAAAGAGGCCTAAGAGGCATCACTAGTGGCAGTATTTCTACATGCTAAAATACAGTTTTCTCTTCACTGTCTTTAAAATATTGTAGGTATGCTTTTCCATGACTACGCTTATGCGTGCTGACACTGCTTAGTCCCTCTACCTCCAAATCTATTTTTACCTTCCTGATTAGGCCAAATTTTACAATTCTGACCAGTGTCACTTTTTGTGGTAATAACACTTCAACGTATCCATGTGATTTTTTTCATGACACGTTTATTTGTGAAAACATCGGAATTTTGGCAAAGATGTTGAAAATTTTGCAATCTTCAAACTTTGAATTTTGATGCCCTTAAACCAGATGGTTATACTACACAAAATAGTTAATAAAAAACATTTAAGACATGTCTACTTAACATGTCTTAATATCATTTTTTTAAACAAATTTTTTTTTTATAGGAAGTTAGAAAGGTTTAAAGTTGATCAGCAATTTCTCAATTTTCCCAAAAAATTTACAAAACCAATCTTTCAAGGGACCACCTCACATTTGAAGTGACTTTGTGGGGCATATATGACAGAAATAACCTCAAAGTGACACCATTTTAAAAACTGCACCCCTCAAAGTGCTCAAAACCACCGTCAAAAAGTTTATTAACTCTTCAGGTACTTCATAGGAATTAATGCAATGTGGAAGGAAATAATTACCATTTTACTTTTTTTCCCACAAAAATGTTGATTTAGCCCCAAATTTAGCATTTTCACAAGGGTAATAGGAAAAAAGGGAGCTTACAATTTGTTGCACAGTTTCTTCTTAATGCGTTGATACCCCATGTGTGGTGGAAAACCACTGTTTGGACGCATGGCAGAGCTCGGAAGGGAAGGAGCGCTGTTTGATTTTCGGAATGCAAAATTGGCTGAAATAGATAGCGGATGCCATGACACGTTTAGAGCCTCTGATGTGCCTAAACAGTGTAAAACCCCATGAAGTGACCCCATTTTGGAAACTACACCCCCAAGGAACATATTGAGGCATGAAAATGAGAAAATACATTTTCCCCTCAAAAATGTTGGCTTTGCCCCAAATTTTTCATTTTCACAAGAGTAACAAAAGAAAATGGACAATAAAATTAGTTATGCAATTTCTCCTGAGTACATCGATACCCCATTTGTGGTCTAAAACTACTTTTGAGACACAGTGCAAAGCTCAGAAGGGAAGAAGCGCCATACTGCAGTTCAAATTTTGCTATAATGCTATGAGGTGCCAAGGCACATTGACGGTGCCCCTTCGGTGCTACAACAGCAGAACCACTTCATAAGTGACACCATTTTATAAACTCTACCCCCCCAATGAATTGATCTAGTGGTGCAGTGAGCATGTCAACACTACATGTGCCTCACAGAGTTTTATACCATTAGGTGGTGAAGAAAGAATAATTACATTTTTACTACTAAAATGTTGTTTTAGCCTTAAGTTTTACATTTTTATAAGTGTTAATAGAAAAAATGGACCTGACAGTTTGCTGTACAATTTCTCCTGCGTGTGCCAATACCCTACATGTAGTCGAGAAATACATTTCAGGCACAGTGCTAATCTTAGAAGGGAAGGACCCACTAGTCACGTTGGCAGTGCCCCTGAGGTGCTAAAAGAGCAGAACCCCAAATAAGTGACCCCATTTTACAAACTAAACCTCTCAATGAATTAATCTAAGAGAGCTGCGATTATATTGACACCACAGCTGTGTGACTGAATTTTATACCTGTAGTGAAGAAAAAATAATTACATTTTTACCACAAATATTTTGTTTTAGCCCCAGATTTTTAACAGTGGGAAATGGTTAAAAATGGCACCAAAATTTGTAACACAATTTCTGCTGAACATAGTAATACCCCATATGTGGATTTACAGTACTGCTTAGCCACACGGCGAGACTTGGTAGTTAAGGCGTGCTATTTGATTGACTCTAGAAGAACAAATTATTGTAGAATAGTTTCCTGACTCCATATAGCGCCCCTAAGTTCCAGAAGAGCAAAATCCACCCCTCAAGTGACCCCATTTTGGAGATTATACTCGTCTACACACTTATCTACAGGTGTAGTGACGATTTTGATTTCATGTGTGTTTTCCCAGGAACAAGCAGCAATGGATCTTGCCGAGTGAAAACTGCAAATCTGCCAGTATAGCTTCCAGTACATTATAGTGCCCATACATTGTGCCCAGCGCATGCTTTTAGAGACATACACTTTTATCACCACGGAAATGCCCAACATGCGGATGCTAAAAGTTGTTTATGTACACTAAGGGGCTCAGAAGGGAAGGGGGCATTAGGATTTGGAAGTGCAGGATTCACTGGTTTCTTTTGGTGGGCAAGGAGCCATAGCGCTTTTCCAGAGCCTTTGTGTCACCTGTAACAAGGAAGCCCCTATATTTTCATTAACAGATGATGGAACTGAGTGGAGACTTGCTTTTTTTTTGTAGATTGAGTTGAAGCTTTTGTTGGGAAGTTTCCATACCATTTTGGATCACATTTATCCTGTGCTCTATGCTGAACTCTTACATTGGGGTTTACATCTAAATCTGCGAATGAAGTGATTTAGATGAAACCCCTGAGGGGACCATTCACTATGATGAGGCAGCAGTTACTCTGGAATCCATCTGGCCTCTGTTCAGCAGTGTCCTTATATTCAGAGGTGCACAAAACAGTGGCAACCACGCTTTTGTGCACCCTTAAAAATACGGGCGCCACTGGATCATAGGTCACAGTGTATCCGTCTTCCTAATTATAGGGAATCTTCTGCCGGGGGTTCCGTCTGAATCACATATTTTAGAGATTTACACTGAAAACCCAGTGTAAGTGCTCATCATAGATGTATACTATGATTTATTTTTAATGGTTTCAACACTCCAATTAATTAATACCAACTATTGATATAGTTTCAATCAGTTATACTATATTCAGCTCTTTGAACCTTCCTAGAAGGTCATTGAAACTTGTTTCAACCAGATGGTAAAATTGTCCAAGCAGAACAAATAACTGGCTTACACTTATCTACCAACAAAGGACCTTCATTGCCATAATTAGATTATCTTGTGCTCCGAAGCCCCTCCTCCAGCTTGCTGTATTTCTGCTATGTGGCACACAGGATGCCCCCTCCTCTAGCTTCTTGTATTATATACTGGTTAAAACAGGTATTGAGGGGAAGTGTTTATAGCCAATGGACAATAGTCTTGTGACATCATTCCCCACATGGTGGGGTTGGACACACCTGTTAGCTGGACATTTTAAAAGAACTAGGACACATGTTCTCATCTCTCTTGGCTCATGGAGGTTGACTGGTCGACGTCTATCTGAATAATGTAATGTATGAATAATGCTTGTTTCTGATTAATGCATTTGTATTTATAGTTTTATATTGTTTATTATTTAATCTTATCACTTATTAAGTAAATCAATTTAGTAAATTCAATTCTTGTGTGAGCATTTTCTTATTCATCACAATCCATTGGAACCCTTACAATACAAATTGGTGTCAGAAGCGGATTGTTTTGAATAAAAATGTTTGCAAAATTGAATAAGTTTGTTAAGAGTAGGAAAGCAGTTGAGAGTAGTGTCAGATCTTTGCCAGAATGGGTGTTACCAGGAAAGTGGACCCCAATGGCACAGGAATGTAACAAGTATATGGAGGGACAGCGGTTATCAAATCCCCAGGAAGTGGCTGCAAAATGTGATCTCTCAAGGTATGATGCAAAAGAGCAGAAAGCTGCAGCAGCCGTTGGATGGATTTTTGTGCAAGTGTCCCAAAGCTTACAGGAACAGATAGATAATTTGCATTTAGAGCTGCATACAGCTATAGAGCAAAGGATTAGCTTGCAATCAGCCTTGAGAGACCAAATGAAACAGCATGACAAAATGCAAAGGAATTTTGAAGCTTATGTAATGAAAAATGTGAATAAGAATAGGCGCAGGAGGAGACAGCGGACAGTGTCAGATATTTGTACTGCACAGATTAGAACCATGATTGCACATGAGAAATGGTCAGATTTGCTAGAATGTGATTTCTGTAACAGTGAGACAGATGAGGAAGAAAAGCAAGCCAGACCGATTGTGACTACTAAAACTAGGAGAGAAGTCACACAGCGTAGTGGAGATAGGATGGATGCAGGAAACGCAGCTACAGGAGCAGAAGCTTCAATAACTAGGAATTATGCAGCTGGAGAAATAACAGAATTAGCTACCAGGTACAGGCAGCAAGCAGGAGAACCTTTGTTAGCATGGATTCTAAGATTATGGGATCAGGGAGCCGATACTATAATCTTGAACTGTCTTGAGGCAGTAGGACTTTGTAGTATTTGTATTGATCCTATGGTGCGTCTAAAAATGAGACGTGCAAGGGACACTGCAGAGAATTTCTCTTTGCTGCATTTGGTGAGGGATTCTGTGGCACAAGTGTATGACTCTCCCATGGAACTAATACCACAGACATGATGGGAGACTCTTGCAGATGGAGTTCAGAGACTGAGAGAAATCGCAGGTATAGGTGGCATAACTCGCAATCCTGTGCCAGATCTGAATGATCACTTTGCTGTTGTTGAGGATTGGAAGGGACCAGATGCTGCAATATTGACAGTATTGATGAAGAATAAGTTCATAGAAGGTGCCCCAGCGTCATACAAAGCCCCATTGTTCACTATGTTCAGTGCACTTATGGGAAATTCCACTACTGTCTACACAGCATGCAATCTAATCTCCCAGCTATCTGCTCTAGAGAGAGCAAAAGTGTCAAAAAATAGTACAGTAGAGAGAGTAGATCAAGAAAGGAGAAAAGAGGATGATACTCAAATTAGAAAGAGCAGGAAGGAGTTGTTTTGTGACCTGATAGCTAGTGGAGTTCCATTCCAGGAGATAGATGGGATCTCTACAAGTGACCTGTTGAGGAGATGGCAAGATCCGAGGAGAAAAGGTAAATTGCAACTTGCCAGACCCAAGAGGGTGGTGACAAATGAGATAGGGGGTTGGAAAGATAGAGGTGGGACACCTGATGGAGGCATGCAAAGCCCCCACTGTAACCGCCCTTGCACTCTTCCAATACCATGGCATACTACACCCCCTGCCAAGATTCCCTCATGGACTAATTATAAAAGTTCTTGAATATCCCTGAAAATTGTTGTTTGAACAGTTTTGCCATTTTTTGATGTCTAATGATGTTTGTTTTCATTCTAGAGTTTCTTAGAGAAATACTCCTGTGAGCATACTATGAAGTATGCGCTGGCTGATATATGATGAGAAATACTCCTGTGAGCATACTGTGACGTATGCACTGGCTGATATATGAAGAGAAATACTCCTGTGAGCATACTGTGACATATGCGCTGGCTGATGTATGATGAATTGGGTTTGGTCTTGGTGATGCATAAGTGTGCATTCCTCACCTGAGGGTTTGTAATAGGCCTTGATGATTTAAAAGGCAAAAGACCACAGCAGATATAAGATGATTCTGTATGTGGGAGCCATTGTGAGAGAAACATACAAGGCAAAGAGGGAGTGTCATTACAGACAATGAATTTAAGACTGACCTAAAGTTAGATGACTGATAATATACTGGGGGGTTGACAAGATAATAGATGACTTATTTGTACTAAGTGTTGTCTTTGTCACTGTATGTGCTTTGTGTATTTGTCATGGATATCCCTTGATTAAAATTGGTTCACAGCCAAAAAAAATCCACGTGGTATTTTTATTTTTTATTTGGTATATTTTTTATGAGCTCCTTTTCTGAATTTTAATTGTACTGTGTTTAGCATTCTTGGTTTTTAAAGGAATTGTTTTTTCTCTTTTCAGTCCAATACATGTTGGATTGGGGGGTGGGGTGTATAATTAACCTTTTGTTTGTTTGCAGGAGTGAAAGAATAAACCTTGGCCACTTAATTAGCATGTAAATACAGTGCACAGTAAATTGTTCATTCCTGCAGTAGTGAAAAAGGAGTCCATTTAATATAAGATTATATTTTATGACTTATTTTTGAGTTTTAACTTTTTTTGTTTTTTTGGGAGCTCCCGTGCAAATTGGGTTTTGAAGAATATATATATATGTTAACCCTTTCGCGCCTGAGCCTGTTTTTGCCTTCGTGACCAGGCCAATTTTTTCAATTATGACCAGTGTCACTTTATGAGGCCATAACTCTAGAACGCTTCAACGGATCCTGCTGATTCTGACATTGTTTTCTCATGACATATTGTACTTCAGGATAGTGGTAAAATTTCTTAGATATGAACTGCGATTATATGTTAAAAAAATCGAAATTTGGCAAAAATTTTGAAAATGTTGCAATTTTCAAACTTTTAATTTTTATGCCCTTAAATCAGAGAGTGATATTGCACAAAATAGTTAATAAATAACATTTCCCACATGTCTACTTTACATCTGCACAATTTTGGAAACATAATTTTTTTTTTTTAGGAAGTTATAAGGGTTAAAAGTTGACCAGCGATTTCTCATTTTTACAACAAAATTTACAACACCATTTTTTTTAGGGACCACCTCACATTTGAAGTGAGTTTGGGGGGTCAATATGACAGAAAATACCCAAAAGTGACACCATTCTAAAAACTGCACCTCTCAATGTACTCAAAACCACATTCAAGAAGTTTATTAACCCTTCAGGTGTTTCACATGAATGAATGGAATGTGGAAGGAAAAAATAAACATTTAACTTTTTTTCACAAACATTTTACTTCAGAACCATTTTTTTTATTTTCACAAGTGTAAAAACAGAAAATGAACCACAAAATTTTTTGTGCAATTTCTCCCAAATACGCCGATACCCCGTATGTGGGGCTAAACCACTGTTTGAGCACACAGCAGAGCTCAGAAAGGAAGGAGTGCCGTTTGACTTTTTCAATGCAGAATTGGCTGGAATTGAGATAGGACGCCATGTCGCATTTGGAGAGCCCCTAATGTGCCTAAACAGTGGAAACCCCCACAAGTGACCCCATTTTGGAAACTAGACCCCTTAAAGAACTTATCTAGATGTGTCGTGAGCACTTTGAACCCCCAAGTGCTTCACAGAAGTTTATAACGTAGAGCCATGAAAATAAAAAATCATTTTTGTTCCACAAACATGATCTTTTAGCCCCCAATTTTTTATTTTCACAAGGGTAACAGGAGAAATTGGACCCCAAAAGTTGTTGTCCAATTTGTCCTGAGTACACTGGTACCCCATATGTGGAAGAAAACTACTGTTTGGGCACACGGTGGGGATCGGAAGGGAAGTAGTGACGTTTTGGAATGCAGACTTTGATGGAATGGTCTGCGGGTGTCATGTCGCGTTTGCAGAGCCCCTGATGTGCCTAAACAGTGGAAATCTTCCACAAGTGACCCCTTTTTGGAAACTAGACCCCCCCAAGGAACTTATCTAGATGTGTGGTGAGCACTTTGAACCCCCAAGTGTTTCACTAAAGTTTATAATGTAGAGCCGTGAAAATAAAAAAATCATTTTTTTTCCACAAAAATGATCTTTTAGCTCCCAATTTTTATTTTCACAAGGGTAACAGGAGAAATTGGACCCTAAGAGTTGTTGTCCAATTTGTCCTGAGTACGCTGGTACCCCACATGTGGGGGGGGACCACTGTTTGGGCACACGGTGGGGCTCGGAAGGGAAGTAGTGACGTTCTGGAATGCAGACTTTGATGGAATGGTCTGCGGGCGTCATATTGCATTTACAGAGCCCCTGATGTACCTAAACAGTGGAAACCCCCAATTCGAATTCCAACCCTAACCCCAACACACCCCTAACTCTAGCCCTAGCCCTAACCCTAGCCCTAACCCTAGCCCTAACCCTAACCCTAGCCCTAGCCCTAACCCTAGCCCTAACCCTAGCCCTAACCCTAACCCTAACCCTAGCCCTAACCCTAGCCCTAGCCCTAACCCTAGACCTAGCCCCTAGCCTGCCTACCTGCTTTTTTTTCTTTACTTTTTTTTTTATTTTTGTGTTTTTTATTTTTTGTATTTTTGACTCATAGTAACGCCACTTCTCCTCTGATCTCACACTGGCAGATGATCAGAGGAGAAGAAGCGTTACTATGTGACAAGATCGCTGCCCGGCACATAGTAACGCCACTTCTCCTCTGATCTCACACTGACAGATGAGCAGAGGTGAAGCAGCGTTACTGTGTGACAAGATCGCTGCCTGACACAGCTGTGCCAGGCAGCGATCAGCTGTGCCAGGCAGCGATCTAGTCACACTGTAACGCTGCTTCACCTCTGCTCATCTGTCAGCATGAGCTCAGAGGAGAAGTCGCGTTATAATGAGGGAGATCGCCGGGAAACAAGCAGCTTTCCCAGCGAGCTCTCTCATTGGCTGCTGTGACGCGACGTCATCAGGACCTGAACCAATCAGGCCTCGATGACGTCGGGGGTCCCAGCATGCATTGTGAACCGGGATCCCCGCGTTATAAGGTATGAGGGGGTCCGGGGGGGCACAAAACCGCCGACAGTAGATAAACGTCGGCGCTGCACAAAGCCCAGCAAGCGCCAACGTTTATCTACTGTGGGCGGTCGCGAAGAGGTTAAATGATTTCAATGAATGCTAGTTTGTTAATGTCTTGATATAGCTTTGTTCACCTACACCAGAGTCATGCAATGCAAATGTGTGGGTACCCAAAGTGTGTGTTTGTATATATATATATATATATATATATATATATATATATATATAAATGAGAATCTCTCCTGCTTACTGAATGAGTGCAATAGGTTAAGCCAGAATGTGTGTTGATGTAATGTGTATATTATGTAAAAATAATAATTTGCTAGAATTGGGTTAATAGCAAATTGGTTTGGGTTCTGTTTTCCTTAACATGTAATTGTATTGATTCTGATTAGTAGTAACATTATTTTGTGATCTCCATGAACATGATTGTACTGGTAATTATGATCATCGTTCTTATACAAATGTGATTGACATTAATTTGATGTGTTTGATCAGTGTATAAGTCCATACACATATGATATATATTTTATGTAGTATTATCTAGAGTAGAAATATTTGCTACAGTTGAAAATTTCAAAGGTCATTCTGGGCACAATTAATTTGGACCAACAAACCTACAGTAATTTTGTTTGATTCATTTGATCAAGGGGTGGAAAACAAACCACCAGGACTGAGTTATTTTGGACTGTTGCTTTGGACTGAGTTAGCTCTGCCAAGACTTTGGAACTTTCAAGTATGATTGTGAACTTCACTTTCCCTCAGTGCAGGCTGTGTCTTGTGTGTAGACTGAAGATGTCCAATTGAGCGCTGAGACTGAGCCCAGATGATGCTGAACCGTCAACCAGGGTGAATCCTCATGACTGCCAGCTGATGCAAATGGCATATAAAGTGAGGCCCTGAACAGCTGCAGCAAAAGAAGATGAAAGGTACTCTTATACTCAGCCATGGACACCTGCACTTCCCTCACCCATTGCTTTGGAGAAACGAGGGGTTAATGTCATGAAGGGCAGATTGCTCTTTAGAGTCTGTTGTTTTGCTAACCAGGGAAAGTAGTGAAGTCACCCCAAAGTGATGAGGGCATAATAATCCCCGTGCTTCCCTGCAACAGAGACCCATTTAAAAATTGTGGTCAAGAAGATCTGAAGAAAGAAGATTTCTACAGACATTTGATATTTCATTACCTGTTGGTCCAATGTTGTTTTTGTTTTGATTTTTTCCGTTTTCAGCCCAGGATGTTATTTTTTACCAAGCGGTTTTCTATTGGTAGCAAATAAATATATATATAAATAAGCAATGCACATAATGATAAATGGTATAGTTTAGTGGCAGGTTAATTAATTAAAGTGATTGAAACCAAGGGGTGGAATGTATACTATGATTTATTTTTAATGGTTTCAACACTCCAATTAATTAATACCAACTATTGATATAGTTTCAATCAGTTATACTCAGCTCTTTGAACCTTCCTAGAAGGTCATTGAAACTTGTTTCAACCAGATGGTAAAATTGTCCAAGCAGAACATATAACTGGCTTAAGGTGCTGTCACACTTAGCGATGTACCAGCGATATGACGCGGTCAGGATCGCTGGTGCATCGCTAAGTGGTCGCTAGTGAGCTGTTACACAGGCAGATCTCACCAGCGACATCGCTGGGGACGGGGATCGCTACTTGCCTGTCACACTAGGCGATCCTGCATCCTCTCGCCCGGCTCCACGCGTCGCTCGTCTTCACAGCAGGAAGCGCCGCAGGAAGCTGACGACGAGAAACAGTCCTGAACGTTCTCGCTCGATCAGTGATAACCAGCGGGGGAGCCGGTCGTAGGTAAGTATCAGACATAGCGATATCGCTAGCAATATCGCTATAACGTCACTAGTTATAGCGATATTGCTAGCGATATCTCTTAGTGTGACAGGCCCTTTACACTTATCTACCAACAAAGGACCTTCATTGCCATAATTAGATTATCTTGTGCTCCGAAGCCCCTCCTCCAGCTTGCTGTATTTCTGCTATGTGGCACACAGGATGCCCCCTCCTCTAGCTTCTTGTATTATATACTGGTTAAAACAGGTATTGAGGGGAAGTGTTTATAGCCAATGGACAATAGTCTTGTGACATCATTCCCCACATGGTGGGGTTGGACACACCTGTTAGCTGGACATTTTAAAAGAACTAGGACACATGTTCTCATCTCTCTTGGCTCATGGAGGTTGACTGGTCGACGTCTATCTGAATAATGTAATGTATGAATAATGCTTGTTTCTGATTAATGCATTTGTATTTATAGTTTTATATTGTTTATTATTTAATCTTATCACTTATTAAGTAAATCAATTTAGTAAATTCAATTCTTGTGTGAGCATTTTCTTATTCATCACAATCCATTGGAACCCTTACAATACAATAGAGTGCAAGATAAATGTGAGGCGAGTCTTAAGGCCCCGTTACATTTAGCGATGCACCAGCGATCCCGACCACAATATGACCCGGTCAGGATCGCTGGTGCATCGCTAAATGGTCGCTAGTGAGCTGCCAAACAGGCAGATCTCACCAGCGATGCAGCAGCGGTCGGCGGACTATACTTACCGTCACAGGTGGCGAGGGTGACCGTCTTCTGCCTGCGTCCATGGCTCGCTCATCGGCGCCAGCAGGAAGTCGACGACGAGAAATGGACCAGGCTGATCTCACGCGATCAGCGATAGCCAGCGGGGGAGCCGGTCGGAGGTATCACATGTAGCGATATCACTAGTGATATCGCTGCTGCGTCAAAAAATCGGTGCTGCAGCAGCAATATCGCTATGTGTAAAGCAGCTATTCTCAACATGTGGGTCGCGACCCCGGCGGGGGTCGAACGACCAAAACACAAGGGTCACCTAAAGCCATCAGAAAATACATATTTCTGATGGCTTTAGCTGCTGAGAAGTCGTGCTACCGTCTTCAGCAGCGCTATTCAGCTAGAACGAACACCGTTATGGATGCGCGTTCCAAACTGAATGCCTGCGTGCATGCGCAGACATGATTGCATCATCCGTCCGGGGCCTAAGGGGCGGGGGGAACGCTCCACAGTCCATAGCAGCGCATTACGTGTGTCCGGCGCTTGCTGACGTCATCAGTGGGCGGACGAAGCAAGTGCCGGAGGACAGAAGCCTAGGAGGCGGAGAGGCAAGAGGCGGAGAGCCAAGAGAGCCTGCGTGACAGCCTGCTGGTGTAAAAAAGGTTGATAATGTAAAAATTAGTTTTAAAGTTGCCACCAAAATTATTTTTTGGTTTGGGGCCACCGCAACATGAGGAACTGTATTGCGGGTTCATGGCATTAGAAAGGTTGAGAACCACTGGCGTAAAAGGCCCTTTATTGCGATCTTTGGGAAACAGAATGAACAAATCAATGGCAGGTGAAGAATTGGTTTTATTTATTTTTTGCACCGTTCCTCATTTGGTATAAGTGACTAGCAACTTAATTCTTCAGGTCAGTGAGATTACAGTGATATCATATTTATATTGTTCTTTTCTGTTTGGCTGCTGTCACGCACAGACTTTTTATTTTCAAAATAACGTTTTTGCATTGACATTTGGAGAGCTATCATTTTTCTATATTTCTGCTAACAGTCATGTGATTTTTTTTTTTGCAGGACGAGTTGATGGTTTGTGGTACCATTTTCAGGCACATAACATTTTTTATTCGCTTTCTATTCCGATTTTTGGGAGACAGAATAAACCAAAAAACAACAATTCAGGAATTGATTTTTTATGCCAATCACCGTATGGTAAAAGTGATGAGGCAGCTTTATTTTTCAGGTCAATACGATTACAGCGATACCATATTCATGTAATTTTTTCAAGTTTTGGCATTTTTACGCAAAAACAATTTTGCAGAAAAAAGAATAGTTTTTGCATCTCTGTATTCTGAGACCTATACCGTTTTTATTTCTTCGCTGACGCAGTTGTATGGTGGATTTTTTTTTGTGGGACAAGATGACTTTTTCAGAGATACCATTTTTATTTACATTTGACTTTTTTATCGCAATTTTTTCCACTTTTTTGGCGGTATGATGAAAAAGCAGTTTTTTGCCACATTTTTTATTAATTTACTGAATTCACTGAAGGGGTTAAATAGTTTGACAGTTTTATAGGTCAGTCAGAAATTAGAAACAATAGCTTGCAGCACTCACATTGGATACACAGGAACCCAGATGTAATGCTGCTTAGACGCTGTGATGCGCAGCCTCCACCGGGGGGGCTGGTGGGGGAGAAATGTTACACTAACTGTGGATAACCACAATGCCGCAGCACAGGCGCCACTAGATGGCAGAGGAGTAGTCAGACAGGCTGGGTCAGAAACCAACAGGAAACGCAGTACCAGAGGACAGAGCAATACACGGGCAGCACGGTGGCTCAGTGGCTAGCGCTGCAGCCTTGCAGCGCTGGAGTCCTGGGCTCGAATCCCACCAAGGACAACATCTGCAAGGAGTTTGTATGTTCTCCCTGTGTTTGCGTGGGTTTACTCCGGGTACTCCGGTTTCCTCTCACACTCTAAAGACATACTGATAGGGAATTTAGATTGTGAGCCTCATCAGGAATAGTGATGAAAATGTGTGCAAACTGTAAAGCACTGCGGAACATGTTAGCGCTATATAAAAATAAAGATTATTATTATTATTATTATACACGTGGTCAGAAACAAGCCAGAAAGGTCAGAGCCGAATGGGAGCAGGCACGCCAGAGACGGAAGACAGACAAACAGATCAGAGGACAAGCCGGGTCAAATACTAAAGGGGTCACAACACGGAGAGCAAGTACTAAGACGAGCGTAGTCACAGGGAAGGGCAGGAACAGGACCTAAGTAAACGGGCAGAGGACAAATCAGGGTATAACTGGGTCAGTCACTCAAGCCAGAGGCAAGAACTATGCTGATGACACACAGATCTACATCTCTGGACCAGATATCACCTCCCTACTAAACAGAATCCCTCAATGTCTGTCTGCTATTTCATCCTTCTTCTCCACTAGATTTCTAAAACTTAATATGGACAAAACAGAATTAATCATCTTTCGCCCATCTCACGTGACCCCCCCAACAGACCTATCCATTAAAGTAAACGGCTGCCCACTCTCTCCAGTCCCACAAGCTCGCTGCCTCGGGGTTATCCTTGACACTGATCTCTCCTTCAAACCACACATCCAAGCCCTTTCCGCTTCCTGCCGACTTCAACTCAAAAATATTTCACTGATCCATACATTCCTCAACCAAGAATCTGCAAAAACCCCAGTCCATGCCCTCATCATCTCCCGCCTCGACTACTGCAACCTCCTGCTCTGTGGCCTCCCCTCTAACACTCTCGCACCCCTCCAATCTATTCTTAACTCTGCTGCCCGACTAATCCACCTGTCCCCCCCGCTATTCCCCGGCCTCTCCCCTCTGTCAATCCCTGCACTGGCTCCCCGTTACCCAAAGACTCCAGTTCAAAACCCTAACCATGACATACAAAGCAATCCACAACCTGAGTCCTCCGTACCACTGTGACCTAGTCTCCCAGTACTTACCTGCACGAAACCTCCGATCCTCACAAGATCTCCTTTTGTACTCCCCTCTTATCTCCTCTTCCCACAATCGCATACAAGATTTCTCCCGCGCATCCCCTCTACTCTGGAACTCTCTACCACAACATATCAGACTCTCGCCTACCATGGAAACCTTCAAAAAGAACTTGAAGACCTACCTCTTCCGACAAGCCTACAACTTGCAGTAACCACTGATCCACCAAACCGCTGCATGACCAGCTCTACCTTCGCCTACTGTATCCTCACCCATCTCGTTGTAGATTGTGAGCCCTCGCGGGCAGGGTCCTCTCTCATCCTGTACCAGTCGTGACTTGTATTGTTTAAGATTACTGTACTTGTATGTATTATGTATACCCCTCCTCACTTGTAAAGCGCCATGGAATAAATGGCGCTATAATAATAAATAATAACTATAACTGACGCTGCCTGCAGGTAGCAGCAGACTGAAATAGCCAAACAGATCTCAAAATGAGGCAGGGAAAGATAACCCCTGCATAACCAGACTGGGGAGAAAATGACCAGAAACAAATTCCAACCTGGACCATACCAGGTTTCCATACCCACATGAAAATGCACCGCCTCAACCAAACGCCAAAGAGCTTACTTGGAAAAAAGTGGAAAATAAGTAATAAACAGCTTGGGTGAAGCAAAGAAATCTTTTATTCTACCATACTAGGTGCAACGATTCGACCAAATACAAGTCTTTGACAAGCATACAAAATGGTGCAGACAGCAGCTTTAACCCCTTCATGACCAAGCCTATTTTGACCTTAATGACCAGGCCATTTTTTGCAATTCTGACCAGTGTCCCTTTATGAGGTAATAACTCAGGAACGCTTCAACGGATCCTAGCGATTCTGAGATTGTTTTTTCGTGACATATTGGGCTTCATGTTAGTGGTAAATTTAGGTTGAAAATTTTTGCGTTTATTTGTCAAAAAATCAGAAATTTGGTGAAAATTTAGAAAATTTAGAAAATTTTGCAATTTTCAAATTTTGAATTTTTATTCTGTTAAACCAGAGAGTTATGTGACACAAAATAGTTAATAAATAACATTTCCCATATGTCTACTTTACATCAGCACAATTTTGGAAACAAAATATTTTTTTGTTAGGAAGTTATAAGGGTTAAAAGTTGACCAGCGATTTCTCATTTTTACAATAAAATTTACAAAGCCATTTTTTTAGGGACCACCTCACATTTGAAGTCACTTTGAGGGGTCTATATGGCAGAAAATACCCAAAAGTTACACCATTCTAAAAACTGCACCCCTCAAGCTACTCAAAACTACATTCAAGAAGATTATTAACCCTTCAGGTGTTTCACAGGAACTAAAGCAATGTGGAAAGAAAAAATGGACATTTTAATTTTTCCAACAAAAATTTTCTTTTAGCATCAATTTTTTCATTTTCCCATGGGAAACAGGATAAAATGGATGCTAAAATTTGTTGGGCAATTTCTCCGGAGTACAACGATACCTCATATGTGGTCATAAACCACTGTTTGGGCGCACGGCACGGCTCAGAAGGGAAGGAGCGCCATTTGACTTTTTGAATGGAAAATATGCTGGAATATTTAGCGGTTGCCATGTCGTGTTTGGAGAGCCCCTGTGTGCATAAACATTGGAGCTCCTCCACAAGTGACCCCATTTTGGAAACTAGACCCCCCAAGGAACTTATCTAGATGCATAGTGATCACTTTGAACCCCCAGGTACTTCACAAATTGATCTGTAAAAAAAAAAAAATACTTTTTTTTCACAAAAATTTTCTTTTAGCCTGTTTTTTCATTTTCACATGGGCAACAGGATAAAATGGATCCTAAAATTTGTTGAGCAATTTCTCCTGAGTGCACAGATACCTCATATGTGGTCATAAACCACTGTTTGGGTGCACGGCATGGCCCGGAAGGCAAGGAGCACCATTTGACTTTTTGAATGGAAAATTAGCTCCAATCGTTATCGGACACCATGTCGCATTTGGCGAGCCCCTGTGCACCTAAACATTGGAGCTCCCCCACAAGTGACCCCATTTTGGAAACTAGACCCCCTAAGGAACTTATCTAGACGTGTAGTGAGCACTTTGAACCCCCAAGTGCTTCACAAAAGTTTATAACACAGAGCAGTGAAAATAAAAAATATTTTTTTTTCCTCAAAAATGATTTTTAGCACACTATTTTTAATTTTCACAAGGCTAACAGGAGAAATTGGACCACAAATCTTGTTGTCCAGTTTGTCCTGAGTACGCTGGTACCCCATATGTGGGGGGGAACCACTGTTTGGGCACACGGCAGGGCTCAGAAGGGAAGGAGCGCCATTTGACTTTTTGAAATGCAAATTACTTCCAATCGTTAGCGGACACCATGTTGTGTTTGGAGAGCCCCTGTGTGCCTAAACATTGGAGCTCCCCCACAAATGACCCCATTTTGGAAACTAGACCCCCTAAGGAACTTATCTAGATGTGTAGTGAGCACCTTGAACCCTCAAGTGCTTCACAAAAGTTTATGATGCAGAGCCGTGAAAATAAAAAAAAAATTTTTTCCCTCAAAAAATTATATTTTAGTGCGCAATTTTTTATTTTCACAAGGGTACCAGGATAAATTAGACCCCAAAATTTGTTGTCCAGTTTGTCCTGAGTACGCTGGTACCCCACATGTGGGGGGGAACCACTGTTTGGGCACACGTCGGGGCTCGGAAGGGAAGTAGTGACATTTTGAAATGCTGACTTTGATGGAATGGTCTGCGGGTGTCATGTTACATTTGCAGAGCCCCTGATGTACCTAAACTGTGGAACCCCCCCACAAGTGACCCCATTTTGGAGACTAGACCCCCCCAAGGAACTTATCTAGATGTGTGGTGAGCACCTTGAACCCCCAAGCGCTTCACAGAAGTTTATAACGCAGAGCCGTGAAAATAAAAAATATTTTTTTTTCCACAAAAAAAAAAAGATTTTTAGCCAGCAATTTTTTTTTCACAGGGGTAGGATAAATTGGCCCCAAAAGTTGTTGTCCAGTTTGTCCTGAGTACGCTGATACCTCATATGTGGGTGGGGACCACTGTTTGGGTACACGTCGGGGCTCGGAAGGGAAGTAGTGACATTATGAAATGCTGACTTTGATGGAATGGTCTGCGGGCATCATGTTACATTTGCAGAACCCCTGATGTACCTAAACTGTGGAACCCCCCACAAGTGACCCCATTTTGGAAACTAGACCCCCCAAGGAACTTATCTAGATGGGTGGTGAGCACCTTGAACCCCCAAGTGCTTCACAGAAGTTTATAACGCAGAGCAGTGAAAATAAAAAATATTTTTTTTTCCTAAAAAAAAAAGATTTTTAGCTAGCAATTTTTTTTTTCACAAGGATAGCAGGATAAATTGGACCCCAAAAGTTGTTGTCCAGTTTGTCCTGAGTACGCTGATACCCCATATGTGGGGGATGACCACTGTTTGGGTACACGTCGGGGCTCGGAAGGGAAGTAGTGACATTATGAAATGCTGACTTTGATGGAATGGTCTGCGGGCATCATGTTACATTTGCAGAACCCCTGATGTACCTAAACTGTGGAACCCCCCCACAAGTGACCCCATTTTGGAAACTAGACCCCCTAAGGAAATTATCTAGATGTGTGGTAAGCACCTTGAACCCCCAAGTGCTTCACAGAAGTTTATAACGCAGAGACGTGAAAATAAAAAATATTTTTTTTTCCTCAAAAAAAATGATTTTTAGCCAGCAATTTTTTTTTTCACAAGGGTAGCAGGATAAATTGGACCCCAAAAGTTGTTGTACAGTTTGTCCTGAGTACGCTGGTGCCCCATATATGGGGGGGAACTATTGTTTGGGCACACGTAAGGGCTCGGAATGGAAGTAGTGGCGTTTTGAAATGCAGACTTTGATGGAATGGTCTGCGGTCGTCATTACGTTTGCAGAGCCCCTGATGTGCCTAAACAATAGAAACCCCCCACAAGTGACCCCATTTTGGAAACTAGACCTCCCATGTAACATATCTAGATGCCTGGTGAGCACTTTGGACCCCCAAGTGCTTCACAGAAGTTTATAACGCAGAGACGTGAAAATTAAAAAAAAAATTTTTTCCACAAAAATATTTTTTTAGCCCCCAATTTTTTATTTTCCCAAGGGTACCAGGAGAAATTAGACCCCCAAAGTTGTTGTGCAATTTTTCCTGAGTACGCTGATACCCCATATGTTGGGGTAAACCACTGTTTGGGCACACGTCGGGGCTTGGAAGGGAGGAAGCACCGTTTAACTTTTTGAACGCAAAATTGGCTGGAATCAATGGTTGCACCATGTCGCGTTTGGTGACCCCCTGATGTGCCTAAACAGTGGAAACCCCTCACTTCTAACTCCAGCCCTAACCCCAACACACCCCTAACCACAGCCCTAACCCCAACACATCCCTAACCCTAATTCCAACCCTAACCATAACCCTAACCCCAACAGACCCCGAACCCTAATCCCAACCCTAACCATAACCCTAACCACAAGCCTAACCCTAATTCCAACCCTAACCCTAATTCCAACCCTAACCCTCTTTCCAACCCTAACCCTCTTTCCAACCCTAACCCTTTCCAACCCTAACCCTCTTTCCAACCCTAACCCTCTTTCCAATCCTAACCCTAACCCTCTTTCCAACCCTAACCCTCTTTCCAACCCTAACCCTAACCCTCTTTTCAACCCTAACCCTCTTTTTAACCCTAACCCTCTTTTCAACCCTAACCCTAACCCTAATGGAAAAAAAAAAATAAAAATATTATCTTTATTTTATTAGTTCTGCCTACCTATGGGGGTGATAATCGGGGGGGTTTGTTTACTTTTTCTTTCATTTTGATCACTGTGAGAGTGATCAAAATGAAAGAATGGAATCTGCAGCCGGCAGATTCGGGCGGGCGCACTGTGCATGCGCCCGCCATTTTCAAAGATGGCAGCGCCCATCATCCGGACCCGAGGGACACCGGGGGGGTGAGGGGGGGATCGGAGGCTGGCGGGGAGCAGAGGGAATGGGAGGGGGGCAGATGATGACAGCGGCGGCAGATCGCCGCTGTCATTCAGTTGCGGGGGGAGATCGCCGGTGTGGGGGGGGTGGAATCGGTGTCTCCAGCCATGTCCGATGCTACAGCAGCGTCGGACATGGCTGGATTGTAATATTTCATCAATTTTCATTGATGAAATATTACTATCGCTCTGATTGGCTGTTTCACTTTTAACAGCCAATCAGAGCGATCGTAGCCACGTGGGGGCGAAGCCACGCCCCCTGTGGTGAATTACAAAGCCCCCTGTATCTGCGGGTCGGGTGACCTTTCAGTGACCCCGGTCACCCGACCCGCAGGGGGGCTTTGAAGTCATGACGCCACATAGGCGTCACTGGTCAGATTTGAACCAGGTTTCATGACGCCTATGTGGCGTCATTGGTCGTGAAGGGGTTAAATAATGCCAGTAATCAAAAGAACGACAACAATGAGGACACGTGTAACTGCCCAACACTGAAGTCCCTCCCAATAAGCTCAAAAAGCCATACTCTACAAACACATTACACCAGAAATCATTATAAATATATTGATAGAAAACATCATTAAACTTTCCAAAATATATATATATATTGCAAAACCTAGTTATCGCTATGGCGGTGAGGGCATCAGTTCTGGCACTGACAGCTGAGGCTCGGCTTTCATTTAATCCAGTAGTTTACAGCAAGCGCACTGACAGTGCTACTGTGCGTGCAAGATCGCAATAATGGAAATTTACGTCATTTCGCGGGAACCCCTTCCCGAGCATGACGTAAATGGGTCAAATGTTGTGAAGGGGTTAATAATTGTTGCATGTGTATTATTTGGATACTAATTGCTTAATAACAAATGGCCATTGGTAATTGTACACATTTTCTAATAATCATTTAGTGCTCTAAATTGCATTCCCTTTCATTTTTATACAAGTGACTTTAAGAGACTATAACTTGAATTTATCCTTGCAAAAAGTATTAAAATAGCTACTTCCGTCATGAATTCTCTGTCTAATAAGATTTATTCTCTGACTAAAATATTTTCCCCAATTTGAACATGAAAACGTTTTTTCCCTGTGCGACTTCTCCAATGTCTAGCAAGATCTGACTTCTTGATAAAACAATTTACACATTCTAAACATGAAAATGGCTTCTGTCCTGTGTGTCTTCTCTAATGTCTGAAAAGACTTGTTTTATTGGTCACATATTTGTATCACGCTGAATAAGAAAATGGTTTCTCCTCCGTGTGAGTTCTCTGATGTGCAACTAAAACTAACTTGTTTAAAAAATGCCCCACTATCCATAACGTATGGCAGAAGGTTAAACCGGGTTTCAGCAGGCGAAACAGATTGTGGGGGGGGTAACGGGTTTCACCAAGTTTTCGCCTATCTAGGATAACAGTCACTTCCAGGAGTTTAGCCATATGAAGGGTTTTGGTGAGTGGAAGGAGGTGGGCATTAGGTTGATAGGTCAATTGATTCACCGGGGAAAGCTTAAATCAT
Organism: Dendrobates tinctorius; assembly: GCF_039654945.1. Taxonomy (NCBI): domain Eukaryota; kingdom Metazoa; phylum Chordata; class Amphibia; order Anura; family Dendrobatidae; genus Dendrobates; species Dendrobates tinctorius. The sequence continues at coordinate 990,698 of NW_027361822.1, forward strand.
ACAAAATGTTGCAAGAAGAATTTCAGTTTCCAAGGTTAAATCTTTAACAGTATAGATGGGTTCAACATGCGTTTCAGTCTCAATGTAGAAAAGGTCCCATAGAGATACAAAAGGATCTCACGTTAGATTTTGTGCTCAAAAATAGTGGAACGAGGGGGCAATATCGGAAGTGTATAGTGACCTGTTACACGCTTTCTTGGGAGATCACCCTATTAAAGCTAAAAGGAAGTGGGAGATAGATTTGGGGGAGCTAAACGATGATAGTTGGGAATGTATTCTAGAATATGTACCTAAGATATCCATGAGTGAACCTGGGGAGACTGTCACAATTGTGTGTTATCCATAGGATGAATAGAACCCCTGATATGTTATTCAAGGCTGGGCTAAAGTCTAACTCTGACTGCCCAAGGTGTTCACAATCTCGGGTGAGTATATTACGTTTGCTCCGGCATTGTCTCAGACTGTCAGCCTTTCGGATTGTAGTGCTGAACCGTATTGGAGTGGTGTACGGGTGTGTAGTCCCTAGGGATCTGCTGTATGTATACTGGGGTATATGGAGGAAATAACTGACAATACGACCAAAATTGCAATTGCAAGGAAATTGATTACAAAATATTGGGTTAGGGAGCAGCTTCCATCCAGACGTGAATTTATTGCTCAAAAAGACCATATAATTCAACTGGAAAAAAGTATTTACCCCAAGAGAAACAAGCTGGATCTATTTCACAAACTATGGCAGCCATGGTTGGACAAGACTTAAGGTTGCACCAATATACATGAATGTAGAGTTAAATTGACGGTGAACTGAACCAATAATTCCCCTTGTTAACTGTGGTCCAGATGTCTGCTCCTGGAATGGTCTCCACGGGGGGGGGGGGGAATTTACTAAAAAAATGCAAAATGAGTATTGATATGTGATATCTGTTTGTAATGTTCTTACGTTCAATAAAATTTTATCTGATTTAAAAAAAAAAAAAAATATCCCACAATCTGAACATGAATATGACTTCTCCCCATGTGAACTCTCTGATGTGAAACTAGACATGTTTTCCAATTAAAACATTTCCCACATTTTAGACATGAAAATTACTACTCCCCTGTATGAATTTTCTGATGTGCAACAAGATTTGCTTTATAATGAAAACATTTCCCACATTCTGAACATGAAAATGGCTTCTCCCCTGTGTGAATTATTTGATGTGCAACAAGACTTGCTTTCCAAATAAAACATTTCCCACAGTCCGAACATAAAAATTGCTTTTCCCCTGTGTGAGTTATCTGATGTCTAACAAGTTTGAATTTTTCACTAAAAGATTTCCCACATTCTAAACATGAAAATGGCTTCTCCCCAGTGTGGATTCTCTGATGTTTAACAAAATTTGTTTTTTGATTAAAACTTTTCCCACATTCTGAACAAAAATATGGCTTCTCCCCTGTGTGAGTTCTCTGATGTCTAGTAAGATTTGCTTTCCAATTAAACTTTTTCCCACATTCTGAACATGAAAATGGTTCCTCCCTTATGTGAGCTATTCGTTGTTTAACAGCTCTCTTGTGATTTTTCTTTTGTTTAGTGGTCTTTGATGAAGTAGAAGAAAGGACTCCTTGAATAGTATCAGATGAGAGATCTTTGCTGCGAAGACCTGGATGTGTATCTAGGAGAATGGCATATTCTTCACATGTATCGGGTGTGATAATATGATCATCTGCTATAAAATTTGAAAATATCAGATTTCCCTCTGAACTCCTGGTACATTTATCTGCAAAGAAAAAGAATGATTTTATTATTTTTCATTAAGAGTGTCCTAAAGTGAAATTAATATTTATATTATATATTTTATAACATATCCTTGCAACTTGCAATGCAATTCAATTACCAACTGACTAAAACAGTAGCCCAAATCGCAGGGACTATTTGATTATGATGTTAGGCTCACTAGGTTGCACTAGGTTGTTTTCTTTCATTTTTTTTTCACTGTTGAAGCTGTCTTGTCCATAGGTTTATATTTCAATGTGCCCTTCACCAATCTTTTCCAGTTACATGTTCAGTGGAGTCTCATAAAGGAGGCCTTAGGCCTCAATCACACATACTTTTTTGGTCGTATTTGATGAAAATTACTTTTTTCAGACAGTCAGATGCATTTTCGGTCCATTAAAATAATAAATTTTATATATACCGTATATACTCGAGTATAAGCCGACCCCCTAATTTTGCCACAAAAAACTGGGAAAACTTACTGACTCGAGTATAAGCCTAGGGTGAGAAATGTAGCACCTACTAGTAAATTCCAAAAATAAAAATAGATACCAATAAAAGTAAAATTAATTGTGACATCAGTAGGTTAAATGTTTTTGAATATCCATATTGAATCAGGAGCTCCATATAATGCTCCATACAGTTCATGATGGGCCCCATAAGATGTTCCATACAAAATACGCCCCATATAATGATGCACAAAGGTTAATAATGGCCCCATAAGCTGCTCCATAAAGGTTATGGCCCCATAAGACGTTCCATAGATTATGCTCCATATGCTGCCCCATAAAATGTTCCATATAATAGGCCCCTTAAGATGCTCCATAGATTATGCCCCATATGCTACCCCATAAGATGCTCCATAGAATATGCCCCCATATGCTGCCCCCTTAAGATGTTCCATAGAATATACCCCCATATGCTGCCCCCATAAGATGATCCATTGAATATGCCCCTATATGCTGCCCCCATAAGATGCTCCATTGAATATACCCCCACATGCTGCCCCATAAGATGCTCCATTGAATATACCCCCATATGTTGTCCCCATAAGATGCTCCATAAAATATGCCCCCATATGCTGCCCCATAAAATGCTCCATTGAATATGCCCCCATAAGCTTCTCATAAAGCTTATGACCCCATGAGATGCTCCATAGATTATGCCCCATATGCTGCCCCATAAGATGCTCCATAGATTATGCCCCATATGCTGCTCCATAAAGGTGACGGCCCCATATGCTGCTGCGAATAATAATAAAAATAAAAGACATACTCACCTCTTGTCGCTGGGGGCCAGGTGCCAGTGACATGAGTAGGCGGGGACACCGGTGTGCTATGGGGGGTCATATTCACCTGTCCCTGTTCCACCGCCATGTGCCGCTCTGTCTTCCAGGTCCTCTGTCAGAGACTGTTCAGGCAGAGGGCATGCACTAACCACGTCATCGCGTCCTCTGACCTGAACATTATAGCCAGAGGACGCAGAGGACAGAGCGTCGCCCGGCGGTGAAACGGGGACAGGTGAATATCGCATATACTCACCCCCTCCTGGCGCGTCTCTGCAGCCCCTGCTTCTCCCATGGTCTCCGACACCGCAGCTCTTCCTTCCTTCAGCAGTCATGTGGTACCGCTCATTAAAGTCAGGAATATGTGCATATTCATGACTTTAAAGAGCGGTGCCACGTGATCGCTGCACACAGGTGCCGAAGACCTTGGGAGAAGCAGGGGCTGCAGAGACTGCGCCAGGAGGGGGGTGAGTATATGTGACAGCCGAGCTCACCCTCCCCCGCCAACCTCCTGGCATATATGATTCGAGTATAAGCCGAGAGGGGCACGTTCAGCCTTAAAAAATGGGCTGAAAATCTTGGCTTATACTCGAGTATATGCGGTGTATGTATATATAGCTTCTGAGTCGCATCTATTTTTTCCTTTCAGAGATGCATTGGTAAAAAAATGAGCGCGTTTCATCTGCAAGTCTGTTCACAAACAGTCATGTCTGCTTTCCTTCTGCTGTTCAGTCAGAGGCTGGGGTCACACTTAAGTTCTAGAGTTTAACTCATCTGTTCCATTTTAGAAACAAATTCATGCCCAAAGCTGATCTGCTGCACAACTAATGCAAATGGAACCAAGAGTGGCCTCGTTGATCATTATGGGGTTGGTCTTGGTTTGATTAGGTTTCCTTTTTTAGAATGTAAAAAAAAAAAAAAAAAAGTTCTGCATGATGAGTTTTTTTTAATTCTAAAAACCTACATGGATAAAAACAGTTTCACCATTTTTTTTCATGCTAATTACAGATGTCCAAAAATCATATGTTCACTGTATAAACAGGTTGTTACAATTACATGGTCACAAAATATGTCCATGTTTACTGTAATTGTGTGGCACCTTTATTTTCACAAGTAACTTTGTTGGAAAAACATCTTGGACACAATTTTCAGCACATATATATATATATATATATATATATATATATATATATATATATATATATATATAACTGTGTTCCAAATTATTATGCAAAAAGAGTTTCGGAGTGATAAGGTTAGAATTTTTTGTTTGTCATTTAAACTCATTGATGGTGATGTGTGTCAGGGCTCTTTATATCACTGAAAGCAATTGCAGATACCTGTGCAAATTAGTTTGGCAGGTGTGTTCAATTAAAGGCAAGACTACTTAAGAAGGCTGTTCCACATTATTAAGCAGCCTACATTTTTTGCCAAAATGGGAAAGAAAAAGGATGTGTCGGCTGCTGAGAAGCAACAAATTGTGGAGTATTTAGGTCAAGGCATGACTACAATCAGCATTGCCAAGACACTTCATCGTGATCATCGCACAATCAAGAAGTATGTAGCTGATTCCCAGCACACACGTGTGCGTGCTGATAAGGACAAATTGAGGACTCTTTCCAACAGGCAATTGCGTCAGGTTAAAAGAGCAGCTGCAAAAATGCCTTGTCATAGCAGCAGACAAGTTTTTGAAGCTGCTGGTGCCTCCATCGTCCACCGAACAACAAGATGCAGGGTCCTTCTGAGGTTTGCAGCTGTGCGTAAGCCATCCTGTCGACCACCTCTATCCACTGCACACAAGCAGAAACGGCTCCAGTGGGCCAAACGATACATGAAGACTGACTTCCAAACTGTTTTGTTCACCGATGAGTGCCGTGCAACGCTCGATGGTCTAGATAGATGGAGTGGAGGATGGCTGGTTGATGGACACCCCATGAAAACACGGCTAAGGCGCCAACAAGGAGGAGGTGGAGTAATGTTTTGGGCTGGAATCATGGGGAGAGAGATTGTTGGCCCCTTTAGGATCCCTGAAGGGGTAAAGATGAACTCCATAATCTATGTGGCGTTTCTAAAACAGCACTTCCTGCCATGGTTCAAGAGGAAGAACCGTGCTTTCCGCAGCAAGATCATTTTCATGCATGATAATGCACCGTCTCATGCTGCAAATAACACATCTGTATCTCTGGCTGCTATGGGCATAAAAGAGGACAAACTTATGGTGTGGCCACCATCTTCCCCTGACCTCAACCCCATTGAGAAGCTCTGGAGCATCATCAAAAGGAGTGTCTATGATGGCGGGAGGCAGTTCACATCTAAGCAACAGCTCTGGGAGGGTATTCTGTCCACATGAAAACGATTGAAGCACAAACCATCCAAAAACTGACAAATTCAATGGACGAGAGCGTTCAGAAGCTTCTTTCCAACAAGGGGTCCTATGTGCAAATGTAACATCACACAGAATAAAGTTTTGACTTGAAAACTGTTTGATTTCATTTTGTAATAAGCTGATAATGCTTATAATTTCACAATTGACCATTTTTTTGTTCAAAATAAAAATAAAAAGGTTGAAAACTCTGCTGTGCATAATAATTTGGAACATGCATTTTGAGTGAAAAAGAAGGAAGGAAAATTCCAGCGCGAGAAATGGAAATTTAAAAATCCATTTTATTGTGCCAATGCATATTAAAATTCCAGCAGGTACAGCATACTAGTCGGATGACTGCAGAACAACGCGTTTCGACGCCTCAGGTCTTAATCAGAACATGATTAAGACCTGAGGCGTCGAAACACGTTGTTCTGCAGTCATCCGACTAGTATGCTGTACCTGCTGGAATTTTAATATGCATTGGCACAATAAAATGGATTTTTAATTTTCCATTTCTCGCGCTGGAATTTTCCTTCCTTCTTTTTCACTGTTGATTGACTGCCTGGTCAAGTCCGTGCGCAAGGATTTGGATTCTGCCGGCAGGGCAGTACGGTGAGCTGGATTGTTTTTCTTTTTCTTTTTACCATGCAGTTTGAGTGTTTCATATTTTTCATAGGCAGTTTGTTCAAAAACATTGCAATTATACTAGAATATTAGACGACTGCAATTCATATAGGTAATTTAGAGAAAATTTGAGGAAATATTTTTTGCATAATAATTTGGAACACAGTGTGTGTGTATATATATATATATATATATATATTGGCATGTAGAGATATATCTGTATGGATCACTATATTATGCTTGCAAAGAAGAATGCTATTGAGGTTCTAAGGCTGAGGAAATTCCCTATTACATAAAGGTGCAACTTATGGTTGACTGGCAATCAGTGGAGTAACTAAAGTCCTATGGGCCCAAGTGCAAAATTTAGTCAGATCAATAGACCCCTGTAATAATGTTATCCATCCTGGCCCCTATCCTGGAAGTGTCCCATATCATTTAGTAATACAATAAAAAATACAGTCATGACTAAAAGTGTTGGCACCCAAGAAATTGTTCCAGCAAATAAGCATTTCTCACAGAAAATTACTGCAATTACACAAAAAAAGATGAAAGAAGGCAAATTGGACATAACTTCACCAAAAACCCCAAAATGGGCCAGACAAAATTGTTTGCATCTTCCCAAAATTGTTGGTAAGCCATTTTGTTTCAAGCATGTGATGTTCGTCCAAACTCACCTGTGTCTTGTAACAGGTGTGAGCAATATGAAAATCACACCTGAAACCATATAAAAAAAGGGAGAAGTTGACTCAATCTTTGCATTCTGTGTCTGGGTGTGCAACGCTAAGCACGGTGAACCAAAAGAGAATAGAACTGTCTGAGGACTTGAAAATCACTATTGTTTAAACAGTCTCAAGGTTACAAGTTCATCTCCAGAGATCTTGATGTTCCTTTGATCATGGTGCGCAACATAATCCTCTAGTTTAAAACCCACGGAACTGTAGCAAATCACCCTGAATGTGGATGGCAGAGAAAAATTAATGAAAGATTGCAACACAGTATTGTACGAATGGGGGATAAGCAGTCCTATTCAAGTTCCAAAGAAATTCAAGCTGTCCTGCGGGCTCTGTCAACATTTGAATAAAATGCTATGGTAGGAATCCTAGAAGGACCCCACTGCTGAAACAGAGACATAAAAAAGCTAGACTGCAGTTTGGCAAAATGTACATAAGCAAGTCAGTTTCCTTCGGAGAAAGTGTCTTGTGGACAGAGGAGACCAAGATGGAGTGTTTTTGATAAAGAACATCATTCTATTGTTTACTGAAAAATGAATGAGCTCTAGAAAGAAAAGAACACAGTACCTACAGTCAAATATGATGGAGATTTAAAAATGTTTTGGGGTTGTTTTGCTGCCTTTGGCATTGGGCACCTTGACTGTATGCAAGGTATCATGAAATCTGAAGATTACCAAAGGATTTTGGGTTGCAATGTAGTGCCCAATATCAGAAGGTTTGGTTTACATCCAAGGCTATGGTTCTTATAGCAGGGCAATAACCCCAAACATACTTCAAGAAGCACTCAGAAATGGATGGAAATAAGAGGCTGGAGAGTTCTGAAGCAGTCAGCAATGAGTTTGGATCTAAATCACATTGAACAACTGTGGAGGGACCTTAACATTGCTATTTGGAGAAGGCATCCTTCAAGTATGAGATACCTGGAGCAGTTTGCAAAGGAACATTGGTCCAAAATTTCAGTTGAGAGGTGTAAGAAGCTTGTTGATGGTTATAAGAAGTGATTAATTGCAGTTATTTATTCCAAAGCGTGTGCAATAAAATATTAAGTTGAGGGTGCCAACAATTTTGTCTGACCCACTTTTGGAGTTTTGTGTGAAATGATGTCCAGTATGCCTTTTTTTATCGTTCTTTTTTTTCATTTTGTTCGAATATACACAAATGACATAAAGAAGTGTAATTGCAATAACTTTCTGGGAGAAATACTTCCCTTTCTGGAACAACTTCAAGGGTGCCAAGACTTTCGTCCATGACAGCAAAAAAAAAGGCTGAAAAAAGAAAGCACTTCCGGAGAGGTGAAGGAGACACGTGATGGAAAAAAAAAGGGCAGGCAGCGCATGGAAGTGACGTCATGCGAGGCATGCAACGGGCACGCCGACATCACCTGCCGGCCTCCTACTGCACAGGGCCAATAGTTTCGCCCCTGCTGTTATATTTCTGTCTTCCATATCAGGAGTCCTAAGTTGGAATCCCCACGACTAACAAGCTTCAAAAGTATATTTAGACACAGTATATCTTTGTACCGTGTTAGCCAGTAGATAGAAGAATATTTAGAATTGAGAGTCCTCAGTGGTTGATACCTTTTAATGGCTAACTGAAAAGATGCTAACTATTTGCAAGCTCTTCGAGACTACGCAGGTCTCTTCATCAGGCTAGTCTGGTGAAGAGACCTGAGTAGTCTCGAAAGCTTGCAATGTGTTACCATCTTTTCAGTTAGCCATTAAAAGGTATCAACCACTGAGGACTCTCAATTCTAAATATTCTTCTATTTAGACACATGACATGCGCTAAGAATCAACATATGATTCGACAAGCCAGTGAAAGCGTAAAATCTGTAACATTCAATATTTAGTGGTCACTGCTCACCTGTGCGGTTATCTGTAGGAATCTCCTCTTTACACCATTCATCATCCCTCACATATGTCTCTATAGTATTTTCACATTTCACATCTTTACCCTAAAAAATAAAAATTGTAAAATTAACGGACAGATAAAGAGGTTTGGTGAAATGATGTTGAAGAACGGAAAACATCAAACAGCTCAAGGAAGAGACCTGCAACGAAAAAGATCATCAATTAATAGGACGACCACAAATGACAGCAGAAGTTACCGCAAAGCTGCAGGTCTGTATAAATCCAACCTGTCATCTCCACCAAGTATAAAACATATACCGAATGGCCACATTACTAGAGACACCCATCTAGTAGGGAGTTGGATCTACTAACACTTAGCATGTTAAAGGAGGCAGAAGTGAAGTGATTCAAAGAACCCGAACACCTAAAAAAGGCCCAGAATAGGGTTCTTAGTGGGGTGACAGGTCAAACAACAGTGCCTGATAAAAAAAAAAAATGATTTAACATTAATCTGAATATTGTTGTCATTTCTGTATTAAAATAAGGCCTCCTAAGGCCAAGATCTTGAACCTTAAAGAAACCCTTCTAGCATTTATGACAATAGAACATAATTCATTCATTCATTAGCAATTTGCAAATTAATTTTAACAAGAACCCCCCCTAAGGGTTAAGAGTTTCATTTTCATATAGAGAAGCTCCAATCATAAAATGGCTCTAATTAGTTCGCTATTCAGTGTAAAATACATGTGGATAAAACAAGACTAAACACATCATAGGGGAGATCTCCTGACACCTTCTCTCCATCTACCTGATGATCCAGAGGAACATTGGGATCTTCATCTTTACAGTCCAGTGGATGAAGAGGACGGGGACATCTCTCTGGTGTTGTCCTCTCACTAGATAGATCTGGAGGAAACACATACAGGGACTGAATTCATTCCTTACATACAGATAATTATAGGCCGTGTGTATTTAGTCCTGTCTATTACCTGGTGATGTGAGGGGCTGGGGAACCTCCATCATGACGTCCTTGTACAGATCTTTGTGTCCTTCTAAATACTCCCACTCCTCCATGGAGAAATAGACGGTGACATCCTGACACCTTATAGGAACCTGACACATACAATGATACCGTCATCCCCCGATCCCTCCATAGCGTTACTGTATAATATCCCAGCATTCCCAGCAGTGTCACCTCTCCAGTCAGCAGCTCAATCATCTTGTAGGTGAGTTCTAGGATCTTCTGGGCATTGATGTCCTCATGTATCAGGGGGTGAGGTGGAGGCCCCGTGATTGGGCTCAGGGGTCTTCCCCATCCCTCAGACACAGGGGCCTGACAGCGCCCCCTAGAGGTCTTCTTCACTACTGTGTAATCCTGGTTATGGAGAGACACATTAATAAACCTCACTACAGACATTTCCAGAGTCCTCACCTCTCCAGTTCTGTCCATCTGTTATTCCCATAGATAAGAATGATGTAATGTGACGTCATCAGAATCTCTCACCTCTCCAGTAAGCCGGAAGAGGATCTCTAGGGTGAGGTGCAATATCCTCTCCGCCATCTTGTCCCTGTCCCTATCCATCCTTGTAGGGTCACTCAGGAGAATTCTCTTCTATAGAAGATCTCCACTGAGAGGATCCGATATTGTAGGGACCTGAATGGGGAGAAGATGACGATGTAACATCATAAAGATCCCATGTAAGAAATCTCCGGAGCTGTTACCGGCTTCACATGATCATTACATCCAGTCATGGCCCCGTCCTGCCCCCGGTATAACACACAGTCCCATTATAGTCACATACAGAGGTTTATCCCAGGCTCAGCACTGAGGGGGTTAATGTCCCCTGCCCCCAGTAATGGGGAATCTCCAGCACCTACCTCCACCTGCAGAACCGCACTCCACATATATGGCTGTTCTGTGCGCACAGGACCTGGGATGAGGTCACAGGAGGGGAGGAGCCAGGGGTCACATGATCAGGAGCCTCAGTGTATGCCGGACTCTGCTGTGCTGGTTGTCATGGTGCTGGATGAGGGGAAGGTTGTGTGTGGGGTCAGGAGGGGTTTACAGGGTTGGTGTAGCAGAGCCGTGTGTGTACGAGGTGTACGGAGCGAAGCTGTGTGTGTACGAGGTGTACGAGGTGTACAGAGCGGAGCCGTGTGTGTATGAGGTGTACAGAGTGGAGCGGCGTGTGTACAAGGTGTACGGAGCGGAGCCGTGTGTATACGAGGAGTACGGAGCGGAGCTGTGTGTGTACGAGGTGTACGGAGCGGAGCCGCCTGTGTACGAGGTGTACGGAGCGGAGCCGTGTGTACGAGGTGTATGGAGCGGAGCCGCATGTGTACGAGGTGTACGGAGCGGAGCCGTGTGTACGAGGTGTACGGAGCGGAGCCGCATGTGTACGAGGTGTACGGAGCGGAGCCGTGTGTGTACGAGGTGTACGGAGCAGAGCAGCGTGTGTACGAGGTGTACAGAGCGGAGCCGCCTGTGTACGAGGTGTACGGAGCGGAGCCGTGTGTACGAGGTGTACGGAGCGGAGCCGCATGTGTACGAGGTGTACGGAGCGGAGCCGTGTGTGTACGAGGTGTACGGAGCAGAGCCGTGTGTGTACATGGTGTACGGAGCGGAGCCGTGTGTGTACGAGGTGTACGGAGCAGAGCCGTGTGTGTATGAGGTGTACGGAGCGGAGCCGTGTGTGTACGAGGTGTACGGAGCGGAGCCGTGTGTGTACGAGGTGTACGGAGCGGAGCAGCGTGTGTACGAGGTGTACGGAGCGGAGCTGTGTGTGTACGAGGTGTACGGAGCGGAGCAGCGTGTGTACGAGGTGTACGGAGCGGAGCTGTGTGTGTACGAGGTGTACGGAGCGGAGCAGCGTGTGTACGAGGTGTACGGAGCGGAGCCGTGTCTGTACGAGGTGTACGGAGCGGAGCCGTGTGTGTACGAGGTGTACGGAGCGGAGCCGTGTGTGTACGAGGTGTATGGAGCTGAGCCGTGCATGTACTCTGAGGGGACTACATTATACTGTGTGTGTGTGGGGCTGCAGTACACTATGAGAGGGACTGCAGGATACAATGGAGGATGCAGTATACTCTGAGGGAGGTTGCAGTATACTTTGAGAGGACTACATTATACTGTGTGTCGTGCTTTGTACTCATACTGACAAAATCCCTATTTACATGCCATGCATTTCTGTAAAAGCAATAGAGGCACACATCCCTGGGTTGCCGCTAGACCTGTGGGTGGGGTCAGGTATAAGCACCCTTGACAAACTTTGAGATGGCCCTGTTGTCCCCTCGTTTGCAGATTTGTCCCAACTTTACAAGATTCCCAAAACATGCTTTTATCAGTACCTCCAAAGTCATCATTTTATCCATTCATGTACATTTCCAGCTTGGTGGAGTCCTGACCCATCAGACATGATGCAGATATACTTTAAAGTAGAATATCCCAATAAACATGGATTGTCTCTGTTTTCTAGGACTCTTAATTTGCCAGTGGAGTCGGTTAAACTCCCTTATATGAATGTCTGGGAGAAAGCACCATCGTTCTCATCCACTCCCGAACACTGGTAGACTGCGGCCACATTTAGTAAAATCTGCTTCTCCTGCACTAAACATCTTGAACAACTAAAGAAGATACATATGAACTGGTATCTGACCCCTTATAAAATTTCCAAATTTAGCAAATCATATTCCTCATTATGCTGGAAGTGATGTGGTAAAAAAGGGGATCTGGGTCATGTGTGGTGGTGATGCCCCAAGATGAGAGGATTCTGGAATCGAGTGGCAGACTTAATCAGGACTGATAGGTTTCCCTTTAATCCTAGAGGGGTCCTTGGCAGTCTTAAGTATTGGGTTGGACCTTCTTCCCCCAAACTTAGTTCCATTGATAACCCATGTTTGACAGCGGCCCTTCATAGCTTGGCAAGACACTGGAGAGAAGCTACTACACCCACACAGGAGGAACTCATTGGTAGGATAAATTCTCATTACCTACATGAATGTTGTTTGGATCACTTAATAAAGCAAAAAGAAAGTCAGTCGCCAGTGGGAGATTTGGGAGGCTTCTGGATTGGCGATTTCACACTTAGGATGGTTTTTAATATTTTTTTCTGGTTTTTATGGTCTTTTCATAATGATATTGGTCAAATTGGTATACAAAAATGTTTAAAACAATCCTCATAAAGCTCATTCCACCCCTCCTCTATTATACATTAATTTACCTTTTGTGTCCAATCCCAGCTGCCTTTCCTTCTGTGTGATACTTTCTTTCCTTCCCCTGTCCTATAATATCCAATTTGGAATTAATTTATACTTGTGGTGATAATTTGGACATGACTGCTATATTGATATAATTATATAAATGTGGCGCCCCAGAGGCTCAGTCGCCACAGAGGTACTGCACCTTCTCCTAAGGTGTAGTGCCCCACCACCTAGGTAAGTTGGGAACTCCTTTCCACGCTCCAACACTTGCACCCCACACACAGGATAGTTCAGCAGGACCAGATTGCGGCTTCATGCTTAGAGGGTAGCAGAGCACCTTTCGTGGTTCCTGGCTTCGTAACACGAGATGTGCTGGGAGGTGGGTGGAGTTGAGATATATAAAAGAGTGGGAAAGTGTAGGATTACAGGTTCAGTCTGGCGGGATGTCAGGCGAGAGGAGAGAGGACAGTCAGTCAGGAGAGTTTGAGGATGGGTCCGAGAGGGAAGGAGATCCCTAGAAGAGGGAGAGAAGAAGGAGTGCTGCAGCTGCCTCAGTGACCTGAGCCAGCTGGAACGGGAAAGGAACAGAAGGAGAAAGACGTAGAACTGCAACCTAAGCTTCCATAAGAGAGAGAAGGAATAGCGCGGAACGAAGGAGTAGGAGAACAGAGAGGAGTTGTGGGTTGGAAGAGGAACCCTGCCTATAGGTTCTCAGCGCAAGGCCGGGGCCCGATCCCCGAGGTTGTATGGACACTTATGGTTCTGCAGCAGACACCGGTGGAGTAGTTGGCTGTAAATGCACTACTCCCATATAAGACTTGGGGCACAACATCAGCTGAATAGAGAGCCAGGACTCTGGAGAAAGGAGTCCCCGATAGAGGCTACAGCTGTCTGTCATACAAGTAGAGTTGTTAGGAACATCTGACAGGAGGAACTTCAGAGTACCACGGTACTGGAGCTCTTCACACTAAAATGCGCAATAGAGGAGTCGCTCAGGAAAGGTACATGTTGGCGGAGTGTTGGAGAGGAGAATCCTGACTTGCCCGGGAGGTTGATTGAGTCTCTGCCCCAGAGGACACGGCACGGAGGCAGGCACCAGTGTGTACCGCGATCTGTGAGTAAAGCTTTGGAACTACAAGCCCTGGTGTCTTCCATTCCTTTGTGCGCTAACACTGTCAGCACTGCCACATCTGGGTACCAACATTCCTCACACCGCCTGCGCCTATTCTCATCTATTGCAACTACACTGCCCTGGGGTTGCAGCTTCACCTGTGGGGAGCTACACCATCTATGCTGCAACACACCATCAGCCCCAGTGGATCTGCACGCAGCGTTGGCTTAACATCTTGCTTGCCAAGCACCACAGGTGGCGTCACAAACTATTCCATTCCATTACACCATTCACATCCCCGCCATTGACTTGGGCGCCCAGGGCCATGGACCGGGTCACCGCTGCTGTGACACATCCCACTGACACCGGCCCGGTACCGAGTATCCCGCAGCCCTGGGAGGGTGACCCAACTTGGCGTCACGAACAGGATGACGAGACCCGATGCCATCGGGTTCTGTGTGCCTGAGATTTGTTGGACTTTATACTTTTGAAAATTTGCAGAAGACCTGATTTGATAGACTGTAATATGGACATTAGAAATGGCCGCTGGCGCGGAGAAGAAGGGCGTGAAGAGATGGGAGGTCCTAACAAAAGACTGCGAAGAGTATTGGGCCTTCCCTGCCTGAATTACTGTGTGACAGCAACATGGCCCACCCCCCCGAGGGGTTCGTATACTGGCTTAGTATGGAGGCGCTGGAAGAAGACGCCTCCCCCGGAAGGAGGGGCAGAAGAAGCCAGTGGCGGGAAAGGGGCCGAGGCAGGAAGAAGAACGCCAGAACGCCATTTTGGAGAGTGAGGGAAGGAGGCCTGCGGAGCGCGGGGAAATGGATCTCCCTGGCGCCATGGCTGACGGCTCCAACCCGAGCTCCGGAATGAACCGCCAGCAGCTAGAAGACGAACTTGCTTGAACTGACCGCCAGTCTGCAGCTGAGGCAGGAGACCTTAGAGCAGCTGAGACGGCAGCAGGCCCAGGAGGGGCCTACACCTGCGGTACCCGCACAACCGGTACCTAGTGCCGCTGCACCGGACTGTCCTCCGGCAGCGTTGATTTTCACCTCCACGCTGTCCGTGCGGCTGAGCGTACCGGAGGACCCGAGAGCTGAGACCCTGCTTCCGCCCGGACCTGTCACGGCTGCGCAGGTCCCGACTGAAACCCCTGCGGACCCAGAGCTGCCATCGGCCTCACACCCACGCCCGGACCAACCATTCCGGTGGATATCCCTTCAGCTGCCCACCATCATGAGCCTTCACCGGAGCAGAGACCGCACCGCCAGGAGGCCTCAGGTATGTCAGATGTTCCTTCACCTGGGAAGGCCCTGGGGTGCACCATGGCTGCAGCGGCTGGCCAGGTCGTGCTAGACCTGGTCTGGGACCGGGATGGTTGTCTCCAAGGGGAAACAGCGGAACCCTTGATGGTGGCACCGCGGTGTAAGGCAAGCTTGGAGCGGCCCCGGGAAGAGCAGGAGGCAGAGGAGAACTGGGCAGGGTGTCGGGACACTATCCGGCAGCAGGCAGCTGAATACCGAGAGAGGGGACAGCGCCGGCTAGCGATGCTAGGCCCAGATCTGGACCACAAGGAGAGGGCCCGCGCTGGTCACTACGGCCCCCGGGATGCAGCTGGATGGGGGCAAGTGCTGAATGTGAACAAAGAGAGGGGTTTTGGATTTTTTGCGGACCCCCAGAGAATCAGTGACTTGTTCTTTAACAGACGGGATGTCGAGTCACATCTGAGGAAGGGACATCCTGACAGAGACCTGCGGCCTGGGGAGTATGTGACATTTACCCGGCATGAGGGGCTCAGAGGGTGGTATACCCTGAATGTACGTCGCATTCCAGAAGAGCTTATTGAGAGGTACAAGCCAAAGCAACCTGTTGCTGCCCCTCCACCCACCGTTGCCACCCAAACAGCTCAGTTACCTGCTTCCAGGAACCAGGCTGCTCCTGCATCAGCTCCAGTCCGGTGGCCCAAACCAAAGATCCCTGGCTTGACACCGTGGGAAGAGGAGTACGTAAAGATTGTCAGCGACTACCTTGAATCTGGGGGCAGTTCCAGTTCAGCTTCCAGAACCCCAGGAGGGGACCACAATTAGAAAAATTTAAATCTCGTTACCCAGGAGGGTTTATTTGCACCAGTTGTGCCTTTTTGTTCATCATGTTTTTGTTTTTCTGGTAGCACTTTTGTTGCCCTGTTTTGATTGGCAGCATTTTTCAATTTTGAACTAGCGATCATGAACTTAAAGTGATCCAAAAACTTTTACCTGTAAATAGTTGCACCTCTTTAGGTGCCCTCTCTTGGTTTTACATATAAAGACACTTTGCGAAGCTGATGTTTTGCATGGACACTTTTTGAAGATGATGTCTACCTCAAAGGACACTGTAAGAGATCCCGGCTGGGAGCGGTGTCCAGCACTTACAAGAATAATTGTTGAATGTTTTACCATAAAGTATTTGATAATGTGTTTTATAAGAGTATTAGTAACTGAGAAATGGCTTTTATAGAAGAATTAGGAATGTCTGATATAGAGATGAGTGATGTGAATAAAGAATTGAAAGTGACAGGTGATGGACCAGGTACTTGCGGTCAGCGTCTTGCGTCTAGAAGAGAGAATAATAATAAAGAAATGTGTTACAGAGAATAGCACTTTGAATTGAGACTTGCACTTAGAATTAAAAATTTTAGATAATTTAAGATAGAATTGTTTGGAGCGTTCAAGATGAGTACCTCCTATACTAGGAAGATTAGTCTAAGAAAAGTTTGTTCTGCATTGCAAAATTTTTGTATGTTCCTGTACTGTCAACTTTGTTGTCTTGCAGCCCGCGGATGTGCTGTGTTTAACGGGGGGTATGTGGCGCCCCTGAGGCTCGGTCGCCACAGAGGTACTGCACCTTCTCCTAAGGTGTAGTTCCCCACCACCTAGGTAAGTTGGGAACTCCTTTCCACGCTCCAACACCTGCACCCCACACACAGGATAGTTCAGCAGGACCAGATGTGGCTTCATGCTTAGAGGGTAGCAGAGCACCTTTCGTGGTTCCTGGCTTCGTAACACGAGATGTGCTGGGAGGTGGGTGGAGTTGAGATATATAAAAGAGTGGGAAAGTGTAGGATTACAGGTTCAGTCTGGCGGGAGGTCAGGCGAGAGGAGAGAGGACAGTCAGGAGAGTCTGAGGATGGGTCCGAGAGGGAAGGAGATCCCTAGAAGAGGGAGAGAAGGAGTGCTGCAGCTGCCTCAGTGACCTGAGCCAGCTGGCACGGGAAAGGAACAGAAGGAGAAAGACGTAGAACTGCAACCTAAGCTTCCATAAGAGAGAGAAGGAACAGCGCGGAACGAAGGAGTAGGAGAGCAGAGAGGAGTTGTGGGTTGGAAGAGGAACCCTGCCTATAGGTTCTCAGCGCAAGGCCCGGTCCCCAAGGTTGAATGGACACTTATGGTTCTGCAGCAGACACCGGTGGAGTAGTTGGCTGTAAATGCACTACTCCCATCTAAGACTTGGGGCACAACGGCAACTGAATAGAGAGCCAGGACTCTGGAGAAAGGAGTCCCCGATAGAGGCTACAGCTGTCTGTCATACAAGTAGAGTTGTTAGGAACATCTGACAGGAGGAACTTCAGAGTACCACGGTACTGGAGCTCTTCACACTAAAATGCGCAATAGAGGAGTCGCTCAGGAAAGGTACATGTTGGCGGAGTGTTGGAGAGGAGAATCCTGACTTGCCCGGGAGGTTGATTGAGTCTCTGCCCCGGAGGACACGGCACGGAGGCAGGCACCAGTGTGTACCGCGAACTGTGAGTAAAGCTTTGGAACTACAAGCCCTGGTGTCTTCCATTCCTTTGTGCGCTAACACCGTCAGCACTGCCACATCTGGGTACCAACATTCCTCACACCGCCTGCGCCTATTCTCATCTATTGCAACTACACTACCCTGGGGTTACAGCTTCACCTGTGGGGAGCTACACCATCTATGCTGCAACACACCATCAGTCCCAGAGGATCTGCACGCAGCGTTGGCTTAACATCTTGCTTACCAAATACCACAGGTGGCGTCACAAACTATTCCATTCCATTCCACCATTCACATCCCCGCCATTGACTTGGGCGCCCAGGGCCACGGATCGGGTCACCGCTGCTGTGACACATCCCACTGACACCGGCCCGGTACCAAGTACCCCGCAGCCCTGGGAGGGCGACCCATAAACAAGTTTTTTTCTGTTATTATAAGATTTTTTTGAATAAAAAAATGTGTTAAAAAAAAGAATCTACCGGCAGTTTACCATTCAGTGCATATGATTACCATCCACAGTTTGGTACTTTTAGCTGGTGAGAGGCTTCAGGAGTTCCAGAGGAGGAAAGTTTTGCTTCATCACTCTCCTCAGTGTGGTGGGAGGTTCTGAGTAATTTGAAGATTATGAGAGACAGGTACAAATGTACGGCTGACAGAAAACGCTTGCCAGGGCCGCACCAGAATGTGAATGACTTTGTTTGGTTGTTTACCAGGAATATTAGGTTGAAGGTTCCTTTATGGAAGTTGGGACTTAGATTTATTGGTCCCTATAAAATAACCGCCATCATTAATCCAGCAGAGTTTCGTCTTGAGCTACCTCAGGCCCTTAAAATTCACATTGTTTTTTTCAGGTCTCTACCGCCATCCCCAATAATGGTTGTTGGAAATCTAGAGTTTCAGATTTCAAGGATTGTAGACTCTCACCTCCAACATTGTTCCCTACAATACTTAGTGCACTAGAAGGGTTAAAATTAGATGGATTTCTTTTGGGGGCGAGGAACTATAGGGCTTTTCCAGAGCTTTAGTACTAACAGTAATATGGTATATTTACATTACATGATGGACCGTTTTGGATCACATTTATCCTGTGCGCTACACTGAGCTCTTTCATCGGAGTTGACATCTAGCTCTCTGAATGACGTGATTCAGATGAAACCTCCAAGGGAGCCATTCACTATAATGAGGCAGCAGAGGTATTCTGTACTCCTATAAAGAAAATTCCAGACATATTGTATGCATAGATTGAAGGTAGTTGTATCATGTGACAGTTCCAGCTGTGATATCATGTGACATTCTATCTGACTATATAAATTTGGACAATACAATAAGAAACTCCCAAGTCATAAGAAAAACAAATAAATTGTTGGCAGCAAATTATTAAGGATACTCTCCAAGTGTGTGACAACAGAGCTTCTTTATTCAGGAACAATCAGGAACAATAAGCTTAATATAAGATCAGGAATAAATCATTTGTGTGTCTCTATCTGTGCAGAATCTACAGCAGGCTGCTTCTCTCATACACAGACACAGGAAATACAGTGATATGCTATCCCTGTGTGAGCCCCTAAGAGGTTTTTTTTGTTCTAACTTTATAAACAGCATACAAATCTAGGAACTAAACACTCATATACAGGAATGGAGTTGTTGCACCAAACACATTCCAACAGAAATGGAGTGCTGACTTCATAAATATAAGAAAAGTACATTTTATTAATCCCCATCAATAATTAAAAAGAATACATAAGAGGTGTACTTAAAGAAGGAAACATCAAAAGTCACCCAGGGAATGGTCAGAAAAATTGGGCTACCAAGGTTCAGAGAAATCGTTTGTAACAAATGTATGCCCAGATATACCGGGTCTATCACATGGGAGTTCCTATTGACACTATAGTAGTGCACCTATGGAGAAGTATCTCCAAGGGTGTCAGACAAATGTATATACGGTGCATCCATAACATGCTAGTCTTTCTATCCCTGCACAAGCAGTGTAGATAGGTGACTCATATAAGTGTAACCCATATGATAACTAAATCCCCATGCTCACAGTGCATTGGAGATCGTTATCACCTGACCGCACATCACCTGATCATGTGTGACTAGAGTTGAGCAAAACAGGTTGGCCAGATTCATAAGTCGCCGACTTATGCCAAAGTCGGGTTTCGCCGACCGAAACCCGACCATAGCGTGAAGTCGGCCATGCGGTCGGCAAATCGAGCGCCAAAGTCGGATTTCCCAGAATGCTTGCAGGTGCCTTTTTTTCAGCCAATAAGCAAGGACGTACACAGTGGGCAACGAGATGACATGTGCAGCGTCCACCACCATCGTAGAGAAGGGCATTGCAGTGATTGGCTTCCTTTGGGGGGCATCTTAGTGTCTATAAAAGCCCTGACTGCCGACCTCCATTTTACTTCTGCCGATCTTAACAGTAGGGAGAGGTTGCTGTTTATCAGTAGGGAGAGAGTTAGGGCTGTAAAGATATAAGAAGTTCTTATGTTCTTGTGTGCAGCAGCGCTGGTTATTAGGCTGCCTAATAGCTGTATTGCTGTGTGTACACTGCTGTGCAGACTGCTTTTTACACAGCACTAATAGTTTTATTCTTTTTTCTGCAGTTACTGACCGTTCATTTTTTCCCACATCGTATAGAGCTAGCTGTACACTCCTTACACACTACCGTGTACCGGCTGGTATCACAGACAAATACATGCTAACTATCTGTGTGTGACTCCGGAAATAAATACGGAGATTTAAATTTTCCCCTACACCGTATACAGCTGTACGCTCCTCATACAGTACCGTATATCTGCTGTTTGTATTATGGTCAAATCCATACTGAGTGAGCGTCTGTGTGTGACTCCGGAAATAAATACGGAGATTTAAATTTTACCCTACACCGTATACAGCTGTACACTCCTCATACAGTACCGTATATCTGCTGTTTGTATTACGGTCAAATCCATACTGAGTGAGCGTCTGTGTGTGACTCTGGAAATAAATACGGAGATTTAAATTTTCCCCTACACCGTATACAGCTGTATGCTCCTCATACAGTACCGTATATCTGCTGTTTGTATTACGGTCAAATACACACTGAGTGAGCGTCTGTGTGTGACTCTGGAAATATATACAGAGATTTAAATTTTTCCCTACACCATATACAGCTGTACGCTTTTGATACAGTACCGTATATCTGCTGTTTGTATTACGGTGAAATCCATACTGAGAGGTGTTGAGCATGCGTCATCGTCTGGCTCCAGAAGGCCTGGAAGGCTCCCTTTTCTGGGAGTATGTAAACCGCTTTTAAAGCCGGAGCATCAGGAACAGGTTTTGGCTTACATTGCCGAAACAGCCTCCAGCTCTATCGCCTCCTCTTCTGAAGTTTCAAAAACTGCAAGCACTGAGTCGTCAGTGCAGGCTCCTGGTCAGGAACAACACCTTTCCTTGTGTCCTTCACCCCCACCAAAAGTGAAGGAGGCGGCAGGCCACGCTTCAGTTTACTCCCTGGAGCTCTTTTCACTTACCATGCCTAAGTTATCAAGTGAAATCCTGAATTCCCCGGTGCAAGATGAATATGACATGGAGTGCACTGCTGCACAGCCAGTGCTATATGATTCTGCTGGTACATTCACCCAGAGCACTGCATTACTGAGCAAGATTCTGACCCTGATGAAACTCAGGTGCCCCTTCCCGCATACTATACCACCTTACATGGTGACACAGAGGAAGATGCAGATGAAATTGAAGAGGAGGTGATGGATGACCCAGTTGTTGACCCGGATTGGCATCCATTGGGGGAAGAGGTTGTCGCTGGCAATAGCTCAGAAGAGGAGGAGGATCCGCAGCAGGTATCGACATCCCAGCTGCGGTTAACTGGCAGGCTGGTAGCAGTCCAAAAACATGTTAAAAAAACAAAAAGAGTTGCATGACAGCTTGACCAGACGGTCAAATTAGCACAGCGTGCAAGCCCTGAAAATATTTCCCACAGTAGGAAGAGTGCAGTGTGGCACTTTTTTGACCAAAATCCTGTTGATGAGGCAAAGGTTATCTGTAAGAAGTGCGGAAGGACCTTTAGCCGAGGAAAAATCTCCGAAATTTGAATACAAGTTGCATGCTTAAACATGTAAACACCATGCACTTGCAAGCGTGGAAGGACTACAAAATCTCAGGTAGCACACATGCACCTGCTCCGACTGAAGGTAGCCAGCAACGCTACATCGCTTCCTCCATTGTAAGCCCACCGGTTAGCGCACCACCAGCAAGAAATGTTGAGGTGTCGTCGCAAGGCCAAAGCAGTCAGGGAATCAATATGTTTTTGCAATGAAAGACTGAATCTAGGCCATCACCACCACCACCACCATCACCAACCCCCTCTCAGTCCACCATGTCCACCGCTAGTTCCACGATATGCAGCTCTCAAGCCCAGCTCACACTAGCAGAGACTCTGAGTAGGACAAGAAAGTACTCATCCTCTCATCCACATACACTGGCTTTGAATGCCTACATTGCCAAACTGATCTCATTAGAGATGATGCTCTTCCGTTTGGTTGAAAGTGCAGCGTTCCAAGAGCTCATGGCCTACGCTTTCCTATGGCCTACCTAGTCGGCACTTCTTTTCTAGAAAAGCCATCCCTGCCCTCCACCTGCATGTGAAAGACCGCATTGTCCATGCACTCAAACAATCAGTGAGTGGAAAGGTGCATCTCACAACAGATGCATGGGCCAGTAGGCATGGCCAGGGCCGTTACGTGTCCATCACTGTGCATTTGGTTAATCTGGTGGATGCAGGGTCCACAGGGGACAGTGGAGGTGGGACAGTGCTGCCTAGCCCATGGTATAGGCAACAGTTGGCTGCAGGCGTTCGACCCTCCGCCTCCTCCAGATGCGAATGCTCGTTGCCAGAGCGCAGTCGCACGAGCACTCCATCCGCAGCTGCCAGTGTTGCACACGAGGTATCCCACTGTCGAACAGCTAGTGGTAAGCATCAGCAGGCTGTTTTAAAGATGATGTCTTTGGGCGACAACAGACACACCGCGGAGGTATTGGCCGACTACTTGCAGCGAGAAACTGAGTCATGGCTGAGCAGTCTACATCTTGAGCCAGTCAAGGTAGTCAGAGATAACGGATGTAACTTTGTGGCGGCAAAACCCTGGCAAAACTCAAGACACATACCTTGTCTGGCTCACACCTTGAACCTGGCGGTGCAGTGCTTCATAATAATTATCCGGAGTTACTAGCCCTGCTCCATAAGGTGCAAAGACTGGTCTCGCACATCCGTCGCTCGGCCGTACACTCCAGTCGTATGCAGAAGCTGCAGCGATTGCTTCACCTCCCCAAGCACCGCCTAATCACAGACGTTGCAACAAGGTGGAACTCCACCATGCACATGGTTGAGAGGCTGTGCGAACAGAGGCAGGCTGTAATGCATTGGTGGGAGGATACACGGGCAGGCAGTTTGAGGGCAGACATTGAGTTGTTGGGTGTGCAGTGGTCAAAGCTGAAAGACCTCTGTAAAGTCCTTCAGTGTTTTGAGGAATGCACATGGCTGGTAAGCGCAGACGATGCCATCATAAGCATGAGCATCCGACTTATACGTCTGCTCATGCAAACTTTGACGCACATTAAGGATCAGGCATCTATAGGGGAGGAGGAGGAGGGAAGCCTTGATGACAGTCAGGCATTGTCTGCTCAGGGAACTGTCCTGGACGAGGTGGAGGAAGAAGAGGAGGATGAGGGGGATGATTATTTTGGGGAGGAGGATGCTTCTCAGGGGGCAAGAGAAAATGTTGGCTTGCCAAGGTTAGGTACAGGGTTTGTGCGTGACTGGAGGGATGTGGATTGGGCAGAAAGTGCTCCTCCACCTACCACTGGCAGTGCATCATTGACTCCTGGAACATTGGCCCACATGTGTGATTATCTCTTGCGGATCCTAAAAAGGGAACCCCGCATTGCCAAAATTATGAAGGATGACGACTACTGGTTGGCCAGCATCCTCAATCCACGCTATAAAGGCAAATTACAGAACATCATGCCACAGGAGAACCTAGAGCTAATATTGGCGAACAAGCAACTCTGGTAAACCGTTTGATAGAGGCATTCCCAGCACACAGCAGCGGTGCAGGTTCTACCACGAGCCGTACTGGGCAACATGGAAGAGGTGTTCGTGGTGCACACAGCCGAAGTGGTGTTGGAGACAGGGGTTTCATGACCATGTTGTGGATTGATTTCTCGAGTACCGCTCACACGACTGGTAATACTGAATCGATTGCAACAGACAGGAGACAGCAGTTGTCAACTATGGTTCAAAATTACCTCTCCTCCCCTATCGATGTTCTCCCTCACAGTTCATTCCCCTTTGACTACTGGGCCTGTAAACTGGACACCTGGCCTGAATTGGCACAATATGCCTTACAGGAGCTCGCTTGCCCTGCTGGTAGTGTGGTATCAGAAAGAGTCTTCAGTGCTGCTGGATCAATCTTGACAGAAAGGACAGGGCTATCGACCCAAAATGTAGGTGATCTCACCTTCATTAAAATGAACCATGCCTGGGTTTCAAAGGATTTTGGGCCACCTTCCCCTGATGACACATAGGTTGCCAGCAAAATGGCTCGCTTTGTCCTCCTCTTCCTCCAACTTCTCCAATTCCTCCATTTGCAGCTGCTGAACGTCCAGCCTACACCTCAACATATGCCAGTTTTTCCACCTCCCTAACTGGGTTGTACCCCCCCACAACTTTAGCCAAATAACCCAGTTTTCAATGCGTTACTATTATTATAAAGTAAATTAAGGCTGACAAGCTTAAGTAATAAGAATTGATGTCGCTGAAATGGGCACTGTAGGTGTGTTTACTGTCCTCTACTCACTGCCGACTTTTATTCCCCATTGACTTGCATTGGGGTCGGGTTTCGGTCGGAACTCCGACTTTTGCCGATAGTCGGCCGATTTCGTTCGACTCGACTTTTGGTAAAGTCAGGTGGTCCGAAACCCGACTCGACCCTCCCGGAGGCAAAGTCGCTCATCTCTATGTGTGACATATCATCACCATAGAGATAGCGATGATGTGACGACAAGGTCCTATAATATCAAAATAGAAAATATATGTAAAATAAAAGATAACAGAACAAAGGAAGGGAAAGAACCAGCGGAAGAGGAAAAGAAAAGAATATATTGAATTGTCATGCAAAAAAAGAGAGAACAGAGGGGAGAAAAAAACTAGCGGATATCACACCAACCCAAAGCACCGCCTTCTACATACTACAAGTCATCCCCTCTCGCTAATATCCCATTAAATGGTGATCTAAAATTAAAAAACAAACCATTAAAAAAACATACCATTTTAAGAAGCAAGCCAGGATATACAAATAGCATTATTATAAACATCCAAGAATATTATATTCCATATTGAACCCCATTGGATATTGAACCCCAGAGAATCCAATTCATAAATCCAATGAAGCTCCTTTTTTAAAGTTCTTAATCTTATCTTATAGGTCAGGTCATTCTGCATGTGGCGATCCCAAATATATATAAATATATATTTTACATAAATATACCTGTTTATTGGTTTAATATTTTTTTCATTTATTTATTTTATGATTTTTTTTAAATATTTTTACTTTTCCCTTAGTCCCTCTATGAGACTTTAACGTTTTGTTCTGGTATAATGCATTGCCTGTGCACAAGTATTGCAATGTTTTATACCTGTCAGTGCTGCACTGACAGAAGCCTCTTAGACCATGCTCTGAGCATGATCTAACACAGGAGTCTCAAACCCCATAGGCACCGGAGCTCCAGTGATGATCACGGCCCTGTCCTGGGGGCCAACGTCAGCGATTCTATTCAGTTGAATAGAAAACAGTCCTTGGATGCACGTTCAATTGAAATGTATTGTGGCACATACAACAGCTTTCAGGGCAGCAATACCAATACGAACCAACGGCAATTCAGACGCTGCCAGCTGACGTCGGCAGGCCGGCACGGGCAGCGTGTTACATCAATGCCATGCGCTGCCTAGGCTGCAGAGGAAAAGAGAACACTGTTCGCCGAGGTAGCCGAGGTCAGGTGAGAAGGATTTTCTATAATGTGTATGTGAAGCGTTGCTCAATTGAGGAAAGATGCTGAACAGCATGGTGACATTAATGCAATATGGGGACCAGAATGGTCACATTACTGTAAAATGGGGACCAAGATGGGCACATTACTACAAGATGGGGAAACTACCACAAGATGGTGACACTACTAGGAGATGTTAGTCAGAATTACTATATGGTGCTAATTGTAAGACAAGATTACTATATGTAGCCAATTAGGGGACAAAAAAAGGAAATAAAAACTGTGAACATGTAAGAAAAAAAAAATCAAAATACAGTGTGAAAGTTTTATTTTTTTACAATAAAACTGCTGTTTTATGTATAAACTAAAGTAAACTAATAAGTGCACATTGGATATCGCCGCACCCGTAATAACCCAAGCTATAAAACTCTACCATAACTCATACAATGAATGCTATTTAAAACAATAAAACATACAACAAGCCAAAAATCTTTTAAAAAATTATCAAAAAGTGTAAACACTAAACATGTTATCGCTAAAAATGACATCTCATCCTGCAAATGCAGCCCTTCAAATTCACATTTTTTCTACGAGCATCCCATATACTCAGCCGAGTTTGAGACCTCTGGTCTAACAGGTGTGCCGTAGCTGGGTGACCCGGATGTCATGACGACCTCAGGTTGCCATGACAACTAAAATGCCCAGGGCAGTGTGAGCGCCGCTCCTGGCACTTACAGCCGAGGCTTGGTTTTCCTTTACGCTGGGAGCTTACGGCAAACGTGTGGACACTGCTCTTGTGCCTGCATGATTGCCATGATGTAAATTTACGTCATTTTGCGGGAACCCCTTCCTAATCATGACAAAAATATACAGTACATGAAATGTTGTGAAGGGGTTAATTATTGCTGCATGTGTATTATTTGGATGCTAATTGCTTTTCAATATCAAATGCTCCTTGGTAATTGTATACATTTTCTAATACTCATTTAGTGCTCTAAAGTGCTTTTACTTTCATTTTTAGCATGTGACTTTACTAGATTATAACTTGAATTTTTCCAAGTAAAAAGTATCAATAAAATGATTACTTCCCTTCATGAATTATCTGATGTGCAACAAGACGTGCTTTCCAAATAAAACATTTCCCACATTCTGAACAGGAAAATGCCTTCTCACCTGTGTGAATTATCTGATGTCTAACAAGTTTTGATTGTTTACTATACATTTTCCTACATTCTAAATATGAAAATGGCTTCTCCCCTGTGTGAATTCTTTGATGTGTAACAAAATTTCTTCTTTTTTGACTAAAACATTTCCCACATTCTGAACAAGAATAGGGTTTCTCCCCTGTGTGAATTCTCCGATGTTTAATAAGATTTGTTTTCCACTTAAAATATTTCCCACATTCTGAACATGAAAAAGGCTTCCCCCTTAGGTGAGCTATTTGTTGTTTAACAGCTCTTCTGGGATTTGACATTTGTATAATGGTCTTTGATGAAGCAGAAGGACTTCTTGAATAGGATAAGATGATAGATCTTTGCTGTAAACAGCGGGATGTGTATTTAGCATAATAGCATATTCATCACATGTATCGGATATGATATGTATATGATATGTATATGATAACTTGACCATGTGCTATAAAATTTGAAAATATCAGATTTCCCTCTGATCTCCTGGTACAGTCATCTGCAAAGAAAAAGAATGATTTTATTATTTATTCTTTATCTTCAAATGATATTAATATTTATATTATATATTTTATAACTTATGCTTACAACTTGCAATTCAATTTAATTACCAACTGACTAAAACAGTAGCACAAGTAGCAGACACTAATTGATTATGATGTTAGGACACTAGGTTGTTTTCTTTCAATTTTTCACTGTTGAAGCTTTCTTCTCTGTAGGTTTATATGTCAATGTGCCCCTCACCAATCTTTTCCAGTTACATGTTCGGAAGAGTCTCATAAAGGAGGCCTTAGGCCTCAATTACATATACTTTTTTGGTCATAAGTGAAGAAAATTACTTTTTCAGCAAGCCAGATGCATTTGCTGGAAAACTGTAAAAAAAAGTTCCAAATGCAGTGAAATTGTCATTATGATTCTCCAGGTCATTACAAGTTCGTAGATACCAAACATATATAGGTTCTTTTTTAAATGACAAAAAATTTTCCAAAATTTGTAAATGGGGTTGTTCTGGGTTTGATTAGGTTTCCATTTTTACAATAAAAAAAAAGTTCCGTACGATGCATTTTTTTTTAATTCTAAAAACTTACATGGATGAAAACAATTTCAACAGTTTTATTTACGCTAATTACAGATGTCCAAAAATAATATCTTCATAGTATTAAACAGGTTGCTACGATTACATGGTCACAAAATATGTTCATGTTTACTGTAATTGTGTGGCACCTTTATTTTCACAAATAACCTTGTGTCAAAAACATCTCTGACAATAACTTTTCAGCACTTACAATAATATACTGGTATGTAGAGATATACAGTTGTACTCAAAAGTTTACATGCCCCGACAGAATTTTTGCTTTCTTGGCCTTTTTTCAGAGAATATAAATGATAACATCACACCTTTTTCTCCATTCATGGTTAGTGGTTGGGTGAAGCCATTTATTGTCAAAGTACTGTATTTTTTTCATTTTAAATCATAATGACAACCCAAAACATCCAAATGACCCTCATCAAAAGTTCACATCCCCTGGTGACTTTGGCCTGATAACATGCATAGAATTGACACAAATGAGTTTGAATGGCTACTAAAGGTACTGTAATCATCCTCACCTGTGACCTGTTTGCTTGTAATCAGTGTGTGCATAAAAGCTGAGTGAGTTTCCGGGATCCAGACAGACTCTTGCATCATTCATCTAGCCATTGATGTTTCTGGATTGTGAGTCATAGGGAAAGCAAAAGAATTGTCAACAGATCTGTAGTAAGAGTTATTTTTAATGGATTAAACACTCCAGTTAATTATTTTAATTATTGATATGGTTTAAATCAGATATAGATTATATATATATATATATTAGCTGAAGAGCTCGGCATTGCCTGGGTATAGTAACTAACTACGGTTAGTTATAACAAATTATGAATATATATATATATATATGCATATATATTTATATATATATATATATATATAAAGCTGAGTGTAGAGCCCTGCCCACTCCGCATAGCCACATTCACTATAATATCCTACATCATCCCGTCAGCCAGAGCTACCGGACTACTACCCCTAATATCCCACATCGTCCTGTCAGCCAGAGCCACCGGACTACTAATATCCCACATCATCCCGTCAGAGCCACCGGACAACTAATATCCCACATCATCCCGTCAGCCAGAGCCACCAGACTACTACCCCTAATATCCCACATCGTCCCGTCAGCCAGAGCCACCGGACTACTACCCCTAATATCCCACATCGTCCCGTCAGCCAGAGCCACCGGACTACTAATATCCCACATCATCCCGTCAGAGCCACCGGACAACTAATATCCCACATCATCCCGTCAGCCAGAGCCACCAGACTACTCCCCCTAATATCCCACATCATCCCGTCAGCCAGAGCTACCGGACTACTACCCCTAATATCCCACATCGTCCCGTCAGCCAGAGCCACCGGACTACTATCCATAATATACCACATCATCCTGTCAGCCAGAGCCACCGGACTACCCCTAATATCCTACATCATCCCGTCAGCCAGAGCCACTGGACTACTACCACTATCCCACATCATCCCGTCAGAGCCACCAGACTACTACCCCTAACATCCCACATCATCCTGTCAAAGCCACCGGACTACTACCACTAATATCCCACATCATTCCGTCAGAGCCATCGGACTACTACCCCTATTATCCCATATCATCCCATCAGAACCACCAGACTACTACCCCTAATATCCCACATCATCCCATCAGCCAGAGCTACTGGACTACTACCCCTAATATTCCACATCATCCCATCAGCCAGAGCCAATGGACTACTACCCTCAATATCCCACATCATCCCATCACCCTGGGGTTAGCACCAGAGCACTGAGTGGAACAGTCCAAACTTCCATACCGGGGATCCCTTTTAGAGAGGCCTGGCATCAGATTTTCCCTGACCGCCATACCAATGATCCCTTTAATAGAAGCCTGGGGTGAGAATCAGAGCGCTGAGGGAATTTACCCTAACTTCCATACCGGAGATCCCTTTAAGAGAGGTCTGGGGTCAGCACCAAAGCACAGAGTGGATTTTCCCTCACTTCCATATTGGGGATCCCTTTAAGAGGGGCCTGGGGTCAGAATCAGAGCGCATAGTGGATTTGCCCTCACTTCCATACCGAGGATCCCTTTAAGAGGCTCTGGGGTCAGAACCACAGCGCTGAGTGGAACAGTCCTAACTTCCATACCGGGGATCTCTTTAAGAGGGGCCTGGGGTCAAAACCAAAGCACTGGATGGATTTGCTCTGACTTCAATACCAATGAGCCCTTTAATAGAAGGCTGGGGTCAGTATAAGAGCGCTGAGGGATTTGCCCTGACTTCCATACCGGAGATCCCTTTAAGAGGTAAGATGTGCCTATGGGATGGAGGATGTGTGATGGGTATATGGGCATGGGAGGGGGGATTCATTTCTGTCATGTGCTCTGTACTCCTTTCTGGAGGGCAGACAATGGCTGGGAGCTTATGTTTCCGGAGATGCTAGATTTCTCCCATCCGGTCATAGCAACCAATCACAGCTCAGCTTCTTTTAAACATCTCTGGTGAAATGAAAGATGCTTAGCGATTGGTTGCAAGGAAAAGTGTTGCTCATAGCAACCAATCACAGCTCAGCTTCTTTTAAACAGCTCTGGTGAAATGAAAGATGCTTCGTGATTGGTTGGTGATACACACATACATACATTCAGTTATATATATATACTGTATATACACATACATACACACAGTATATATATAGCTAGATAGATAGATAGATACACCTAAATAAAATGGGAATAGTTGGTGATATCAACTTCCTGTTTGTGGCACATTAGTATATGGAAGGGGGAAATCTTTTCAAGATGTGTGGTGACCATGGTCACCATTTTGATGTCGGCCATTTTGGATCCAGCTTTATTTTTTTTCAATGAGAAGAGGGTCATGTGACACATAAAACTTATTGAGAATTTCACAAGAAAAACAATGGTGTGCTTGGTTTCAAAGTAACTTTATTATTTCATAAGTTATTTACAAGTTTCTCTTTTGTTTACAGCCACTAACATTTCGCAGAGGTTAACACGTGAGGAGCGGATAGAAATTGTATTGATGTCTGGTGAACGCAGTAGATTTCAATGCAAGACACCCTACGCAAGAAAACTGTCACCATTCCCATTTTATTTAGGTGTATCCTCACTACTAACAAGCTTCAAAAGTATATTTAGAGATATCCACCAAGCATGGAGTCCAGTCTTAAACAGTTCTGTGCATACAGAAGTGTATACTCTTCAAAGACCCAGAACCCTGCTACAGTTGCAGAGGAGAGAAGTCTGTGTAAAATAGCGTATACTTTGTCTAATAATAATAATCTTTATTTATATACCGCCAACATATTCTGCAGTGCTTTACAATTCAACAGTTCATACACAACAAAGTTCATACAATAACAAAGCAAAGATAATGATGACCCTGCTCTCTAGAGCTTACAATTTACAATGAGGTGGGAGTGACACAAGGTACAGGTGCTTATTTACAGTGATGGTCCAACCATCTTGATAGATAAAGGCTGCATGAGCTAGTCGCCAGCCAGTATTTGCAGTGCTTTTGGGTGCGGTGGGGTTTGATGGAGAGTTATGTTCAGAGAAGTGGTGAATAGGCTATATATAAAAGGAGTTAGATGAGGGAACGTGATAGGCCGCCCTAAACAGATGCATTTTTAGGGAGCACTCAAAACTGTGTAATTTCTTGGGGTAAAGCATTCCAGAGGGTTGGTGCAACTCGGGAGAAGTCTTGCAGCCAGGTGTGGGAGGTACAGATTAGTGCAGAGGTTACGAGCGGGTAGGATGATAAACAGAAATGATGGAGGAGATGTAGGTGGGTGCCGCACTGTGGAGAGCTTTGTGGGTGAAAAAAAGCAGATTAACTTGGGTCCTATAATGAATAGGCAGCCAGTGCAATGACTGGCACAGAACGGAAGCGTCCGATTACCGATTAGCCAGAGAAATTTTCCTGGCTTCTGCATTAAAAATGGACTAGAAAGGGAAAAGTATAACTGATTAATCTTTCCATATAAAATCTATATTAAAATATCTATGTGAACACATTATTCTACAAGTCAGTGAATGGGTAAAATCTGTAACTCTCTATATTTAATTGAATATAAATGACCACAATGGCGCCTCTTAACCCAGCGGCAGGTAATCCGACCAATCCACTTGTCGCTAAAAATGAAATAAAATGTGAAATTGCGAACCTGTGTTTAGGCGAAGGTATTTGGATTATCTAAGGGCAAAATAGCACCTCCTGAATTTACATATAGGAAAATATATCCACCTACATTGGAACTCCAGCTATATGTGTGTGCTCCGAAGTCTAATATATTCAATAATATCCAGGTGCTTCTCACAAAATTAGAATATCATCAAAAAGTTAATTTATTCCAGTTCTTCAATACAAAAAGTGAATCTCATATATATTATATAGAGTCATTACAGAGTGATCTATTTCACATGTCTATTTCTGTTAATGTTGATGATTATGGCTTACAGCCAATGAAAACCCAAAAGTCATTATCTCAGTAAATTAGAATACTTTATAACACCAGCTTGAAAAATTATTTTAAAATAAAAAAAAATGTTGGCCTACTGAAATATATGTTCAGTGAATGCACTCAATACTTGGTCGGGGCTCCTTTTGCATCAATTACTGCATCAATGCGGCGTGGCCTGTAGCACTGCTGAGGTGTTATGGAAGCCCAGGTTGCTTTAATAGCAGCCTTCAGCTCATCTGCATTGTTTGGTCTGGTGTCTCTCATCTTCCTCTTGACAATACCTCATAGATTCTCTATGGGGTTAAGGTCAGGTGAGTTTGCTGGCCAATCAAGCACTGTGATACTGTTGTTTTTAAACCAGGTATTGGTACTTTTGACAGTGTGGACAGTTGCCAATTCCTGTTGAAGAATGAAATTTCCATCTCCAAAAAGCTTGTCAGCAGGGGAAGCATGAAGTGCTCTAAAATTTCCTGGTAGACGGCTGTGCTGACTTTGGTTTTGAAAAACACAGTAGTCCTATACGATCAGATTATATGGCTCCCCAAATCATCACCGATTGTGGAGACTTCACACTGGACGTCAAGCAGCTTGGATAGTGTGTTTCTCCACTCTTCCTCCAGACTCTAGGACCGTCATTTCCAAATGAAATGCAAAATTTACTTTCATCTGAAAACAACAAACAACCACTGAGCATCAGTCCACTTCTTTTTCTCCTTGGCCCAGGTAAGACTCTTCTGGTGTTGTCTATTGACTGGCTTGACACAAGGAATGTGACACTTGTAGCTCATGTCCTCCTTGTGAATCTCCAACAAATTTTTGAATAGCCTTTTCTTAACAATCCTTTCAAGGCTGTGGTTATCTCGGTTGCTTGTGCACCTTTTTCTGCCACTTTTTCCTTCCACTCAACTTTCCTTTAATATACTTGGATACAGCACTCTGTGCACAGCTAGCTTCTTTAGCAATGACCTTTTGTGGCTTACCCTCCTTGTGGAGTGTGTCAATGACTGCCTTCTGGACATCTGTCAAGTCAGCAGTCTTCCCCATGATTGCGGAGCCTATTGAAACAGACTAAGTGTAACAACTCTATCGGCATCACTGCATGGCCTCCCATCACCCACACACAAATTTACTCACTGCTCCAGGTGATGCTGTGACTTATGTCTGCTGCCGGCTCCATGCTATGTGCCTCTTGCGTCGTGCCTGCTCTCTGCATGCTTCCTGGCTGTGTGCATAGGGGGGGTGGCGCCGGCACTCTCTGGTTCTTATGGAATCTGTATGCACCTGACTAATGTGTCCCTGGCCAATTACCAAGAGGCCTCTAGTATTTAGGGCAGCTCGACCTGGTGGAAGCTGCCTGAGCAACGCCTTTACTCAGTGTTTTGCTGCTGAGTTGCCAGGTCCTGTCCTGTGTTTCACCTTCTCTGGAGGCTCGATTCCTATTCCTGTATCTGTGCCTGTCTTGCCGCCCTCCAGGAGGCAGAATATCCTGGTCTCTGTGCTATTGCTCCTGACCTTGTCTCATACTTGTCCTTGCTTCCCTCCAGGAGGCAGAATATCCTGGTCCCTGTGTCTTTGTTCCTGTACCTTGTCTCGTATCGTTACCTTGTCTGAATTCAGTCCTACCTCTGTCTCTTGGTCTCCTTGTCTGTGGCTCATTTCCCTGCTGTGTCTATCCTTGTGTCTTCTCTGTCTGCCTGTGCTCTGCACTCTTGCGGCTCTCACCGTGCTCCACACTCTCGCGGCTCTGCCTGCTCCGCACTCTTGTGGCTCTACCTGCTCTGCACTCTTGCAGCTCTGCCTGTGCTCCACACTCTTGCGGCTCTGCCTGTGCTCTGCACTCCTGCGGTTCTGCTTTGTTCTGCTTCTGCTGCTGCAGAACCTCTTGTTGCTAACTGCAGCTCCTCTCCGCAGCCTTGCGGTTCTTCTCCAGTGTGAACAGGTCCAAACCTGTTCCTTCATACCCATCTATATTTCTATCCTTCCCGTACCAGTACCTGCACCTCCAGTGTGAACAAGTCTCTACCTATTCCATACACCACTCCTTCCTGCCCAAGTCCCTGTGCCCTCCCAGTCAGCTGTGCCCACCTGCTAGTGTCTCAGCCGTGCCCGCCTGCCAGTGTCTCAGCCGTGCCCGCCTGCCAGTCTCAGCCGTGCCCACATGCCAGTGTCTCAGCCGTGCCCACCTGCAGAGTATCAGCTGTGCCTGCCGTGCTCACCTGACTGCTAGTCGTGCCTGTTACCTGCACCTGTCCTAGTGTTCTGTTCCCCCAGTGAGATCAGCAGCCACAGCCAGACACCACCCTGGAGTGGCACCTGGCAGCTACTTGCCGCACAAGCCTGACCTCACCATCAGAGGCTCCAGAGAAGACCAAAGTAGCTGTATTACCCTTCCAGGGTAGTCTGGTTTGTGGCACAGTGGGTCCACAACCCCCTCGCGTGCGCCAACCTGCCAAGGCGCAAGCGTGACAGTTTGAAACTAAGGAACATTTTTAAATGCTTAAGAAGCCTTTGCATGTTTTTTTGTTATTTATTCTAATTTCCTGAGATAGCAACTTTTGGGTTTTCATTGGCTGTAAGCCATAATAATCAACATTAACAGAAATAAACACTTGAAATAGATCACTCTGTTTGTAATGACTCTATATGATAATAATAATAATTTTATTTCTATAGCGCCAACATATTCCGCAGCACTTTACATTTCTGAGGGGACTTGTACAGACAATAGACATTACAGCATAACAATAATCACATAGATCATAACAGATACCAAGAGGAATGAGGGCCCTGCTCGCAAGCTTACAGTCTATGAGGAAAGAGGTAGACACGAAAGATGGGTGGTAACAGTTGCCTTCATTGTTCGGACCAGCCATAATGTTAAGTGTGTAACAGTACAGACACAGAGGGCTGCATAAAGCATGTGGGAACATGATGCAGGGAACCTGGTTATGGTAAAACTTTTGACTGTGCCACACGGAATAGTTAGGTTGATGTGTTGAGGTGGAAGGCCATTCTGAATAAATGCATTTTTAGGGCACGCTTAAAACTGTAGAGATTGGGGACTAGTCGTATTGACCTGGGAACTGCGTTCCAAAGAATTGGTGCAGTACGTGTATAGTCTTGGAGACGGGAGTGGGAGGTTCTGATTATTGAGGATGCTAACCTCAGGTCATCAGCAGAACGGAGAGCACGGGAAGGGTGCTAGACTGAG
Source organism: Dendrobates tinctorius (assembly GCF_039654945.1). Classification (NCBI taxonomy): domain Eukaryota; kingdom Metazoa; phylum Chordata; class Amphibia; order Anura; family Dendrobatidae; genus Dendrobates; species Dendrobates tinctorius. Next base: position 1,026,401 of record NW_027361822.1, read on the forward strand.
ACAAGGGAGGAGATGTAGGGTGGTGCTGAGCCGTGGAGTGCTTTGTGGGTGAAGGTAATAAGTTCGTACTGGATTCTGGAGCAGATGGGTAACCAGTGTAAGGACTGGCAGAAGGTAGAGACGATTGGCGAGGAATATGATCCTGGCTGCAGCATTCAAGACAGATTGCAGGGGGGAGAGACTGGTAAGAGGGAGACAGATTAGAAGAGAGTTACAATCATCCAGACGAGAATGAATAAGAGAAACAGTAAGAGTTTTTGCGGAGTCAAAAGTAAGAAAATGTCGAATATGATAGATGAGTTTCACTTTTTTGTATTGAAGGACAAATAAATTAACTTATTGATATTATTCTAATTTTGTGAGAAGCATCTGTACATGCCTAAATTTATTCTTGTATCAAGGCACTATAGGGCTACTAACCTATTCTTTGCACGCGATCACTGTAGGCTGAGTGGTGTCTATACACATTTCTCCAGAATCCTTGTCAGGGAGAGCACTTAGATAATCCAATTACCTCCTCCTAAGTGCAGGTTCACAATTTCTTATTTTACTCTATATTTAGTAGTTACTACTCACCTGTGCGTCCTCTTACACCGCTCATCACCCCTCACATATGTCTCTGTAGTATTAATATGGGTCAGATCTTTACCCTGAAAGAAATATTGTAAAATTCACCGACAGATAAAGACATTTGGTAAAATTATTTTAAAGAACAGAAAAGATCAAATACCTGCAGGTCTCCTGTATAAATCCAACCTGTTGGCTCCTAATTCTAACCAGCAGTCTCCATAACCAGAAAACTGTGAGAAGATCCAGACAACATGCAATGTGTATGATTTGCTTTATCCTGTCATCTCCACCAAGAATAAACCAAACGCTGAATGGCCATTCATGTGTCTACTGTTCAGAATAATTATCTGGCTATTGCTGCTGTAAAAGCTGGTCATGCAAATAATGATAATGGTTCACTGTTCCTTCACAACAAGATCGATGTCATGTCTTTTAAAGGGAACCTGTCACCCCCCCAGGGCGTTTTTCAGTTAAAGAAGAGCCACCTTCACAGAATGCAGCCTTAGTGCTGCTGAAGGTGGCTCTTCTTTTTCTGACCCCTAGTAACGCTGAAATATCAACTTTTATAAATAGCTCCTCATACCTGTAATGTGTCCCATAGGTATGGTGTGTCCCCCTGTATCAGATGCCTACCATCCATTCATCATGCCTGTCCTGTGTCTGGGCACCGCCCACCATCCGTCCATCATGATGCCCCTGTGCGTCGTTGCATCCTCCTGTTTTGAATGCCAGCGCCTGCGCTGTGACAAGAGTTATCGGGCATGCGCAGTGCGCGCTGCCTGAGAGCAGACATCAGGCTATTGCGCCTGCGTGTTGTGGAGGCCCCAGATCCCACCCCGCAGTGTGTAATGATGTATTCACAGTGTGGGGCTGGGGTTCCGCAACACGCAGGCGCAATAGCCTGATGTCGGTTCTCAGGTAGTGCGCACTGTGCATGCCCAAGAACTCTTGTCACAGTGCAGGCGCCGACATTCAAAACAGGAGGATGCAGCGTAGCACAGGGGCATCATGATGGATGGATGGTGGGCGGTACACAGACACAGGACAGGCATGATGGACGGTAGTAGGCGGCTGATACAGGGTGACACACCAAACCTATGGGACACTTTACAAGTATGAGGAGCTAGTTATAAAAGTCGATATTTCGACGGTCTCCGGACTTTTTCTCTCCTCTCCACACTCATGGCATCTTCCGTTCCCAGTAAGGCTTTGCGCCAAAGACCGTTGATGATGTCGCGCTCTCGTCTTTGCATAAATAGATAAGACAGATGATAAGTATAAAGATTTTAAAATATCTTAGATAATTTTACTCTGAACTTTCAATGTCAGGCTTGTCTCAGAGTACAGCTCACTAAATGCTTCACATCATATTTCTTCTCAGTCTATGAAGAGGGGAGGAGGAAGAGAACATGTTTGTGCTGAATCATATTCCAGAACACACACATATATATGTCCTCGTCGATCCTGTTTCTGTATTTCCAAATTTGAGATGTTAGAAAACAGTTTTTCATCTTATATTCTATGTACAGTATAGTGTATATAAGTCATCAGAGCAGCTAATTTCTCCAAACAGGAGCTAAGAGGAAAAACAAACTAAAACATCAAGCAAACAGAGAAAACATATAGTGGATTATTGATTTATGCACAGTTTATTGAAAGTTTAGCTATGCTTTAAGAAGTACTTACTTTAACTCCTGTTCACTCCAGAAGTTCTGAGATGAATTCAGGCATTCCTTCCCTGTGTATTTGTCATTTTTTCCCCTTATCTGTAGAGGAGGAGCTTCACTACTTATTTTGAGCATAAGCTGCAGCACAGATTAATCTCAGCTAAAAGTCTAGACCTTATATCAGGAATAGGACAGACATTTATAGGACATTTCATAACTTTCCCAAATTCTTATGAAAAAATATTCCCCACAAACTGCATTGAACTACTGTACCCAATTTATTATACATTTATGAGTTGGACTTAAAATAAATAGCCAGATAATACCTTCATCTTCTGCATGCAGGCGAGAGCACATTCTGCATCATTTTGTAGGGCCAAGTACCACTTGATGAATGGTGAGGGCAGAACAGTGTTAGATTGGATGTCTGAGAGTGCCTCCATTTCATTTCCTCCATGTCCACTCTAGAAAGTGTAGAGTTGTCATGTGAGAAACACTGTCATCTGGCTTCCATCTCATCGCCTTGCAAATCAGCCAAGCAGTCTGAGCTCCAATTCATGCAGCACCCTCATTTGATTTTGATAAGTCCACTAGCTGGGGTGCCGTGGCCCATCCTCCTGGCCCTGCCCCAGAAATGGAAGAGACTGAGTGCACTGATGGCCAACCAATTTCTACAGTATGTTAGAGGGCGGGCTAGTGCACATGGTCAGTGGACCATGGCAGCATATCTTAAGAGGATGACAAAACACAGTTGCCAACTGAAGCGTCTTTCTGTAGTGTGCAGACCGGAAAGGAGGGCAAGGGTGAAGAGTGGGTGGAAGATGATGCAGGGGATGATGAAGTCCACTTGAAGCAAAGGCCATCCTAGTGACGTGCGCAGCATAGATGAATATGTGGTTGTCAGCAAGGCATTTTAATTCCAAGCAAGAGCTGCAGTGGAATACACACCATGTAAAGCATGACAGATCTAAACCTCCTCTGTTCCCTTTATTGCTGCAGTCACGGCCTCTTCCTCCTGCTCACAATTAACGGGGTCACCTGCCTCCCCACAAAGAGGATGTGACAGCACTAGCAGCATCACCAAGCATCTCCACACTGTCCCATGAAAGTGTTCAGCTCCTCATTCCCCAAATCCTTAAGTAAAAGAGGAAATATCCCCCTATCCACCCACGAGCCATGGTCCTGAATGACAGCATTTCCAAATTTCTCACCTTTGAAATGCTGCCATTCCAGTTGGTGAAGACAAACAGTTTTAAAAAACTGATGGTGGTGACTGTACCGCAGTACGTTGTCCCCAGCCACTACTACTTTTCCATGTGGGCCATCCCTGCCCTGCACACACATGTTGCAGAACAAAAGTGTGCACTTCCCAATGCCATTAGTGGCAAGTTCCACGTAACACCAATACGTGGACCAGTAAACACAGCCAGGGATGTTACATCTCCCTAACTGCCCTCAGGCTAAATGTAGTGACGGCTGGGACAGAGGTGGAAGGCGTTCTAGTGCATGTCTTACCACGATGGAGGATTGCTGGACATTTCTCTGTCCAGGTTGCCTACTTCGCTTCCTCCACCGCCTCCTCATCTGGTCAAAGTAAGACCTGCACCACCAACTTCAGCACAGTCAGGGGGAAATTACAGCAGGCTGTTCTGAAACTGATCTGTTTGGGGGACAAATCCAACATCGCACAGGAGCTGTGAATGGGCATTAAACAGCAGACAGATGAGTGGTTTGTGCCGGTGAACCACAAGCCTAGCCAGGTGGTGTGCGTTAATGGGTGAAATCTCGTAGCAGGTAAGTGTAATGGTTTTTTTTTAAGGTTTTCTGATGGGGTCAATCATAAGGATGGGGCCATGCATACCAGGATCGGGGTTGGGGACCAATCATACCAAGATGCTATTAAAGAGAAATGAATATTCATTGACCTCCACACCCATGGGGGTGAAATGCAGTGAATATTCATTTCTCTTTAGCAGCGGGCACAGGAGTTAACCGCAGCCGCCAGCTCCTGCCTCTGTGACCTGATGCTCTGCCAATGCCGCTCCCCCACCTCCCCACCACAGCCAGAGCCGGTACATCCGGACTATAAGACGCACCCCCATTTTCCTCCACATTTTTGGAGGAAAAAAGTCCATCTTATAGTCTGAAAAATACGGTAAACAAAACCCAGCAATTCAGGAATTGATTTTTTTTGCCCTTAACCATATGGTAAAAGTGATGAAGAATCTTTATTCTTCAGGTCAGTATAATTACAGCTATACCACATTTATGTAATTTTTTCATGTTTTAGTGTTTTTACACAAAAATTTATAGAAAAAAATAATTGTTTTCCATCTCTATATTCTGAGTCCTATAACTTTTCTATTTGTATATTTCGCAGTTGTATGGTGGGTTGTTTTTTTTTGGGAGACAAGAGGTCTTTTTCAAAGATACCATTTTTATTTACCCTTTTTATTTACATTTGACTTTTTGACTGCAATTTTTATCACTTTTTTGGCGGTATGATGAAAATGCATATTAATTTTATTTACTGAGTTCAATGAAGGGGTTAAATAGTTTGACAGTTTTATATGTCAGTCAGAAATTAGAAAAAGTTGTCTACAGCACTCACATTGGCTACATAGGATCCTGGTTTTCCATACCTACAAGAAGATGCTGTAATGATCACGTGTGACTGGACACAGCGCCTCCAGCAGGGCGAATTTATGACACACGTGATCCTGGATACAGCGCCTCCAGCAGGGCGAATTTAAACAATAATGGGACGTGCAGCCGGATATACCGCCTCCAGCTGGCGAATTTAAGAAATACACGTAAAACTGGATACCCCGCCTCCAGCTGGCGAATTTAAATAATAAGGATAAACACAGGGAACAATTACAGTGGTGGGCCCTGCGATAGGGAATGGGGGACGTGGAGACCTCCTAAGCTCCCCTGAGCCAGTGTCCCTGCACTCCTCACATTCCCTATACAGGCTCCTCGCCTGTCGCCGCACGCGTGCCTTAATACCCTAGGAAGCCCTAAACCTAAACCCTAACTAGGGAATAGGTCGGTGCGGAGACTAATCCCACCACTGCACTAGAACACACATAAGGAAAGTCACAAACAGGGGAAAAAGAAAACTTAGCTCTCTCTGTGCTAAAGCTCCAGCACAGAGTCCAGCGACCGACTGCAGCCTTCCTCCTGAATAGCTGCCAAGAACTCCCTTCTGTGACTCCTTCCACACCAGGACTCAGATTGAGCTACGCACTCTCTTCAGCTCCTTCCACCACCAAGGTTGGTTGCAAATGAACAACTATCACCAACAGTGATTGAAAACCCCTGGCTGTCCTTTATAGAGCCTAACACCTGTCATGTAATTAACGTGCACATTAACCTAAAACTAAAGCTAAGGTGCGATACCACTCACCACCACCGGGGACAGTCAAGACACCCTGAACCTGACAAAGTAAAAAAAGTTCACTTTGTCAATTTAATACCGCCAGATCCAACACTGGATCATGACAGATGCGCCGCCCCAAACTCCAAAGAGCTCACTTATAAAAAAGTGGAAAATAAGTAATAGACAGCTTGGGTGATGCAAATAAATCTTTTATTCTACTATACGAGGTGCAACGATTCAACTAATTTCAAGTCTTTGTCAAGCATACATAATGGTGCAGACAACAGGTTTAAATAACACCAGTAATCAAAAGAACACCAGTGAGGACACGTGTAACCGCCCCACACTGCAGTCCCTCCCTCTCAAAAAGTCATACTCTACAAACATACATTACATCAGAAATTATATATATATATATATATATATATATACACTCACTGGCCACTTTATTAGGTACACCTGTCCAACTGTGTGTTAAGACTTAATTTCTAATCAGCCAATCACATGGCGGCAACTCAGTGCATTTAGGCATGTAGACATGGTCAAGACAATCTCCTGCAGTTCAAACCGAGCATCAGTATGGGGAAGAAAGGTGATTTGAGTGCCTTTGAACGTGGCATGATTGTTGGTGCCAGAAGGGCTGGTCTGAGAATTTCAGAAACTGCTGATCTACTGGGATTTTCACGCACAACCATCTCTAGGGTTTACAGAGAATGGTCCGAAAAAGAAAAAAAATCCAGTGAGCGGCAGTTCTGTGGCCGGAAATGCCATGTTGATGCCAGAGGTCAGAGGAGAATGGGCAGACTGGTTCGAGCTGATAGAAAGGCAACAGTGACTCAAATTGCCACCCGTTACAACCAAGGTAGGCAGAAGAGCATCTCTGAACGCACAGTGCGTCGAACTTTGAGGCAGATGGGCTACAGCAGCAGAAGACCACACTGGGTACCACTCCTCTCAGCTAAGAACAGGAAACTGAGGCTACAATTTGCACAAGCTCATCGAAATTGGACAGTAGAAGATTGGAAAAACGTTGCCTGGTCTGATGAGTCTCGATTTCTGCTGCGACATTCGGATGGTAGGGTCAGAATTTGGCGTAAACAACATGAAAGCATGGATCCATCCTGCCTTGTATCAACGGTTCAGGCTGGTGGTGGTGTCATGGTGTGGGGAATTTTTTCTGGGCACTCTTTGGGCCCCTTGGTACCAATTGAGCATCGTTGCAACGCCACAGCCTACCTGAGTATTGTTGCTGACCATGTCCATCCCTTTATGACCACAATGTACCCAACATCTGATGGCTACTTTCAGCAGGATAATGCGCCATGTCATAAAGCTCGAATCATCTCAGATTGGTTTCTTGAACATGACAATGAGTTTACTGTACTCAAATGGCCTACTCAGTCACCAGATCTCAATCCAATAGAGCATCTTTGGGATGTGGTGGAACGGGAGATTCGCATCAGGGATGTGCAGCCGACAAATCTGCGCCAACTGTGTGATGCCATCATGTCAATATGGTCCAAAATCTCTGAGGAATGCTTCCAGCACCTTGTTGAATCTCTGCCACGAAGAATTGAGGCAGTTCTGAAGGCAAAAGGGGGTCCAACCCCTTACTAGCATGGTGTACCTAATAAAGTGGCCAGTGAGTGTATATATATATATATATATAAAAATCAAGAAAAAAGGGCAGCACTACCAAAATAATATAGTAGGTGCAAAACCTATTCAGCAGTGTCCAATCAGCCAAATTAACAAAAGGAAAAAAACATGGATTTTTGTGAGTATTCACAGTAAAATCCTTTTCTCCGAGACGCTCATTGGGGGATACAGAGACTGTGGGGGACACAGAGACTGTGGGTGTATGCTACTGCCGTCTGGAGGCTGACACTAGGTATATAAAAAACAAGTTAGCTCCTCCTCCGCCGCATACACCCTCGCCCCGATAGCAGGCGGAAACCAGTTTAGTGCAAAAGCAGTAGGAGAACATAAAAAACAAATTAGCCTTAATGCAGAAAATCATATGTCTGAAGAAGGACCACCCTACATTAAAAAAAGGAATTATAGTAATTAAATAAAGAGCCAACTGGCCAATAGGGTGGGTGCTGTGTCCCCCAATGAGCGTCTCGGAGAAAAGGATTTTACGGTGAGTACTCACAAAAATCCATGTTTCTCCTTCATCTCATTGGGGGACACAGAGACTGTGGGACGTCCTAAAGCAGTCCCTCGGTGGGAGGACAACTCACCGATCCAAGCCGCATGCCCTCCTGTCTAAAGGTGCGCCACTGCTGCTTGGAGAATTTTTCTACCCAGGCTCGCATCCGATGAGGCCTGAGTATGCACATTGTAATGCTTACAAAAAGTGTGCAGGCTGGACCAGGTTGCTGCTTTGCATACCTGCTCTGCCGAAGCCTGGTGCCGAAGCGCCCAAGTGGCGCCCACTGCCCGAGTAGAGTGCGCCCCTATCCCTGTTGGAATCGGTGCTCCTCTAATATGGTAAGCCTCCTGAATAGTTTGGCGAATCCATCTGGCTATGGTCGACCGTGAGGCTGCGAGCCCCTTCCTGCGCCCTTCGGGAATCACAAACAACGAGTCTGTCTGGCGAAAAGGTGCTGTCCTTGTCACGTACCTCCTGAGAGCTCTTACCAGGTCTAAAGTGTGGAGCGCCCTTTCCACTCTGTGTACTGGCGCTGGACAAAACAAAGGCAGAACAATGTCCTCATTAATATGGAAAGAGGACACGACCTTCGGCAGAAAAGGCGGCGGTGGTCTAAGGACTACCTTATCCTTAAAAAAAGTAAAAAATGGGGCTCTACAAGATAATGCTCCCAACTCCGAGACCCGCCTAATGGAAGTTATGGCTACCAAGAATACAACCTTCCTGGAGAGATATGACAAAGAAATTTCCTGTAACGGTTCAAACGGGGCTTCCTTCAGGACACTCAGGACCAGGTTAAGGTCCCAGGCGTCTGTGGGTGCTCTATAGGGGGGAACTAAATGAGAGACTCCCTGAATGAACGTCCTGACCTTTATATTGGTAGCGATCTTTCGCTGGAAAAGGACCGACAAGGCCGATATCTGCCTCCTAAGGGAACTCGGAGTCAACCCTGCGTCTAGGCCGGACTGAATAAAAGCCAGGATGTTGGGGACCAAAAAGGATAATGGCGCAACCCCGTGTTCTCGACACCAATGAAAGAAAACTTTCCAAGTGGTATGATAAATTATCGCCGAGGCCAGCTTCCGGGCGCTAACCATTGTAGCAACCACTTCACACCCAAACCCTGCCTGGGTCAGAATCCAAGATTCAACGGCCATGCCATCAAACCCAGGGGCCCTAAGTTCGGGTGGCAGATCGGCCCCTGGGACAGTAAGTCTAGTCGTTCCGGTAGACACTAAGGCACGTCTGCGAGGAGTTGCACTAGATCCGCGTACCATACTCGACGGGGCCAGTCTGGGGCCAGCAGAATTGCTGGGACCCCCTCTGTCTTGATCTTTTTGATGACCCTCGGGAGAAGTGGCAGTGGGGGAAACAGGTATGGGAGCTGAAACTGGTTCCATGGTAGGACCAACGCATCCACTGCGATTGCTCGCGGGTCCTGAGGCCGAGTGACAAACGTGCCCACTTTGGCGTTCTCCCTGGAGGCCATCAGATCCACGTCCGGAGTCCCCCACCGTTGGCAAATCTGCTGGAAGATCTCGGGGTGCAGGGACCATTCCCCGGCCGCGACACCTTGCCGGCTTAGGAAATCTGCTGCCCAATTTTCCACGCCTGGTATGTGAACTGCTGAGATTACCGAGTGGTGCCTCTCGGCCCAACAGAGTACATGCTCTATCTCGCGCATGGTTGCCCTGCTGCGCGTGCCTCCCTGGTGATTCACGTATGCCACTGCCGTGGCGTTGTCTGATTGAACCCGGACTGGGCGTCCTGCTAGCAAATGCTGAAAATGCTGCAGTGCCAACCGCACCGCTCGAATCTCCAACAGGTTGATCGGGAGACGAGCCTCCTGAGGCGACCATTGCCCCTGGGCCGTGTGATGGTGGAAGATTGCCCCCCAACCGAAAAGACTCGCATCGGTCGTGATCACCAACCATTGATCTGGGGGAAAGGGCTTCCCTGACGAAGAGAGGAGTCGCGCGTCCACCATTGAAGTGCCTGTCGAACCTGAGAGGACAACCTGCACTGATGATCGAGTGAGAACGGACTCCTGTCCCAAGACGCTAAGAGAGCATGCTGCAGGGGATGAAGATGAAATTGAGCAAACGGAATTGTTTACATCGCCGCCACAATCCTCCCTAGAACCCTCATCCCGAACCGGATAGTGTGAGGGCCTGGTTGTTGAAGACTTCGAACTCCCTGCCGGAGCGCCCGCGCCTTGTCCTGAGGGAGAATTACCAACCCTCGGGAAGTGTCGAAAATCATCCCTAGGAATAGAATCCTCTGAGCTGGGGTAAGGGATGACTTCTTCCCGTTGACCAACCATCCTAGGCGAGATAGGGTATCCAGTGTGATGCTGACGTTTTCCTCGCATGCCCGAAAGGACGGGCCCTTTACTAAGAGGTCGTCTAAGTACGGCAAAACCACTATGCCCTGAGAATGTAGAATGGCCATGACGACAGCCATCACCTTCGTGAATATTCTGGGGGCTGTGGCCAACCCGAAAGGTAGGGCCACAAATTGGAAGTGCCGACCATCGATTGCAAACCGAAGGAACCTTTGATGCGGGGAAAAATAGGGATGTGCAGGTAGGCATCCTGGACATCGATCGAGGCCAAATATTCTCCGTGCTCCATGGACGATATGACCGACCAGAGAGATTTCATGCGAAAATGCTTGACTCTGATGAACCTGTTCAGGAGCTTTAGGTCCAGAACCGGCCTTACTGTTCCGTCCTTCTTGGGGACCGCGAACAGGTTGGAATAAAATCCTTGGGTTCTTTCGCACTCTGGCACAGGGACAATGACCCCGTTGCGCTGCAGCACCTCAATGGCCCCTAGCAATGCCTCTGCCCGGGATGCGCCACTGCGACCCAGACGCGGCAGAACCTGAGCAGACGTCCGCCTACTCTGCTGTCCTCAGGTACCGGATGCCTCGAGTCATTTTGCTGAGGGCCTCTGGGACCTGGACCCCCTTGACCTGGACGGGCGGCCCGCATCCTACCCAGCGGGTTGGTTTTATACGTGACCTGACGCTCTTTGTCTTGGCTATAGCGAGCTGGGGCGGGGGTACTGGCCGCTGCCATCCACCCGGGGGTACGAAATGCTCGAAAGCGCGCCTGAGGTTGACGAAATGGCAGTCTAATCTTCTGTTGTGGAAGAAAGCTGCTTTTTCCCCCTGTAGCGTCTGAAATGAGTTTGTCTAATTTCTCCCCAAATAGCCGATTACCCTGAAAAGGCAGGGAAGTCAAAGACTTCTTAGAAATCGAATCAGCCCGCCATAGCCTTAACCACAAGGCTCTCCTAATGGCGATTGCATTTGCCGCCGCTAGTGCCGCGCCATTAGCCGCATCCAAAGATGCATTAATTAAATAGTCACCCGCCATCGCGATCTGACTTGCTACCTCAGCCACTTCCGTCGGCAATTCTCTATCCTGTAGGACCTTATTCAAAGAATCTGACCATGACATCATGGCTTTGGCTACCCACGTTGCCGCAAAAGAAGGAAAGAGCGCTGATCCCGATGCCTCATACAGCTAAACCTTCTATGAGTCTATCCGTGGGGTCCTTAATGGAAGAACCACTAGGTACTGACAACAAGGATCTTGAGGCCAGGCGTGACACTGGGGGATCCACCACCGGAGATTCCGCCCATTTCTTACAGAGCTCTGATGCGAACAGATATCTCGTTTCTAGCATTTTTTGTCCTGAAAAACGTTTGTCTGGACGTTCTCTGTGCCGCTGCACTATGTCCTCGAACTCAGGATGAGTGCTAAACACTCTATGTGGTCTCTTGGCCTTCTTAAAGGATACCTTATGACCTGCGGTTAGGGAGACATCATCCTCAATACCAAGATTCTGATTGACCGCTTCAATAAGACTGTCTACCGTCTCCCGATATCCCGGGCTATCCAGGTCCAAGGATTCCTCCACGTCATCACCTGAACTCTGCTCGCTCCCAGAAAATGGTGACGGTGAGCGAGACGCCGCACTCGCGGATGCTGAGGCACCGGAGGGGCCTGGAGACGCAGTATGGGTTCTTTTCCTATGCGTCTGCCTAGATAGAGCGCAGCCCTTGCAGCCCGGAGGCTCTTGTGAGGTGGATGAACCCTCCCAAACAGGCGAGCCGTCGTCTCTACCCCTATCTGGGGCCCGAAGGGTCTCAGTCGCCTTTGTGAGCGAAACCATGGACCGAGAGAGTGATAACGCCCATTCTGGGGGATCCAGACCCCTGGGCTCTGCCGCAGGGGAGGGCTCCTGGGCGCGTTCGGAGTCGCAGGCTTCACATAACTTAACAGTCTGCGCTCGTGGGAACATGCGGCATAAACGAACATGTGCGTTTTTCCTTTTCCAGACATACTGCTGGAGTAGGCCCAAAAAAAAAAAAAATTCCTTTTAAGGTTCGAGGGGAGAGGAGGAGGAGGAGGGTAACCCAGTAAAGCCTTAGTGTGGCTCCGGGACGGGGTCGCACTTACCCGCTCCTGCGTGTCTCTCCCCGTGCTCCTGCAGTCAGCCTGCTGCTTCACTCCTGGGTAAGCTGCTAGTCTTCTATGATCGCGGCCTACCCTGCTTTGCAGCCGGGGCCTCAATTTTATCCAGCGCCCGCCCTGGTCATGGGGGGCGGCGCCGGATATGTCGCGCCCAGGGCGGAACTTCCGCCCGCGGCCCAGGCCGAAGCCGCAGGCTAAATTAGAGACAGTCCACCCGCTTGGTATGCTGGCGGACCGCTACCCAGTGATCCGACTCCCCATGCCAATCCGTCTGCTGGCGGCTCCCCGGGCCCATTGAGTCTCCCGGACCGCACCGGTACCAGGAGGGAGGAGGGAAGTGACGGCACGAGGAAGGTTAGAGGAGCGGAGGGAGGGAGGGAAGGAAGGAAGGAAGGGGGGGGATAAATGCGAACTGATTACCCGGGCTTTAGCCATTCTAAAGGCTGTCCCCCCCAGCCGAATGGCCGCCTGACTCCGGCAGCGCCTCTCCACCCGGGGGTAAGCCTGACTACTATCCCTGGCTCTGAAAAACGCTACCCAGGGCCCTCTCCAGCTCCTACCTGCGCTCCAGCTCGATAGCCAGCACCTGAGGTATTTCCATTTAGGACGGTGCAGGCACCCTAGCTCCGTCCACCTTGCAGGGGCGAGGAGAGGGACCGTCCGCCGCCATGCAGTACCGCCGTCATGCGTTGGTGGAGCAGTGGGGGCCGCACAGACTAGTCTTGTGCCTCTGTGCAAGCCCATGGTTTCAATACCTAGGGGTGGACAGGGCTAAGTCTAGCATAGTGTCCCACATCGCGGGAAAGGAAACGTGGAGGGACACTCGCACGTGGTCACTCGTTGCTGGTTTGGGGAAATTGGATCTTTTCGATAGGATGCGCTGCCCCTGTCTTATCTTCATAAAATAAAAAACAAAGAAAAAAATAGATGTCTGGGGAAAAGTCCCAGAGACGTCCCTCGGTGCGGGAAAGGATACGCGGAGGCGATACTCAACGCGTGCTCGCCCGTTGTTGGTTTGGGGAGATCGGACCCTTTCTATAGGATCCGTCGCCCCTGTCTCATCTTCATGGTAAGCTAGAAAAAAATAGTCTGGAGAGATCCAGACTGCGTGTGCCTCCATAAGACACTAAGCAAAAAACTGGTTTCCGCCCGCTATCGGGGCGGGGGTGTATGCGACGGAGGAGGAGCTAACTTGTTTTTTGTATACCTAGTGTCAGCCCCCAGACGGCAGTAGCATACACCCACAGTCTCTGTGTCCCCCACAGTCTCTGTGTCCCCCAATGAGACGAAGGAGAAAATAGGCAGCACTCAAATTAAATGTGAAAACAGTGGATACTTTACTGATCCTCAGATCGCAACGTTTCAACGGTGACCCGTCTTTGTCAATACACCCACACACACACCCCATCACACTTTCCAAAAAATACATATTGCAGAACCTAATTATCGCTACACTGTGCCATGTCCCGTTTCCAATTGTGTATCAACATCTTTATTGACCAGGCAGCAATATAGCCAATGCAGTGACCCCTGTTAGAAAGGAAACGTGAAACGCGCGTCGGGGCCGTCCCCTGGGAGATTGCACTTGCATAAGCACTTTACTATGGATAAGTCTCATTGATCATGACCTCTATATATACACATATACCTTGCTGGAATACAATTTATGGGACCAATTAGTAAACATTATGTGATATGCATGACATGAGCTATGTGAGATACACATGCACTTTATTTCTTCTTGATAATAGATAGGTTGTATAAGATTAGTGATACCAACCATCAGGTATATTGAACTATTTTTTGATTCTTCATGTCATGTGATGAAAGTTTTGATTTATATTTTTGAATTTGAGAACTTTTTTGCCCGTACAATTTCTCCAAGGGTGATATTTTTGTGATTATTAAATGATGTCTAATTGATTATACATACAAAGTCAGCACTCACTATTTTCATTGGTTGAGTATCGTTTCATCTAATGTGAGCCATAAATTTGATATCGATAGGATACTATGGTAATTACATAATGAAACTATATTCTACCAAATTAATTTCTTTTTGAATTTCTTAATAGATTGATAGCGATCGCGGCATTTAGGGGTTTAAAATGCCATCACGATCGCCATGATGTAAATTTACATCATTTTGTGGGAACCCCTCTAGACCATGTCGTAAATATTCGTCAAATGTTGTGAAGAGGTTAATAATTGTTGCATGAATATTATTTGGATACTAATTACTTTACAATAACAAATAGTCATTGGTTATAATCATTTAGTGCTCTAAATTTCATTCACTTTCATTTTCAGACAAGTGACTTTAATAGAATATAACTTGAATTCATCCTTGTAAAAAGTATCAATAAAACGGCCACTTCCCTTCATGAGTTCTCTGATGTCTAAGATTTTTTTTTTCGAATAAAACATTTTCCACAACTTGAACATGAAAATGTTTTTTTCCCTGTGTGAGTTCTCCGATGTCTAACAAGATCTGACTTCCCGCGAAAACAATTTACACATTTTAAACATGAAAATGACTTCTCTCCTGTGTATCTTTTCTAATATCTAAAAAGACCTGTTTTATTGGTAAAATATTTGAATCACTCTGAACATCAAAATGGTTTCACCCCTGTGTGAGTTTCTAATGTGCAACTAAAACCAATTTGTGCCAAAAAAAGTCCCACAATCCGAACATGATTATGACTTCTCCCTTGTGTGAACCCTCTGATGTGAAACTAGATATGTTTTCCAATTAAAACATTTCCCACATTTTAGACATGAAAATTACTACTCCCCTGTGTGAATTCTCTGATGCCTAATAAGATTTTCTTTATAATTAAAACATTTCCCACAGTCCGAACATGAAAATGGCTTCTCCCTTGTGCGAATTATCTGATGTGCAACAAGATTTGCTTTCAAATTAAATCATTTCCCACATTCCGAACATGAAAATGGCTTCTCCCCTGTGTGAGTTCTCTGATGTCTAACAAGTTTGCATTTTTCACTAAAAGATTTCCCATATTCTAAACATGAAAATGGCTTCTCCCCAGTGTGGATTCTCTGATGTTTAACAAAATAAGTTTTTTGACTAAAACATTTCTCACATTCTGAACAAAAATATGGCTTCTCCCCTGTGTGAGTTTTCTGATGTCTAGTCAGATTTGTTTTCCAATTAAACTTTTTCCCACATTCTGAACATGAAAATGGTTCCCCCCTTATGTGAGCTATTTGTGGTTTAACAGCTCTCCTGTGATTTTTCTTTTGTTTAATGGTCTTTGATGAAGCAGAAGAAAGGACTCCTTGAATAGGATCAGACGATAGATCTTTGCTGTGAAGAGCTGGATGTGTATCTAGGATAATGGAATATTCTTCACATGTATCAGGTATGATAATATGATCATCTGCTATAAAATTTGAAAATATCTGATTTCCCTCTGAACTGGTGCATTCATCTGCAAAGAAAAAGATTGATTTTATTTTTTTTTCATTAAGAGTGTCCTAAAATTAAATAAATATGTATATTATATATTTTATAACATATCCTTGCAACTTGCAATTCAATTATTAACTGACTAAAACAGTAGCCCAAGAAGCAGGGACTATTCGATTATGATGTTAGGCCACTGGGTTGTTGTCTTTCATTTTTTCACTGTGGAAGTTATCTTCTCCACAGGTTTATATTTCAGTGTGGCCTTCACCAATTTTTTCCAGTTTCATGTTCAGTGGAGTTTCATAAAGGAGGTCTTAGGCCTCAATTACACATACTTTTTTGGTCGTATTTGAAGAAAATTACTTTTTTCACAATCAGATGCGTTTTCGGCTCATGTGTCAGTCTATACCATCTTGGTACTGTTTTTTTTTTTCTTCTTAACCGCTTCCCGACCGCCAACGGTAGATAAACGTTGGCGCTTGCTGGGCTTTGTGCAGTGTCGACGTTTATCTACTGTCGGCGGTTTTCTGCCCCGGGACCCCCACGTACCTTATAATGCAGGGATCCCGGCGCACAATGCATGCTGCGACCCCCGACCTCATCGAGACCTGATTGGTTCAGGTCCTGATTACGTCAGATCACAGCAGCCAATGAGAGAGCTCGCTGGGAAAAGTTTGTTGTAGCAACAAACTTTCCCAGCAATCTGCCTTATAAAAATGCTGTTTCTCCTCAGATCTCCTGTCAGTGAGAGATTTCAGGAGAAACAAGTGTTACAAGTGCTGTTGGCAACAGCTGTGCCAGGCAGCAATTGTGCTATAAAGTTAAAAAAACAGTTTAAAACACAGATAAGGCAGGTTAGGGCTAGTAACAGTTAGGCTAAGTGCACACGTAGCGGAACTCTCGCGGAAGTTACCGCGAGAATTACGGAATTCCAGTCCGTGGGAAAATCGCATTTTAAATTCCCGCGATTTTCCCGCGGAAAAACTAGCATTTTGCAAGCGTATTTAGCTTGCAAAATGCTAGCGTTCTCCAAGCGATCTGTAGCATCGCTGGGAGAACTGATTGACAGATTGGTCACACTCGTCAAACATAGTGTTTGATGAGTGTGACCAACTTTTTACAACTGAGGCCGCCTATGCAGCATCAGTAGTAAAAGATAAAATGTAAAAAAAAATAAAAAATGGTGTTATTCTCACCCTCCGACGTCCCGCGCATCCGTTCCCAGTAATCCTTTGCGAAAATGCCTGCGATGACGTCCGTTCTCGCGGGATCGCGATGTCTCGCGGTCATTCGAACGGACGCCATCGCGGGCATTTTCGCAAAGGACTACTGGGAACGGGAGCGTGAAGAGAAGCGGAAATACTGCGCGGGACGTCGGAGGGTGAGAATAACAATATTTTTTATTTTTAAATTCTATTTTTTACAGGGATATGGTACCCAGAGCCCGGAGGACAGTCTCCTCTCCTCCGGACCGTGGGTACCATCCGCAATTGTTCTGCTTACTTTCCCCATGGTGTGCACAGCCACATGCGGGAAGTAAGTGGAACAATGCATTCCTATGGGTGCGGGATCGCCGCGATTCCGCAAATTAATGAGCATGCTGCGGTTTTTTCCGCGAAGCGATTCCGCCGCGGTAAAAACCGCAGCATTAGCACAGCATTGCGGAATCCCATAGGAATGCATGGGATGCTTATTTTTCGCGTTTTCGCGGCAAAATCGCGCGGTTAAAACAGCCGCGGAAACGCGAAAAAAACGCCACGTGTGAACTCAGCCTAAGGGTTACTGTTAGGCTAAAGTTAGGGTTATGTCAGTCACATGACGTCAGTCAGTCACGTCACGTCACGTCAGTCAGTCACGTAAGTCAGTCACGTGACGTCAGAGTTTTCTATTTCTGGAAAAAAAAAAAAACTAATAAAATGGCCTGTCCGTATTATAGTACAGAGGAAGCTTTTGCACTTTTATATTCTGACAGTGAAGAAAGTGCAGTGTGTGTCAGATGGCGATGTGGATTTCGTGGGCTTTAGTAGCAGCGACAGTGATAGCTCAGAAATGAGCAGTGATTCTGGTCCATCTTCACACACAAGGACCAGTACAACAAGAAGGACAAATAGCGCTTCTGGAGAAACGTCTCCAACTCAGGGAACAATGCCCAGTACTAGCACTGTCCCTAGTGCTCGTGAATTGGCACACGTCAATGTCCAAGGGGCTTTGCCTCTTGATGTAGCATTTTCCAGATGGGAGGCTTTGGATTCGGCTACTCCATTCACCCCTAATTTTAATGCCATTCCTGATATAAATGTGGAGGTGGAAAATTTTGGAACAATTAATTTTTTTAATTTGTTTATGACAGATAGCTTGCTAGAGCATATTGTCCTACAAACAAATTTATATGCGTCCCAATTAGTGTTGAGCATTCCGATACTGCAAATATCGGGTATCGGCCGATATTCGCTGTATCGGAATTCCGATACCGAGTACCGATATTTTTACAATATCGGATATCGGAATCGGAAGTTCCCATAATGCAAAGAGCCACTGCTGTTGCTCTGATTGGCTGCCGAAATGACGTCATCATGATGCGCAGTCTGTGCGCATCATGATGCGCCGTCAGTTCGGGCCTTCCGGAGGGGGTGGTCTATGCCGACTGCCCGGGGTTCTGTACCGGCCTGCCGGGGGTCTGTGCCGACTGCCCTGGGGTCTGAGCGGACTGCCGGGGGTCCGTACCGGCCTCCCGGTGGTCTGTGCCGGCCTCCCGGTGGTCTGTGCCGACTGCCCGGGGGTCTGTACCGGCCTGCCGGGGGGCTGTGCCGGCCTGCGGGTGGTCTGTACCGACTGCCGGGGGGCTGTGCCGGCCTGCGGGTGGTCTGTTCCGACTGCCCGGGTGTCTGTGCGGACTGCCGGGGGGCTGTGCCGGCCTGCCGGTGGTCTGACCGACTGTCCGGGGGTCTGAGCAGACTGCGGGGGTCTGTGCAGGATCGTCCGATGGGACTACAAGTCCCATCGGGCGATGCCTGCTACCATAACGGTGATTGACACATTAGCCAATGATGGGACAGTAGTAGTCCCATCATCCGGCTAATGTGTTGAATGTACAAAAAAAAAAAAAAAAAAAAAATCCCTACTACATACATGCTACATACATACTACATGCTACATACATGCTACATACATACTACATACAAGCTACATACATGCAACAAATATACTACATACATACTACATGCTACATACATGCTACATACATGCAACATACATACTGCATATATACCACATGCATGCAACATACATACTGCATATATACCACATGCATGCAACATGCATACTACATATATACCACATATATACTACATGCATGCAACATGCATACTACATATATACCGGGGGTCTGTGCCGACTGTCCGATGGTCTGTACCGGCCTGCCGGGGGGGGCTGTGCAGGCCTGCCAGTGGTCTGTACCGACTGTCCGGGGGTCTGTGCAGGCTGCGGGGGTCTGTACCGACCTGCCGGGGGGCTGTGCCGGCCTGCCGGTGGTCTGTACCGACTGTCCGGGGGTCTGAGCGGACTGCCGGGGGTCTGTACCGGCCTGCCGGGGGGCTGTGCCAGCCTGCCGGTAGTCTGTACCGACTGTCCGGGGGTCTGAGCGGACTGCCGGGGGTCTGTACCGGCCTGCCGCAGGGCTGTGCCGACTGTCCGGGGGTCTGTGCCGACTGCCCGGGGGTCTGTTCGGACTGCCGGGGGTCTGTACTGGCCTACCGGGGGGCTGTGCTGGCCTTCTGGGGGTCTGTGCCGACAGCCCGGGGGTCTATGCGGACTGCCGGGGGTCTGTACCGGCCTACCGGGGAGCTGTGCTGGCCTGCCGGGGGGCTGTGCCGGCCTGCCGGGGGGCTGTGCCGACTGTCCGGGGGTCTGTGCCGAATGCCCGGGGGTCTGTTCGGACTGCCGGGGGTCTGTACCGGCCTACCGGGGGGCTGTGCTGGCCTGCCGGGGGGCTGTGCCGACTGTCCGGGGGTCTGAGCAGGCTGCGGGGGTCTGTGCAGGATCGTCCGATGGGACTACAAGTCCCATCGGGCGATGCCTGCTACCATGACGGTGATTGACACATTAGCCAATGATGGGACAGTAGTAATCCCATCATCCGGCTAATGTGTTGAATGTACAAAAAAAAAAAAATCCCTACTACATACATGCTACATACATACTACATGCTACATACATGCTACATACATACTACATGCTACATACAGTACATGCTACATACATATTACATACAAGCTACATACATGCAACATATATACTACATACATACTACATGCTACATACATGCAACATACATACATACTGCATTTATACCACATGCATGCAACATACATACATACTGCATATATACCACATGCATGCAACATGCATACTACATATATACCACATATAT
Source organism: Dendrobates tinctorius (assembly GCF_039654945.1). Taxonomy (NCBI): domain Eukaryota; kingdom Metazoa; phylum Chordata; class Amphibia; order Anura; family Dendrobatidae; genus Dendrobates; species Dendrobates tinctorius. The sequence continues at coordinate 1,046,520 of NW_027361822.1, forward strand.
ACTACATGCATGCAACATGCATACTACATATATACCGGGGGTCTGTGCCGACTGTCCGAGGGTCTGTACCGGCCTGCCAGGGGGGGCTGTGCAGGCCTGCCAGTGGTCTGTACCGACTGTCCGGGGGTCTGTGCAGGCTGCGGGGGTCTGTACCGACCTGCCGGGGGGCTGTGCCGGCCTGCCGGTGGTCTGTACCGACTGTCCGGGGGTCTGAGCGGACTGCCGGGGGTCTGTACCGGCCTGCCGGGGGGCTGTGCCAGCCTGCCGGTAGTCTGTACCGACTGTCCGGGGGTCTGAGCGGACTGCCGGGGGTCTGTACCGGCCTGCCGCAGGGCTGTGCCGACTGTCCGGGGGTCTGTGCCGAATGCCCGGGGGTCTGTGCGGACTGCCGGGGGTCTGTACCGGCCTACCGGGGAGCTGTGTTGGCCTGCCGGGGGGCTGTGCCGGCCTGCCGGGGGGCTGTGCCGACTGTCCGGGGGTCTGTGCCGACTGCCCGGGGGTCTGTTCGGACTGCCGGGGGTCTGTACTGGCCTACCGGGGGGCTGTGCTGGCCTTCTGGGGGTCTGTGCCGACAGCCCGGGGGTCTATGCGGACTGCCGGGGGTCTGTACCGGCCTACCGGGGAGCTGTGCTGGCCTGCCGGGGGGCTGTGCCGGCCTGCCGGGGGGCTGTGCCGACTGTCCGGGGGTCTGTGCCGAATGCCCGGGGGTCTGTTCGGACTGCCGGGGGTCTGTACCGGCCTACCGGGGGGCTGTGCTGGCCTGCCGGGGGGCTGTGCCGACTGTCCGGGGGTCTGAGCAGGCTGCGGGGGTCTGTGCAGGATCGTCCGATGGGACTACAAGTCCCATCGGGCGATGCCTGCTACTGATAGGAACTGAAGGAGTTAAATTGAGTTCTGTCTATGTTGCATTTTCTTGTTTAAAACTTATCTTTTCTGTTCCCTTGTGAACCAAGGTCAAATACTCCTGCTTTTTAGCCTACATGACTTTCTTTGTAGAAAACAAGTTGTGAAATCATTTTTTATACTGCGCATGTCTGTAAATGTTTAAATTCTTTGCTATAAAAGATGGAAGCCTAACTGATAAGCCAGAGGCGTCTTGGCAGGCATCCCGAGTCGTATCATACAGCTTATGTCTGTGTTATTCTTCTCGACGGAGCAATCAATTAGAGACATATGGTGCCTTACACCCAAGAACATCTGTCCTTCAGATGAAAGAGATATCTGAGGGATCCCGACAGTTTCCTGGCGCCCGAAACAGGGAACTGATATAGGCACCTCTCCAAGACTACCCGATCTACAGACCACTCCAGTTACTGATGAAATTGTGAACAGCAGACCTAAACACCTGGCCAGGTAAGAGATCAATTTTTCTCTTCTCTGCTCTTCATAATGTATCATTATAACTAAGGTCCGTATAAAGGGGAATCTAGTAGAGGAGGGGGCCGTAAAATCAGGTCCATATAAGAACTCTGAGGAAATCGGGTGTGACACGCATATGTAATTCCTGTCCGAATGAGAGGCTATTGCAGATTCTGCCTGTGTACTGCTATTTTTAGGAGAAGAACTGATGCAAATCATAACGGGTATGGTGATTGGACATTTGCAGGGACAACCCCAGACACAAACATAAAAAAGTTTCATCACTTCAAGAAGGGAGAACAGTGGTGGGTATTGTTAGCATTGAATACACATGTCCCATTGAGTGACACGTTGAGAGGTCTGACATTACGGAATATAAGGCTGGGTGAACAGTTCATACTGCGCAGCCCGGACGGACAAGTTTTTCACAATAGACGGTTCCGCACTAGGAATCAGGGAGGTTGTTGAATGGCTACTTTGATTTGAAAGGTTGTGGAAAGTAGAAAAATAAGCTGCACAGTAGGTATTCGTTCAAAGAGTGGTGATATTGCCTAACTGGGTCATGTGACAGCGTCCTTTCGGGGAGGTCACCGCCTAAGCTTAAATCAACACCCTTTACGAATAAACCTTGTGACAGATAAGAGTGTGACCGAATGAGCACAGGACCACGAAATGAGCCTGTGACAGGATATGACTGAAGAACCCCGATAAATGGATACTTTGTTTACAATCCTGTGTGTTGTGGGAGTGTTACTGTTCGGATGCTACCTAGCATATAAGTACACGAGACACGTAGTACAAGGAGGAACAGACACCCCGTTTAACCTGTTGGCACCTTAGGAAGAAGGTAACGAGGTATAGTAGAGCCTAGTCTTGAGCTTACCCAATACACCACCTAAGGCAGGGGACTAACAGGAAAGAAACAAGAGAAACAGGATAGAAAGATGGGGAACAGTCAGGGAAAGACACCTGAAGAAGGAGACCGGTTATGTGATATAATTGAGGATAGATATGGAAGTAGTGCAGCAAAGAACCTGGAAAAAGTATTAATCAAATCCAAAGTGCAAGATAGGCAGGCTGTGTGAATCCTTGTATATATGTCTATGAGAACCTCTGAATAAGATGAGAGATGAGTAATTGAGTATAAAAGTAAAAAAAAAAAAAAAAAAAATCAGTGAATGAGCACGTATGAATGAATCATCACACATCATTTTTGTGTCAAGAGATTTGTGACCTTTCTAGTTGTGGTGGAATCTTGGACAGATGCGTTATAGATATTTCAAATCTACATCTGAGACTGAATGAATTGAGTAATGATATAGTTCGTGTTATATGTGGCATTACATTGTAAAGTTTCCTGAATGCATTTGGCCAGAAAAAGGGCAAGGCATGGTTAATCTCATTATACAGTTATCTGCCCTTACAGTGAAATCCCGTGATTTTGAGTTTCTTTGTAGAAATTGATTTTGATAAGTCTAAAGAACTACAGAATTCTGTGAAGGACGACGCTGCATTCTGACGGGAGGGGTGAAGGATGGCGCTGCGTAGTTTTTCTTCTCCCTTCGCTCTTATCTCTGCTGAGTGTGAGCTGTGCTCAAAATTCTCTGTAATTCTATCCGTAAGGTACGCGCTGAAAGATTTGTGCATTTTAAAGCAACAGTACTTAATTGAAGATTGGAAGTTAAAAGTAAGATATGGTGCCTAATTTAGAAGGGAATTGTAAGTGATTGTTTGGTCATTGTAAGTGATTGCTTGGTCATTAATGTGTTTGAACCTGCTTCTAGTTGTGTGATTGATTTGTATAGCAAATTGTGTCAAATTACAAAAGACAGAGAAGGAAGGAAGCAGTAAAACAAGTGGGACAAATATTGAAAAAGGCAAAAATACCAGAGTGTGAATGTTTGGATGTACAAAAAGGCACAGACAAGGGAAGAAAATAGCAAGTGACCGTATTAGCAAGTGAGGAAGGATACTTTGACATGACGCATGAACATGTCTGCATAGAACTGATGAGTCAGGAGACAGTTGGGTTTGCACACATTCATGAAAAACCTGTTCCTAATGCAGACTTTGAGTTTCTTTTTTGTAGATGGCCCCAGATACCACCAGGATGGACGATTCTACACTGGATATGCAGTAGTATCCTCACATGAGGTAATCCGAGCGGAACCACTCTCTCCTCACATGTCGGCGCAGGAGGCAGAGTTGAAGGCACTCACTGAGGCGTGTAGAGCCGCTGCAGGTAAAGTCGCTAATATTTTCACAGATTCGAAGCCCATTAAAAATGCAGAGCTGGTGAAACAATTGATGGAGGCATTGATGTTACCAGTCCAGGTTGGCATTGTCAAGGTAAAAGCACACACAAAGGTGACTCCGTGGAGGTAGAGGGCAATAGAAGGGCGAACGAGGCTGCTAAAATAGCACAAGGCGGCCTAGAGAGAGCAGTGGACGGTGGCGGGGAGTCAGCGTATTCCAGCCACATTGGGTCTAGATGTCCTGAAATCCCTCCAGCAAAAGGCTGCCCAAACAGAGAAGGTACACCGGGGGAGACTGGGAGCTGAGCTGAACTCAAATGGAGTATGGGAGAATAAGGATAAAATGTGCCCACCAAAGTCCCTGTTCCCAATCATGGCGCAAGCAGCACATGGCCCCAATCACACCTCAAAAAGTCACATGTGTGCCATGGTAGATGCCTTCTGGATCGCTCCTGGTTTCAGTTACGCAGCCGCGAAACTTGTACAATCATGCCTCATCTGTGCACAGCACAACCCAGGTAAAACAGTAAAAGTCCCTAAGAAAGCGACACCTAGGCCTCTCTACCCGTTTCAGAGACGGCAGATTGACGACATACAGCTACCAAGGTAGGAGTGTATGCAAATATCCTAGTATGTGTAGATCCCTTCTCTGGATGGCCAGAGGCCTACCCGGTGAAAACGGCTACAGCTCGAGCCACTGCAAAGAAACTGGTGATGGAACTAGTACCACGATTCGGTGTCCCTGAAACAATTGAATCAGACAGAGGTACACACTTTACTGCTGAGGTAATGCAAAATGTAATGCAAATGATAGGTGTAGAACAAGCATTTCATACACCCTACCACCCACAGAGTTCAGGGAAGGTAGAAAGAATGAACGGGACACTAAAATTGAAAATACAGAAAACCATGGAACAAACCCATAAACCATGGCCAGAGTGTCTCCCATTAGCATTATTCTCAGTAAGGTACACACCCACGGGGAAAGCTAAACTGTCACCCTTCGAGATACTGTTTGGAAGACCACCGAACACAGGGTTGTACTACCCACAGGTCTTAACACTCAATGTGGATAATTTGACAAGTTATGTAATCCAGTTGCAAAAGCATTTAACTCAAATGCATTCTCTAGTTTTCTCTTCCATTCCAGATCCAGATAGTGTGGAAGGAACTCACTGTCTGCAACCTGGTGATTACGTATATGTCAAGAAACACTCCAGAAAGACCCTTGAACCCCGATATCAGGGACCTTACCAAGTACTCCTGACAACGCCTACTTCTGTTAAGTTGGAAGGACGACCAACCTGGATCCACGCATCACATTGCAAACTAGCCACAGGAGTTAACAAAGCATAAGAGTGCATAATGTTTTGGTTTAGTTTTGTTGCATTATCTGTAATAATGGTAGCTGCGTGGGACAGTCTAAATTCTCCAATGTCCTTGAATAATAAGTTTATACAACATCATGAAAAATTACTGAATGATTGGTTAAATGACACTCAGCCTCCAGCAGATTGCTGGATCTGCACACATTCACCAGTATCAGCCACTAGTATTCCGTTCCTTGTTATTCCTGTGCCACCCGAGGAATTATTTGCCTGGACCAGTTGTTCTGATACACTTGCTAATAATGCCACAAATAATGTGAAGTTATGGAACACAACTGTTGGAATACCTATTGTGGGATGGGTAGGATACCCTTGGTGGCAGGGTAACCTTTCAGGAAGTAATGCACACCTTCAATATCTGGCATATAAAGGGGGGGCTTGGGTACCCAGGAATAGAACTCGATTAACCTACCTGGGGCAAATTCCAATGTATGGCCTACAAGTTAGTTTTAATGTAACTTCCCACTCTACTGATGCCTTCAAACCAATACTGCTAGAAAGAAGGTTGCATAACACATCCTGGGAATATTCCAATTTATTTCCCCAGGGCAATAATGAAACTTGTTTTAATATTTCAGGTAATATACCTTGCAACGAGTCATCTGGATATGAGAAAGGAACTCCCACCTGTGGAAATCCCGATGTAGGGTATTGTAGCCCTTTAGGACAACTTCCAAATTGGTGTATGCTTCAGAATGTATCTGCGTTCATAGATTTGGTTCATAGACTGGTATTACAACATTCAGCCCTATGGGACCTACCTAGTGACATGTACTGGATATGTGGAGACAATGCATATAAATGGTTACCAGTAGGGGTAAGAGGTACTTGTACTCTGGGACGTTTGACTCCGGCTGCCTTTATCATTCCAAACCAACAATTAGATATGCAGGCAATACCCAAACATACATTATACAAAAGAGCTGCTGACAATACACCTCGCCTCTCTGGGAGACCACATATAGTGCAGATGAGTGTAGCCAATAAAATTGTCAGCTCTATTTTTATTTATCCTATGATTACTCAAATGTGGGATAAATTAGTCAGGGCTACAGATTACTTAGATGACCAAATATGGGATATATTGGAGATATTGAACACCACCGTTGCTGTCCAAAATCAGCTTATCATAGTCACTAATCAGCATACCATAGTACTAGATTATTTAACTGCAGCGCAAGGAGGTATGTGTCAAGTCATCGGACCAGCTTGCTGTCATTATATAGATCCCAACAGCATTATAAAGTTAAAATTGAAAATAGAGGATGTTCAAAAACTTAGAGATCAGTACGATAAAGACAATGATCGTACTAAGGATAGTTGGTGGTCAGACACATTCTCCTTTCTTAATCCAGCTAATTGGTTTAAGGGTATTGGAGGCTGGATAACTGGGATTATACTAAGTCTATTACGTATTGTTGTTTGTATCTTCGTAATATATGTATTTTTGAGACTTGTTTTTTGGTGTTTTTCTGTATGTAAGAAAAAGTACAGAAACAGATGAAATAGATAAGTTAATGACAGAACATATGCCAAAATTGATAATTGTTTTCTTTAGGTTTTAGGTTGACATCTCATTTCTGGCATGAAGGAGCGTACTCTTGTGATGACAGACGTGGCCTTAGTAACTGGGGGATGGAGAGGGTAAAAGAAGATACCTGTCTCCCTCGGGCAACCCGTCGGCCTGGGATAGTACCTGGTGAATAGGGCACTATCAGCTGTCGTTGCAGGATCCAGTGTTCCAGATTGTGAAGAATAAAGATGTCAAAGGGGGGAATGATAGGAACTGAAGGAGTTAAATTGAGTTCTGTCTATGTTGCATTTTCTTGTTTAAAACTTATCTTTTCTGTTCCCTTGTGAACCAAGGTCAAATACTCCTGCTTTTTAGCCTACATGACTTTCTTTGTAGAAAACAAGTTGTGAAATCATTTTTTATACTGCGCATGTCTGTAAATGTTTAAATTCTTTGCTATAAAAGATGGAAGCCTAACTGATAAGCCAGAGGCGTCTTGGCAGGCATCCCGAGTCGTATCATACAGCTTATGTCTGTGTTATTCTTCTCGACGGAGCAATCAATTAGAGACATATAGAATCATAGAATCATAGAATCGTAGAGTTGGAAGGGACCTCCTGGGCCATCTGGTCCAACCCCCTCCTCAAAGCAGGATTCGCTAAATCATCCCAGTCAGATGTCTGTCCAGCCTCTGTTTGAAGACTTCCATTGAAGGAGAACTCACCACTTCTCGTGGCAGCCTGTTCCACTCATTGATCACTCTAACTGTCAAAAAGTTTTTTCTAATATCTAATCTGTGTCTCCTCCCATTCAGTTTCATCCCATTGCTTCTAGTCTTTCCTTGTGCAAATGAGAATAAAGTTGATCCTTCTACAATGTGACAGCCCTTTAGATATTTGTAGACAGCTATTAAGTCTCCTCTCAGTCTTCTCTTTTGCAAACTAAACATTCCCAAATCCTGCAACCTTTCCTCATAAGACAGGGTTTGCAGACCGGTCACCATTCTGGTCGCTCTTTTCTGAACTTGCTCCAGTTTGTTGATGTCTTTTTTAAAATGTGGTGCCCAAAACTGGACACAATATTCCAGATGAGGTCTGACCAAAGAGGCGTAGAGGGAAATAATGACTTCACGTGATCTAGACTGTATGCTTCTGTTAATACATCCTAGAATTGCATTTGCCTTTTTTGCTGCTGCATCACACTGTTGACTCATATTCAGTCTGTGATCTATTAGTATACCCAAGTCTTTTTCACATGTGCTGTCACTTAGCCCTATTCCTCCCATTCTATATATGTTTTTTCCATTTTTATTGCCCAGATGTAGTACTTTGCATTTCTCCCTGTTAAAAACCATTCTGTTAGTTGCTGCCCACTTCTCCAGTTTATTTAAATCTTTTTGAATCCTCTCTCTCTCTTCTCTAGTATTAGCTATCCCTCCTAGCTTTGTGTCATCAGCAAATTTAATCAGTTTACCCTCAATTCCTTCATCTAAATCGTTGATAAAGATGTTGAACAATACAGGGCCCAGGACAGAGCCCTGTGGTACCCCACTTGAGACATTCTTCCAACTGGATGTGCAGCCATTTACGACCACTCTTTGGGTCCGATCACTAAGCCAGTTATGAATCCACCTAACAGTTGCCTTGTCCATTCCATACTTAGTCATTTTTTCAATAAGGATTGTATGAGAGACTTTGTCAAATGCTTTGCTGAAGTCAAGATATACTATATCTACAGCATTTCCTTGATCCACCCAATCAGTGATACCGTCATAGAAGGAAATTAAGTTAGTCTGACATGACTTATTAGTTACAAACCCATGCTGACTCTGTTTAATCACTTCATTCTTATCCAGGTATTGACATACATGTTGTTTAATAATTTGTTCAAAGATCTTTCCTGGTATAGAAGTCAGACTCACCGGCCTATAGTTACCTGGGTCCACCTTCTTCCCCTTTTTGAAGATAGGAACAACATTTGCTCTTCTCCAGTCTTCTGGCACTTCTCCTGTTCTCCAAGAATTTTCAAAGATTATAGAGAGGGGTTCAAAAATTTCTTCTGCTATCTCCTTCAGTACTCTGGGGTGTAATTCATCTGGACCTGGAGACTTGAATTCATTTAGGCTAGCTAAGTGTTTCCTCACTATCTTTCTGTTTATAGATATCCTGGATTCTTCTATTCCCTTAATAGGACAGTGAATAACAGTTGATGTTACATTTCCTTTCTGAGAGAAAACAGATGCAAAATAGGAATTTAAAAGTTCAGCCTTCTCAACATCTTGTCTTACCATTTCATCATTTTCATCCTGTAAAAATCCTATAGCATCTTTGACTTTTCTTTTACTTTTGACATATCCCCAAAATCCTTTATTATTGCTTTTGACATCTCTTGCAAGCCTCAATTCATTTTCAGCTTTAGCTAATCTGATTTGTGCCCTGCAGGTTCTGCAGACAGCATTATATTCTTCTTTAGATATGCCTCCCTCTTTCCATTTTATAAACATTTTTTTCTTCCTTTTTAGCATGTGCTTAAGTTCTGTGTTCATCCATCCTGGTTTCCTTAACTGCTTCCTATTCTTCCCTCTTTTCGGAATTGTTAACAACTGTGCTTTGAGAATTTCATTTTTCAAGATTTCCCATCCTTCCTGGACATTTTTGTCTTTAAGGATATCCAGCCATTGGATCCCTCCAATTCTCTTTCTGAATCCCTTAAAATCTGCCTTTCTGAAATCTAACCTTGACGTCTGAGTCTTCACAGGTCTTCCGCCTCTAGTTATCCAAAATTCTAAAATAGCATGGTCGCTACCTCCTAGGGTCCCAGCCACTTTTACCTCCTCAACCATTTCCTCCCTGTTTATAAGGATTAGATCCAAGGTAGCAGTTCCCCTTGTTTTCTCCCTTACCTTTTGGAAGATAAAGTTGTCAGCAAGAGAGGATAAGAATTTCCTTGACCTGTTAGTTTTGCCTGAGAGAGATTCCCAACAAATGTCTGGATAGTTGAAATCTCCCATGACAACTATGTCATATTTTTTGGAGAACTTGGCCATTTGATGCATAAAGAGTTCATCCATAGCTTCAGCTTGCACAGGCGGCCTGTAGTAAATGCCTACAATGGTGTCCTTTCCATTGTTCTGTCCTTGTATTCTTACCCAAACAGTTTCCACAGAACTCCCAGTCTCTGAAGCTTCAATCTCTGTGCAGATATACGCGTTTCTAACATACAATGCGACACCCCCTCCTCGTTTATCAAGTCTGTTTCTTGCAAATAAGTTGTATCCTTCTAGTCTTGTATTCCAATCATGTGTATTGTCCCACCAAGTTTCAGTGATTCCAATGACATCATATTTCTTTTCCTGTGTTAGTAGTTCCAATTCTCCTTGTTTGTTGCCCATGCTTTGTGCATTAGTATAGAAACATTTTAGTTTGTGATTGGTTTCTCTTTCTCCAATATTTTTATTAATTAGATTCTTTCGTCTTTGTTCTTCCTTTCCACTTCTAATAGCAGAGTTCTCAATAGCATTTGTCAGGTGTATGGCTTTTTCTGGTCTTTTGCTTCCCTTCCCATGTTGTTCTAGTTTAAAGCTCTCCTTACAAGTGTAGCAAGGCGACTTCCAAATACATGTTTTCCAGTCTTCGTAAGGTGCACCCCATCTCTAGCAAGTAGTCCATCGTATAAGTAGTTCACTCCGTGATCCAGAAATCCAAATCGTTGCTGACGGCACCATCGACGTAGCCAGTTATTCACCTGCAGAATCTTATTCCACCTCCTTGTTCCATGGCCATCCACTGGGAGGATGGAAGAGAAGACCACCTGCGCTCCCAGTTCTTTCACTTTCTTGCCTAAGTCTTCAAAGTCTCTGCAGATGGTTTCCAGGTCGTTTCTTGCAGTGTCATTTGTCCCCACATGTAGTAGCAGGAATGGGTAGTCATCTGTAGGTCTGAAGAGTCCTGATATCCTGTCAGACACATCTTTAATTTTTGCACCTGGAAGACAACACATTTCTCTTGAAGTTATATCCGGTCTGCAGATAGCGGCCTCAGTTCCTCTCAACAGGGAATCCCCCATGACCACCACTCTCCGTTTCTTCTTCACAACATTTTTCTTTCTCCATCCAGGAGGACTCTGAAGGCGTACAAGGTTGCTGCTTGTTGGCAAAGTCTTATCCTGATGTATTTCTTCATTGTTTTCCTGCGTGAGAGCCTGGTACTGGTTTCTGAGCAGTATGGGTGCTGACTGCCTCCTGATCCTCCTGCTTCTCTGGGTCACATGTCTCCATTCCTCTGTTTCTTCAGGTGCACTTCGAATTTCTTCTCTTTCTGTAACATGAAGAGATAATTCTGCTCTGTCCAAGAACTCTTCACCTTCCTTAATGATCTTCAACGTAGCTAACCTCTCTTCGAGATTTTGCAACTTTTCCTCCAACAGGGACACAAGCTTGCATTTGTGGCATGTGAAGTTTGGCTTTTCCACTGGTAAGTCTGTGAACATGTAGCAAGAAATGCAGCTCACCAAATGGCTCCTGGCCTCTTCCATCTTGAGATTTCTTAAAAACGATGAAAGATGAGCGCGGTTTTTCCGATTTCCTCTTTTCAGCTGCAACGGCCAAAACCCAGTGATCGTTGAGCTCGCGGAGACTCTTCACTTATCCCAGAAGGCACTGGGAATATGCAAATGATCTCCTCAAGACTCTTCCCATGGTTTTGCGATTTCCTCTTTTCAGCTGCAACGGCCAAAACCCAGTGATCGTTGAGCTCGCGGAGACTCTTCACTTATCCCAGAAGGCACTGGGAATATGCAAATGATCTCCTCAAGACTCTTCCCCTGGTTTTTGGTGCCTTACACCCAAGAACATCGGTCCTTCAGATGAAAGAGATATCTGAGGGATCCCGACACTACCATGACGGTGATTGACACATTAGCCAATGATGGGACAGTAGTAATCCCATCATCCGGCTAATGTGTTGAATGTACAAAAAAAAAAATCCCTACTACATACATGCTACATACATACTACATGCTACATACAGTACATGCTACATACATACTACATACAAGCTACATACATGCAACATATACACTCACTGGCCACTTTATTAGGTACACCTGTCCAACTGTGTGTTAAGACTTAATTTCTAATCAGCCAATCACATGGCGGCAACTCAGTGCATTTAGGCATGTAGACATGGTCAAGACAATCTCCTGCAGTTCAAACCGAGCATCAGTATGGGGAAGAAAGGTGATTTGAGTGCCTTTGAACGTGGCATGATTGTTGGTGCCAGAAGGGCTGGTCTGAGAATTTCAGAAACTGCTGATCTACTGGGATTTTCACGCACAACCATCTCTAGGGTTTACAGAGAATGGTCCGAAAAAGAAAAAAAATCCAGTGAGCGGCAGTTCTGTGGCCGGAAATGCCATGTTGATGCCAGAGGTCAGAGGAGAATGGGCAGACTGGTTCGAGCTGATAGAAAGGCAACAGTGACTCAAATTGCCACCCGTTACAACCAAGGTAGGCAGAAGAGCATCTCTGAACGCACAGTGCGTCGAACTTTGAGGCAGATGGGCTACAGCAGCAGAAGACCACACTGGGTACCACTCCTCTCAGCTAAGAACAGGAAACTGAGGCTACAGTTTGCACAAGCTCATCGAAATTGGACAGTAGAAGATTGGAAAAACGTTGCCTGGTCTGATGAGTCTCGATTTCTGCTGCGACATTCGGATGGTAGGGTCAGAATTTGGCGTAAACAACATGAAAGCATGGATCCATCCTGCCTTGTATCAACGGTTCAGGCTGGTGGTGGTGGTGTCATGGTGTGGGGAATTTTTTCTGGGCACTCTTTGGGCCCCTTGGTACCAATTGAGCATCGTTGCAACGCCACAGCCTACCTGAGTATTGTTGCTGACCATGTCCATCCCTTTATGACCACAATGTACCCAACATCTGATGGCTACTTTCAGCAGGATAATGCGCCATGTCATAAAGCTCGAATCATCTCAGATTGGTTTCTTGAACATGACAATGAGTTCACTGTACTCAAATGGCCTCCTCAGTCACCAGATCTCAATCCAATAGAGCATCTTTGGGATGTGGTGGAACGGGAGATTCGCATCAGGGATGTGCAGCCGACAAATCTGCGCCAACTGTGTGATGCCATCATGTCAATATGGTCCAAAATCTCTGAGGAATGCTTCCAGCACCTTGCTGAATCTCTGCCACGAAGAATTGAGGCAGTTCTGAAGGCAAAAGGGGGTCCAACCCCTTACTAGCATGGTGTACCTAATAAAGTGGCCAGTGAGTGTATACTACATACATACTACATGCTACATACATGCAACATACATACATACTGCATATATACCACATGCATGCAACATACATACATACTGCATATATACCACATGCATGCAACATGCATACTACATATATACCACATATATACTACATGCATGCAACATGCATACTACATATATACCGGGGGTCTGTGCCGACTGTCCGAGGGTCTGTACCGGCCTGCCGGGGGGCTGTGCCGGCCTGCCGGTGGTCTGTACCGACTGTCCGGGGGTCTGAGCGGACTGCCGGGGGTCTGTACCGGCCAGCCGGGGGGCTGTGCCGGCCTGCCGGTGGTCTGTGCCGACTGCCCGGGGGTTTGAGCGGACTGCCGTGGGTCTGTACCGGCCTGCCGGGGGGCTGTGCCGACTGTCCGGGGGTCTGTGCAGGCTGCGGGGGTCTGTACCGGCCTGCCGGGGGGGTCTGTACCGACTGTCCGGGGGTCTGAGCCGACTGCCGGGTGTCTGTACCGGCCTGCCGGGGGGCTGTGCTGACTGCCCGGGGGGCTGTACCGGCCTTCTGGGGGGCTATGCCGACTGCCCGGGGGTTTGTGCCGACCGCCCGGGGGTCTGTGCGGACTGCCGTGGGTCTGTACCGGCCTGCCGGTGGTCTGTACCGACTGTCCGTGGGCCTGAGCGGCCTGGCCTGCCGGGGGTCTGTACCGGCCCGCTGGTGGTCTGTACCGGCCTGCCGAGGGGCTGTGCAGGTTGCGGGGGTCTGTGCAGGCATCGTCCCATCGGGCGATGCCTGCTACCATGACGGTGATTGATACATTAGCCAATGATGGGACAGTAGTAGTCCCATCATCCGGCCTATGTGTTGAATGTAAAAAAAAAAAAATACATACTACATACATACTACATACATACTACATGCTACATACATACTACATACATACTACATGCTACATACAACATATATACTACATGCATGCAACATACATACATACTGCATATATACCACATGCATGCAACATGCATACTACATATATACCACATATATACTACATGCATGCATACTACATATATACCACATATACCGGGGGTCTGTGCCGACTGTCCGGGGGTCTGTGCCGACTGCCCGGGGGTCTGTACCGGACTGCCGGGGGGCTGTGCCGGCCTGCCGGTGGTCTGTACCGACTGTCCGGGGGTCTGTGCAGGCTGCGGGGGTCTGTACCGGCCTGCCGGGGGTCTGTGCCGGCCTGCCGGTGGTCTGTGCCGACTGCCCGGGGGTTTGTGCCGACTGCCCGGGGGTCTGTGCAGACTGCCGTGGGTCTGTACCGGCCTGCCGGGGGGCTGTACCGGCCTGCCAGGGGGCTGTGCCGACTGCCCGGGGGTCTGTACCGGCCTTCCGGGGGGCTGTGCCGGCCTGCCGGTGGTCTGTGCCGACTGCCCGGGGGTCTGTGCGGACTGCCGTCGGTCTGTACCGGCCTGCCGGGGGGCTGTGCTGGCCTGCCGGGGGGCTGTGCTGACTGCCCGGGGGTCTGTACTGGCCTTCCGGGGGGCTGTGCCGACCTGCCGGTGGTCTGTGCCGACTGCCCGGGGGTCTGTGCCGACTGCCCGGGGGTCTTTGCGGACTGCCGTGGGTCTGTACTGGCCTGCCGGGGGGCTGTGCTGGCCTGCCGATGGTCTGTACCGACTGTCCGGGGGTCTGAGCGGCCTACCGGGGGTCTGTACTGGCCTGCTGGGGGTCTGTACCGGCCTGCCGGTGGGCTGTGCTGGCCTGCCGGTGGTCTATACCGACTGTCCGGGGGTCTGAGCAGGCTGCGGGGGACTGTGCAGGATCGTCCGATGGGACTACAAGTCCCATCGGGCGATGCCTGCTACCATGACGGTGATTGACACATTAGCCAATGATGGGACAGTAGTAGTCCCATCATCCGGCCTATGTGTTGAATGTAAAAAAAAATAAAAATACATACTACATACATACTACATGCTACATACATACTACATACATGCTACATACATACTACATGCATGCAACATACATACTACATGCAACATGCATACTACATGCATGCAACATACATATATACTACATATATACTACATGCATGCAACATGCATACTACATATATACCACATATATACTACATGCATGCAACATATATACCACATATATACCACATGCATGCAACATACATATATACTACATGCAACATGCATACTACATGCATGCAACATACATACTACATATATACCACATGCATGCAACATGCATACTATATATATACCACATATATACTACATGCATGCAACATACATATATACTACATATATACCACATATATACAACATGCATGCAACATATACACTCACTGGCCACTTTATTAGGTACACCATGCTAGTAAGGGGTTGGACCCCCTTTTGCCTTCAGAACTGCCTCAATTCTTCGTGGCAGAGATTCAACAAGGTGCTGGAAGCATTCCTCAGAGATTTTGGACCATATTGACATGATGGCATCACACAGTTGGCGCAGATTTGTCGGCTGCACATCCCTGATGCGAATCTCCCGTTCCACCACATCCCAAAGATGCTCTATTGGATTGAGATCTGGTGACTGAGGAGGCCATTTGAGTACAGTAAACTCATTGTCATGTTCAAGAAACCAATCTGAGATGATTCGAGCTTTATGACATGGCGCATTATCCTGCTGAAAGTAGCCATCAGATGTTGGGTACATTGTGGTCATAAAGGGATGGACATGGTCAGCAACAATACTCAGGTAGGCTGTGGCGTTGCAACGATGCTCAATTGGTACCAAGGGGCCCAAAGAGTGCCCAGAAAAAATTCCCCACACCATGACACCACCACCACCAGCCTGAACCGTTGATACAAGGCAGGATGGATCCATGCTTTCATGTTGTTTACGCCAAATTCTGACCCTACCATCCGAATGTCGCAGCAGAAATCGAGACTCATCAGACCAGGCAACGTTTTTCCAATCTTCTACTGTCCAATTTCGATGAGCTTGTGCAAATTGTAGCCTCAGTTTCCTGTTCTTAGCTGAGAGGAGTGGTACCCAGTGTGGTCTTCTGCTGCTGTAGCCCATCTGCCTCAAAGTTCGACGCACTGTGCGTTCAGAGATGCTCTTCTGCCTACCTTGGTTGTAACGGGTGGCAATTTGAGTCACTGTTGCCTTTCTATCAGCTCGAACCAGTCTGCCCATTCTCCTCTGACCTCTGGCATCAACATGGCATTTCCGGCCACAGAACTGCCGCTCACTGGATTTTTTTTCTTTTTCGGACCATTCTCTGTAAACCCTAGAGATGGTTGTGCGTGAAAATCCCAGTAGATCAGCAGTTTCTGAAATTCTCAGACCAGCCCTTCTGGCACCAACAATCATGCCACGTTCAAAGGCACTCAAATCACCTTTCTTCCCCATACTGATGCTCGGTTTGAACTGCAGGAGATTGTCTTGACCATGTCTACATGCCTAAATGCACTGAGTTGCCGCCATGTGATTGGCTGATTAGAAATTAAGTCTTAACACACAGTTGGACAGGTGTACCTAATAAAGTGGCCAGTGAGTGTATATAATACATATATACTACATGCAACATACATACTACATACATACTACATATATACCACATGCATGCAACATGCATACTACATATATACTACATATATACTACATGCATGCAACATATATATAATACATATATACTACATGCAACATACATACTACATACATACTGCATATATACCACATGCATGCAACATACATACTACATACATACTACATATATACTACATGCATGCAACATACATACATACTACATATATACCACATGCATGCAACATACATACATACTACTACATATATACCACATGCATGCAACATGCATGCTACATATATACCACATATATACTACATGCATGCAACATACATATATACTACATGCAACATGCATGCAACATACATACTACATATATACCACATGCATGCAACATGCATACTATATATATACCACATATATACTACATGCATGCAACATACATACAGTATATACCACATATATACAACATGCATGCAACACATATATAATACATATATACTACATGCAACATACATACTACATACATACTACATATATACCACATGCATGCAACATGCATACTACATATATACTACATATATACTACATGCATGCAACATATATATAATACATGTATACTACATGCAACATACATACTACATACATACTACATATATACCACATGCATGCAACATACATACTACATGCAACATGCATACCACATGCATGCAACATGCATGCTACATATATACCACATATATACTACATGCATGCAACATACATATATACTACACGCAACATGCATACTACATATATACTACATGCATGCAACATACATATATACTACATGCATGCAACATGCATACTACATATAAACCACATATATACTTCATGCATGCAACATACATATATACTACATGTAACATGCATACTACATGCATGCAACATACATACTACATATATACCACATGCATGCAACATGCATACTATATATACCACATATATATTACATGCATGCAACATACATATATACTACATATATACCACATATATACTACATGCATGCAACATATATATAATACATATATACTACATGCAACATACATACTACATATATACTACATGCAACATACATACATACTACATATATACCACATGCATGCAACATGCATACTATATATACACCACATATATACTACATGCATGCAACATACATATATACTACATATATACCACATGCATACAACATGCATACTATATATATACCACATATATACTACATGCATGCAACATACATATATACTACATATATACCACATATACACTACATGCATGCAACATATATATAATACATATATACTACATACATACTACATACATACTACATATATACCACATGCATGCAACATGCATACTACATATATACTACATATATACTACATGCATGCAACATACATATATACTACATATATACCACATGCATGCAACATGCATACTACATATATACTACATATATACTACATGCATGCAACATACATATATACTACATACAATACATTCATACAATACATACATATAGACATACAGTACATATAACACAGAGTACATACTCACCATCACTTGTCACTTTGATCCCCGAAGCCATTGTCGTCTATGGAATAAAGATTAAAGTAACAAAGCACGAATATACTCACCCCTGATCCGCAGAAGTCCACGGGTGTCCCACAACGATCTTGCGTGGAGAACAGCAGCATCAGCTGATGCTACCGTTCTCTACGGGCTCCAGGAAACCAGTGTCGGGAGGTAGGTATCCTTCCGCCCTGTATTCCTCCGCCACTGTAAAGAAAAAAAAGTCCCTAGTCTCATTTCATGGCATTTCATGGCATTGCTGTGTGAAAAATTTCCCATGCAGCTTTTGCCATAAAGTGAGACTAGGGACTTTTTTTTTTTTTTTTTTACACTTTTTATGTAGTATGTATGTAGTATGCATGTTGCATGCATGTGGTATATATGTAGTATGTATGTAGTATATACAGTATGTAGTATGCATGTTGCATGCATGTGGTATATATGTAGTATGTATGTTGCATGTAGTATATATGTATTATATATATGTTGCATGCATGTAGTATATATGTGGTATATATATAGTATGCATGTTGTATGCATGTGGTATATATGTAGTATATATGTATGTTGCATGCATGTAGTATATATGTGGTATATATATATAGTATGCATGTTGCATGCATGTGGTACATATGTAGTATGTATGTATGTTGCATGTAGTATATATGTTGCATGCATGTAGTATATATGTAGTATGCATGTTGCATGCATGTGGTATATATGTAGTATGTATGTAGTATGTATGTTGCATGTAGTATATATGTATTATATATATGTTGCATGCATGTAGTATATATGTGGTATATATATAGTATGCATGTTGCATGCATGTGGTATATATGTAGTATATATGTATGTTGCATGCATGTAGTATATATGTGGTATATATATAGTATGCATGTTGCATGCATGTGGTATATATGTAGTATGTATGTTGCATGCATGTAGTATGCATGTTGCATGTAGTATATATGTATGTTGCATGCATGAATTATATATGTGGTATATATGTAGTATGCATGTTGCATGCATGTAGTATATATGTATGTTGCATGCATGTAGTATATATGTAGCATGCATGTTGCATGCATGTGGTATATATGTAGTATGTATGTATGTATGTTGCATGCATGTGGTATATATGTAGTATGTATGTATGTTGCATGCATGTAGTATATATGTAGTATGTATGTAGTATGTATGTTGCATGCATGTGATATATATGCAGTATGTATGTAGTATGTATGTTGCATGTAGTATATACTTCATGCATACCACATGCATACTACATATATACCACATATATACTACATGCATGCATACTACATATATACCACATATACCGGGGGTCTGTGCCGACTGTCCGGGGGTCTGTGCCGACTGCCCGGGGGTCTGTACCGGACTGCCGGGGGGCTGTGCCGGCCTGCCGGTGGTCTGTACCGACTGTCCGGGGGTCTGTGCAGGCTGCGGGGGTCTGTACCGGCCTGCCGGGGGGCTGTGCCGGCCTGCCGGTGGTCTGTGCCGACTTGTAGTCCCATCGGACGATCCTGCACAGTCCCCCGCAGCCTGCTCAGACCCCCGGACAGTCGGTATAGACCACCGGCAGGCCAGCACAGCCCCCCGGCAGGCCGGTACAGACCCCCGGCAGGCCAGTACAGACCCCCGGCAGGCCGCTCAGACCCCCGGACAGTCGGTACAGACCACCGGCAGGCCAGCACAGCCCCCCGGCAGGCCGGTACAGACCCACGGCAGTCCGCAAAGACCCCCGGGCAGTCGGCACAGACCCCCGGGGCAGTCGGCACAGACCCCCGGGCAGTCGGCACAGACCACCGGCAGGCCAGCACAGCCCCCCGATAGGCCGGTACAGACCCCCGGCAGTCCGAACAGACCCCCGGGCAGCCTGCTCAGACCCCCGGACAGTCGGTATAGACCACCGGCAGGCCAGCACAGCCCACCGGCAGGCCGGTACAGACCCCCAGCAGGCCAGTACAGACCCCCGGTAGGCCGCTCAGACCCCCGGACAGTCGGTACAGACCATCGGCAGGCCAGCACAGCCCCCCGGCAGGCCAGTACAGACCCACGGCAGTCCGCAAAGACCCCCGGCAGTCCGCACAGACCCCCGGGCAGTCGGCACAGACCCCTGGCAGGCCAGCACAGCCCCCCGGTAGGCCGGTACAGACCCCCGGCAGTCCGAACAGACCCCCGGGCAGTCGGCACAGACCCCCGGACAGTCGGCACAGCCCCCCGGCAGGCCAGCACAGCTCCCCGGTAGGCCGGTACAGACCCCCGGCAGTCCGCACAGACCCCCGGGCAGTCGGCACAGACCCCCGGACAGTCGGCACAGCCCCGCGGCAGGACGGTACAGACCCCCGGCAGTCCGCTCAGACCCCCGGACAGTCGGAACAGACCATCGGCAGGCCGGCACAGCCCCCCGGCAGGCCGGTACAGACCCCCGGCAGTCCGCTCAGACCCCCGGACAGTCGGTACAGACCACCGCAGCCTGCACAGACCCCCGGACAGTCGGTACAGACCACCGGCAGGCCGGCACAGCCCCCCCGGCAGGCCGGTACAGACCCTCGGACAGTCGGCACAGACCCCCGGTATATATGTAGTATGCATATTGCATGCATGTAGTATATATGTGGTATATATGTAGCATGCATGTTGCATGCATGTGGTATATATGCAGTATGTATGTATGTTGCATGCATGTGGTATATATGCAGTATGTATATATGTTGCATGTATGTAGCATGTATGGAGCATGTAGTATGTATGTAGTATATATGTAGCATGTATGTAGCATGTATGTAGCATGTAGTATGTATGTAGCATGTATGTAGCATGTAGTATGTATGTAGCATGTATGTAGTAGGGATTTTTTTTTTTTGTACATTCAACACATTAGCCGGATGATGGGACTACTACTGTCCCATCATTGGCTAAGGCTGGTTTCACACTTGCGTTTTTTTTCGCGGTATTTTAGCGCTAAAAAACGCATGCGTTTTTTCCCCTATACTTTGCATGGGATGCGCTTATGTGCGCATACACATGCGTTTGTATTCGTTTTTCCACGCATGCTTTTTTTGCGGTATGTGCTCGGGCGCACAAAATGCATCCTGTTGCATTTTTTGGGCGTCCGACTTGCCTCAAAAAAACGCATGCGCACGCAATGCGTTTTTTTACAGCAATACACCCATTATAAGTCTATGGGTGCGCATATGTGCGCATTGGCATGCTTATGTATGCTTTTTTTTTGCGCATGCGTTTTTTTTTTTACCATTAGTTGGACAATGGAATTTAGGGGTTTGGGTTAGAGTTAGGGTTAGTTAAGGGGGTTTAGGGCTAGGGTTAGGGTTAGCTAGGGTTAGGGTTAGGGTTAGTATGGTTTGGTTAAGGGTTAGGGTTAGGGTCAGGGTTAGGGTTAGTATGGTTTGGTTAAGGGTTAGGGTTAGGGTCAGGGTTAGGGTCAGGGTTAGGGTCAGGGTTAGGGTTAGGGTTAGGGTTAGGGTCAGGGTTAGGGTTAGGGTCAGGGTTAGGGTTAGTAAAGTCATGGTTTGCGTTAGTGTGAGGGGCCACCTAATGTTGGAAAAAAACGCAAACGCGGTAAAAACGCACTAAAAACGCATAAAAACGCTGCGTTTTTTTCATGCATGCTCATAAAAATGCTTGAAAAAAACGCAGCATTTGTATGCGTTTGTATGCGTTTTTTCAATGCGTTTTTTTGCGGGGAAAAACGCGCTGCAAAAAAAAGCAAGTGTGAAATTAGCCTAATGTGTCAGTCACCGTCATGGTAGCAGGCATCGCCCGATGGGACTTGTAGTCCCATCGGACGATCCTGCACAGACCCCCGCAGTCTGCTCAGACCCCCGGACAGTCGGTACAGACCACCGGCAGGCCGGCACAGCCCCCCGGCAGTCCGCACAGACACCCGAGCAGTCGGAACAGACCACCCGCAGGCCGGCACAGGCCTCCGGCAGTCGGTACAGACCACCCGCAGGCCGGCACAGCCCCCCGGCAGGCCGGTACAGACACCCGGGCAGTCGGTACAGACCACCGGCAGGCCGGCACAGCCCCCCGCAGCCTGCACAGACACCCGGGCAGTCGGTACAGAGCCCCGGCAGTCCGCACAGACCCCCGGGTAGTCGGCACAGACCTCCGGAAGGTCCGTACACCCCCCCTGAGAGGCTGTACAAGGAGAGAAAAGGTTTTTTCTTATTCCGATACCGGAAGTCCCATAGACTTGAATGGGACTTCCGGTATCGGAATCGGCGATACCCGATACTTTTTTCGTATCGGGCCGATACCATCCGATCCGATATTTTAGGGTATCGGATGGTATCGCTCAACACTAGTCCCAATTCATCAGCCAGAATCCACGATCCTATTATGCTAGGTCAAATTTTTGGACACCAACTAATGTCCTAGAAATGAAAAATTTTTTAGGACTTACATTCGCTATGGGGCTTGTATAAAAGACGAGCATTCGGTCCTATTGGTTCAACCGCCCTGTTCAAGCCACCCCTATGTTTTCTGCCGTTCTTCCTAGGACCCGTTATGAAATGCTCATGAGGTTTGGCATTTTAACGACAATAGTCAATCCCTGCCCAGAGATGCCTCAGAACATGACAGACTATTCAAAATCAGACCCATCATCAAATACTTAACAGAAAAGTTCTTGAGGCTCTACACCCCAACAGAAAACATTTCCATTGATGAGTCCCTAGTAAAATTCAAAGGAAGACTGCACCTCAAGCAATTTATTCCTTCTAAGAGAGCAAGGTTCGGAATAAAGCTCTATAAAATGTGCGAGAGTTCAACCGGATACACATCTGCTTTTCGCATTGAGGGGAAAGATAGCCAACTAAACCCACCAGGATGCCCTACTTATCTGGGGACATCTGGAAAAATTGTTTGGGAGCTGATAAATCCATTCTTACAAAAAGGCTATAATCTGTATGTTGACAACTACTACACCAGCATACCCCTATTTAAAAGTCTGGTTGACCATAACATAGGGGCTTGTGGGACCATTCGCAAAAACCGTCAGGGGTTTCCACAATCATTGGTCAACGAAAAGCTCCGAAAGGGGCAGTCAGGGGCTTTACGAAATGGAGAGCTGCTTGCCCTTAAGTATAAGGATAAAAAAGATATTTTTATCCTGAGCTCGATCCACACAGATGCCGCAAAGGCCACTTTAGAATCTGAAGATGTTAGAAGACTCACTGAGCGACATTTTATTGCACTCATTCCAGCAACTGGAACAAGAAAGAACCCCCAGAGAAGATGTCGTGTATGTTCCAAGAGAGGAATGAGGCATGATACCCGCTATTATTGCCCACAATGCCCATCATTGCCAGCCTTATGCCTCCATGACTGCTTTAAAATCTTCCATACAGAACCACGTTTTTAAACTTTTTTGACATTCAATGCAGTCACTTTTGGGGGCTTATGCTGTTCTGGCACCTCAGGGGCTCTGACAATGTGACATGACACCCTCAAAACATTCCAGCAAAATCTGAACTCCAATATGGCGCTCCTTCCCTTCCGAGCTCTGCCATGCGCCCAAACAGTGGTTTATCCCCACATATGGGGTGTCAGCATAGTCATGACAAATTGCACAACAACTGTTGGGGTCCAATTTCTCTGGTTACCCTTTGAAAAAAAAATGAGGGCGAAAAGATCATTTTTTGTGGAAAAAATATGATTTTTTTTATTTTCACGGCTCTTCGTTATTAACTTCTGTGTAGCACTTGGGCGTTCAAAGTGCCCACTACACATCTAGATAAGTTCGATGGGGGGGTCTAGGTTCCAAAATGGGGTCATTATTGGGGGTTTCCACTGTTTAGGCACGTCAAGGGCTCTGACAATGTGACATGTCACCCACAAACAATTCCAGCAAAATCTGCTTTCCAATATGGCACTCCTCCCCTTCCAAGCTCTGCCATGCGCCCAAACAGTAGTATTCTCCCACATATGGGGTATCGTCGTGCTCAGGAGAAATTGCTCAACAAATTGTATGGAGCAATTTCTCCTGTTACCCTTATGAAAATGCAAAATATGAAGCTAAAACAATTTATTTGTGAAAAATGTTGCTTTTTTTTATTTCCACGGCTCTATATTATAAACTTCTGTGAAGCACCTGTGGGTTCAAGGTGCTCAATACACATCTACATAAGTTCCCTAAGGGGTCTAGTTTCCAAAATGGGGTCACTTGTTGGGGGTTTCCACTGTTTAGGCATGTCAGGGGCTCTCCAAACGCAACATGGTGTCCGCTATTGATTCCAGCCAATTTTGCATTCCAAAAGTCAAATGGCGCACCTTCCCTTTCAATCTCTGCCGTGCGCCCAAACAGTATTATTCTCTCACATATGGGGTATCAGCATGCTCAGGAGAAATTGAAAATCAAAATGTATAGACCATTTTCTTCTGTTACCCTTGCGAATGTAAAAAAAAAAAGTCTAAAGGAAAATTTTTGTGAAAGAAAAGGAAATGTTTATTTTTCCCTCCACATTCCATTCATTCCTGTAAAGCACCTGAAGGGTTAATAAACTTCTTGACTGTGGTTTTGAGTACCTTGAGGGGTGCAGTTCTTAGAATGGTGTCACTTTTGGGTATTTTCTGTCATATTGACCCCTCAAACTCACTTCAAATGTGGTCCCTAAAAAAAATGGTTTTGCAAATTTTGTTGTAAAAATGAGAAATCGCTGGTCAACTTTTAACTCTTATAACTTCCTAACAAAAAAAAATTTTCTTTCCAAAATTGTGCAGATGTAAAGTAGACATGTGGGAAATATTATTTATTAACTATTTTGTGTGATATAACTCTCTGATTTAAGGGCATAAAAATTAAAATTTGAAAATGGCAAAATTTTCATCAAATTTGCATATTTTTAACAAATAAATGCAAGTTATAGCAAAGAAATTTTACCACTGTCATGAAGTACAATATATCACGAGAAAACAATTTCAGAATCAGCAGGATCCGTTGAAGCGTTCTAGAGTTATGACCTCATAAAGTGACACTGGTCAGAATTGAAAAAATTGGCCCGGTCACAAAGGCAAAAACAGGCTCGGGTGCGAAGTGGTTAAAAAGAACATATATATATATATATATATATATATATATATATATAAACACACACACAGTATAGACCAAAAGTTTGGACACACCTTCTCGTCGAAAGGGTTTTCTTTAATTTCATGACTATGAAAGTCGTTGATTCACTCTGTAGGCATCAAAACTATGAATTAACACATGTGGAATTATATAATTAACAAAAAAGTGTGAAACAACTGGAAATACTGTATGTCTTATATTCTAGGTTCTTCAAAGTAGCCACCTTTGGCTTTGATTACTGCTTTGCACACTGTTGGCATTCTCTTGATGAGCTTCAAGAAGTAGTCACCGGAAATAGTTTTCACTTCACAGGTGTGCCCTGTCAGGTTTAACAACTGGGATTTCCTGTCTTATAAATGGGGTTGGGACCATCAGTTGTGTTGTGCAGAAGTCTGGTGGATACACAGCTGATAGTCCTACTGAATAGACTGTTAGAATTTGTATTATGGCAAGAAAAAAGCAGCTAAGTAAAGAAAAACGAGTGGCCATCATTGCTTTAAGAAATGAAGGTCAGTCAGTCTGAAAAATTGGGAAAACTTTGAAAGTGTCCTCATGTGCTGTGGCAAAAACCATCAAGCGCTACAAAGAAACTGGCTCACATGAGGAACGCCCCAGGAAAGGAAGACCAAGAGTCACCTCTGCTGCGGAGGATAAGTTCATCCAAGTCACCAGCCTCAGAAATCGCAGGTTAACAGCAGCTCAGATTAGAGACCAGGTCAATGCCAGAGTTCTAGCAGCAGACACATCTCTACAATAACTGTTAAGAGGAGACTTTGTGCAGCAGGCCTTCATGGTAAAATAGCTACTAGGAAACCACTGCTAAGAATAGGCAACAAGCAGAAGAGACTTGTTTGGGCTAAAGAACACAAGGATTGGACATTAGACCCGTGGAAATCTGTGCTTTGGTCTGATGAGTCCAAATTTGAGATCTTTGGTTCCAACCACCGTGTCTTTGTGCGACGCAGAAAAGGTGAACGGATTGACTCTACATGCCTGGTTCCCATCATGAAGCAAGGAGAAGGAGGTGTGATGGTTTTGTGATGGTTTGGGGGTGCTTTGCTGGTCACACTGCTGGGGATTTATTCAAAATTGAAAAATGAGGATGAATGAACTCATGGAGATCAACATCCAACACTGCGGAGACGCCATCTCATGTTTCTCAACGCAGTGATTCTAGAGCAATGCCCCCATCCCTTATGGGAAATATGTAAAAATATGCAAAAGACAAGCCGCGGAGACACCATCACATGTTTCTCAATGCAAGCAATGACTAGCAAGGTCTTTCCCCGGGAAGGATCAACCACGGGAAGGGCAGTCTCCAATGAAGGAAACCACCTATGCCAAAACATGGTATCCATCCACAGACAGCTGCTTCGGGGTATTGTCCCTCAGGTTCGCTTGCACGGGATTCCTGAGAACATTGTATCGGACAGAGGAGTTCAGTTTGTCTCTAGATTCTGGAGGACCTTTTGTTCCAAGTTGGGAATTCAGTTGTCCTTCTCCTCTGCATTTCACCCTCAGACCAATGGGCAGACGGAGAGAACAAACCAGACTTTGGAGGCTTATTTGAGATGTTTTATATCTGCTGATCAGGATGATTGGGTCTCATTTTTACCCTTGGCCGAATTTGCTTTAAATAATAGAGCTAGTTCTGCCACTTTGATGTCACCCTTTTTCTGTAACTTTGGGTTTCATCCTCGATTTTCTTCAGGGCAGGTGGAGTCTTCTGCCTGTCCAGGGGTTGACACTGTGGTGGAAAGAATGTTGCAGATTTGGGACCAAGTGGTGGATAAGTTGTCTCTTTCCCAGGAAAAGGCCCAGTGGTTTTCTAACCGCCATAGGACCATTGGTCCCCGGTTTAAGGTGGGTGATATGGTCTGGTTGTCATCAAAGAATATCTCTATGAAAGTGGCTTCTCCAAAGTTTAAACCTAGATTTATTGGACCTTACAAGATTTTGGAGATTATTAGAATCATAGAATCGTAGAGTTGGAAGGGACCTCCTGGGCCATCTGGTCCAACCCCCTGCTCAAAGCAGGATTCGCTAAATCATCCCAGTCAGATGTCTGTCCAGCCTCTGTTTGAAGACTTCCATTGAAGGAGAACTCACCACTTCTCGTGGCAGCCTGTTCCACTCATTGATCACTCTAACTGTCAAAAAGTTTTTTCTAATATCTAATCTGTGTCTCTTCCCATTCAGTTTCATCCCATTGCTTCTAGTCTTTCCTTGTGCAAATGAGAATAAAGTTGATCCTTCTACAATGTGACAGCCCTTTAGATATTTGTAGACAGCTATTAAGTCTCCTCTCAGTCTTCTCTTTTGCAAACTAAACATTCCCAAATCCTGCAACCTTTCCTCATAAGACAGGGTTTGCAGACCGGTCACCATTCTGGTCGCTCTTTTCTGAACTTGCTCCAGTTTGTTGAT
Organism: Dendrobates tinctorius; assembly: GCF_039654945.1. Taxonomy (NCBI): domain Eukaryota; kingdom Metazoa; phylum Chordata; class Amphibia; order Anura; family Dendrobatidae; genus Dendrobates; species Dendrobates tinctorius. The sequence continues at coordinate 1,074,080 of NW_027361822.1, forward strand.
GTCTTTTTTAAAATGTGGTGCCCAAAACTGGACACAATATTCCAGATGAGGTCTGACCAAAGAGGAGTAGAGGGAAATAATGACTTCACGTGATCTAGACTGTATGCTTCTGTTAATACATCCTAGAATTGCATTTGCCTTTTTTGCTGCTGCATCACACTGTTGACTCATATTCAGTCTGTGATCTATTAGTATACCCAAGTCTTTTTCACATGTGCTGTCACTTAGCCCTATTCCTCCCATTCTATATATGCTTTTTTCATTTTTATTGCCCAGATGTAGTACTTTGCATTTCTCCCTGTTAAAAACCATTCTGTTAGTTGCTGCCCACTTCTCCAGTTTATTTAAATCTTTTTGAATCCTCTCTCTCTCTTCTCTAGTATTAGCTATCCCTCCTAGCTTTGTGTCATCAGCAAATTTAATCAGTTTACCCTCAATTCCTTCATCTAAATCGTTGATAAAGATGTTGAACAATACAGGGCCCAGGACAGAGCCCTGTGGTACCCCACTTGAGACATTCTTCAAACTGGATGTGCAGCCATTTACGACCACTCTTTGGGTCCGATCACTAAGCCAGTTATGAATCCACCTAACAGTTGCCTTGTCCATTCCATACTTAGTCATTTTTTCAATAAGGATTGTATGAGAGACTTTGTCAAATGCTTTGCTGAAGTCAAGATATACTATATCTACAGCATTTCCTTGATCCACCCAATCAGTGATACCGTCATAGAAGGAAATTAAGTTAGTCTGACATGACTTATTAGTTAGAAACCCATGCTGACTCTGTTTAATCACTTCATTCTTATCCAGGTATTGACATACATGTTGTTTAATAATTTGTTCAAAGATCTTTCCTGGTATAGAAGTCAGACTCACCGGCCTATAGTTGCCTGGGTCCACCTTCTTCCCCTTTTTGAAGATAGGAACAACATTTGCTCTTCTCCAGTCTTCTGGCACTTCTCCTGTTCTCCAAGAATTTTCAAAGATTATGGAGAGGGGTTCAAAAATTTCTTCTGCTATCTCCTTCAGTACTCTGGGGTGTAATTCATCTGGACCTGGAGACTTGAATTCATTTAGGTTAGCTAAGTGTTTCCTCACTATCTTTCTGTTTATAGATATCCTGGATTCTTCTATTCCCTTAATAGGACAGTGAATAACAGTTGATGTTGCATTTCCTTTCTGAGAGAAAACAGATGCAAAATAGGAATTTAAAAGTTCAGCCTTCTCAACATCCTGTCTTACCATTTCATCATTTTCATCCTGTAAAAATCCTATAGCATCTTTGACTTTTCTTTTACTTTTGACATATCCCCAAAATCCTTTATTATTGTGTTTGACATCTCTTGCAAGCCTCAGTTCATTTTCAGCTTTAGATAATCTGATTTGTGCCCTGCAGGTTCTGCAGACAGCATTATATTCTTCTTTAGATATGCCTCCCTCTTTCCATTTTATAAACATTTTTTTCTTCCTTTTTAGCATGTGCTTAAGTTCTGTGTTCATCCATCCTGGTTTCCTTAAATGCTTCCTATTCTTCCCTCTTTTCGGAATTGTTAACAACTGTGCTTTGAGAATTTCATTTTTCAAGATTTCCCATCCTTCCTGGACATTTTTGTCTTTAAGGATATCCAGCCATTGGATCCCTCCAATTCTCTTTCTGAATCCCTTAAAATCTGCCTTTCTGAAATCTAACCTTGACGTCTGAGTCTTCACAGGTCTTCCACCTCTAGTAATCCAAAATTCTAAAATAGCATGGTCGCTACCTCCTAGGGTCCCAGCCACTTTTACCTCCTCAACCATTTCCTCCCTGTTTATAAGGATTAGATCCAAGGTAGCAGTTCCCCTTGTTTTCTCCCTTACCTTTTGGAAGATAACGTTGTCAGCAAGAGAGGATAAGAATTTCCTTGACCTGTTAGTTTTGCCTGAGAGAGATTCCCAACAAATGTCTGGATAGTTGAAATCTCCCATGACAACTATGTCATATTTTTTGGAGAACTTGGCCATCTGATGCATAAAGAGTTCATCTATATCTTCGGCTTGCACAGGCGGCCTGTAATAAATGCCTACAATGGTGTCCTTTCCATTGTTCTGTCCTTGTATTCTTACCCAAACAGTTTCCACAGAACTCCCAGTCTCTGAAGCTTCAATCTCTGTGCAGATATACGCGTTTCGAACATACAATGCGACACCCCCTCCTCGTTTATCAAGTCTGTTTCTTGCAAATAAGTTGTATCCTTCTAGTCTTGTATTCCAATCATGTGTATCGTCCCACCAAGTTTCAGTGATTCCAATTACATCATATTTCTTTTCCTGTGTTAGTAGTTCCAATTCTCCTTGTTTGTTGCCCATGCTTTGTGCATTAGTATAGAAACATTTTAGTTTGTGATTGGTTTCTCTTTCTCCAATATTTTTAGTAATTAGATTCTTTCGTCTTTGTTCTTCCTTTCCACTTCTAATAGCAGAGTTCTCAATAGCATTTGTCAGGTGTATGGCTTTTTCTGGTCTTTTGCTTCCCTTCCCATGTTGTTCTAGTTTAAAGCTCTCCTTACAAGTGTAGCAAGGCGACTTCCAAATACATGCTTTCCAGTCTTCGTAAGGTGCACCCCATCTCTAGCAAGTAGTCCATCGTATAAGTAGTTCACTCCGTGATCCAGAAATCCAAATCGTTGCTGACGGCACCATCGACGTAGCCAGTTGTTCACCTGCAGAATCTTATTCCACCTCCTTGTTCCATGGCCATCCACTGGGAGGATGGAAGAGAAGACCACCTGCGCTCCCAGTTCTTTCACTTTCTAAGTCTAAGTCTTCAAAGTCTCTGCAGATGATTTCCAGGTCGTTTCTTGCGGTGTCATTTGTCCCCACATGTAGTAGCAGGAATGGGTAGTCATCTGTAGGTCTGAAGAGTCCTGATATCCTGTCAGACACATCTTTAATTTTTGCACCTGGAAGACAGCACATTTCTCTTGTAGTTATATCCGGTCTGCAGATAGCGGCCTCTGTTCCTCTCAGCAGGGAATCCCCCATGACCACCACTCTCCGTTTCTTCTTCACAACATTTTTCTTTCTCCATCCAGGAGGACTCTGAGGGCGTACAAGGTTGCTGTTTGTTGGCAAAGTCTTATCCTGATGTATTTCTTCATCGTTTTCCTGCGTGAGAGCCTGGTACTGGTTCCTGAGCAGTATGGGTGCTGACTGCCTCCTGATCCTCCTGCTTCTCTGGGTCACATGTCTCCATTCCTCTGTTTCTTCAGGTGCACTTCGAATTTCTTCTCTTTCTGTAACATGAAGAGATAATTCTGCTCTGTCCAAGAACTCTTCACCTTCCTTAATGATCTTCAACGTAGCTAACCTCTCTTCGAGATTTTGCAACTTTTCCTCCAACAGGGACACAAGCTTGCATTTGTGGCATGTGAAGTTTGGCTTTTCCACTGGTAAATCTGTGAACATGTAGCAAGAAATGCAGCTCACCAAATGGCTCCTGGCCTCTTCCATCTTGAGATTTCTTAAAAACGATGAAAGATGAGCCAAATTTCCGGTTTTTCCAATTTCCTCTTTTCAGCTGCAACGGCCAAAACCCAGTGATCGTTGAGCTCGCGGAGACTCTTCACTTATCCCAGAAGGCACTGGGAATATGCAAATGATCTCCTCAAGACTCTTCCCCTGGTTTTAATCCGGTCTCTTTTCGGTTGGCTCTTCCTGTCACATTTAAGATTCATAATGTGTTTCATAAGTCCTTGTTGAAGAGGTTTGTTGAACCAGTGGTTCCTATGGCGGCACCTCCTGACCCTGTGTTGGTTGAAGGTAACATGGAATATGAGGTAGAGAAGATACTGGATTCCCGTCTGGCTAGACGGAGACTCCAGTATTTGGTTAAGTGGAAGGGTTATGGTCAGGAGGATAATTCCTGGGTCTCTGCCTCTGATATTCATGCTGAAAGATTGGTGTGTGCTTTTCATCGGGCTCATCCTGATCGGCCTGGTGGCTTGGATGAGGGTTCGGTGACCCCTCTTCAAGGGGGAGGTACTGTTGTGAGCACATATGTTCATTCATCTTTTGTGTCCGAGGATCTCCCTCTTCTGGTGAAGGAAGGTAGTGAGGATGATTTGGATGAAAGAAACCAAACACCTGATCAGGTGGATCGTGACTGGGTAATGGGAACTACAGACTGGATATAATGCAGCCGACGCCCTTCTGAGTCGCTGGTGATTTCTCTGCTGGATTCTTGGAGACCAGTCTGATTCCTGCTTCCCAAAGATAAGTTTTTGCTCTGCTATTGAACTTATTAGTTTTGGTTTTGTTTACCTTGTTTTTTGAGTTCAGCCATCCCCGGCCGGGAGTGTGCTGGATTCTTTTTCCTTGATCAGTGTTCTCTTTTGCTTTGCTTCCAGAATATTCTGAGTGCTGATATAGGGTTTGAAGTCTAGTGACTTCAGGGTCCTTTTTGCTTATCAGTTATGTTGGTAGTATTTTTTGGCAGGGTTTTCTCGGATTGCAGACAGCAGCTTTTCTGTCCTGTCCTTTTTAGTTAGCTTGGGCCCCATCGTTTGCTCAACCTATCTTTCTATCTGTGTTAGTGTTTTCATCTTGCTTCACTGTCATTGTATGTTGGGGGCTGCCTATTGCTTTGGGGTCTGCTCTGGGGCAGTCAGTTTTTCTCTTTTCTCTCTTTAGGCTTGTGTAGATCTCCGGCTGTGACGAGGTGTCTAGGATCACCGTAGGAACACTCCATGGCTACTGCTAGTTGTGTGATAGGATCAGGGGTCTGCAATCCGATAGTTTCCAACCTCTCTGATTTTCTGGGCTGAGCTTGTGTTTTGTTTTTTTCCTCCTCGGTGACTCAATCATAACACTGGACCTACAACAATCGGGTCCATTCCACCACGGGTTACACCCCCTATCTGCTGCTGTTTGGAAGAGCTGGACGAGAGATCATTGAATTGAAGTTGGAACAGCCAGAGGAGCTGATGGAGCGATGCATCACTTCATGGGTGAAAGAACATCGGAAACGACTGCAAATAATTCGGCGGTTGGTGAGTCAGCAGCTACAGGACAAAGAACATAAGGGCCGTAAACCGATTCAAGAGATATGGCTCCAGCCCGGGGACCGAGTATTAGTCAGGGAGAAATGCCCCTAGGGTAAACTAAGCGAGAGATGGGAAGTACAGCCTTACAAAGTCATTGAGCGAATGTATGCTGACGGTCCGGTCTACAAGATGCAGGTTGAGAATGGGGCGTCCGCCCCTAGAGTGCTCCACAGAAATATGCTGCGGCCATGCCGGTCTGTGGCCCATTCTGTACCATTGCCGCCTGAAGGCGCTGCCCCACTTCCTGAACCTGTCTTGCCTGCTAATGAAATCAATGATGAATGGTGGACCGGCCCTGACACCGTGGGGGGTCCTCAGGCGCACAGAGAAGGTAATCTTCTGGATGTGCCACTACAGCCACGTGATGACAAATCCTGAAAAAACCTACTACAACTCCTGCATCAAGTGTTCCTCTGGAATATAATCAAGAGCTCCGGAGATCCTAGAGGTCTACTGCAGGGGTTCCACCAGTCCGATACGAAGAACAGTGTTCTCTGTCTGTTTTACAGATTTTGTTGCCTCCTCTATAGGTGCTGTTCCCGCTTTGCAAGTTTCTTCATTTCACCGCAACCTTGATGCTGTGATGGCCGAGGACAACCATCTTTAAGTAGGGAGGCATGTAAGGGGCTGACATTGTATGGGCAGCAGAGACACGCTGCCCCTTTAAGAGACAGCACCCCCTTGGCTGATGCGATGTTACATTCTATTCTACCCTTCAAAAGTCTGCTTTGGTTTGCTCTTCCAGCTATGGAGAAGGGAGGGGCTGTTTTCCCAGTGAGTGTTTGGAGCTGGGAGTCTGCAGGAGACTGACGTGAGGAGAAAAACGTGCAGCTTGTAACTGACTGAACTTGTGAATTGTGTATACTCTTCTGTTTTCCTGTGATACTGTGAGGAGCCACGAAGATCTACAAGGAAGGAATTCAGAAGAGGGAGTTCACCAATTCTAGGAACAGGCTCGGAATTTTCACACAAGGACAGGACCACGTTGCACAGAGCTTCCAGAGAGGACATCGCAATATCTTGCAGAGAACTGCAGGGGGCCCCCAGGAAGGAACTGAGACACCAAATTTACCATGAGTGTTAACCACGTGAGCGCACATGTTTAGGGCTTAGGATAGGCTGCAATAGACAGAGCACGGTAGCCATGCGGCCGAAGTAACAGCGGCCAGTCAGGCTATAATTAGAGTAGCAGCATACGGTACTTTATTGTATTGTTTTGCCTTTTGAAAGAATACACTGATCTGTAATAGTTGGTGCACCATGCCATTTGTATGGCCCAGCTAGAGAATATCACTTTTTTAAATTGTTTTATGTCATTGCATACCCCTGTTTACACTTTCCTAACACTGCATTCCTTGCCTGTAAATAAATTAACCCTTTGTTGTTTGCACTTCATCTTGTGTACCGTAGTCTCCCTGCATTGTGGTGGTTCCCCCGGCCATCGCTTCATGTGTACAACATGTGCAGAACGGAACCGTGTGTGTAGAACATGTACAGATCAGAGCCGTCTGAGGCATTTAATAGATTAAGAAAACTCTGCCAGCAATGGTTAGCGGCAGTTACAACACAAAGACATTACCTGCCGAGTATGCGGTGGATTCACCCCGTTAATCCACTGTATATACACCTTTCCAACTTGCACCATACATGTATTGGGGATTTCGTAAAGGGGTTAATCAGCATTTGGAGTTTTTTTGCTAATTAGATTTCAGGGTACAAGGGCTGAACTGTACACCGGTTCTTCTCATGCCTTCCTCGGCCCCTCTGCCTGCATCTGGTTTTTGAATGACATTTCACTACTTTTTGAGTAAACTGCCTCATTTGATTTAAATCTCGCATCAGCACGGTCATTGCCATAAGTCAATTGAACATTCGCCAACCACTGCAATAATTGTGCCATTTGTGACAAGCTGGGAACTCAGTCTTCATACTCTCTTTCCACAATGCCAATCCTAGTCACATGTCCTACAGAATGCAGACTTAAAGGGGCTGTGCCACAAGCAAAAGTACATTTTAATCAACAGATTTTGGAATAAAAATAAACTCTACAGTTGGACATGTTTAACCCCTTACTGCCATGTGACATACTATCCCGTCCATGTGCCCTGGGACTTAATTTCCAGGGACGGGATAGTACGTCACAGCGATCAGCGGCGCCCACGTGGTGAGCGCCGCTGATCGCGGCCGGGTGTGACACGTTAACCCCTTGCACACCGCGATCAAACACGATCACGGTGTATCGGGGGTTAAAGGGAAGCATCGGCAGGGAGGGGGCTCCCTCCGTGCTTCCCTGAGCCCCCCTCAGCAGCGCAATGTGCAGCGCTGCTGCGGGGGTCTCCTTCCTTGCAGGTCCCCGAATCCAAGATGGCGACGGGGACCTTCGGGGGCCTTAAGGGTGCTGGCTTCCTCAGTGCCTGCAAAGCGCAGGCAAGAGGAAGTCTTCTTCAATGCCTGTGAAAACCTAATAAAGTTAAAAAAAAAAAAAGTGTAAAAATAATTTTAAATAAAATCGCTAAATAAATTAAAAAAAAAATATTTCCTAATAAATTCATTTTTTGGAAATAAAAAAAAAAACAATAAAAGTACATATACAGTGGGGCAAAAAAGTATTTAGTCAGTCAGCAATAGTGCAAGTTCCACCACTTAAAAAGATGAGAGGCGTCTGTAATTTACATCATAGGTAGACCTCAACTATGGGAGACAAACTGAGAAAAAAAAATCCAGAAAATCACATTGTCTGTTTTTTTTTCATTTTATTTGCATATTATGGTGGAAAATAAGTATTTGGTCAGAAACAAAATTTCATCTCAATACTTTGTGATATATCCTTTGTTGGCAATGACAGAGGTCAAACGTTTTCTGTAAGTCTTCACAAGGTTGCCACACACTGTTGTTGGTATGTTGGCCCATTCCTCCATGCAGATCTCCTCTACAGCAGTGATGTTTTTGGCTTTTCGCTTGGCAACACGGACTTTCAACTCCCTCCAAAGGTTTTCTATAGGGTTGAGATCTGAAGACTGGCTAGGCCACTCCAGGACCTTGAAATGCTTCTTACGAAGCCACTCCTTCGTTGCCCTGGCAGTGTGCTTTGGATCATTGTCATGTTGAAAGACCCAGCCACGTTTCATCTTCAATGCCCTTGCTGATGGAAGGAGGTTTGCACTCAAAATCTCACGATACATGGCCCCATTCATTCTTTCATGTACCCGGATCAGTCGTCCTGGCCCCTTTGCAGAGAAACAGCCCCAAAGCATGATGTTTCCACCACCATGCTTTACAGTAGGTATGGTGTTTGATGGATGCAACTCAGTATTCTTTTTCCTCCAAACACGACAAGTTGTGTTTCTACCAAACAGTTCCAGTTTGGTTTCATCAGACCATAGGACATTCTCCCAAAACTCCTCTGGATCATCCAAATGCTCTCTAGCAAACTTCAGACGGGCCCGGACATGTACAGGCTTAAGCAGTGGGACACGTCTGGCACTGCAGGATCTGAGTCCATGGTGGCGTAGTGTGTTACTTATGGTAGGCCTTGTTACATTGGTCCCAGCTCTCTGCAGTTCATTCACTAGGTCCCCCCGCGTGGTTCTGGGATTTTTGCTCACCGTTCTTGTGATCATTCTGACCCCACGGGATGGGATTTTGCGTGGAGCACCAGATCGAGGGAGATTATCAGTGGTCTTGTATGTCTTCCATTTTCTAATTATTGCTCCCACAGTTGATTTCTTCACTCCAAGCTGGTTGGCTATTGCAGATTCAGTCTTCCCAGCCTGGTGCAGGGCTACAATTTTGTTTCTGGTGTCCTGTGACAGCTCTTTGGTCTTCACCATAGTGGAGTTTGGAGTCAGACTGCTTGAGGGTGTGCACAGGTGTCTTTTTATACTGATAACAAGTTTAAACAGGTGCCATTACTACAGGTAATGAGTGGAGGAAAGAGGAGACTCTTAAAGAAGAAGTTACAGGTCTGTGAGAGCCAGAAATCTTGATTTTTTGTTTCTGACCAAATACTTATTTTCCACCATAATATGCAAATAAAATGAAAAAAAAACAGACAATGTGATTTTCTGGATTTTTTTTTCTCAGTTTGTCTCCTATAGTTGAGGTCTACCTATGATGTAAATTACAGACGCCTCTCATCTTTTTAAGTGGTGGAACTTGCACTATTGCTGACTGACTAAATACTTTTTTGCCCCACTGTATTTGGTATCGCCGCGTCTATAACAACCTGCCCTATAAAACTGTCCCATTAGTTAACCCCTTTAGCGAACCACTTAAAAAATAAAAATAAAAAAAGAAGCAAAAAATAATGTTTTATTATCATACTGTCGAACAAAAAGTGCAATAACGCGCGATCAAAAAGACGCATATAAATATCCATGGTACCGCTGAAAACATCATCTTGTCCTGCAAAAAACGAGCTGCAACGCAGCATCATCAGAGAAAAAATAAAAAGTTATAGCTCACAGAATAAAGCGATGCAAAAATAATTATTTTTATATAAAATTGTTTTTATTGCATAAAAGCGCCAAAACATAAAAAAATGACATAAATGAGGTATTGCTGTAACCGTACTGACCCGAAGAATATAACCGCTTTATCAATTTAACCGCACACGGAACGGTGTAAACGCACCACCCAAAAGAAATTAATGAAACGCTGTTTTTTTTTCATTCTGCGTCCCAAAAATCGCAATAAAAAGCGGTCAAAAAATGTCACGTGCCCGAACATGATACCAATAAAAGCGTCAACTCGTCTCCGCAAAAAATAAGACCTTACATGACTCGGTGGGTCAAAATATGGAAAAATTATAGCTCTCAATATGTGGTGATGCAAAAACTATTTTTACAATAAAAAGCGTCTTTTAGCGTGTGACAGTTGCCAAATATAAAAACCGCCATAAATAGTAAATCAAATCCCCCGTTATCACCCCCTTAGTTAGGGAAAAATAATAAAATTAAAAAAAGTATTAATTTCCATTTTCCCATTAGGGTTAGGGTTAGGGCTAGGGTTAGGGCTAGGGCTTGGGTTAGGGCTAGGGCTAGGGGTGTGTTGGTGTTAGGGTTGGAGTTAGAAATGGGGGGTTTCCACTGTTTTGGCACATCAGGTGCTCTCCAAACGCAACATGGCGTCTGATCTCAATTCCAGCCAATTCTGCGTTGAATAAGTCAAATGGTGCTCCTTCCCTTCCAAGCTCTGCCATGCGCCCAAACAGTGTTTTACCCCCACATATGGGGTATCAGCCTACTCAGGACACATTGCAAAACAACTTTTGAGGTCCTATTTCTCCTGTTGCCCTTAGGAAAATAAAAAAATGGGGGCAAAAATATCATTTTTGTGGAAAAAAATATGATTTTTTATTTTCACGCCTGGGCGTTATAAACTTCTGTGAAGCACTTGGGGGTTCAAAGTGCTCACCACACATCTAGATAAGTTCCGTGGGGGGGGTCTAGTTTCCAAAATGGGGTAACTTGTGGGGAGTTTCAATAGTTTAGGCACATCAGAGGCTTTCCAAACGCACATGACACCCGCAGACCATTCCATCAAAGTTTGCATTCCAAAACATCACTACTTCCCTTCCGAGCCCCGACGTGTGCCCATACAGTAGTTGGACAACAACTTTTGGGGTCCAATTTCTCCTGGTACCCTTGGGAAAATAAAAAAATTGGGGACTAAATGATCATGGTTGTGGAAAAAATGCAATATTTTTATTTTCACGCCCGGGCATTATAAACTTTTGTGAAGCCCTTGGGGGTTCAAAGTGCTCACCACACATCTAGATAAGTTCCTTAGGGGGTCTAGTTTCCAAAATGGTGTAATTTGTGGGGGGTTTCTACTGTTTAGGTACATCAGGGGCTCTCCAAAGACAACATGACACCCGCAGACCATTCCATCAAAGTCTGCATTCCAAAACGTCACTACTTCCCTTCCGAGCCCCAACGTGTGCCCACACAGTAGTTTTCTCCCACATATGGGGTATTGGTGTACTCAGGACAAATTGGACAACAACATTTGGGGTCCATTTTCTCCTGGTACCCTTGGGAAAATAAAAAAATTGGGGACTAAATGATCATGTTTGTGGAAAAAATACGATTTTTTTATTTTCACACCCGGGCGTTATAAACTTCTGTGAAGCACTGGGGGGTTCAAAGTGCTCACCACACATCTAGATAAGTTCCTTAGGGGGTCTAGTTTCCAAAATAGGGTCACTTGTGGGGGGATTCCACTGTTTAGGTACATCAGGGGCTTTCCAAACGCGACATGATGTCCAATCTCAATTCCACCCAAAAACGTCAAATAGCGCTGCTTCCCTTCCGAGCTCTGCCATGCGCCCAAATAGTCATTTACACCCACATATGGGGTATCAGCGTACTCCAGACAAATTGCACAATAACTTTTGGGGTCCTGTTACCCTTGAGAAGATAAATATTGGGGGTGAAAAGGTCATTTTTGTGGAAAAAATATGATTTTTTAATTGTACCGCTGTACGTTATAAACTTCTGTGAAGCCCTTGTGGGTTCAAAGTTCTCACCACATATCTAGATAAGTTCCTTGGGGGGTCTAGTTTCCAAAATGGGGTCACTTGTGGGGGGTTTCCACTGTTTAGGTACATCAGGGGCTTTCCAAACGCGACATGGTGTCGGATCTCAATTCCAGCCAAAAAAGTCAAATGGCGCTGCTTCCCTTCCGAGCTCTGCCATGCGCCCAAATAGTCGTTTACACCCACATATGGGGTATCAGCGTACTCAAGACAAATTGCACAATAACTTTTGGGGTCCTGTTACCCTTGGGAAAATAAGTATTGGGGGTGAAAAGATAATTTTTGTGGAAAAAATATGATTTTTTAATTGTATGGCTGTACGTTATAAACTTGTGTGAAGCCCTTGTGGGTTCAAAGTTCTCACCACATATCTAGATAAGTTCCTTGGGGGGGTCTAGTTTCCAAAATGGGGTCACTTGTGGGGGTTTCCACTGTTTAGGTGGCATCCGATCTGAATTCCAGCCAATTTTGCATTGAAAAAGTCAAATGGCGCTCCTTCCCTTCTGAGCTCTGTCATGCGCCGAAACAGTGGTTCCCCCCCACATATCAGGTATCAGCGTACTCAGGACAAATTGCACAATAACTTTTCCAGTCCAATTTCTCCTTTTACACTTGGGAAAATAAAAAAAATTGAACCTGAAATATTTTTTTGTGAAAAAAAGTTAAATGTTCATTTTTTTTAAACATTCAAAAAAATTCCTGTGAAGCACCTGAAGGGTTAATAAACTTATTGAATGTGGTTTTGAGCACTTTAAGGGGTGCAGTTTTTAGAATGGTGTCACTTTTGGGTATTTTTTATCATATAGACCCCTCAAAGTGGCTTCAAATGTGATGTGGTCCGTAAAAATAAAATGGTGTTGCAAAAATGAGAAATCGCTGGTCAACTTTTAACCCTTATAACTTCCTAACAAAAAAAAATTTTGGTTCCAAAATTGTGCTGATGTAAAGTAAACATGTGGGAAATGGTACTTATTAAGTTTTTTTGTGTGCCGTATCTCTGTGATTTAAGGGCATAAAAATTCAAAGTTGGAAAATTGCGAAATTTTCAAAATTTTCACCAAATTTCTATTTTTTTCACAAATAAACGCAAGTTATATGAATGAAGTTTTACCACTATCATGAAGTACGATATGTCACGAGAAAACAATGTCAGAATCACCGAGATCCATCGAAGCGTTTCAGAGTTAATACCTCATAAATGGACAGTGGTCAGAATTGTAAAAATTGGCCCGGTCATGAACATGCAAACCACCCTTGGGGGTTAAGGGGTTAAAAAATATCCCTGTGCTGACATAATCTTATAAATGTGCCCCTGCTGTGTACTGTGTAATGTAAAACACATCCAATTCTGGAACTTATTATTCCAAGATCTATTGTGTAAAATTTACATTTGTTCTTGGGAAAACCATTTAAGGCAAAGCATCTCAACTGACAAGAACTGCTGTATCACACATATCGCATCGGCAGCGGGGCGAACCGCTGTGATATGTGATGAAATATATTTTAACCCATGTTGTGCTCGGCGAGGAGATCTACAGCTTCATCCTCCTCCTCCAACAGCTTTATAGCAGTGCACAGAGACTGACTGCACCCAAATGGAAAACAAATAAAGATTGAGGAGGAGGCAGCTGGAGATAATGACAATTGTGCTCAGCAAAGAGGATAAATATTTCTTCACAGCCGTGCTCCCAGCCGCCAATTGAGGTATATACAGCTCTTGTCAGTTGAGACACAGGTCTCAGGAGCTGCATGTCTTCAGACTGCAGCCTGAATTGACACGTGACTAGGAGGGATTGCAGTTTTAATTTTATCAGGAACGCTATTTTATCTAATTCTCTGAGAACTCTGTTAAGCTAAATTAAAATTTGGTAGAGGAGAAATGCCGCTGTAAGGTTCTCAGTCTCTTTTGACATGTTTTTTGAAACTCGTTTTTTTCTGTCGGCCAGTTTGCTTTCTGTCCTGCTGTAGCTATCTTGCCCTCAGTTAGTATTGAGTTTCCAGCTTTTGTGTTCCTGCCCTGATTCTCTCCCTCTTGCCGCTTAAGCAGCCTCAGCTGAGCAATCAGTGCTTCAGAATCAAGTCTGCAGTTAGCCTGTGACCTGGCTCCTGGAAGTCTTGGTACTCCAGCCATCTCCTGCTGAGGAACTTTTGAACAATTGTGGACTCTGGAAACCTGCTGCTTGATAAATCCACATTTGCAAGGGAATTAACAGAGAAGAGATCCTGAACCTGTTGTGGAAAGTTACTGCTGTGCTTAAAGTTACTATGGCCCTGCCTCTGTATCTACAAACCATGTGAACACTTTTTGCCTACTTGTATGAAGTAATACAAGTCCTTCCTAATCAAACCTGTGTCTCAAGTGTTTTCCTCGCACCCAAGCACAAGACGCTATATGAACTGTACACAATACATTACAGCCGCTTTGGATTTTTTTGTCAGGGGTTAGTTATGACCATTAGTTGCAGTGAAAGGAAATGCTAATGCTTCAGCATACCAAGACATTTTGGACAATAATTTGCATCAATGCAGCGTGGCATATACAGTAGGTGATCAGCCTGTGGCACTGCTGAGATGTTACGGAAGCACAGGTTGCTTTGATAGCAGCCTACAGCTTGTCTGATTTGTTGGATGTGGTGTCTCTCATCTTCCTCTTGACAAAACCCTATGGATTCTCTTTGGTGTTAAGGTCAGGTGACTTTGCTGGCCAATCAAGCACAGTGATACTGTTGCTTTTAAACCAGGTATTGGTACTTTTGGCAGTGTGTACAGGTGCCAAGACCTGATGGAGAATGAAATTTCCATCTCCAAAAAACTTATCGGGAGAGAGAAGCATGAAGTCCTCTAAAATTTCCTGGTAGACGGCTGCGTTGACTTTGATCTTGATAAAACATAGCGAAGCTACACCAGCAAATGACATGGCTCCCCAAGCCATCACTGATTGTGGAAACTTCACACTAGACCTCAAACAGCTTGGATTGTGTGCCTCTCCACTCTTCCTCCAGACTCTGGAACCTTGATTTCCACATGAAATGCAAAATTTACTTTAATCTGAAAACAGCACCTTGGACCACTGAGCAACAGTCCAGTTCTTTTTATCCTTGGCCCAGGTAAGACGCTTCTAGCATTGTCTATTGGTCATGAATGGGTTAACACAAGGAATGCGACACTTGTAGCCCATGTCCTGGATACGTCTGTGTGTGGGGGCTCTTGAAGCAATGACTCCAGCAGCAGTCCACTCCTTGTGAATCTCCCCAAAATTTTTGAATAGCCTTTTCTTAACAATCATTTCAAGGCTGCGGTTATCCCGGTTGCTTGTGCACCTTATTCTACCACACTTTTATCCTTTATTTTGTATTTCGTGGTTTGTTTGCTCACTCTGGGATCTTTTTCTAATTCAGCACACTTTCCCTTTTGTAGGTAATTTACACTCTGCTCTGTCCTCTCGTTCTTTAGGAGGAACTTGAAGCGCTAAATGACCTTTCAGGTACCATATGTCTGAGTTGCCATTGCCTAGTCTGAGGCTAGGGCTATCACAGCTCACACAGGAACCACTATTGATTGCGGGGTTAGGATCTCTAGTCTCTACAGGAATTGGTATGGTCAGTTGCAGTTTTTAGTGTGTTACCTATGTTCTCGAATGAGTTGCTACACTATCTTAGCACTCTTAGAAGAAGGGAAGGAAAAAACAACTGCAAAAATAAAAAAAAATCAGCTATAAACTCATGAGAAAGGGATAACTACATCTGGAATATTGTAACGAATGGAAGCGGAGGTAGAGATGGTGAAGTTCACATTCGCTTTTATTTTTTAAGTGGAACCTCGGGACCACGGTCCGGGGGGCTCCAAAGGGGGCGTGACTAGTGAGCCCCGGGCACCTGTAGTTAAGCCCCTCAGGCAGGGCCAGAATGGAATACCCGGAGGACACAGGTGCTACCTCCAGTTAGACCCCAAACACGTGGCAGCTGTCCCAGCGGGACCAAAAGGGATAACAAAAGTTACAGCAGAGTCCGTAATGCGCTGGGTCCTGGATCCGGTTAGTGGGTAAGGAGTCGGTTCCAGTGACCTTCGCACAGTCCTTGGACTCGGATGGCTGTAGGCGGAACGGGATGGCTTAGGCCAGATGGTTGCTGATATAACCAGGTAACACAGGATACTGATATGCTGTGGAAACAGAGAGCATTAGACAATGCACAGAGACTGCAGATGCAGCGCAGACAGGTTAGCATGAGAACCGGATGTAGCAATGATAGATACTCGTTGCTCCGGTGCTCTCCCTATGGATTAGAGGCCAGAAATAGCAGCCAGTGCGTTGCCATTGGTTGATTGCATTTTTTGAATAATGCACGCCGCCCCTTTAAGAAGGCAAGAGAACGGGTGGGCGTGCCCTAATAGTCTTAGCTACAGATCTCCTCACAGGACGCCAGGAGGAGGAGGCAGGAGGAAGGACAGAAGACTGATCAGCAGCATGAGAGGCTCGAGGTGAGTGCCCAGAACGGAGAGCAGCGGCAGGCCTGGACGCAGCGCCAGGACAGGGGCCAGGTGTAACAGCGGCAGACCTGGGCGCAGCGCCATGACGGGGACCGGGTGTAACAGTATCCCCCTCTTTATACCCCCTTTTCTTCAAGCCTGCGTAGAACCATTTAAGGAGAAGAGGAGCCTGGATGTTCTCCCTAGGCTCCCAAGATCTCTCCTCAGGACCAAAACCCTTCCAGTCCACCAAATAGTAGGTCTTACCCCTTACTTTTTTTACGGCCAGGATATGTTTTACCTCAAAAACATCATCCTCCGAGACAGGGTCAGGAGTGGTACTCGGATCCTTAAAGAAGGGACCCAAAACTACTGGTTTGAGGAGAGAAACATGAAAGGAGTTAGGCACACCTAGGGAAGTGGGCAACTTCAGCTTGTACGAGACTGGATTGATCTGTCTCAAGATCTCAAATGGTCCGATGAACCGGGGACCCAATTTGTAGGATGGCATCTTTAACCGGATGTACTTTGAAGAGAGCCATACCTTGTCTCCGGGGCGAAAGATAGGTGCATACATACGTCTCTTCTCCGCATGCCTTTTCATACGCTGGGAGGCTTTCTCCAGAGCAGTTTTGGTATCCCTC
This sequence comes from Dendrobates tinctorius, assembly GCF_039654945.1. Classification (NCBI taxonomy): domain Eukaryota; kingdom Metazoa; phylum Chordata; class Amphibia; order Anura; family Dendrobatidae; genus Dendrobates; species Dendrobates tinctorius. Next base: position 1,090,813 of record NW_027361822.1, read on the forward strand.
CAGACCTTAGAGAAATCTTCGGAGAAGGTATCGGCAGCTGGAACGCCAGATGATCCGGAGATGGGAAGAGGTACTCCGGGTTGCAATCCGAAAACAATCTGAAAGGGAGTCTTTCCAGAAGATTCACTTACTTGATTGTTGTAAGAAAATTCGGCCCAGGACAGTAAGTCTACCCAGTCGTCATGATGGGCGTTGACAAAGTGACGCAGGAATCCAGCCAGGATTTGATTTGTCCTCTCCACTTGTCCATTGGACTGGGAATGGTACGCTGAGGAAAAATCCAGTTCAATTCTTACCAGTTTACAAACTGCTCTCCAGAATCTTGAGGTGAACTGGACTCCTCTGTCAGACATGATGTGGAGAGGGAAACCATGGAGACGGAAGATGTGCTGAATGAACAGGTCCGCCAACTCAGGAGCAGTTGGAAGACTGGGTAGTGGAACGAAGTGAGCCATTTTAGAGAAGCGATCCACCACTACCCACACCACAGAACAGCCAGATGAGATTGGGAGATCTGTGTTGAAGTCCATCGCGATATGCTGCCAGGGAGCAGACGGAATTGGAAGAGACTGAAGCCTATCTGCGGGTAGATGCTTGGCCATCTTGTTACGAGCACAGGAAGGACAGGCTGTGGCGTACTCCAGAATGTCCTTAGCCATGGCAGGCCACGAGTAGTACCGGGAGATGAGTTGCAGAGTCTTTCTCTGGCCGGCGTGCCCAGCCAACTTGGATGAGTGACCCCACCGAAGAACACAATTACGCTCAGAAGCTGACACAAAAGTCTTCCCGGGAGGCAGCCGGACAAGATCAGTAGAAGCGACCATGATTAACCTTGAGGGTTCAATGATATGCTGCGGTTCTTCTTCTTGATCAGGAGGTAGAAAGGCTCTGGAAAGTGCGTCTGCTTTGACATTTTTGTCAGCTGGGAGAAAATGAAGAACAAAGTTAAAACGAGCAAAAAACAAAGCCCAGCAGGCTTGACGAGGATTCAGCCTTTGTGCAGTTTGGAGATAAGCAAGGTTCTTGTGATCGGTGTATATGACGACCTGATGAAGAGCTCCTTCTAGAAGATGCCTCCACTCCTGCAGAGCCAATTTGATAGCCAACAATTCCTGATCCACAACAGAATAATTCCTCTCTGCGGAAGAAAAAACCTTGGAAAAAAAACCACAGGAATGCATTCACCCGGAGAACGATTTCTCGGTTAGTACGGCTCCCGCACCTACTGAAGAGGCATCGACCTCAAGAAAATATTGTTCATTGGAGTTAGGACGATGAAGAACAGGTGCGACCGCAAAGGCCTTTTTGAGAGAAACAAAGGCCTCCTCAGCCTCAGGAGGCCAATCCTTCGGATTTGTACCTTTACGGGTTAGAGCTGAGATGGGCACCACTCGGGTGGAGAAGTTAGGAATGAATTGACTGTAGTAGTTGGCGAAGCCCAGGAATCGCTGTGTGGCCTTCAACCCAGATGGACGAGGCCACTTGAATACAGCCGATAACTTCTCTGGATCCATTTTTAATCATGTGGAGGAAACAATGTAACCGAGGAAAGGCAAAGAGGATTGTTCAAAGAGGCACTTTTCAAACTTGGTGTACAGTCTGTTCTCCCTGAGCCTCTGTAAGACCAGGCGCACTTGTCTGCGATGCGAGACCAAGTGAGTAGAAAAAATCAGAATGTCGTCTAGGTAGACAACAACACAGGTGTAAAGCAGGTCCCTGAAAATGTCATTGACGAACTCTTGGAAAACAGCGGGTGCATTGCTTAGACCAAACGGCATTACCAGGTACTCGTAGATGCCATCACGGGTGTTGAAGGCTGTTTTCCATTCGTCTCCATCTCTGATTCGGAACAAATTGTAAGCACCTCTGAGATCCAGCTTGGTGAAGATCCTGGCCCCTTGGAGACGGTCAAACAGTTCTGAAATTAGAGGCAAAGGGTACCTGTTTTTACCGTGATCTGGTTCAGCCCTCGGTAGTCGATACAGGGCCTCAGGGATCCGTCCTTTTTCTTCACAAAGAAGAAGCCTGCTCCTGCCGGTGACGATGATTTTTGGATAAACCCTCTGGCCAAGTTCTCCTGGATGTAGTCCGACATAGCCTGAGTCTCTGCCTGGGAAAGAGGGTAAACTCTCCCACGGGGAGGAGATGTTCCAGGAAGAAGGTCTATTGGACAGTCATATGACCTGTGGGGGGGAAGTTTTTCAGCCTCCTTTTTCCTGAAGACATCTGAGAAGGACCAGTAAGCGGATGGTAATCCAGGCAGGGTAGCAGGTTGGACCGGGGGTGAAGCTGGTTCAATCCGGGTTAAACAACGGTCCGAGCAGGAATCTCCCCAACGTAGAATTTCGTCTGTTCTCCAATTAAGGACTGGTTCATGTTTCTGAAACCAAGGCAAACCTAGAAGCAAGGGGTGAGACAAACCAGGGTACACATAAAAACGGATTTTTTCAGAATGCATAAGACCTACCCGGAGTTCCACTGGCTCAGTCTGGAACTGGACGGGTTCAGTCAGAGGCTGGCCATCGACAGTGGTTACTCGCAATGGGTTGGGAAGAGCCTGAGCTGGTAAATGGTAGCGATTCACAAGCGTTTGCTGGATAAAGCTTCCGGCGGCTCCGGAGTCCAACAGACAGAGTCCAGAAAATTTTATTGCTCCGCAGGTCACGAAGACTGAGATCTGCAACGAAGGAGAGGAACGTTCTCTACCTAGGGTGGCCTCTCCTACCGAGCCTAGGCACAGGAGTTTTCCGACTTCTTTGGACAGGAGCGGATCAGGTGTTCGGAACTACCACAGTACAGACAGCTTCTGTCTTTGCGATGCACCTCCTGGCGGCGGCTGGCCAGACTTACTCGATCTACCTCCATAGCCTCGGGAGAAGAGGATGAGGTAGACGTTTTGGAAGAATTAGAGTCCAGTTGGTAGAACCTCCTGTCATGCTTAATCTCCATGGAACACTCCTGAAAACTCATGTCAATCTGGGTCGCCAAGGAAATCAGGTCATCCAAGATGGTAGGCCTGTCCCGTCCCGCCAGCTCATCCTTAATTTTTCCAGATAGGCCCTCCCAGAAGGTAGCCAGCAATGCCTCATTGTTCCAGGATAGCTCAGACGAGAGGGTGCAGAACTGAACAGCATACTGAGCCACCGTGAGGGTTCCTTGGCGAAAGCAAAGCAGGGCAGAAGCGGTCGACGTGACCCGGCCAGGTTCATCAAAGGTCCTGCGAAAAGTCTCTAGGAAAGATTGAAGATCATTAACCAGCGGGTCTCCTCTTCCCATAACGGATTCAACCAGGCGAGAGCCTCTCCTGCTAGATGTGACATAATGAAGCCCACTTTGGCACGGTCAGAAGTAAACATATGCCCCAAGATTTCGAAGTGCAGCGTACACTGATTGAGAAAACCCCAACACTGAGTGGGATCACCATGGAAGCGGGTAGGAGCCGCCAGGCGGGGGCCCTTGCTTGTCATGACAGCAGGTACCTGGGTGTTGCTAGATGAATCAGGAGCAGCCGAGTTCTGCAGAGAATCCATGCGGGTGGACAGGTTACGTAGATACGTCGTGGTCTTATCCCGTTGATGTCTTAAACGGGTCACCTCTTGGCACAACTCTGACGTCGGAGGCCTCTGGCGTCCAGTGGATTCCATGACTGGAGCAATCTGTAACGAATGGAAGCGGAGGCAGAGATGGTGAAGCTCACATTCGTTTTTATTTTTTAAGTGTAACCTCGGGACTACGGTCCGGGGGGCTCCGAAGGGGGCGTGACTAGTGAGCTCCGGGCACCTGTAGTAAAGCCCCTCAGGCAGGGCCAGAATGGAATACCCGGAGGACACAGGTGCTACCTCCAGTTAGTCCCCGAACACGTGGCAGCTATCCCAGCGGGACCAAAAGGGATAACAAAAGTTACAGCAGAGTCCATAATGCGCTGGGTCCTGGATCTGGTTAGTGGGTAAGGAGTCGGTTCCAGTGACCTTCACACAGTCCTTGGACTCGGATGGCTGTAGGCGGAATGGGATGGCTTAGGCCCAGATGGTTGCTGATATCACCAGGTAACACAGGATACTGATATGCTGTGGAAACAGAGAGCATTAGACAATGCACAGAGACTGCAGATGCAGTGCAGACAGGTTAGCATGAGAACCGGATGTAGCAATGATAGATACTCATTGCTCCGGTGCTCTCCCTATGGAGGAGAGGCCAGAAATAGCAGCCAGTGCGCTGCCATTGGTTGATTGCATTTTTTGAATAATGCACGCCGCCCCTTTAAGAAGGCAAGAGAACGGGCGGGCGTGCCCTAATAGTCTTAGCTACAGATCTCCTCACAGGACGCCAGGAGGAGGAGGCAGGAGGAAGGACAGAACGCTGAGCAGCAGCATGAGAGGCTCCAGGTGAGTGCCCAGAACGGAGAGCAGCGGCAGGCCTGGACGCAGCGCCAGGACAGGGGCCAGGTGTAACAGCGACAGACCTGGGCGCAGCGCCAGGACGGGGACCGGGTGTAACAAATATACAATTCAGTTCTTTTCAGAAGTTCATAGAATGGATGTACTTGAGTTAGAAAAGCTACAAAGAAGAGCCACAAGACTGATAAAGGGCATGAAGGATTTTACTTATGAGAAAATATTAAAATAATTTCCTTTATTTAGTTTAAATAAGAGGCGTCTAAGGCCTGTTTCACACTTCTGTTTTTCGACGTCAGTCAAAATTCGCCAAGTTTTGAAAAAAACGGATCCGCCAAAAAAGGGGCGGATCCGTTTTTTCCCCCATAGACTTACATTAACGGCGGATCTTGATTGACGGTCGTCCGTCCCACCCGTTCTTTGACGGATCCGTCAAAATGTTTTCGTCTCCCGGGCGGATGAGACGGACTCTGCAACGTTTTTTTTGTTTGACGGTCCGCTAATTTGAATTGCCCATGCCCGGAAGCTTTACTCCGGGAGACACTTTAACCATGATATGCCGTTCCAGGATCGGCGAAAATTTCTCTCTCCTTTTTCCCCAGGCTGCGATTTCTTTAAAATGCAGACTTCGGCGGATCCGTCAAAACAACGGTCCGGTGGCACCCGTCAGTGTCTCAATGGACACGGATCCGTTCTCCGCCTTTTTCACGGATTGCTACTGACAGAAAAAACGTAAGTGTGAAACAGGCCTAAGCTGGGTCATGATGAATTTGTGCAAGTATATAAATGGGCTATGCAAAAAGCAAAAGACAAGAGGGCACAACTGGCACTTGCAGAAAAAGATGTTCAATTTCCAGGGGATACAAGGTTGATTTCCCATACGAATATTAATCTGTAGAATAGTCTTCCTCAGGAGCTGGTCACCTCAGGACCTCTTGATGCTTTCAGAAAAGGCTTGGATGCTTTTTTAGAAGGAAATAACAAATGCTTATTCACATGATTAAAACATTTTCTGAATCATAGTTCAGATGGTCAACAAATGGGATCAGGAATGCTTCATTTGTGGTGGACCAGATCATGCATTGTGGTTGTGCATGTCCATATTCCCTTTGTCCTTTATCATCCATTGGTTGAACTTCATGGATATTTGTCTTTTCTCAATAATATTAACCCCTCATGGGCCAGCCCTTAAGTGCCTTTAATGTCCACACTTATTTTTTTGTCATGTTCCAGGAGCCATAATATTTTAGTTTTTCTGTAGAAGTTGTTGTATGGGGGCTTATTTTTTTTTCTTTCCAGAAAGAGTTGTATTTCTGGCACTATATGTGGCACTGGAACATACAATCTAATCCCAGCATTTAATAACTTATGTAAAGAAAAAGGAAACCACCAATTCTGCTTTGGTTTTGTGAGGATTTTATATTGTATAATTTTTATTTGCTGCACAAATAAAGTGGGTGATAGGGTTGGCAGATCGCACTAAATAAAAAGAAATAATAAAGTGCAATCACAAAACCGGGGTCCACCATGCGGAGATGTTTAAGTGCTGCTAGTGTACAATGGCGGAACTAACCAGCAAGCGAACTTAAACACACTGTGTTAAACGTCACACAGTGTGAACAGAACTCAGAGTAACCGGTTCAATTAGTTCGCCAAGAGGTACTGTAAAAAGTAAACAAAGTAGTAAACCCAGTTAAACGTCACAGGGAACTAGCACGAAGGTTGAGCTTTCTCTGTAACTGAACTGTGCTAACCGCACACACGAAAGAAACAGATGCTAAGTCAAGAGAAAAAACTCAAGACGCTAAGTACAAAACCCTGTCGCTATCCCAGAGAAGCATGGCCTAAGGCTTGGACTTGCTCTGTAACTCAGCTGTGCTAACCGCACACATGAAGGAAACAGATGCTAAGCCAAGAGTAAGTTACCCCGTCCTAACCCTACCTACCTACGTCAGAACTGTCAGAGTATAGCGCAACATGTGCAAACAGAGTGGTAGCGTATCCCCTCACATACACCACACATAAATGATACTAGCACACCAGTGTGTGCCGCTGGGAGCCTTTTATACATTAGGCTCCGCCCCAAACACTCACACCCAGCCGGCCGTGACATCGCCATCAGGCCAATCCGGAGCTGCCACATCAACAGAGCAGCTAACGTCCGACCACCAATGAGAAGACACCACATCACGGACATGCTCAGTAAGGTGATCTCTGGACTTAGACTCCAGAGCGCAAAGCTGCACCTGCACACCACTGGCCACCATAGACTTGACTGGAGAGCCAGCAGTAACCAAGCATGTACCACGAGCCTGAGCAAGAAGCTGGGACTGATGTCTGTGCTGAGTGGGACTCGCAGCGGCCAGGCGAAAATGGGAGACCATAGCACCAGGCAATGCTTGGGATCTATCCTGTGCAGAAGGAAAATCCCAGCACCTAACAGTGGGTCAGCACGATTATGGAGATACAACATTTATCTGTTCTCACATTTATAAAATAAATATTGTTTAAAATAAATAATTTGGTTTTGTAATGCCATATTCTGAGAATCATAAGGTTGAGGCTCCCTGTTATGAATGGGTCACCGAGGAGAAAAAAGCAAAACAAGCTAAGTCACAGAAAACCAGAGAGGTTGGTAACTATGCAGATTACAGATCCCTGATCCTACCACACAACTAGCAGCAGCTGTGGAGCGTACCTACGATGTTCTTAGACGCTTCGTCACAGCCGGAGGACTAAATAAGCCTGAAGCATGAAAAGGGGAAAACTAACTGCCCCAGAGCAGACCCCAAAGGAATAGATAGCCCCCACACATGTATTGACGGTGAAACAAGATGAAAGCACAAACACAGGCAGGAAAATAGGCTGAGCAAATGATGGGGCCCAAACTAGCTAGAAAGGAAAGGAAAGGAAAGGCACTGTCTGCAACCTGCAAAAAACCCTACAAAAATAATGTCCAACACTTCTGATAGCAAAATTAACCCTGAAGTCACTAGACTTCTCCCACTATATCAGCACTCTGAAATATTCTGAGACAGAGCAAAAAGAGGCCAAACTAGTAAGGGACAAAAAGCAAATTGGCAAAATACTGATAAATAAGAGTGGAAATTCAGCACAGCCCCCAGCCGAGGCTGGCTGACCACACAAAAAACTGAATAGACCAACAATATCAAGTGTGAACATTAGCAGAAAAACTTAGCTTTAGATGACTGGAACAGAGCTGAAAACCAAGAGCTGACAAGCCAGAAGGAATCACCAGCAACTGAATAGGGCGTCGGCTGTCTTAAATCCAATCTGAGTCTCCTGAGGTCCAATCGTCATCCTCATTCTCAGGTGGCAGATCTCCACCGATCAAATCAGCCTCACTACCTCCTGTTACCACCAGAGGGAGTCTGGAAGGAGAACTCACAACTGGTGAACCAGAGAATGAACTCACAACAGCTCCCATCTTGTAGCACAAAAAAATAAGCCCTCACATATCTCTGTTGCAGGAAAAGTATTAGGCCATACATCCAGTCTGATCAGCTTCCTTGAGCTGACTGACTAAGCAGAATGGCTGGCCTAGTCAGGTGATCCAGTCAGAACTTGTAAAGCTAGGATTTAAACCTAGGCAAGCTGGCTTTGCTACACAGTTTAAACTGTAAATCACTCAACATAGTTTGTGTGAGAAAATGGTATACTTTATTAATAGAGCAAGTACATAAGAGGTAGGTACATAAAAAATGAGTATATATGGTAGAGACTACAACCAGGTCTCACCAAGAACAGTTACAGAAAAGGTGTAAAAGGTAAAAGGTGTAAAAGGTGTAGTTATACATATGGCTTAACGTTACGGCAGCATTACTGCTCAGTGCTATGGGGCAGTGATTATTTTACAGATGAATTGCTGCATTTGGCATATGCTCCTGTGAACCTGTTTTGTTGCACTAACATATGGCACTATTATATGCGCTTTACTCAGTCATTATTTTCTTAAAACTTCAATGGGTCACAGTGGCTATATGCAAATGCTCATTATTATGATATTTGTTCACTATTTATGGGCCTGCTTAGCTGTTTCTGAATAGGTTATGCTGCCTTTTACACCTTTTCTGTAACTGTTCTTGGTGAGACCTGGTTGTAGTCTCTACCATATATACTCATTTTTTATGTACCTACCTCTTATGTACTTGCTCTATTAATAAAGTATACTATTTTTCTCACACAAACTGTGTTGAGTGATTTACGGTTTATATTATTGATTCGGACTATCAACTCCATGTTCTGTTATAGGCTATATTCATATTTGAGTTGCCCAAAAAAAAATGTTTATTATGAAGTGATCCTTAAAGGTATGATATCTTTTTCTGCTCTAACTTTTTTTCCGTGGATTTCCACAGCGCATCTGCCTGATCACATGGACCATAAAGCACGCGAGAAAGTGTAGATGGTCAAGTTAAATGAGGTATTTGGTGGAGACTTGGGTGTGGCTGTTCAGTCGAGAGAGACCGAGGAATTAATGGTTAAACTGAATCATCTGTGTAACAGAAAAACGAGACTATGGTGGAACAAGTCCTTCCTTGAGCGTTATGTCTCTAAAGGCTTGATACCAAGAGGACTCCGGGTACAAGTCTTTCCCTCCTTCACCGTTGATGACGCGGTTTTTAAAAAACAATGGGAAGAGCTATCCTCAAATTGCTCCAAGGGTTATATGGAGTTATTGATAAAATCGAATGACAATGCTTTGAAAGAGTTAGAAAAAGAAATTGGGGTCATTCAGGCAGAATTACGGGAGAAATTTACAGCTGAGGCTTTGAAGATATTTAATAAAGAACTAGAGGATGATTTCTCGAAATGGGAAAAAGATATAGTTTCTTCCAAAACCAAGAAATTTCAAATGGACGTCACATATTATGCAAATGACCGAGTGTATAGATGGAAAAGAAAATATGGTCCCTCTAGACCACCATCAAAGGTCCATCGTAACTCTTTCTCTTCAGCTTCTTCCATGGATGAGGATGGGGCAGCTGACCCATCTACATCACTATCTCTCGGCGAGAGATTGGGCAGTACAAAATATAGCCTAAGGAAAGGCAAGACCCTAAATAACAGCACGCTAACCCCACCACATTCCATGGAAAAGAGGTCTAAAAACTCCCTTGAGGTAATTAACCTATCACATTATACCCTTACTCAGCCTCAACTTGAGGTGCTCAGTAAAGGCTTAACATTTGTTCCAACTAATGGATTTAATTTTTTCTCAGCGATGAAAGATCTCCAGCTGTTTTTGAGAAAAGTGGTCCTACGTAAATTACATCTAAAGGCCCCGTCACACATAGCAATCTCGCTAGCGAGATCGCTGCTAAGTCACAAGTTTTGTGACACAACAGCGATCTCACCAGCGAGATCGCTGTGTGTGACAGCGATCAGCGACCGGCCCCCCTGCCGGTATCGCTGATCGCTCTGGGAAATCTCTGGACATTTCTTTCGTCGCTGATCTCCCGCTGGCCAGCACGCATCGCTGCGTGTGACAGGCAGGAGACCAGCGATCAACGATGAAATAATAATAAAAAAATATATATACAGTGGGGAAAAAAAGTATTTAGTCAGTCAGCAATAGTGCAAGTTCCACCACTTAAAAAGATGAGAGGCATCTGTAATTTACATCATAGGTAGACCTCAACTATGGGAGACAAACTGAGAAAAAAAAATCCAGAAAATCACATTGTCTGTTTTTTTTTCATTTTATTTGCATATTATGGTGGAAAATAAGTATTTGGTCAGAAACAAGCAATCAAGATTTCTGGCTCTCACAGACCTGTAACTTCTTCTTTAAGAGTCTCCTCTTTCCTCCACTCATTACCTGTAGTAATGGCACCTGTTTAAACTTGTTATCAGTATAAAAAGACACCTGTGCACACCCTCAAACAGTCTGACTCCAAACTCCACTATGGTGAAGACCAAAGAGCTGTCAAAGGACACCAGAAACAAAATTGTAGCCCTGCACCAGGCTGGGAAGACTGAATCTGCAATAGCCAACCAGCTTGGAGTGAAGAAATCAACTGTGGGAGCAATAATTAGAAAATGGAAGACATACAAGACCACTGATAATCTCCCTCGATCTGGTGCTCCACGCAAAATCCCACCCCGTGGGGTCAGAATGATCACAAGAACGGTGAGCAAAAATCCCAGAACCACGCGGGGGGACCTAGTGAATGAACTGCAGAGAGCTGGGACCAATGTAACAAGGCCTACCATAAGTAACACACTACGCCACCATGGACTCAGATCCTGCAGTGCCAGACGTGTCCCACTGCTTAAGCCTGTACATGTCCGGGCCCGTCTGAAGTTTGCTAGAGAGCATTTGGATGATCCAGAGGAGTTTTGGGAGAATGTCCTATGGTCTGATGAAACCAAACTGGAACTGTTTGGTAGAAACACAACTTGTCGTGTTTGGAGGAAAAAGAATACTGAGTTGCATCCATCAAACACCATACCTACTGTAAAGCATGGTGGTGGAAACATCATGCTTTGGGGCTGTTTCTCTGCAAAGGGGCCAGGACGACTGATCCGGGTACATGAAAGAATGAATGGGGCCATGTATCGTGAGATTTTGAGTGGAAACCTCCTTCCATCGGCAAGGGCATTGAAGATGAAACGTGGCTGGGTCTTTCAACATGACAATGATCCAAAGCACACCGCCAGGGCAACGAAGGAGTGGCTTCGTAAGAAGCATTTCAAGGTCCTGGAGTGGCCTAGCCAGTCTCCAGATCTCCACCCTATAGAAAACCTTTGGAGGGAGTTGAAAGTCCGTGTTGCCAAGCGAAAAGCCAAAAACATCACTGCTCTAGAGGAGATCTGCATGGAGGAATGGGCCAACATACCAACAACAGTGTGTGGCAACCTTGTGAAGACTTACAGAAAACGTTTGACCTCTGTCATTGCCAACAAAGGATATATCACAAAGTATTGAGATGAAATTTTGTTTCTGACCAAATACTTATTTTCCACCATAATATGCAAATAAAATGAAAAAAAAACCAGACTGTGATTTTCTGGATTTTTTTTTCTCAGTTTGTCTCCCATAGTTGAGGTCTACCTATGGTGTAAATTACAGACGCCTCTCATCTTTTTAAGTGGTGGAACTTGCACTATTGCTGACTGACTAAATACTTTTTTTCCCCACTGTATATTACTATTCTCACCTTCCGGCGTCCCGCGCAGCATTCCCGCCTCACTCCATGCTCCGGTCTCAGTAATCCTTTGCAAGAATGACCGCGAGACTTCGCGATCCCGCGAAGTCGGACGTCATCGCGGTAATTCTCGCAAAGGATTACTGGGACCGGAGCGTGGAGAGAGGCGGGAATGCTGCGTGGAACGTCGGAAGGTGAGAATAACAATATTTTTTATTTTAATTCTATTTTTGACATGAATCAGCTCTGAACACAGCGATGCCGCATGCGCGGCGTCGCTGTGCTAATCGCTGGTGAAGCTGTCTGCTTGACAGCTAACCAGCGATCACATAGCGATTCACCAGCGATCCTGACACGTTGATATCGTTGTCGGGATCGCTGGTAAGTCGCTATGTGTGACGGGGCCTTAAAACCTGAGGGGACTGAGCTCCTGGCTAGTACACAAGAACGTGAAGCCCTGACTATCCAGGAGGAACTTGAAACAGGGATGCCTCCCTCAAATAAAGGTATCTTCTCCGCATCGGTAATTCCCAGATCAACCACGCTCCCCTCCTTTTCTATTTGTGCCGAGGTTGAAATTTTTAATAAACTCGTACTGGAGGATTTTAAAAAATTGCCCACCAGTGCAGGAATAAAAAACCTCTCTAGAGCACAACAAGGGGCACTTAAAGAACTGAGAGACGTGAAGGATGTAGTAATTAAGCCAGCAGATGAGGGGGGGAACGTGGTCATCTGGCCATCAGTGATGTACGAGAGAGAGGCATTTTGCCAGTTGAGGGATCGGGAGGCATATGTACAATTACCAAACAATCCAATACAGAGATTCTCTGGGGAACTATTGGCGATACTAGAGGAGGCACTATCCCAGGGATTGATCCCCAAAAAGGTCTTTGATGGTCTTATGATAGAGAACCCAGTAACTCCCACGTTCTACCTATTGCCAAAAGTGCATAAGAACTCGTTGATACCCCCGGGGCTTCCGATTGTCTCTGGCATTGGAGGGCTTTGTGATTCAATATGCAAATTTATCGATTACTATTTACAGCCTCTGGTCGAGGCGCTGCCCTCCTTTGTCAGAGACACCATGGACGTCCTGAGGAAAATTGATGGTCTAACTGTGGACCCTGATATGCACTTGGACACGGTGGACGTGGAGTCATTTTATACTAGCATTGGGCATGACGATGGCTTAGAGGCAGTCGGGTTCTTCTTGAGCACTAGCAGCTTTGAAACAGCCCTGTGTTCGCTTATTCTGGAGCTGTTAAATTTTGTTCTTAAGCACAACTTTTTTCTTTTCAAAAACCGGTATTATTTAGAGTTATGAGCACTGCGATGGGAGCGGCCTGCGTGCCATCATACGCAAGCCTCTTCCTGGGGCACTGGGAGAGGAGCATTTTCGGCGGCGGTGTGACGGCCGCGTCCCATGTGCAGTGCTGGTATAGATACATCGATGATGTAGTTATTATTTGGCAGGGCCCCGAGGCTGGTTTTCTGGACTTCATTCGTGAGCTTAACAACAACCAATTAAACATTAAACTGACATATAAAGTGAGCACTAGAGAAATTGAATTTTTGGACATCAGGGTTGAGGTGGACCGATCTGGCAGATTGCAGACCAATATTTAACGCAAAGAGACTGCGGTGAATGCACTGTGGCATGCCTGTTATGATTGGGTCACCGAGGAGGAAAACAAAACCAAGCTAAGTCACAGAAAACCAGAGAGGTTGGTAACTACGCAGATTGCAGATCCCTGATCCTAACCACACAACTAACAGCAGCTGTGGAGCGTACCTATGATGATTCTAGACGTCTTGTCACAGCCGGAGGACTAAATAAGCCTGAAGCAAGAAAAGGGGAAATCTAAACTGCCCCAGAGCAGACCCCAAAGGAATAGACAGCCCCCACACAAGTATTAACGGTGAAACAAGATGAAAGCACAAACACAGGTAGGAAAATAGGCTGAGCAAACGATGGGGCCCACACTAGCTAGAAAGGACAGGAAAGGAAAGATACTGTCTGCAATCACACCAAAAAAGCCTGCAAAAAATGTCCAACACTTCTGATAGCAAAAAAACCCTGAAGTCACTAGACTTCACCCACTATATCAGCACTCTGGCATATTCTGAGAACAGAGCAAAAAGAGGCCAATCTAATAAGGGACAAAAAGCAAACTGGCACATACAGTAATATAAGCGTGGGAATTCAGCACAGCCCCCGCCGGGGCTGGCTGACCACACAAAAACTGAATGGACAAAACCAAATCAAATGTTAACATTAGCAGAGAAAACTTAGCTTGAGAAGACAGGAACTGAGCTGGAAACCAAGACCTCAGGAGGCAGGAAAAAATCACCAGCATGGGAATAGGGAGTCGGCTGTCTTAAATCCAGTCTGAGACTCCAGATGTCCAATCGTCGTCAGCACAAACAGTTCCCTCACCAGAAACCATAGGCAGACCAGAAAATAAGTTCACAACAATGCCATCTCTGCCCACAATCCCTCTACCATACAGGCAGCGCCCATGGGTCAGTTTCTCAGAATGAAACGGGTGTGCTCTACGGATGGGTCCTTTGAGAGCCAGTCCCGGGACCTCAGCTCCAGATTTCGCAAACGCGGGTATAGCAATCGGTCCATCAAAAAGGGATATTACCATGCTAGAGGGACTCCCCAGGGACAGCTCCTCTGTGGATCTGGTCGCATCACACAGAGGAATTCCCCTATTGAGATTTATTGCCACATATAACGCACAGTGGCAAAGTATTCGCCAGATACTACAAAGGCATTGGTCGGTTTTAAAGATGGATCCATCTCTTAGCCAGGTTATTCCAGAGTTTCCACTCATGACGGCCCGGAGAGGTAAGAATATAAGGGACTTATTGGTGAGAAGTCACTATGTACCAACTCCCTCAAAAAACTTTCTTGGCATCACAAAACAGAGATGGGGTTGCTACCCCTGCGGGTTGTGCCGTGTGTGTGCCAACATAACACGGGCCACCTCATTTCTGTCGGCGGACAGGGACAAAGAATTTAAAATTCTGATGTATATCTCATGCAGTACAAGATACGTTATATATTATGCCCAATGTCCTTGTAATTTGGTATACGTGGGCCTCACGTACTGCAAATTGCGTATTCGAACTAGGGAGCACGTGAGGGATATCACGGCAGCCAAAGATTGTGTTGACATTTCAAGCTTAAAGACCATACCAAGGCATTTCAAGTTGTGCCATGATTCCAATCCAGTTGGATTTTTAATTCGTGGTATTGACCGTATTCATGGTGGTGCAAGAGGTGGCGACCTCAAGAAAGTCTTGGCACAGCTTGAATGTCGCTGGATTGTTACACTTGGTACCATGTCGCCCTCTGGTCTAAACAAAAAACAGTCTTTTGTTCCATTCCTTTGAAAATTCCCAGTCTCTCTTTCTTGTCTTTTTAATTTCTATTATGTGCAGTTTTTAATTATTTTTGTTTTTATAATTTTTTATTCAGTTATTAAGAATATATGAGTGACGATTTCTGACTATTGGTGCTTCCATCAAATCATAATTTACTATGTACCTGGAAATTGCGTTAAAAAGAGCCTGAGGAAAGACACATTATCTTCCTTATCATTCCGAAGCTGATGGGACTATGAACATTATGTATGCGTGAACTTGTGCCTCTTTGTAGTATATCTGTTTTAGAATCTTTTAAGCACTGTTCTTGTTATACATATGTTCTTATTTTGAGGGTATTATTTTTATATACTGATGTTTATATTGTGTTCATGGTTTGGTGCATGGAAAGGTTCCCTCATGGTGCGCATGCATGACGTCTGTGCTCCTGTGGTACCGTGGAAGGCATCCCAGCAGCACGGACACACACCTCCACACTTCTGTGTGTGCCACTTTCCGGATTACCGGGCAGGATACTGCGGGGAGCCATCACACTCGCTGTGCATGCGCCGCACCCATGTGGGCGCCTGCGCATTCTCCTCTCAGTCCGGGGTTTTAAACATATTCTGGTGACCATGTACTGCACATGTGCCGCTTACAATGTGCGCGCTTTTCTTTATACCCTGGACACCGTGACGTTGCTATGATTCATTGTACCTACTGCACATGCGCCGCCTTAACAACGGGCGCCTGCGCATATTCAGTCCCTTCCTCCCACAGAAACGGAAGTGACACCGCGCCATGAGCCTGATGCCATTGCGCAGGTGCTGATTTGAGATTTGTGTGTCCCCTCACCTGCGATTTCCTTATAAAAACACTCCTGCCATGGTACTATGTTATGAGCTCATATTCTGCTCTACCAGTTGAGAGTTCCCCTTCCGTTCTCCCTCTGGTGGTGACAGGAGGTAGAGAGGTTGGCTTAAGTAGTAGTGATCTGCCACCTGGTGAGGAAGATAACGATTGGATCTCTGGAGGATCAGAATGGATATAAGACAGCCGACGCCCTATCCTAGTGCTGGTGATTCAGTCTGCTTCTCAGGTCTAGGACTCAGCTCTGTTCCAGTCTTCTCAAGATAAGTTTGTTTTTTGCTAATGTTCACACTTGCTCTTGTTGGTCATTTCAGTTTTTTGTGTGGTCAGCCAGCCCGGCTGGACTGTGCTGAACTTCCACACTTATTTGCCAAATTGTCTTTTTTTTTGTCCCTTATTAGATTGGTCTCTTTTTGCTCTGTCTCAGAATATTTCAGACTGCTGATATAGTGGGAGAAGTCTAGTGACTTCAGGGTTAATTTTGCTATCAGTTGTGTTGGACATTTTTGTAGGGTTTTTCGGCAGGTTGCAGACAGTTTCTTTACTTTCCTGTCCTTTCTCGTTAGTTGGGCCCCATCGTTTGCTCAGCCTATTTTTCTGCCTTTGTTTGTGTTTTCATCTGGTTTAACCGTCAATACATGTGGGGGGCTGTCTCTCCTTTGGGGTCTGTTCTGGGGCAGTTAGTTTTCCTCTTTTCCTGCTTTAGGCTTATTTAGTTCTCCGGTTGTGACGAGGCGTCTAGGACCACTGTAGGAACGCTCCACAACTGCTGCTAGTTGCGTGTTAGGATCAGGAGTCTGCAGTCTGCATAGTTACCAACCTCTTTGGTTTTCTGAGACTTAGCTTGTTTGTTTTTTTTTTCCTCCTCAGCTACCCGTTCATAACAGTACTAGCCATACAGCCCTGGGAAGAAGCTGCAGTGGCAAAACGCATTGGGCGTCCCCCTGGCCTCACCTGGTCCCCACATGGGTAAGGAGATTCATTACAGTTTAGGTGTAGCTATACATATGCTTAACATTATGGCAGCATTACTGCTCAGTGCTATGGAACAGTGATTATAGTACAGATGAATTGCTGCATTTGGCATATGCTCCTGTGAACCTGTTTTGTTGCACTAACATATGGCACTATTATATGCACTTTTCTCAGTCATTATTTTCTTAAAACTTCAATGGGTCACAGTGGCTAAATGCAAATGATCATTATTATGATATTTGTTCATTATTTATGGGCCTGCTTAGCTGTATCTGAATAGGTTATGCTGCCTTTTACACCTTTTCTGTAACTGTTTTTGGTGAGACCTGATTGTAGTCTCTACCATATATACTCATTTTTTATGTACCTACCTCTTATGTACTTGCTCTTGGGTCGCCCTCACACCCAGGGCTGTGGGGTACTCGGTACAGGGCCGGTGTCAGGGGGGAAGTATCACGGCAGCTGTGACGCGGTCCGTGGCCCTGGGCGCCCAATGTCAATGGTGGTGTGTGGTTAATGGAATTGAATAGTTCATGACGCCACCTGTGGTGTTCGGCAAGGAAGATGTTAAGCCGACGCTGCAGACAGATCCTCTGGGACAGATGGTGGGATGCAGCAATGGTGGTATAGCCCTCCACAGGCAGGGCTGTTTTCCCAGGGCAGTGTAGATGTGGGGACACCTTGATGGTGTAGTGTCCGGCGCAGGGAATGTAGCAGTGCTGGCGGACGCAAGAAAGAATGGAGGACACCAGGGCTTGCAGTTTCAGTGCTTTACTCACAGTTCTTGGTAACCACTGGTGCCCGCTTCCATGCCGTGTCCTCCAGGGAGGAGACTCAATCAACCTCCCGGGCAAGTTAGGCTTCTCCTCTCCAACACTCCGCCAACATGTACCTTTCCTGAACGACTCCTTTTTTGCGCCTTTTAGTGTGAAGAGCTCCAGTACCGTGCTTACTCTGAAGTTCCTCCTGTCAGATGTTCCTAACAACTCTACTTGTATGACAGACAGCTGTAGCCTGATCAGGGACCTCCTGAATCCCGGCTCTCTATGTGTGTTGCTGTTGTGTCCCAAGTCTTGGATGGGAGTAGTGCATTTACAGCCAACTACTCCACCGGTGTCTGCTGCAGAACCATAAGTGTCCATACAACCTCGGGGACCGGGCCCCGGCCTTGCACTGAGAACCTATAGGCAGGGTTCCTCTTCCAACCCACAACTCCTCTCTGTTCTCCTACTCCATCGTTCCGCGCTGTTCCTTCTCTCTCTTATGGAAGCTTAGGTTGCAGTTCTACGTCTTTCTCCTTCTGTTCCTTTCCCGTGCCAGCTGGCTCAGGTCACTGAGGCAGCTGCAGCACTCCTTCCTCCATCCTTCCTTCTAGGGCTCCATCCTCAGTCTCTCCTGACCTGTAATTCTAAACTTTCCCACTCTTTTATATCTAACTCCACCCACCTCCCATCACATCTCGTGTTACGAAGCAAGGACCCACGAAAGGTGCTCTGTTATCCTCTAAGCATGGAGCCGCAATCCGGTCCATTGCTGAACTATCCTGTGTGTGGGTGCGGGTGTTGGAGTGTGGAAAGGAGTTCCCAACTTACCTAGTTGGTGGGGCACTACACCTTAGGAGAAGGTGCAGTACCTCTGTGGCGACTGAGCCTCAGGGGCGCCACACTCTATTAATAAAGTATACTATTTTTCTCACACAAACTGTGTTGAGTGATTTACGGTTTATATTATTGATTCGGGCTTTCAACGCCATGTTCTGTTATAGGCTATATTCATATTTGAGTTGCCCTAAAAAAAGTGTTTATTATGAAGTGATCCTTAAAGGTATGATATCTTTTTCTGCTCATAGTTTAAACTGTATCCAGTGGGAAAGTGGGAGCCATTGAAGAGATGTACAGAGCAGAAAAGCTGAAGAGTAGATATGTGGATTAATCGGGCAGCAGTGTTAAAGTTGGACCGGAGATGTAATTTTCATTATTGCCATAATTGGGTGCATATTATTTTATATAATTTTATATTACACTTTTTGTGAGGTGAAATTAACAAAAAAAATAGTATAGTGACGAGCAAAAGTTTATCAATGTTTTGAATTTTTGACTTTCAAGCTCCATATCTGACCATCCACTACAAGTTCGAACATGAGACTACCGTCATTTTATAGGCAATCATGTTGGCTATCACATACATAAATTTGACATGCAAGTATTTATCAAATGATTAATTATGCAGATTCTTGTAATGTCACTGCATTGTTACTGTTTTGCTCCTGGTGATGGAAAAATCTTTTTCTTTCTGTGTACCAGAAAATACAACCTGTTCTTACATTCCTTAATAGTTCAATGTGTTATTAGGTTGATTCCCAAACAAAAGGTCACTGGTTCGAATTAAGGAGCAATCATGAAGGTTTCCCAAGAAAACATAACAGCATCATCCAACTGATCGATAGCTGTCTCGGCCAAGAAAATTGCTAAACTGCATCATGTCAGTGCCGTGACAGTTGGAAGAATACGAAATGAAGTCTGGTCATTCAAAAGCTTTTTGATAACAGAAGTTTATTGGCAATTTGTTGGTCTTGTATGACATGTGACTTTACGATGATTGAAACTGCTGTATTTTTTCATGTATTTATAAGATGATTTATTATTTTCATGACTGAGTAGTTTTCAGCTTTTGGACTTTCAATTTTTACTACCCTTCCTTTAAAAGTCATAATTTTTTCATCAACATAGCAATATGAGGGGTATTTTTTTTGTGGGTCGATGTTAAGTTTGTTGTCATGTTTTTGGGTTTGAACCCTTGAGCTTGTGTTTGGGTTCTCTGTACGCCGAGCCACAGCAGACACACCTTTTCACTAGGTGTTTAGGTTCTGTTTTTCTGGCTGCAACTTCTTTAGAATAACACAGGTGTTTTCATTGGAATTCCCTATCACCTTTCGGGTGCAGCTTTATATTCTTTCCCCCCTGCTAGCAATTCCTGCTAGTGATAGTTTCATTTGGATGTTAAGCCATTCTGTATATAGCTAATAACCAGTCATTGAAATTCCAGCTAGAGTTTATCTATTTGCTCTTTCCGTTCTTTGCTCTGCACTTACTGTATCTTCTCTTTTTTTAGAAAGTAGGCGGCATATTATCTAATAGTACATATTTTATTTTGTGGTTTATTTTACTCATTCTGGAATATTTCCTTTTTTTCAGCACACTTTCCCTTTTGTAGATAATTCACACTCTGCTCTGCCCTCAGGTTCCTTAGGAGGAATGTAAAGCCCTCAACGGACTTTCAGGCAGCGTAAGTCAAAGTTGACATCTTCTAGACTGTGGTTAAGGCTATAGCTACTCACGCAGGAACCACTGAGGACTGCGGGGTCAGGAACACTAGTCTGTACAGGTATCTGCAAGGTCAGTTGCAGTTTGTAGCTTTACCTATTACAAGCGAGTAGCTACACTAGCATATCACTTGTATAGTTCTTTTTTTTTTTACTTAAGTGGACATTTGCTGAGAACCATAACGCTTTATTGATACAAATTTGAGATATGTACAATGTTTTTGTCACTTTGTTGCATTGTTTTGGGGAAGTGCAGATGAAATATATACAGTAATTATAGCAATTAAGTTTTCTATGGCATTATCTATATGGGTTACATAATTCAAGAATTTTATAGCTCAGACTTTTATGGATGCAGTGATATCAAATATGCTTTTTTATTTTAAACCCAGAAAAAAGGGGAGGAGACTGAATTTTATTTTGTTCTGTAATTTTTTTAAATTTATTTTGAACCTGTGCTCATTTGATCACTTACTCTATATACTTGCACTATAACTGATGCTCTCCTATGAAGCTCAGCAATGCGCTTTATGATGGCAGCGATAGGGACTAATGGCACCCTTTGATTTCATCACTAGCAAATTCCATTGATTGAATGCAACATGTAATTGGTTAAATAGTAGAGATTAGATCTAGCACTGGTTGCTCTTCTTCCAATCAGATGCTGGCTGTATGACACACAGGATGTACTATTAAGACCTTACAAGAAGGGATTAAAATAAAAATGTAATGGCTATATCCCTGTGTGATTTTTCTGATGAGCAATAAGATGTGCTTTTTCTATAAAACATTTCCCACATTCTGAACATGAATATGGCCTCTCCCCTGTGTGACTTCTGTGATGTCTAACAAGATGTGTTTTTTGGTTAAAACATTTGCCACATTCTAAGCATGAATATGGCTTCTCCCCTGTGTGAATTCTCTGATGTCTAGCCAGATCTGATTTCCATTTAAAGCATTTCCAACATTCTGAACATAGAAATCCTTTGTCCGCCGTGTGACTTCTCTGATGTGCAACAAGATTTGATTTCTTATTAAAACATTTTCCACATTCTGAACATGAATATGGCTGCTCCCCTGTGTGAATTTTTTCATGTGTAGCAAGATTACATTTCTTATTAAAACATTTTCCACATACTGAACATGAATACGGCTTCTCCGCTGTGTGATTACTTTTATGTTCAACACCTAGTCTGTTATTTATGTTTTGCTCAACAATACTTGATGAATCAGAAGATAAAACCTGTAGAATATGATAATATGATGAATTGTTGCTCTGAAGGACTTGTGATATATCTGGAATAATGGCATAATCTTCATATGTATTTGTTGTGACACCATGATCATCTGCTTCATAATCTGAAAATATCATCTGTCCTTCTAAGGTCATGGTACAGTTATCTGCAAAGAATAAAATTGATTTTGTTAGTTTTCAATAACAGTGCCTATAATTATTAATAATATATGTTATATATTTTATAACATTTCTATATACCATATTTTTTGGACTATAATATGCACCAGACCATAAGATTCACCTAGGTTTTAGAGGAGGAAATTAGGAATAAAAAATTGAAGCAAAAAATTTGGTCAATTCTTTACTTAAAGGGAACCTGTCACTAGGTTTGGTCGATACGAGTTATGGCCACCAGCTTTCAGGGCTTATCTACAGCATTCTATAATGCTGTAGATAAGCCCCCGATCCAACCTGCAAGAGAAGAAAAGTTTTATTATACTCACTTGCAGGGCGGTCCGGTCTGATGGGTGTCGCAGGTCTTGGTCCGTCGCCTCACATCTTCTTGTGATGCCGCCCTCCTGCTTGCTTCATGGCTCCTGGGCATAGCGCTCCTGCACAGGCGTACTTATCTGCCCTGTTGAGGGCAGAGCAAAGTATTGCATTGCACAGGCGCTGGGCCTCTCTGACCTTTCCCGGTGCCTGCACACTGCAGTACTTTGCGCTGCCCTCAACAGGGAAGATAAGTAAGCCTATGCAGAAGTGTGATGATGTGGAACCATGAAACAAGCATGAGGGGAGCATCACAAAAAGATGGGAGGCACCAGACCAGGACCTGCCACACCCATCAGACCTGACTGCCCCACCCCCCTGGTGAGTATAATAAAAGTTATTTTTCTTCTTTTATAGAATGCTGTAGATAAGCCCTGAAAGGCGATGGCTGTAGAGTATATTGGCCAAACCTGGTGACAAGTTCGCTTTAATATCCCCTATCTTGGTATATATTGTCCCCTCATCCCCATCCTGATATACATGACCCCCCTCATCCCTATCCTGGTATACATTGCCCCCTTCATCCCTACCCTGGTATGCATTGCCCCATCATCCCTACTCTAGTATGCATGGCCCCCCTCATCCCTACCCTGGTATGCATGGCCTCCCTCATTCCTACCCTGGTATGTATGGCTCCCTCATCCCTATCTTGGTGTGCATGGCCCTCATCCCCATCCTAGTATTAATGCCTCCTCATCCCTAGACTGCTATGCATGCCCCCTTATCACTATCCTGGTGGGAATGGTCCCCTGATATGAATAGGTCCCGAGGAGGATGGCAAGAATAGGCTAGGCCACCAGGAAACCAGTAAGGTTGGTAACTTAGCAGATTGCAGACCCCCTAATCCTAGCAACACAACTAGCAGTAGCCGTGGGGCGTACCTATGATGACCTAGATGCCTCGGCACAGCCTGAGAACTAACTAAGCTTAAAGCAAGAAAGGTGAAATCTAAACTGCCCCGGAGTAGAACCCCAAAGAAATAGATAGCCCCCAAACATATATTGTCGGTGAGACAAGATGAGGCACAAACACAGGCAGAAAATAGACTGAGCAAATTATGGGGCCCAAACTGTCTAGATAGGATAGGAAAGGAAAGACACTGTCTGCAATCAGGCAAAAACCCTAAAAAATCCAACACGTCTGATGTACAAAAAACACTGAGGTCTCACGACCTCTCCCCCACTATATCAGCATTCTGGTGTGAACTGGCAGCAAAGCAAAAGAGACTAATACAACAGGGGACTGAATAAACTGACACAAGCTGTAACATATAGAGCGGGTCCAGCACAGCCCCAGGAGGGAGCATACTGAACCCTCACAGCAAAGCAGAAAGAGGAAAAACCAGATCAGATGCAAAGAATTAGCAAATGAACAACTTAACTGAAAAATGCAGGACCAGGCAGGAGACAGCAGACCTCAAAATGCACAGGAAGAAACAATCACCAGCAGCAACTGAGGGAAGCCTGCTCAATTATATCCTCCCAGTCAGTAACCCCTGATTTCCAATCATCATCGTCAGGTGGCAGACTTCTGTCAAGCCGGCCAGCTCCACAACCCACAGTAACCACCAGAGGGAGCCCGGACTCAGAAGTCAGATCAAGAGAATTCACAGCAGTCCCCCCTCATCGCTATCCTGGTAGGGATGGTCCCTCTCATCCCTATCCTGGTAGGAATGGTCCCCCTCATCCCTTTCCTGGCAGGAATGATCCCCCTCATCCATATCCTGGTAGGAATGGTCCCCCTCATCCCTATCCTGGTAGGAATGGTCCCCTTCATCCTTATTCTGGCAGGAATGGTCCCCCTCATCTCTATCCTGGCAGGAATGGTCCATCTCAACCCTATCCTGGCAGGAATGTTCCCCCTCATCCCTATCCTTGTAGGAATGGTCCACCTCATCCCTATCCTGGCAGGAATGATCGTCCTCATCCCTATCCTGGTATGCAGGGCCCCATCCTTAACCTGGTATGATTGGCCCCCATCCCGGTCCTGGTATGCATCGTCTCATCCTTATCCTGGTATGCCTGTCCCTCACCCCTATTCTGGTATGCATCAGAAAACATTAAAAAAGCAAATCATTACACTTACCTTCCCAGTGCTCCCTCGCAGCATCCTGCTCTGATGCCAGAAACTGCTTTATAAAGTCCCGGCGTGCAGAGCACTGAGTATTCCGGCAGCTGTGCTCTGCTTGTGAGCAGGGCATGACGTCCCTGCCATGCGCTGCTTACCAGCATTAAGCAGCTGCTGGTATCGCAGCAGGACACTGTGAGGCAGTGCCGGGAAGGTAAGTGTAATGAGTTATTTTTTTAATGTTTTCTGATGGGGCCAATCATACAAGGATAAGGAAAGGATGGGACCAATCATATCAGGACCGGGATGGGGCCAATCATACCAGGATGAGAAATGAATATTCATTGCCCTCAAAGCCCATGGGCGTGGAATGCAGTGAATATTCACTTCTCTTTAGCAGCGGGCACAGGAGTTATCCACAGCAGCTGGTCCTGCCTCTGTGACCTGCTGCTCCGCCAAAACCGCTCCCCCACCTCCCCACCATAGTCAGAGCTGATACATCTGGACTATAAGACGCACCCCATTTTCCTCCACATTTTTGGAGGAAAAAAGTGCGTCTTATAGTCCAAAAAATACGGTAAATATTTATATTCAAATTGTACAGGAAAGATGTATACCTTTGTACCGTGTTAGCCAGTAGATAGAAAAATATTCAGAATTAAGAGTCCTCAGTGGTTGATACCTTTTAATGGCTAACTGAAAAGATGGTAACACATTGCAAGCTTTCGAGACTACTCAGGTCTCTTCATCAGGCACAGACTAATACAAAATCTGAAGAGTCACATATTTATGCACAATACAGCACAGAAAAAATGCAATAGATGAGACAAGTGACGTGAAGCAGAATTTTGATTATGGGAGAGGGAGAAACATAAATATTGGACCAGTACATAGATAAGGAGTCCGGATGTTTTATTGTCCTCTGATTGGGGTCTCCTAATGTGTTGTGATGCCCCCACAAGGTCTTAGGAGCAAATTCCTTAATTGATGTAAAAAGACATAAATCCATGCGACACATTCATTCCAGCATTGAGAGTGTCAAAGGTCGTCATAAATTTATACTCACAGACTCTTCTCTCTCTCTGAGATGTGAAGTTACCTTTCAATACCAGTAATTTCATATCCCTGGTGTTGTGGTCCATCATACAAAAATGTTTTGCCACATGTAGATCCATTCTTTTTTCTCGTATTGTGTGACGATGAGCATTCATCCTTGTTCTAAGCTTTTGCCCTGTCTCCCCCACATACAGAACCCCAGTTGGATGTTTAGTACAAATAATTAAGTGCACCACATTAGATGTAATGCAGCTGAAAGTACCTGGGATCTTGTAGTCCTGATCTGAATTGGGGATCTTTATCTTGTCCGTGGACATTATAGATGGACAGGTTTTACATTTTTTCTGATTGCAAGGAATGGTTGCAACAGCTGGAGGAACCTTGTCTCATCTATTTCATTTTTTCTGTGCTGTATTGTGCATAAATATGTGACTCTTCAGATTTTGTATTAGTCTATGCCTGATGAAGAGACCTGAGTAGTCTCGAAAGCTTGCAATTTGTTACCATCTTTTCAGTTAGCCATTAAAAGGTATCAACCACTGAGGACTCTTAATTCTGAATATTTTTCTATTCAAATTGTAGTAAGATTCAATTATCAACTGTTTCACCCCTTCTTAATTGGCGACTTTACATATTTTATCTTTCAATTTTTCAATATCTTACATTTTTCCATCAAAATAGACATATGAGGGTGAAGGAGACCATTCATTTTATCACATAGTGTATTGAAAAATGAGGAGTGATGTAAACAGGTTGAAGTGGTGAAAAAAAGCAATTCCGTCATTGTTTTTGGGATTTGTTTTTTACAGCATACAGGAGGTCCCACGGGCAATAAAATGCTTTTTTAGTTTGCAACATATTCTTTTTAAAAGGATTGTCCACTACTCAGACAACTCCTCAATTAGTGTATTTCTCCCTTGTAAAATAAAAATAAAAGCGCTCATCCATCTTCCCATCAGCTCTAACCAGCTTCCTTGTCCCTGCTTAAGAAAAGCATCCCCACAGCATAATGCTGCCACCATCATGTTTGACAGTTGGCATGGTGTTTTCAGGGTGATATGCAATGTTAATTTTCCATCAAATATTTTGCATTTAGCCCAAAAGGTTCTACTTTGGTCTCATCTCACCACAGCACCTTCTTCCACATGCTTGTTGTGTACTCTACATGGCATGTTGACCAAAGTAGAAGTTTTGGGGCTTTCTTAGCAAAAGATGAGTAATGATTAACCCCTCACACATGCTCCTTTCTCTGTGGATTTTCACCATCACAAAAAGATTTACAGATTACTTCTGACCCCCTTGCCTGTCCCTTTATCTCCCTTCCCCAATCTACAAGTTAAAAGAAATGAGGGGTTGAATAGTCATTTGTACTGGATTTGTTTTCACAGGGAATTCAAAAACAAATCATGTAGACTTTTGAGTGGTTTATATTTTTTTGCATATTTCTCTGTAAAAATCAATGCAAAAAGTAAAAAAAAAACAAAAACAAAATACTATGCTCACCTACTGTGTGCCTTTAGTGCAACTTTCCTCTGCTATCCAGGTCCTCAGCAATAATGTCATATCAACATAAAATGTAGTAGGATGTTAGCCTTCCAAAAATTCACTTTATTCATGCAGGAAATACAAAAAATACACACACAGACACCTTCACTGAGCTTGATACCATCATGGAATTTTTGGTATTTTCTGCCAGACTTAGGGCCCCGTCACACAAAGCGACGGACGAGCGATCCCGACAACTTGTCAGGATCGCTGGTGTGCTGCTACATGATCGCTGGTGAGCTGCCAAACAGGCAGCTTCACCAGCGATCAGGACCAGCGACACGCGGGTAACAAGCGACGCACGTCGCTTAGTTACCCACTGTGTACCCTGGTTAGCAGCGCGCTGGTGCAGGGAGCTGGTAACCAAGGTACACATCGGGTTTCTAAGCGGCGTGTGGCACTTAGAAACCCGATGTGTACCTTAGTTACCAGCTCCCTGCACCAGCGCGCTGGTAACTAAGGTACACATCGGGTTTCTAAGCGCTGCACGCCACTTAGAAACCCGATGTGTACCTTAGTTACCAGCGCCAGCTCGCTGATCGCTGGTCTCCCGCCTGCCACACGCAGCGATGCATGCTGGCCAGTGGGAGACCAGCGATCAAAAAAATGTCATGGCCATTCCAGGACAATCAGTGATACCCGGCAGGGGGCCCGGTCGCTGGTAAATGTCACACACAGCGATCTCGCAAAATGTCACAAAACTTGTGACTCAGCAGCGATCTCGCTAGCGAGATCGCTGTGTGTGACGGGGGCTTTATGTAAATTATTAGCAGAATGACATTGTATAATGGATGTGGACTGATCAATTTGAAGGATCTCTACATTACTGTGATTACTACTACAACATATTATAATAGTTTAAAGCCAGAATATATGGGAGCCAGGGAATTTCTGCCACAAAAACACTGTAACATACCCTAAAATATACACCACATAATTATGCCAGCAAGTGACTAAGTTGGATCTGTAACTTCTTTGCATTTAGTGGTCACTGCTCACCTGGGCTGTTATCTGTAGGAATCTCCTCTTTACACCGCTCATCACCCCTCACGTATGTCCCTGTAGTATTAATATGGGGCAGATCTTCACCCTGTAGCAAAGATTTTAAAAGTAACAAACGGATAGAGAAGTCACGATAGAGAAGTCACGATAGATAGAGAAGAAGAGTAAAGATCATAAATGAACATGATGACTAAACATGACAATGGTAATTAACACATAACTGCAGGCCTACTGTATAAATCCAACCTGTCGGCTCCTGATTCTAATCAGCAGTCTCCATAACCAGAAAATTGTGAGAAGATCCAGACAACATTTAATGTCTATGATCAGCTTTATGCTGTCATCTCCACCAAGTATAAAACACTAGAAATAGGCCCGATGCTATCTCATCGGGATTGAGGTGAAATTAACATCTGTGTATGCTTAGTGGTGCTGACAGGAGCAGCGCGTGTAGAGGGCGCAGTTGTGGCTGTTACTGCGCATGCGCGGGAATTGCAGCCACGAACTGCACCTGCACAAGTGACATACACGTCACCGCTATTCCCGCGTAGTAATAACGTGGCTGGTACTGCGCCTGCGTGGGAAGAGCGGAGACGTGTACCATATATACTCGAGTATAAGCCGACCCGAGTATAAGCCAAGGCACCTAATTTTGCCATGGAAAACTGGGTAAGCTTATTGACTCGAGTATAAGAAGGGTATGTGTGGCTCCCCCGTCCTGGTATGTGTGGCTCCCCCTGTCCCTGTCCTGGTATGTGTGGCTCTCCCCGTCCCTGTGCTGGTATTTGTGGCTCCCCCTGTCCTGGTATGTGTGGCTTCCCCATCCTATCCTGGTATGTGTGGCTTTCCACGTCCCTGTCTTGGTATGTGTGGCTCCCCCTCCTGTATGTATGGCTCCCTGATCCCATCCTGTATGTATGACTCCCAGGTCCCATTCTGTATATATGGCTCCCTGGTCCCATCCTGTATGTATGGCTCCCTGGTCCCATCCTGTATGCATGGCTCCCTGGTCCCATCCTGTAAGTATGTCTCCCTGGTCCCATCCTGTATGTATGGCTCCCTGGTCCCATCCTGTATGTATGGCTCCCTGGTCCAATCCTGTATGTATGCCTCCCTGCTCCAATCCTGTATGTGTGGCTCCCTGGTCCCATCCTGTATGTGTGGCTCCCTGGTCCCATCCTGTATGCATGGCTCCCTGGTCCCATCCTGTATGTATGGCTCCCTGGTCCCATCCTGTATGTATGGCTCCCTGGTCCCATCCTGTATGCATGGCTCCCTGGTCCCATCCTGTATGCATGGCTCCCTGGTCCCATCCTGTATGTATGGCTCCCTGCTCCAATCCTGTATGTATGGCTCCCTGGTCCCATCCTGTATGCATGGCTTCCTGGTCCCATCCTGTATGCATGGCTTGCCTTGGCTCAGCTCCCCCAGTCCTCACTCGACCTCCCCGGTCCTCACTCGTCCTCCCCAGTCCTCACTCATCCTCCCTGGTCCTCCCCGATACTCCTTGCGCGGTGGCTGCAACATTCCTGCATCTCTCTCTGTTTTCCCGGCTTCCAGCAGCACTTCCTGTATTCAGCAGTCAGGTGATACTGCTCATTAAAGTAATGAGTATGTGTGGCGCCCCTGTGGGTCCAGATGCCACAGAGGCACTGCACCTCAACCAGAGGTGTGGTATCCCACTAACAGGTAGGGTGGATGCACCCGACCAGCTGACCAACACCCACACACACACACTAGTGTAGCAGAGCACCTTTCATGGCTCCCTGCTTGGAACACGAAGCGGGCACCTGTACTGCAGACAGACTGTGAGTAAAGCCTTTGGAACTACAAGCCTTGTGTCCTCTACTTATTCCTGCACCACTCATCCAGCACTGCTACATCCTCCATTTTACATTCCCCTCATCATCTACAACTCCCTTCATCTGCCCTGGGACCACAGCTCTACCTGTGGAGAGCTTCAACATCATTGCTGCACCACAACATCTGACCCAGAGATGCAACTGACCAAAAACCACAGGTGGCGTCACGAATCATCTACATAAACTTTATCCCCATCCAATTCTACCCCCTTTTACATGACTGCCTGAGGCCACGGACCGGGTCACTGCCACTGTGACATTTCCCATTGAAGTCAATGGGCCCGGCGCCGAGTACCCCATGGCCTCCGGGGCGAGTCATTTTTGGCGTCACGAACAGGATGCCGAAGCCTAGTATCACCGGGTCCTGTGTGCTGAAGATTTATTACATCCAAAATTGCTAAATATGTGCAAA
Source organism: Dendrobates tinctorius (assembly GCF_039654945.1). Classification (NCBI taxonomy): domain Eukaryota; kingdom Metazoa; phylum Chordata; class Amphibia; order Anura; family Dendrobatidae; genus Dendrobates; species Dendrobates tinctorius. Next base: position 1,120,648 of record NW_027361822.1, read on the forward strand.
AGAACCAAAATGATAGACTGTAAAATGGACTCTCAAAATGGCCGCCGGAGCGGTGAAGAGGGGCGTGACACCATGGGTGGCCCCAGGAAAAGAGCGCGAAAATCCAGGAACCCCCTTGCCTATACTACTATGCTACCGCAACATGGCCGACGCCTAGAGGGATCCGGGTGTTAGCTTGGTATGGTGGAAAAGGAAGGAGGCGCCGCCTCCCCTTGGGGAGGAGAAAAGCTCAGCGGCGGGAAAAACGACCATGGATGGAGAACGCCGAGAAGTCATGATGGAGAGCAGGAGACCAGAGGAGCGTGGGAAAGTGAGTCGTCCTTTGCCCAGCCCTATGGAGCCTGATGTGGCTCAATTGGAGGAGGAGATCCGCCGTCTGAATCGAGATCTGCGGGACCGGCAGGCTCAGTTATAGCTGAAGAAGTAGCTCATCCGGGAGAGGCCTGTGGAAGACCAATACATACCGGCAGTACCCACGCCATCGGTCCCTGCCACCGCTGCAGCGGCTTCATTGCTGGCAGACTCCACTACCACTGTGGTACCTGTAATCACTGGCGACCAGGAAGCAGAAACATACGCTTCAGGAAGCGGCTCACCAACATCGCCGCCAGCGTCTGTGGCCGCCGTGACCCAGACACCGTCGCCGGACGCCGCCTGTTATCCGCGGCCCCGGGAGCCGACATGGAAGAAGAGGCCGCGCTCCTGCCCGGACCTGATGCGGTTGCGCAGGTCCCACCAACAGCTCGGCCAGATGTAATCCCTGCACCGGCTTCACCCCTGCTGCCACCTGCTGCGACTGCTAATCAGGCAGCCCCAAAGACCGCTGCTGTCACCGACTGCCGCCCTGCACCTGTACCGGACCCCGAACAACGGAAGGAGCAAGGTATGGCCGCCGCCCCTGCGTCCTAGGGGGATTCAGATTTTCCCTTGGCACCAAACCAAACCTTGCTTGACCTGGCCTGGGACCGTGACACCGTTCACAGGGGGGGAGAGCAGGAACCGCTTGCGGTGGGCCCCCTATGCAATCCTGAAGAGGAGGATTACTGCCAGCAGCAGGTCAGGAAGCTGGCAACTGAACAGAGGGAGCGGGAGCAGAGAAGGCTGGCAGTGCTAGGCCCTGACCTCGATAAGAAACAGCAAACCCGCGCAGGGTGGTATGGGCCCAAAGACTCAGCAGGCTGGGGTCGGATCCTCTACTTTAATTTGGAGAGGGAATTCGGCTTCATTCAGGATCCCCAGGGCATGTGTGACCTCTTTGTCAGCAGGAGGGACGTAGAATCCCATCCCAGGAAGGGACACCCAGCACGTGATTTGCACAGGGGGGACTATGTCACCTTCACCCGCCATGAAGGACTACGGGGATGGTTTTCTCTGAATGTACACACCATCCCAGGAGAATTTATATCAGCCTATGAAGCTAAAAAGGCCTATGTCCCTCTGGCAGGTGTAGTCCCTATGACTGTGTACGTCCCTGCCAAATCCTCGGTGGCTAAATCTACAGCTGTAAGCCATCCCCTGGTCCATGTCACTACTTCTGCTGTTCCCCAGGCAGAAGTGCCACCAGCTGTCAGGCCAAAAACCCTGGCAGCTGCAACATTCCAGCAGGCAGCAGTGCCCCAAGTTGCCAGACAAGAACCCCAGGCAGCTGTACCCCAAGCTCCACCAGGAGGAGCTCAACTACAAAAGGAGGACTACCGTAGATGGGTGGTGCCACCCAGAAGTGGATGCCCAGAAGTCCTGCCCTGGAAGCAAAAGGAGAAACCTGCTTCCTCATCCCCAGGAGGGGACCATCAGTAAAAGAAAGTCTACTAAATAACTGACCTGTTACCTAGAAGGGTTTGGGCACCGTTACGCCCTCATTGTTTATTGGTTCTTAGTTTTTGTCCCGTTTGGCAGCAGTTTTATTGAAAATTCAGAACTCTGTGATCATGAACTTGGAGTGATCCAAAAACTTGTCCTGTAAATAGTTTTGCACCTCTTAAGGTGCTCCCTCTTGGTTTTACTTAAACCTCAACAAAGAACTACCTCAGACCAGAAGAAAAACTTGCGGTTGTGGCCGAACCTTGGGTCTGGAAGTGAAGACCAATAAGTCCTGTAGCCCACCCAGGACCACCTTTGGAGGTTTAGGGCGAGTCCTCCACAAGCAAAGAGACACTGCAAAACATCCCGGCTGGGACTGACTGTGTCCGCTACTCAAGAATCCTTACTGTTTTAAAAATGAAGCACTTTATATTATGCTTAATAAAAATGTTGGCAGCAATGTTTAGCTATCTGGTTAGGAGTAGAGTTGAGCGATACCGTCCGATACTTCAAAATATCGGATCGGAATGGATCGGCCAATCTTTAAAAAAAGTATCGGTATCACCGATGCCGATACCGGAAGTCCCATTCAAGTCTATGAGACTTCCGGTATCGGAATTGGAAAAACCCTTTCCTGCCCTTGTACAGCCTCTCGGGGGTCTGTACGGGCCTTCCGGGGGTCTCTGCCGGCCTGCCGGGGGTCTGTGCTGGCCTGCCGGTGGGCTGTGCGGACTGCCCGGGGTCTGTGCACCCTGTGGGGGTCTGTACCGGCCTGCCGGGGGGCTGTGCCGGCCTGCCGGGGGGCTGTGCTGATGTCCGGGGGTCTGTGCAGGCATCGTCCGATGGGACTACAAGTCCCATCGGGCGATGCCTGCTACCATGACAGTGATTGACACATTAGCCAATGATGGGACAGTAGTAGTCCCATCATCCGGCTAATGTGTTAAATGTAAAAAAAAAAAAAAAAAAAAAAAAAATACTACATACATACATACATGCTACATACATACTACATGCTACATACATAGTACATATATACTACATATATACTACATGCATGCTACATACATGCTACATACATACTACATACATACTACATGCATGCTACATACATGCTACATACATACTACATACATACTACATATATGCATCATACATACTACATGCTACATACTACATGCTACATATATGCATCATACATACTACATGCTACATACATACTACATACATACTACATATATACTACATGCATGCTACATACATACTGCATGCATGCTACATACATACTACATGCATGCTACATACATACTACATGCTACATACATACTACATACTACATACATACCACATATATACTACATACATACTACATACATGCTACATACATACTACATGCATGCTACATACATACCACATATATACTACATACATACTACATGCATGCTACATACATACTACATGCTACATACATACCACATATATACTACATACATACTACATGCATGCTACATACATACTACATGCTACATACATACTACATATATACTACATGCATGCTACATACATACTACATGCTACATGCATGCTACATACATACTACATGCTACATACATACTACATACATACTACATGCATGCAACATACATACTACATGCTACATACATACTACATACATACTACATACATACTACATACATGCTACATACATACTACATGCATGCTACATACATACCACATATATACTACATACATACTACATGCATGCTACATACATACTACATGCTACATACATACCACATATATACTACATACATACTACATGCATGCTACATACATACTACATGCTACATACATACCACATATATACTACATACATACTACATGCATGCTACATACATACTACATATATACTACATGCATGCTACATACATACTACATGCTACATGCATGCTACATACATACTACATGCTACATACATACCACATATATACTACATACATACTACATACATGCTACATACATACTACATGCATGCTACATACAATACATACATAGACATACAGTACATATAACATAGAGTAACATACTTACCAATACTTGTCACATTGTTCCCCGAAGCCATTGTCGTCTACGGAATAAATATTAACATAACAAACCACAAAAATACTCACCCATGATCCGAAGCAGTCCACGAGTGTGTCCCACGACGATCTTGGGTAGAGAACTGCAGCATCAGCTGATGCTGCCGCTCTCTACGGGCTGCAGGAATCCAATGACGGAAGGTAGGTATCCTTCCGCACTGTATTCCTCCGCCACTTAAAAAAAAAAAATCCCTAGTCTCACTTTCCCACACAGCTTTTACCATAAAGTGAGACTAGGGATTTTTTTTTTTTAAGTGGCGGAGGAATACAGTGCGGAAGGATACCTACCTTCCGTCATTGGATTCCTGCAGCCCGTAGAGAGCGGCAGCATCAGCTGATGCTGCAGTTCTCTACCCAAGATCGTCGTGGGACACACTCGTGGACTGCTTCGGATCATGGGTGAGTATTTTTGTGGTCTGTTATGTTAATATTTATTCCGTAGACGACAATGGCTTCGGGGAACAATGTGACAAGTATTGGTAAGTATGTTACTCTATGTTATATGTACTGTATGTCTATGTATGTATTGTATGTAGCATGCATGTAGTATGTATGTAGCATGTATGTAGTATGTATGTAGTATATATGTGGTATGTATGTAGCATGTAGTATGTATGTAGCATGCATGTAGTATGTATGTAGTATGCATGTAGTATGTATGTAGCATGTAGCATGTATGTAGCATGCATGTAGTATATATGTGGTATGTATGTAGCATGTAGTATGTATGTAGCATGCATGTAGTATGTATGTAGTATGTATGTAGCATGCATGTAGTATGTATGTAGCATGCATGTAGTATGTATGTAGTATGTATGTAGTATGTATGTAGCATGTAGTATGTATGTAGCATGCATGTAGTATATATGTAGTATGTATGTAGCATGTAGTATGTATGTAGCATGCATGTAGTATATATGTGGTATGTATGTAGCATGTAGTATGTATGTAGCATGCATGTAGTATGTATGTAGTATGTATGTAGTATATATATATATATTTTTCTTAAACATTTAACACATTAGCCAGATGATGGGACTACTACTGTCCCATCATTGGCTAATGTGTCAATCACTGTCATGGTAGCAGGCATCGCCCGATGGGACTTGTAGTCCCATCGGACGATGCCTGCACAGACCCCCGGACATCAGCACAGCCCCCGGCAGGCTGGCACAGCCCCCCGGCAGGCCGGTACAGACCCCCACAGGGTGCACAGCCCCCCGGCAGGCCGGCACAGCCCCCCGGCAGGCCGGTACAGACCCCGGGCAGTCCACACAGCCCCCCGGCAGGCCGGCAGAGACCCCCGGGAGGCCCGAAATGACGGCGCATCATGATGCGCACACACCGCGCATCATGATGACGTCATTTCGGCTGTCAATCAACTTTGAACTTCCGATTCCGATGCCCATGCCCGATATTGAAAAAATATCGGATGTCGGTATCGGAATTCCGATACAGCAAGTATCGGCCGATACCCGATACTTGCGGTATCGGAATACTCAACACTACTTAGGAGTAAATGTCTTGCAGAATCTAGCTAGTGGTAGCATTTGATGTGAAGTTTTAAATAAAAATTTGAATCCAGGTGACGAACCAGGGTCTGCGGTTGTCACTAGAGAGCACTTAGTAGTATAGATAGCATGAATAAAGTTATCTTATGCAACGTTGAAAGTAAAAAAAAAATGCCTCTCTCTTAGGAGAAGTTTATTAGGAATGTATGATGTTAACTGCTGGCAGTACTGTTTTGAAAAAAAAACAAAACAATTTTTGTATGTTCATGTAATATCTGTGCATTATTTCAGCCCGTGGAAGTGCTGAGTTTAACAGGGGGGAATGTGGTGCCCCTGCGGGTTCAGATGCCACAGAGGTACTGCACCTCAACCAGAGGTGTGGTATCCCACTAACAGGTAGGGTGGATGCACCCGACCAGCTGACCAACACCCACACCCACACACACACAGTAGTGTAGCAGAGCACCTTTCATGGCTCCCTGCTTGGAACACGAAGTGTGCTAGTGTGCTGGGAGGTGGGCGGAGCATAGCAAGGCGGGAGAGTCCAGGCTGAGGTTAGATTGTGAGTTCCCCTGAGAGAGAGGAAAGGAGAAGGATGTAATCTGCACAGCTCCCAACTGCATGGGGAGTGCCAGACGGACTGGACTAAAGAAACAGCAGATTCTCCGTAGGAAGAGTGGTTCTTCCAGGGACACGGTTGGAAAGCTATCCCGTGGGTCTCGTTCCACGCTGACGGCTGTCAGGTGGAGGAAGGAACCAGTCTGGTCGCAAAGGGAACGGCCCCTAGCCTAGTTCGCATTCCTCTGGGTGCCACTAGCAAGCCGATAGCTTTGGTTGCTTTATGGACCATCGCCCCTTCCACAGTTAGTCCGACTGGAAAGGCGGCTATATAGAGTCACGGGAACGGTGTGTCGTTGCCCGAACAGGATTCACAGCTGCTGGCCCGGAACGCTAATTGTGAAGCTCTGGAGTGGAAGAAGGAGTTTAGGCAGCGTATAGTTTGGAGACGGCCAGGAAAGGAACACACTGACTGGGAAGGCTGGAAAGGTGCATTTCATCTTACCTGGAAGCTATCTGGATCCCTTCCCTGGAGGACTCAGCACCGAAGCAGGCACCTGTACTGCAGACAGAATGTGAGTAAAGCCCTTGTGTCTTCCACTTATTCCTGCGCCACTCATCCAGCACTCCATTCTACATTCCCCTCATCATCTACAACTCCCTTCATCTGCCCTGGGACCACAGCTCTACCTGTGGAGAGCTTCAACATCATTGCTGCACCACAACATCTGTCGCAGAGAAGCAACCCCGCAGCGCTGGTCAAACTGACCAGAAACCACAGATGGCGTCACGAATCATCTACATAAACTTTATCCCCATCCAATTCTACCCAATTGTACATGACCGCCTGAGGCCACGGACCGGGTCACTGCCATTGTGAAGTCAACAGGCCCCCACGGCCTCCGGGGCGAGTCAACTGTTCTTCACTGTCCTATTAAGGGAATAGAAGAATCCAGGATATCTATAAACAGAAAGATAGTGAGGAAACACTTAGCTAACTTAAATGAATTCAAGTCTCCAGGTCCAGATAAATGACACCCCAGAGTACTGAAGGAGATAGCAGAAGAAATTTTTGAACCCCTCTTCATAATCTTTGAAAATTCTTGGAGAGCAGGAGAAGTCCCAGAAGACTGGAGAAGAACAAATGTTATTCCTATCTTCAAAAAGGGGAAGAAGGTGGACCAAGGCAACTATAGGCCGGTGAGTCTGACTTCTATACCAGGAAAGATCTTTGAACAAATTATTAAACAACAAGTATGTCTGTACCTGGATAAGAATGAAGTGATTAAACAGAGTCAGCATGGGTTTGTAACTAATAAGTCATGTCAGACTAACTTAATTTCCTTCTATGACGGAATCACTGATTGGGTGGGTCAAGGAAATGCTGTAGATATAGTATATCTTGACTTCAGCAAAGCATTTGACAAAGTATCTCATACAATCCTTATTGAAAAAATGACTAAGTATGGAATGGACAAGGCATCTGTAAGGTGGATTCATAACTGGCTTAGTGATCGGACCCAAAGAGTGGTCGTAAATGGCTGCACATCCAGTTGGAAGAATGTCTCAAGTGGGGTACCACAGGGCTCTGTCCTGGGCCCTGTATTGTTCAACATCTGTATCAACGATTTAGACGAAGGAATTGAGGGTAAACTGATTAAATTTGCTGATGACACAAAGCTAGGAGGGATAGCCAATACTAGAGAAGAGAGAGGATCCAAAAAGATATAAATAAACTGGAGCAGTGGGCAGCAACTAACAGAATGGTTTTTAGCAGGGAAAAATGCAAAGTACTACATCTGGGCAATAAAAATGAAAAAAGCATATACAGAATGGGAGGAATAGGGCTAAACAACAGCACATGTGAAAAAGACTTGGGCATACTAATAGATCACAGACTGAATATGAGTCAACAGTGTGATGCAGCAGCAAAAAAAGGCAAATGCAATTCTAGGATGTATTAACAGAAGCATACAGTCTAGATCACGTGAAGTCATTATTTCCCTCTACTCCTCTTTGGTCAGACCTCATCTGGAATATTGTGTCCAGTTTTGGGCACCACATTTTAAAAAAGACATCAACAAACTGGAGCAAGATCAGAAAAGAGCGACCAGAATGGTGACCGGTCTGCAAACCCTGTCTTATGAGGAAAGGTTGCAGGATTTGGGAATGTTTAGATTGCAAAAGAGAAGACTGAGAGGAGACTTAATAGCTGTCAACAAATATCTAAAGGGCTGTCACATTGTAGAAGGATCATCTTTATTCTCATTTGCACAAGGAAAGACTAGAAGCAATGGGATGAAACTGAATGGGAGGAGACACAGATTAGATATTAGAAAAAACTTTTTGACAGTTAGAGTGATCAATGAGTTGAACAGGCTGCCACAAGAAGTGGCGAGTTCTCCTTCAATGGAAGTCTTCAAACAGAGGCTGGACAGACATCTGACTGGGATGATTTAGCGAATCCTGTTTTGAGCAGGGGGTTGGACCAGATGGCCCAGGAGGTCCCTTCCAACTCTACGATTCTATGATTCTATGATTCATATGCGCTCCACGCCTATGGGCATGGAGAAGCATCCATATTCATTACTTTAATGAACGGTACCACGTGACCGCTGAATACAGGAAGTGCTGCTGGAAGCCGGGAAAAGAGAGACAGATGCAGGGACATTGCAGCCATCGCGCCAGGAGTGTGTGAGTATGCTGTCATAGCTGCTCTCCCCTGCCACTCCCCCTCCCCCACTGGCTTATACTCGAGTACATACCGTATGTCACTTGAGCAAGCGCAGTTTGTGGCCTTGCGCCCACAAACTGCGCCTGCGCAAGTGACACTGCCGCGTTGCCTTATGGGATTCAGTGACAGCCAGGGGCGTAACTACCAGGGCCGCAGTGGTCGCCACTGCGACTGGGCCCAGTGGGAGTCAGGGGCCCGGCAGGTCAGACCATGATATCTTCCAACTGTGCCGATTCTCGCGGGATAGTCCCGTTTTTTACCCCCCCGCGTCCCGCACTGAGCCGCCACGCCCCCCATTCACCCCATCCTCGCCCTCGCAGATAGACCCACCGCAGCCTACAATGAAGTCCTTTTCTGTGCCCACAGGACCTGTGATGAGGTCACAGGAGGGGAGGAGTCAGAGGTCACATGATCATGGGCCTCCCGTGTCTGCAGGACTCTGCTGTGCTGGTTGTCATGATGCTGGATGAGGTAAAGTTTCGGTGTGCGGTCAGGTGGGGTTTACAGTGTGGATGTAGCAGAGCTGTGTGTGTACGAGGTGTACGGAGCAGAGCCGTTTGTGTATGGGGTGTGCAGAGCGGAGCTGTGTGTGTACGAGGTGTACAGAGTGGAGCCGTGTGTGTACGAGGTGTGTGGAGCCGCGTGTGTACGAGGTGTACGGAGCAGTGCCGCGTATGTACGTGGTGTACGGAGCGGAGCTGCGTGTGTACGAGGTGTGCGGAGCAGAGACGTGTGTGTGCGGAGCGGAGCCGCGTGTGTACGAGGTGTACGGAGCAGAGTCGCGTGTGTACCAGGTGTACGGAGCGGAGCCGCGTGTGTACGAGGTGTACGGAGCGGAGCCGCGTGTGCTCGAGGTGGACGGAGCATAGCCTCACGTGTACGAGGTGTACGGAGCGGAGCCGCATGTGTATGAGGTGTGTGGAGCGGAGAAGTGAGTGTATTTTGGCATGGGGGCACATTTGAAAGTTTGCACCGGGGCCCATAACTTTGTAGTTACGCCACTGGTGACAACTGGCAATTATATATGTAGATAAAATGGCCACTTTTTTAGAGACACTCATCTAGCAGTGTGTAGGATCTTTGTTGGCATTCAGAACCTCAGACAGGATAGTAGCGAAGTTATCTTATTAGTTTTTCACCCTAAGTTTATTATAACTTGAGGTCTGGAGCTTAATAAGTAACAATTCAACTCATATCAAATGATTTGAATTTGACAACTCCACAGCTGAATAAACATGAAGATATTGTGTGAAGTGTGGAAATATAGAAGGGAGAGGATGTGTGAAGTGTGGAAATATAGAAGGGAGAGGAAGCTGTGCAGAGAAATGGACGAGGGCCTGTGGTGGCGGCATAGGTGAACAATAAGGCATTTTTTTTTTTAGTACTTTGCTTGCCCTCTACATAAAAGCCTGATGACATTCTACTGAACTTACATTAAAAAAATAACCAAAATAATTCAGATTCAGAAGATTCCACATTTTTTGTACAATCTAAGGTAAATTCAAATAACCACTATAAGGCTATGTGCCCACGTAGCGTTTTAAAACGCACAATGAAAACCGGACTCCTTCCCAGAAATTGCGCTGTTTTTTTCCGCTCGATTTCACCTCGATTTTACCGCGATTCTGTTCGTGATTTTGCCGCGATTTTCTCAAGCACTTTCCAAGCGAGTGGAAGCATCGCTTGGAAAGTGATTGACAGGTTGGTCACACTCGTCAAACATAGTGTTTGACAAGAGTGACCAGCTTTTTACTATTTTACTATTGAGGCTGCCTATGCGGCATCAATAGTAAAAGATAAAATGTTAAAAATGATTAAAAAATAAAAAATCGGGGTATATTTACCTTCCGACGTCCCGCGCTGCCATCCCGGGCCTCAGCGTTCCCAGTAATGCCTTGCGAGACCTGTGATGACGTTGGTCTCGCGTTGCTATAGCGATCTCGCGAGACCGCTATAGTCACGCGAGACTACGTCATCACAGGACCTTGCCGCAAGGCATTACTGGGAACGCTGAGGCCCGGGAATGCAGCGCGGGATGTCGGAAGGTAAATATACCCCAATTTTTTATTTTTTATTCTTTTTTTTACAGGGGTATGGTACCCAGGGCCTGGAGGACAGTCTCCTCTCCTCCACACCGTGGGTACCAACCGCACATGAGACGCTTAACTTCCCGCATGGTGGGCATAGCCACATGCGGGAAGTAAGCGATTCTCATGCATTCCTATGGGTGCGGAATCGCGGCAATTCTTTGCGATTCCACACAAAAGGATGATCATGCTGCGATTTTTTCAGAGATGCGATTCCGCCGCGGAAAAAAGCGCAGCATTAGCACAGCATGTGCGGAATGCCATAGGAATGCATGGGGTGCGTCATGTACAAGATTTTTAAATGTTTTTGCAGGGTTTTCGCGCCGAAAATCGCGGCAAAAACGCTTAAAAATCGCATCGTGGGCACACAGCCTAAAGCAAAAAAACAATTTGTCAAAATTGACATATACAAGATTCACCAAAGAAAAATGGAATTTACAGCAATCGGTGAAATTTAAAACATAACTTTTACTTTGTTCAATAAAAGATTTGAAAAATGTGTGTCACCAAAAATCATTTAAAATTGTCGATCTGGTAGAGGTACCTAATAATACAACAAAAATCAGGCCCTAAATCGACCCATTTGAGGATAATTGCCACCTAAATACAATTAGACAACAAAACAAGTAATTGGATACGGAGACTTGGGTTCCTTATATATACACGCCATAACCCAAAATGCACATACATAGTAGAAATTGAAAGCCCATAATGCTGGCTATACATATGTATAGAAGAATGAGGTCATAAAAATGACAAGAAAAATTGGAACAATCTCGCCAAAGAGTTGAAAGAAGGACGGGAGCCTTCAGGGATCATATAATAACGAAGTTCCCTGGAACAGGAGGTTGGGAAGACAATACCCTGTCAATCCCTATGGGGTTAGCAATCATCTATTCCCCAAAACTCCTGCCCTAACAAGGGCAGTCCACATCTAACCCTATATTGCACATGCCCTGCACTTTCCCTAAATGGGTGTCCCAAAACACACCCGTTTAGGGAAAGCGCAGGGCATGTGTAATGTAGGGTTAGATGTGGACTGCCCTTGTTAGGGCGGGAGTTTTGCGGAATAGATGATTGCTAACCCCATAGGGATTGACAGGGTATTGTCTTCCCAACCTCCTGTTCCAGGGAACTTCGTTATTATATGATCCCTGAAGGCTCCCGTCCTTCTTTCAACTCTTTGGTGAGATTGTTCCAATTTTTCTTGTCATTTTTATGACCTCATTCTTGTATACATATGTATAGCCAGCATTATGGGCTTTCAATTTCTATGTATGTGCATTTTGGGTTATTGCGTGTATATATAAGGAACCCAAGTCGCTGTATCCAATTACTTGTTTTGTTGTCTAATTGTATTTAGGTGACAATTATCCTCAAATGGGTCGATTTAGGGCCTGATTTTTGTTGTATTATTAGGTACCTCTACCAGATCGACAATTTTAAATGATTTTTGGTGACACACATTTTTCAAATCTTTTATTGAACAAATTGAAATAACCTCAAACAGATTCATTCATCTCTAAACACTTGTGCATAAAACAAAACTGAGCGAATTAATTGGCTATTTAGTGTATAATACTGGTATTAGTTAAACAAGACTGAACAAAAGACCTTCACAGCCTTCTACACATCATAGGGGAGATCTCATTACACCTTCTCTCCATCTACCTGATGATCCTGAGGAACATCGGGATCTTCTTGCTTACAGTCCTGTGGAAGAAGAGGACGGGGACATCTCTCTGGTGTTTTCCTCTCACTGGATAGAACTGGAGGAAACACATACAGGGACTGAATCAATACTTTACATACAGATAATTATAGGCCATGTGTATTTATTCCTGTCTCTTACCTGGTGATGTGAGGGGCTGGGGAACCTCCATCATGACGTCCTTGTACAGATCTTTGTGTCCTTCTATATACTCCCACTCCTCCATGGAGAAATAGATGGTGACATCTTGACACCTTATAGGAACCTGACACATACAATGATACCGTCATCCCCCCGATCCCTCCATAGCGTTACTGTATAATGTCCCAGCATTCCCAACAGTGTCACCTCTCCAGTCAGCAGCTCAATCATCTTGTAGGTGAGTTCTAGGATCTTCTGGTCATTGATATCCTCATGTATCAGGGGAGAAAGTGGAGTACCTGTGACTGGGTTCAGGGTTCTTTTCCATCCCTCAGACACAGGGGCCTGACAGCGCTCCCTAGAGGTCTTCTTCACTACTGTGTAATCCTGGATATGGAGAGACACATTAATAAATCTCACTACAGACATTTCCAGAGTCCTCACCTCTCCAGCTCTGTCCATCTGTTATTCCCATAGATAAGAATGATGGAATGTGACGTCATCAGAATCTCTCACCTGTCCAGTAAGCCGGAAAAGGATCTCTAGTGTGAGGTGTAATATCTTCTCCGCCATCTTGTCCCTGTCCCTATCCATCCTTGTAGGGTCACTCAGGAAAATTCTCTTATATTCAAGATCTCTACTAAGAGGATCCGATATTGTAGGGTCCTAAGTGGGGAGAAGATGATGTAACATCATAAAGATCCCATGGAAAAAATGTCCAGAGCTTTTACCAGCTTCACATGATCACTACATCCAGTCATGGCCCCGTCCTGCCCCCGGTATAACACACAATACAATTATAGTCATATGCTTGCTTTCTGTCATCTGCTTGCTGTCATCTGCTGTTTATCATCCTGTGACATTTCCTTTAATGGTATATAATAATAATAATGCTGAATCTTTGCTAAACTAATTTGTTGCATTGTACGCAATACTCACTGCTGTATATCCATGCTGGGTTCACTAGAGATGTTATCTTGTGGAAGGTGTTACAGCATGTACTGTAGATGTAGCCAGGCCCAGCGTCTTTGATCATCTATCCTCCCCTGGTGTGTTAGACATCTGATATATCCCAAACCAGCTCCCAGAATCCCTCTCACCTGATCCTCTACTCAGTCCTATAAATTTAGTAGCTTCCTAAGGGGTGCACACGAGTGGGGTCTGGCATGCGTACCCCCTGCAGCAAAGCATCACTGCAGCTAAGCATGGAGAAGCTGCAGTTATTTCAATGGCAGTTAGTCACGGCAGGAGTCAAGACCCCACACTATGTATCTGTCTGTTTTGGGTATGTCTGCCAAGTAAGCACTTCTTATTACTTGGACCTAGCTTTTCTATTAACCCATCTTACTCCTTCCCCATGTTTACATATGCCCTTACAGTGTTTTCTCCATTAATCCTCACTCTCCTTCGCTATCCCCAAACTCCAGCACCCTCTAACCAAATAATCATCTCTCATTCCCTCTTACCTACCCAACTGACCTCCTCTGACCAGCTCTTCAACCTCAGATAGAATCATAGAATCATAGAATCGTAGAATCATAGAATCGTAGAGTTGGAAGGGACCTCCTGGGCCATCTGGTCCAACCCCCTGCTCGAAACAGGATTCGTTAAATCATCCCAGACAGATATCTGTCCAGCCTTTGTTTGAAGACTTCCATTGAAGGAGAACTCACCACTTCTCATGGCAGCTTGTTCCACTCATAGATCTCTCCTAATAAAACATAAAACAAGCCGGCCATTCTCCTTCTCCCACCTGCTCTCTCTCTCTGCATCTCCTCACTGCTGGCGACATATCTCTCAATTCTGGACGCCCACAGCTCATACCTCCCACTACTATCCCCTCCTACCGTTCCCTATCTAATATGAACTACCTCAATTTTTCCAACGTAAAGCCTGTGTCACGATGACCCGTCCTGTGTGACGTGACCCGCAGGCCGGTAACTAAATCAACAAGACGCGGCACGTGATACTGTCCTGTGTGACACGGCCCGCAGGCCGGTAACTAAAACAACAAGACAAGGGGAAAGGTGAAACAGTTACAATGGTGGGCCCTGCGATAGGGAAAGGGGACGTGGAGACCTCCTGAACTCCCCTGAGTCAGTGTCCCTAACGCTCCTAACGTTCCCTATGCCGGTTCCGCACCGGGCGCCGATCAGGAACCTGTCGCCCTAGCACACCTTACACCTATCCCTTGCTAGGGAGCTGGGTGGCGCAGGCACTGGCCCCACCGCTGTACTAATACACACTAAGGAAAAACAGGGAAACACCACTTAGCTTTACTCTGTTGCACTTGCTCCTGGCAACAGAGTCCACCACCAGAATGCAGCTCTCCTCCTGAATCGCTTCCACCAATCTCTGTCAGAGCTACAAGGAAATCCACTAGGACTCCTTCCACACCAGGGCTAAGACAGTGCTGCAAGGAACGCTCTCCAGCTCCTTCCTCCACCAAGGATGGTTGAAATGAACACTATCACCAACACTGATTGCACCACCTGTGACTCTTTTATAGCAGAGCCAGAGCAATCACACCTGCATTATAATCACGTGCACTTAACTAAAGAAACCAGAGTGCAATGACGCTCACCACCACGGGGGGCAAACTTAGAACAAACGACACCACAGTGCAATAATCCTAATGGCTGCCGGGGGCAAAAATCAAACTTAAGCACAGCTTAAGAAAAAAAAAGGTTACCTGTGCTTTTGATCAGTCCTGATCCAGCATGGATCATGACAGTCTGTGCCCCTGACGCCCACTCCCCTCCTCCCTCTCTCTGGAGCACTCTGGAATGCTCGCTCCATCTGCAATAAGCTTCATGTGATTCATGACCTCTTTCTCTCTTGCAATCTTGTCTTCCTCGGCCTCACAGAAACATGGCTGACAACCTCCGACACCGCCTCCCTTGCTGCGCTGTCTTACGGTGGCCTCCATTTCACCCACACGCCTTGCACCGGCAACAGACATGGTGGAGGAGTGGGTCTTCTCCTTTCCTCTAACTGCACCTGCAACCCAATCCCACCTCTACCCTCACTTATCCTCCCGTTTTGAAGTCCACTCGGTCCGCATCTACTCTCACTTCAACCTCCAAGTGGCCGTCATATACCGATCTCCGGGCCCAGCCACTGCTTTTATTGACCAATTCTCTACTGGCTTCACTTTCTTTCCACCAACATACCCACTATCATCATGGGTGATTTCAACATCCCCACTGATAGTACCCTTCAGTCAGCAGACTCCAAACTTCTGTCCCTTAATTCATCTTTTGGACTTACTCAGTGGTCCTCTGCAGCCACCCACACAGACTGACGTACATTAGACCTGGTCTTCGCTCGTATCTGCTCTCTATCTAACTTTACCACCTCCCCTCTCTCTCTTTCCAACCACCATCTACTCACTTTCTCATCCCTGTCCTCCTCATCTGTGACCCATGTCCAGCAACATGCACACCCCCACAGAAACCTTGCACACCTAGACACCCACATGCTCTCTGACTCTATTCTACCACTAGCATCCATATCCTCACTCCATGACACAGACAGTGCCACTGCTTTCTACAATGCCACTCTTGCATCAGCTATTGACACGGTCACCCCTTTTGTTCATGACAGAGTACGACGTATCAATAGACAATTCAGGCACAATAACATCACTAATCACTAAAAAGCTCCGGCAAGTGTCCATGGTTGCAGAGCGATGTTGGAAGAAAACAAAATTGCAAGATGATTTCACTGCATTCAAACAGGCAGGGCTCACTTTGAAATCTGCCCTCACCTCTGCTAAACAGGTCTACTTCACAACCCTTGTATCTTCCCTATCCTACAACCCCAGTTATTCAAAACTTTTAACTCTCTCCTCCACCCACCACTGCCCCCTCCAACCTCCCTCATCTCTGCTGAGGACTTTGCCACACGCTTCAAAAATAAGATAGACCAAACAAGGCAAGTCTTTATTTTTCAACCACCACAACCTCTTTGTATACCAGACCAATGCCCAAACCACATAACCTCACTGTCACGCCCGCGCCTTGGCTGAATGGCGCGAGCCGGGGGTTGTGGCCCCACTGTGCCACAGACCAGACTACCCTGGAAGGGGCGTGACTGCGACAGCTACCTTGGTCTTCACTGGAGCCTCTGATGGTGAGGTCAGGCTTGTGCGGCAGATAGCTGTCGGGTGCCACTCCAGGGTGGTGTCTGGCTGTGGCTGCTGATCCCACTTGGAGACAAGTCACTTGGACAGATGTGACTGACAGGCAGACTGAGACACAGGGCAAGAAGGTACGACAGATACAGGGCAAGCAGGCGTGGCTTGGAGACACTGGGCAAACAGGCGTGGCTTGGAGACACTGGTTTAGGCGGGCACGGCTTGAGACACAGGATGGGCGGGCACGGCTTGAGACACAGGACGGGCGGGCACGGCTTGAGACACAGGACGGGCGGGCACGGCTTGAGACACAGGACAGGCGGGCACGGCTTGAGACACAGGACAGGCGGGCACGGCTTGAGACACAGGACAGGCGGGCACGGCTTGAGACACAGGACAGGCGGGCACGGCTTGAGACACAGGACAGGTAGGGACCTGTTCACACAGCAGGTGCAGGTATGGATGCAGGCAGGCAGGAGTGGAATATGAAGGAACAGGTTTGGACCTGTTCACACAGGAGGTGCAGGTATGGATGCAGGCAGGAGTGGAATATGAAGGAACAGGTTTGGACCTGTTCACACAGGAGGTGCAGGTATGGATGCAGGCAGGCAGGAGTGAAATAAGAAGGAACAGGTTTGGACCTGTTCACACAGGGGGTGCAGGTGAAGGCAGACGTGCAGAGAAGCTGCAGAAAGAGGTTCTGCAGTGGCAGCAGGAGTGGAGCAAAGCTGAACCACAAGGTCTCTGGAGAGAAGCTGCAGCAAGAGGTACTGTAGCGGCAGAAGGAGCCGTGCAGGCAGAGCGACTAAGGAGCCGGGCAGACAGAGCGGCTAGAGAGCCGGGCAGACAAAGCGGCTAGAGAGCCGGGCAGACAGAGCGGCTAGAGAGCCGGGCAGACAGAGCGGCGAGAGTGCAGATGCACAGATAAAGCTGCGAGAGTGCAGATGCACAGATAAAGCTGCGAGAGTGCAGATGCACAGATAAATCTGCGAGAGTGCAGACGCACAGATAAAGCTGCGAGAGTGCAGACGCACAGATAAAGCTGCAAGAGTGCAGACGCACAGATAAAGCTGCGAGAGAGCAGACGCACAGATAAAGCTGTGAGAGTGCAGATGCACAGATAAAGCTGCGAGAGTGCAGATGCACAGATAAAGCTGCGAGAGTGCAGATACACAGACAGGGAGGACACAAGGAAAGACACAGCAAGGAAGGGAGCCACGGACAAGGAGAAAGGGAGACTGATAGACAAAGGTAAGACTGAGTTCAGACAGAGAGACAGGGACAAAGACACAAGGACCAGGATATTCAGCCTCCTGGCAGGCGGGCAGAGAACAGACAAGGCACTGGGAACAAGACTCAAGGACCAGGATATTCTGCCTCCTGGCAGGCGGACAGAGAAATGCTAGGCAAGTTACCGAGACACAGGAATACAGACTAAGAGCCTTCAGAGAAGGCAAGACATAGGACAGGGCCTGGCTAGCTCAGCAGCAAGGAGCTAACTGAGTTTAGACATTGTACAGGCAATGTTTCAGTGGCTGTGGCAGGGTTAAATAGTCCAGGGCTCTAGGTAATTGGTCAGAGACCCATTAGCCAGGTGCATCCAGACTGCATAAGAACCAGAGAGTTCAGGCGCCGCCCCCCTATACACAGTCAGGAAACATGGAGAGCAAGCAGGAAGACAAGAGGCATAGCACATGGAGCTCAGGGCTGGCAACAGACAGAATTCACAGCATGGCTTGAAGCAGAAAGTAAGTTGGTGTGCGGGGGATGGGAGGCCATGCAGTGATGCCAGCAGGGTTGTTACACTCACTCTCCAACATCACTGAAAGGGAGCTTAATTGTCTCCTCTCCAAATCACACCTCACCACTTGTGCACTAGAACCCATCCCATCCCACCTCCTCCCCAACCTCACCACCACACTTATCCCATCCCTAACCCATCTCTTCAACTTATCACTAACTTCTGGTACCTTCCCTTCTGCTTCCAAACATGCCACAATCACGCCTATCCTTAAAAAGCCAACCCTCAACTCAAATGCTATGTCCAGCTATCACCCAATATCGCTGCTCCCTTTCACTTCCAAACTTCTGGAGCAGCACCTCCACAGTTGACCACTGCCTCCTACTACAGATCCTCGTCTCCTTTGCCATCAAAGACCTCGCCCTATCCTGGATCTCCTCATACCTTTCCAACCGCACATTCAGTGTCTCCCACTCCCACACTACCTCCTCATCCCACCCTCTCTCTGTTGGAGTCCCCAAGGCTCTGTTCTAGGACCCCTACTCTTATCAATCTATACATTTGGCTTGGCACAGCTCATAAAGTCCCATGGATTCCAGTACCACCTGTATGCTGATGACAGATCTACCTCTCTGGTCGAGACGTCACCTCTCTGCTATCCAGAATCCCAGAGTGTCTATCAGTCATATCCTCCTTCTTCTCTTCTCACTTCCGCAAACTCAATGTGGACAAATCTTCCCCCCCATACCGGAAGTCCGCCGCCTTGGAGTAACCCTTGACTCTGCCCTGTCCTTCAAATCGCACATCCAAGCTCTTTCCACCTCCAGCTCAAAAATATCTCCAGAATCCGCCCTTTCCTCAACCTACAATCTACTAAAATGCTTGTGCACGCCCTCACCATCTCCCACCTCGACTACTGCAACATACTTTTCTATAGCCTCCCTATTAACACTCTCGCACCTCTCCAGTCCATCCACCCAAGTAATTTATCTCTCTCCTCACTACTCCTCTGCTTCTCCCCTCTGCAAATCTCTTCACTGGCTTCCATTCCCTCAGCGTATCCAGTTCAAATTACTAATACTGACCTAAAAAGCCATCCATAACCTGTCTCCTCCATATATCTCTCAACTAATCTCCCGATATCTTCCCTCATGTAATCTCTGGTCCTCCCAAGACCTCCTTCTCTCCTCCACACTTATTCGCTCCGCACCTAATCGCCTCCAAGACTTCTCCTGAATATCCCGCATTCTCTGGAATTCTGTGCCCCAACACATCCGAGTATCAACCACATTCGGATCCTTCCGATGGAACCTGAAAACCCACCTCTTCAAGAAAGCCTACAGCCTGCAATGACCCCGCTGCCTCCTCACCACTACCTGTGCTACTGCCTCACCAACACCGGAGCTGCCGCAACCCCCCAACCTACTGTCTCCTTCCCCACCATCCTGTAGAATGTAAGCCCGCAAGGGCAGGGTCCTCTCCCCTCTGTATCAGTCTGTTATTGTAGTTTGTTTGCTGTAAGTGATATCTGTAGTTTGTATGTAACCCCTTCCCATGTACAGCACCATGGAACCAATGGCGCTATATAAATAAATATTAATGATAATAATAATAATAATAATAATAATAATAATAATAATAATAATAATAAATACGGAGATTAATCACACAATATCTCCAATCCAGCACAAAAAAACACAGAACAAATCTAAAACAAAAATTTAAAACATCTGAATCTTTATGAAATATTTCGTGAAAACAAGACACAAAGTTATCAAGTGCTGGGAACATCCACAGAGATCGGTACAGCAGAATGCATGACGGCAGCAACTGTTAATGACAGAACATTAATATCTCCTGACAGTGACAACATGGAGCGGGCGACGACCATAGTGGAGATTGTACAGTAACAGAGCAGCGAGCGACGTCAGGAGGAAAGTGACCCAATCTAATTCAGAACAGACAGAAAACTCTGGGAATCCATGCAAAGAGAAGAGGTCGCACTCATCGAGATGGAAGTTTCACTGATTTATTGACATATCATGAACATGTCAAGTCGGGGGAGTGACATAAGGAGTGCAAGGAAGGCTGACAACGGCTGTTTCGCGCTGCTCGAGCGCTTCAACGGGTCAACTTTCATCTCGATGAGTGCGACCTTTTCTCTTTGCATAATAAAGGATGGAATCTCCAGCGCTGGACTTCAGTTAAAAATTCATCATTTATTATAAATTCTTAAAATCGGACAGAAAAAAGTATGAATAAGGACATACAGGCAGATGGGGTCTCTGGTGGTCTTCTCTTTGCATGGATTCCCAGGATTGATTGTTTCCAGGTCTGGCACCCGAGATTCCCAGCTACTGGGCTTCTGTATGCCGCACATCATTTGAAGTCACACGGTAACAGCGGTGCCGTCCGCTTTTTATCTTGAGTCTTGAGACAGATAACTCTGTTCTACGTAGCTAAATTGATTCTGAGATGAAAACTGTTGAACTTAACTACTCTTGCGGTGCTGAAAACAAATATGGTGCTTATATTTGCTGATTGGCTCTAGTTTTCAAGATTCAGATGAAGTTTTGATTGCTTACTGTATGACACCTTTTATGCAGACTTATAGAAAAAAATGTGTATTTACTGTTTCATCTTCATCACTGCATTCTTAGTAGCTAGTCTATTACATTATTTATTTTGTCTATTATCCCCTTAACCCCAGGAGCTTTTTTCAGTTTTGCATTTTCGTTTTCACTCCCCTCCTTCCCAGAGCCATAACTTTTTTATTTTTCCATAAATATGGCCATGTGAGGGCTTATTTTTTTGCGGGACGAGTTGTACTTTTGAACAACATCATTGGTTTTACCATGTCGTGTACTAGAAAACGGGAAAAAAATTCCAAGTGCGGTGAAATTGCAATAAAAGTGCAATCCCACACTTGTTTTTTGTTTGGCTTTTTTGCTAGGTTCACTAAATGCTAAAACTGACCTGCCATTATGATTCTCCAGGTCATTACGAGTTCATAGACACCAAAAATGTCTAGGTTCTTATTTATCTATTTGGTGAAAAAAATTCCAAACTTTGCTAGAAAAAAAATGCGCCATTTTCTGATACCCGTTGCGTCACCATTTTTCGTGATCTTGGGTTGGGTGCGGGCTTATTTTTTGTGTGCTGGGCTGACGTTTTTAATGAAACCATTTTGGTGCAGATATGATCTTTTGATCGACTGTTATTCCATTTTAATGCAATTTCGTGGCAACTAAAAAACGCAATTCTGGCGTTTTACTTTTCTTCTCGTTTAGCGATCAGGTTAATCTTTTTTTTTATTGATAGATCAGGCGATTCTGAACGCGGCGATACCAAATATGTGCATGTTCGATTTTATTTTTATTGTTTTATTTTGAATGGGGTGAAAGGGGGGTGATTTGAATTTTTATATATTTTCCTTTTATATATACTTAAACACTGTTTTTTGCCTTTTGCCATAGGAGGCTAGAAGCTGGCACAACCCGATCGGCTCTGCTACATATAGGCGACAGTCAGATCGCCTCTATGTAGTAGAATTGCTGACTTGTCATGAGCCCTAACCACTGGGTGGCGCTCACAGCAATCCAGCATTGACAACGATAGAGGTCTCCAGGAGACCGCAGGTTCTCATGCCAACGTCACGTGATGCGGGTCACTGATGTGCGTATTTCCGGCGCGATTGGCGGAAGCGCCATTTAAATGCCGCTGTCAGCGTTTGACAACGGCATTTAACTAGTTAATAGCCGCGGGTGGATCATGATTTCACCCGTGGCTATTGCGGGCACATGTCAGCTGTTCAAAACAGCTGATATATCCCAGGAAAGATGTGGGCTCACTGCCAGAGCCCATATGGAAGGGAGGGAGTCCGACGTCGGCGTAAATGTGTGAGGGAGCGCCAGGGCTGTAGTCGTGGCTGATAATATCTGCACTTGTGAGCCCTGGTCTCCCGTCACATACAAATAATGTCCCATTGTCAGTGTACTTGCCTCTTTATTCTCCGTACCTTCAGGGTCTTCTCTATATTGCTTCAGACCCCCTCTTGTTGTTTGCGCACAAACAGAGACACAGTCCAGTTGCAACTTAAAACGCAGAACTTTACTTCTATCTTTTTGCAGCACATCCGTATTAGATACAACATCAGCATAGGGTTCCATACAGTCCAGATTCTTCACTTATCCCTGTACTCTTTCCTACGTCCTTCAGTAAGTGCCCGGGTCGTACCGTCTCATCCGGTACCGCAGCATCCTACCTGTTCAGACTCACTACGCTCAGGGTCTCCGGCGTGTCTCTTCACTCACCCATGCTGCAAACAGTTCTTCCCTTCCCCATGCTCTGCATGCTTCCAGCCGGTCGTCTAGCCATGTCCTTAGGGCACACATTCGTGCACTCCCATCCTATTAAAGGGCCAGGGTGTGTACTTGCTATTTCCTCCCCAGCCAATGGCTGTGGGACATTATGTATATATTGCTTCCTCCCCACTGGGGAGGTGCCTGAGCAACCTTCAAGTTTACAGTCTATGTTGTGTAGGGTCGCATACCAGTGCAAATCCTGCTTGCTGCACTCAGATGCAATCCTGCCTGCTGCACTCTTAGTACAAATCCTGATTGCTGCACTCAGATATGAGCTTGGTCAGCTGCACTCTGATACAAGCTCTGCCTGCTGCTCCATCCAGTCTGTCCTTTTGGGTCCAGCTGCTGCGCAACTGTTGGTCTGTCCTGGAGTGGCATCTGGCATTCATCTGGAGCCAAGTCTAACCTCATCATCAGATGCTCTAGTGAACAGTCTGGAGTTCACTTAGTTACGCCCCCCTGGATCTCCACAGTCCGTGGTACAGTGGTTCCACAAACCACATCCGTGATATGTAAGCACACTTTTCCAGTGCATGTCACTCAGGATAGCTACTCTCCTCGCTGTGACCTCATTTGTGGACAGTACCACTAATTGTTTAGTTTCCGGGGTCCAGTACACTTAACACGCCCCCACAGCCTTCTTGAATTCTTCATGCACAGATTGCCCGACACATGCTTCTCTCTGGTCCTCAGGTACCTCTACCACAAACTTGAAGAGCAAAGTCCCATTCTCTTCATTGACGGACGGCTTCTGTTTTGCCTTGGACACTTCCATAAAGACATCTGCCATGACCGGGTGATTGCCTTGTATAGCTCTTAGTGCAAACTCTCCCTGAGCTTTACACTTTTCAAGTCCCCTCGCCAAGATGGGCATTTGCAGCTCCCTTCGTTACCAATCTGGCACTGCCGCTGTAAGTCTGCGACCACCAACTCCTTCTCTTGTAGAAGTCCTCCTAATGCTTCTCTGAGCACCTCCATATCATCCAATATTACCTTATTCACAGTTTGACACATTGATAGGTGACCTCTGAGCTCAGACACTTCCTTCTCCAGCTCCTCCAATCTGTGCTCAGCCACTTGTCTCAGGACCCTTTCTTGTTTGACATGCTCTATTACTGTCTCTTTAAGCATCTCAATTTCGTGATCCTATTCTCTTTTGGCTAGCATGTGTCGCACCATAACTTCTTTAATTATATTTTCAGATGGGCCAGCTTGCTCTACCACACTCTGCCACTTCCGAGTTCTACCTGTTCCTTCATCAACAGGGCAGCTTTCTCTTGAGTCTTCCATTCATTACCTTCGACTGCCTCTAGGATCTCCGCTGGGCTCTCTGAAGAATCACCGTTCTTGCTCCCAGACTCCAAAGCTGCAATTCCCTCAGATTCCTGTTCTTTCAGACGCTTTAATTCGGCCTGTAAGCCTGTCACTTTTTGCTCCTCAAGAGACAACTCTTTGGCGAGGTCCTGGAACTCCTGTTCTTTGTTGCAGCAGGTTATTTCCAGCTGAGACACGTGTTCTGCATTCTCCTGCCGGGCAGAGCCCATCTTCTCCTCGGTGGAGCGGATGGTATGGAGTAGCTTCTGCTCCTGAACTTACTTCTCTTCAAACTGAGCCTGTACTGCTGAGAGCTCGGACTCCAGGTGACGCCCCTGATCCAGCTGCGCAGAGTTTAGGCTCTGCCCCGTCACCCTTAGGTACACCTCTCATCTCTGGAACTTCAGAGAACTCCACACTCTCCAGCTGTTCAGCATCAGGTTCTCTGGAGCCTTCACCATACTCAGCCATCTCACCCCTCTCTGTCCCCGCAGAAATGGGTCTACTACAGGTCTGTTCTCCATGATCTATGTAGATTCTCGCTCCACCAGCGCTTTTCAGGATTTCTTCTCCTTCAGCACCAACAACTGACCGACCATCAGCTGCTTGTTCCAACACCGAAGAGGTCAGCAACACCATCTTATTGGCTGGCTCCGTCGTCCTGACTTCACCTTGTGGAGCACTGTCGTTCCACTGTGTAAGTGCTTCTGACAACACAACAACATATTCACCCCTAGCTGTTGCCACTGGCAATGACCTGTCACCTTCCTTCCCTTCCTCTTCAGTGTCTGAAAGAGTACTCACACCTTGAATACAAGCACAAGTCACTGCTTTTTCTTTATTTCTATCCGCAAAGGATGCAACTTGTTCAGCCTCTTTATGCGCTTTACATCTCCGGCGACGGGAGGATTTGACTTCCTTAGTCAGATCACTGTCTCTCCACTCTTAGAGAGTGTGGTGTAGTGACCACTGTGTCCGCTAGGGGGCGCTGTGTGGGTGTCCCAGGACAGACATATAAGCATTTCCAGTGTCCTGATAGGAGTAGGATGCTGAATGATCGTAATGTATCTCAAGGTGGGTGGCCTCGGGATGAAGGCTTGATTATGTGCTGATCAGCAGAGCTGATCTTTCATGCCAATGTGTTAGGGAGAGCTACCTTCAAATCCACCCAGGCGTGTGTCTGAAAACGCTGGTAGTAAAAGACTATGTGAGTGTGAAGGACCTGTGATGAGGTCATAGCCATGTGACCTGGTGGGTGTGGCTACGGACCATATAAGGTGGCCAGGGTAGGTCACATGAGTGAATGCTGGAACCCGGTTGGTCCATATGAAAGGTCTCGTCTGGGCTGACGTGAGACCGACTGAAGGAAGATGGGTCTGCCTTCCTGTACATGTGAGACATGTGTGTGAGAGTTCCCTGGAGGGAATGAATGTCTTCACTGAGAAGCAGCCATGAGGTAAACCCGGACAGGGGATATAACTCTGAGGCTAGAGAGCCTGTGTACTGGACATTGCACAACCTGTGTGACCATAGGATAAGCAGAGTGAAGCTCTGTCATGGACGCTATGCTGTTTATATGAACTTTCTGTTTCTGTTCCTGGTTTATGATGCCGAATAAACCGCATGGACTGTTGGAGTTATGTTAAGAAACCTGTGCTGGATGTGATTTATTGGCTGCCAAGCGAGTGTCCCCAACCTTGAATGACAGCGCTACCTTACAATAGAGACAACTCATATTGGAGTCATAGTCACCCCCGGAGTCTGTCTCACACCCCACAACATGGTGAACCCTCTAGTTGCTCTCTAACTGGGTGTCAGCTCCACACGTTTTATCTACCACATCACTAACAGTCATCTTGTGGTACACTTCAGGTGATAACAGGTCCGTAAGTTGGCCAGATGCACCCATCCCTCTGGTCACCCTTACATCTGACCCGTCAATTTCGGGAGGTGTTGCTGCCTTCATGTACACGACCCCATCAGGAGCGAGACCTCCATCCTCCTGCTGTAGAGGTGCTCCCTTCTCCCACAAGTTTGAAAACAGCCTAGAGTCCCGGCCTATAACCACCGGACAAGATAAGTTCGGGTCTGTAGCGACATCCTGTCCTGTAATGTCCCTGGGAGTCTCGAGGATGACCCTGGCCACTGAATAGTCCTTAGTGCCCCAATGAATGCAGATGACCCCGATCTTCCTTTAGGTATTACAAATCTCTTGGGCACATCCATCACTAGAGTCACCGAGCTCCCAGAATCGACCAGTCCGACCATATCCTCTTCCTACATCTCCAGGGTGTAGCAGAGTGTATCTTTTGAGAATGACCACCGATACATCAGAGAACTTCACTGAGCAAGTTATCTTGAGTAAACAGTATTTACTTCTTATGGGTAAACATGAGATAAGAATTCAGTAGCACACAGCCTGTGCTGCTGACATAATACACTCGAAAGCAAAAGTAAAAATAACAACAACAATAGAGAGCTTACCTCCCACAATACAGCAAACATATAACTTCACACTATCGCCATCTGCTGTCAGGCTAGTGTAAAGTCTTCCCTTCACTTATAAGTCCTGATCTGTTGCATATGCCAACACAGGGCACACCCATATATCCTCTTGCTGGATGGGTAATTCATATAGCAGACTGGACATACATAGTACAATTACCCGTCAACAGTCCATCTGTGCCACCCCTTTAACTTCGGTATGCTCTGCCCCTTTTGGGTAACTACCACTTCCCGGCACTCCGCCCCCTTTTGGGCTATTATACCTTTTAGGGCCACCACCCCCTCTTGGGTATCCGCCCCTTTTGGGTAACTACCTCCTTTTGGGATACCGCCCCCTTTTGGGACTCCACCCCCTTATGGGCAACCATACCTGTTTGGGTCACTGCCCCCTTTTGGGACTCCACCCCTTTTAGGGACACCACCCCTCTCTGGGCTACACCCCGTGGACTCCCCCACGGCCCTCTCAGGCCCCAGTTCACACAGTAACCTGTTATCTCTCTGGGCTTGCACTGGCCCTTTAAGAGTTTGTATGACCTGGACCACCAATGCCCTTTTCTGACACCTCACCAGCTCCTGCTGGTGCTGCCACAGCTTCTGCTACAGTCACTGGTTCTTCTGGCACCTCTGGCTGCTGATCACAAGCTGCTGCTGCAGCCACTCCGCAAAGCTTTGCACTGCTCTGCACAGTTCCGCACGGCTCTGCAAGGCTCTGCACCACCTTTGCCAAGTTCTGCATGGCTCTGATAGGTTCTGCACCTCTCTGCACGGCTCCAGACGGCTTTGCAGACCTTCGGACAGCTCTGCAGACCTCCGGATGGCTTTGCAGACCTTTAAACGGCTCTGCGGACCTCCAAACGGCTCTGTGGACCTCCGGACGGCTCCAGCCAACTTCACAACCCCACCGAGTTACCGCCAGAAGCTTGTAATCTTTGTGGCCCAGCCGAGCCACCGCCAGATGCTTGGAGTTCGTGGACCCGCCGATCCACAGAAAGCTGTCTTGAAAACATTTTCATGGACATGACCTCAACATGTGCTATTCAGGAAGTCTGTCTCTTGCAGGACTTTCCAACACAGAGACCATGTGACCAAACCACAGTCTCATTATAACGTAAGGGACACACCCCATGATGGGAGGTAGATGGTTGGCCAGACCCTCCCAGCTCTCCGGCCAACCCTGTAAGCCCATCCCCTTATAAGCTAAACATAGCTTGTGAAACTGCAGGTCCCAAAGCAACATTTCAGGTTTACAGCGCAGAGGACCTCCTCCTCTGCGACACATACTGGCCATTCACGACAACGCCGGTCACTGTCTCACACCCCCCCATTAGGAAAGGAGTTTCAACGAAGAAGAGGTAGACTTTACAGTATCCAAAAATTCCATCTGTAATACGTCCAGTACCAGATACAAAACAACTGCTGGAGTCAAGTGATAAAGAAGATGGCGCTTGGTATCATGAAGCATCTTCCTCTCAGGACCCAGACTTTCTGTCAGCAACCTCAACTGAAACACAAAGTGAATCTAACAATCTTGTTAGAGATTTGGATCTACACAAGAATAAGACTGAGCTCTTAGATTCCATGCTACAGCAGTGAAATCTCCTAGAGGGCGATGTTTGGATTTCTTTGTTTTACCATAACCAGGTTCCCCGCATCATGTTCCCACATGTTTTATGCATCTATTAGCCCTCTGTGTCTGTACTGTTACACACTTAACATTATGGCTGGTCCATACAATCAGGGCAACTGTTACCATCCACCTTTCGTGTCTACCTTTTTCCTCATAGATTGTAAGCTTGCGAGCAGGGCCCTCATTCCTCTTGGTATTTGTTATGATCTATGTGATTATTGTTAAGCTGTAATGTCTATCGTCTGTACAAATCCCCTCCGAAATGTAAAGTGCTGCGGAATATGTTGGCGCTATAGAAATTAAATTTATTATTATTATTATTATTATTCTGTAACTGAGATAAAGATCTTGTGCAATACTTTTTCATGAAGGGCAATCTTGTGGCATGCAACAACATCAACAGTCTAATGGAATCTCTGAAAATAAATCATAATCCAGAGGAATATAGGCTTTTCATCGATTCACCTAAAACAAGCCTAAAACTCAGCTTACTGTTTAATGGCAACGCGCTACCTTCAATTCCTGTTGGTTATCCAGTCCACATGAAAGAAACCTATGACAACATGAAATAGCTGTTGAGGTGCCTGAACTATGACCAATTATGGTCCCACTGTGGTGAGTTAAAGGTAGTCACCCTCTCACTTGGTCTCCAGGGTAGACACACAAAGAACTGCTGCTTTCTGTGTGAGTGGGAGAGTCCCTCAAGATAATATCACTACATTACATACATTTACTTCAGCCTGGGAGTAAAAATGTCCTGTATCCAGTACTCGTTGACCCACATAAGATTTTATTACCACCATTGCATATGAACTTGGGCCTAATAAACAACTTTCTAAAGGCAATGAATAAAAATGCAAAAGCATTCAAGTATTTAATTGATAAATTTCGAAGGCTGAGGGAAGGAAACATAAAGGAAGGAGTCTTTATTGGACTTCAGCTTCGTAAGGTTTTCCAAAATGATGAGTTTCTCCGTTTGTTGCAGGACAAAGAAAAGACTGCATGGGTAGCATTCGCATTAGTTGTGACTATTTTTTTGGGAAACTCAAGA
Organism: Dendrobates tinctorius; assembly: GCF_039654945.1. NCBI lineage: Eukaryota > Metazoa > Chordata > Amphibia > Anura > Dendrobatidae > Dendrobates > Dendrobates tinctorius. Next base: position 1,150,071 of record NW_027361822.1, read on the forward strand.
GCAGATAACTATAGAGAATTGGTGGAATTTCTCTTGAAAACATATAAGTATCTTGGCTGTAACACCCAGTGAGAGATTTCACCAAGATATTGCGGCTATTGAAAAAAAGATATCAAAGAAATTGGAATACATCAATGCTTGCAGAGTACTGTTGGACAATTGTAAGAGAGAATACAATTCAGGAATACAAGAGACAAGTAAAAACAGAATTGTCATTGAAATAGGACCAAATTTTGTAGTGGAATTTCTGTAACTGTTTGTAATTTACAATTGTGTTTAGACAGATTTTAGTTGTTTGAATTGTTGCTAAGTTTAGACTAAATAAATCTCGGAAAACTGACCTAACAAAATATTCTGCATCTTTATTTTTGCAAAAATAATAATGTTTCAAAGTACTGAAACATTTATGTAGCAGTAAAAGGATAACTCTTTGATACTAAAGAAACAAGAGCTAACTACATTTTCATTGTCAAATTTGAATTCATGAGGCCAAAATCATTAAGATATGGTTCATTTCATAACTGAAACAGACAACTTTTGAAATATGTAGAACAATGTATCCAGATATAGCAACACAGATGGGAACACGTTCTGTCTCCTGGAAGGTGACAGCAGCATTGAAAAGGTTAATGTGACCTGTGCCCAGTAATGGGGGATCTCCAGCACATACCTCCCCCCCCTGCAGATCCACCACTAGATATTTGACTTTAGCATAATATTAGTGTGCTAGAGGACTTGGTCCCCTTGTCCACTAGGATTTAGCATTCTTACGTAGGGAAGGTTACAGTGATGAATAAATATTTGGGAACTTTCAGAATTTTCCATATTTAAGTATAGATTTGACCTAAAACTACACCAGATTTTCACACAAGTGCTAAAACTAGTGTAGGGTCTCATTTACTGTTAGGAACGGCGGAACGCACTAAATAAAAATAATAATAAAGTGCGTTCGAAGCTCGGGGTCCACCGTGCAGTAGGTGATATAACCGCTGCTAAGTGGTGGCAGGAGCAATATGGCGGTAATGTGCACAGGGTTAAACGTCACCCAGGTGCGCAGAGCAATCTCTGATGCCAAATGAACACAAATACACAGACTGAGCCTGTTGAGGTCACAGTAGGAGGAGGAGTAGGAGGACAGAAGGACTTAGCCTCTGGAGAGATTTGCTGCAAGGCAATCTCCTCTGCAATCTCCTCTGCAGTAGGTAAACAGCAGGAGACTGCAGAATGTGAGGGTCTGGATCCCTGCGGAGTAAACGCAGAAATCCGACGCCTAACATTACCCCCCCTCCTAGGGCCCCTTCCTCCCTGAGCCTTCTGATCCACCAACTTGTGCCCATCAGAGATATAGGCCTCAGACTCGTCCGAAGGCAAGTCTGATGTCCCGGTAGGTGACAGAGAGAGCCGAGACAAGTGGAAGGCGTCAGGTGTGACAAGATCACCAGGTCTGAGAAGGGACCCGCGGGAGACAACGGGAGCAGAAGTTAAAGTGGAACACCACCGTGTGTCGGCAGGAGTCTCCACCCTTCGTTTAGAGAGGCTATTCCGAGCACAAAAGGCGCAGGCCCGAATATATTTTTTAACATCCCGAGCCCTGTGCGGCCACCAGTAAGACCCTGCCAGGAGTTTCGTGGTCTGCATATAGCCACAGTGACCACCTTTCCTGGAGGAGTGTGCCCACGCGAGCACCTTCGGCTGAAGGCGGGGAGGAACAAGGGTCTTGCCCGGCGGCACAGAATTTGGTTGTTGCGGGGCACTGTTGTTCTGAGACACAGCGTGTTGATGATGATAACCGCAACTGGAGTCTTGTGCCGGACGTGCCTGGAGGTTCTGGGGGTGGAACCTCTGGCTCGGGTAGTTCCAGAGGCTCAAAAAAATTGGGAGCCGAGGTAACCTTCCATTTGGATTGAGCATGCTCCATACCGCGCTCCAAAAAACGGAGGTCAATGCGGGTGGAAATGGCAATCAGCTCTTCCAAACTCACAGGAACCTCTCTGGTAGAGAGAGCATCTTTAACATCCTCTGCCAAACCTCTCCAAAACACAGGGATGAGGGCATTATCGGACCACTCCAGCTCGGAAGCCAGTGTCTGAAAATGGACGGCATACTGACTAACCGAGAGAGAATCCTGAGTCAATGCAAGAAGCTGGAGAGAGGTTTCGTGCGTGACCCGTGGACCAAGGAAGACCTGCTTAACAGCTGTTAGAAAGTGAGCAGCAGTCCGAACCTCTGGGTCACCACACTCCCATAATGGCATAGCCCACTCCAACGCCTTGCCCGACAGAAGGGAAACAATAAACCCCACCTTAGCCCGTTCTGTAGGGAATCGCGCAGCCAGTACCTCCAGCTGAATAGAGTACTGACTGATGAAACCCCTACAGGAGGCGCCATCGCCAGAAAATTTATCGGGCAACGGGAGGCGGGTAACTGTCGGCGCGAGGGAGGACATGGACATAAGGGAAAATGCGTCTGTGATTGCCTTTACAGCAGCTTCGGTGGATTGTGCAGCTGAGAGAGCCCTCTCAAGAGTGGCCAACCGGTCCTCAAGCTGCCGAATACACTGTAACAGTTGCTGCTGTTATGCTATCACTAGCCAGACCCTGGCGCTAGTATAATGTTAGGAACGATGGAACGCACTAAATAAAAATAATAATAAAGTGCGTTCGCCGCTCGGGGTCCACCGTGCAGTAGGTGATATAACCACTGCTAAGTGGTGGCAGGAGCAATATGGCGGTAATGTGCACAGGGTTAAACGTCACCCAGGTGCGCAGAGCAATCTCTGTTAAGTGACAGAGCTGCCAAATGAACACAAATACACAGACTGAGCCTGTTGAGGTCACAGTACTCATTAAAAATACACACACGGTATCAGGTCACAGGAGTAGCCCAAGACGGCGGCACTACGTCCATCTAGACCTACCATGTGTGCGGCGTCACAGCTGCGGACGCTAAGGAGAGCTGCTACTGCAGCACGGCGTGGACACTGCCGCTAAACGACAAAGCTATGACACAAGCACAATGTCGGACGCTAGCAGCTGTGGATGTTGCAGCAGAGGAGCGCTGGCGCTGATTCTAACTCAGTCCCTAACCACATACGTAATATCAGAGGGAATGGGTTTTATAATGAGTCATTCTCCAGAATCATACATCCGTCCTCATACACATAGCAGCAAGTAAGTCTATACTAGCGCATGGCGGAATGGGCATGCGCGCCTTTTATAGCTGACAAGACCTTCTGCAAGCCTCCAGATCTCTGAGATGGACCAATGAGATCTAGAGCAGGACCTGAGCACATGACTCCCGACCTCCAATGGGAGATTGCCCCATGAGCATGCTCAGTAGGAGGACAGAAAGACTTAGCCTCAGGAGAGATTTGCTGCAAGGCAATCTCCTCTGCAGTAGGTAAACAGCAGGAGACTGCAGAATGTGAGGGTCTGGATCCCTGCGGAGTAAACGCAGAAATCCGACGCCTAACATTTAGGCTGTGTTCACACACAGCGGTTTTTTTAGCGGCTTTTACAACGGTTTTCACTATAAAACAGCTAAAAATAAGCTTCCCAGTTATTTCTATGCATTTTGCACTTTTTGTGCACATTGATGCGTTTTTTACCACAAAAAAAACGCATCGCGGTAAAAACCGCAGCATGCTCATTAATTTTGCGGATTTTTCTACGGTTTTGGCTTCTTCCATGCGGTTTGAAACCGCTGCGTAAAAAAACGCATCAAAGACGCATCAAAACCGCGCAAAAAACGCGTAAAAACCGCCACGGAAAAATAGCTGCGGTTTCTGGGAAGGGATTCAGGTTTTTGAGCAGAAATTTTCTGCAACGTGTGCACTTAGCCTTACTTTCAGTCCACAGGTAAAGTAACGTTCACACATGCACGGAGTTTCTTGTCTAAACAGGAAGGTTTATTAACTCCATAAACTTTCAACAGAAAGTAATAACAAAGCGTACATACAGCAGTAATAGGAAACAGAGCGGTTCAGCTGCACAATATTCAAAGTCCCATACTCAGCCTCTTGCAGACACTAAACAACATACACAGGTCCTCCAAATTGCAACCACAAATCCAGATACCAGAGGTGTTTGCTCCTCTACTCCCAGACAAGAAATGAATAACTCAGCTGCCCATTTAAACCAGCTGCACCTTCTGGACTGGAAGGTGGGAATAACTTGTTCAACCCATCTCAACTAATCATTCCTAAAAAACCTGGGCCCATATATTGGTCATATTAACCATCTCAGCACCTCCTATCCAGGATTCTGCCAGCTGCTTGTCTACACTAAAGGGCCTGTCACACTAAGCGATATCGCTAGCAATATCGCTATAACTTGTGACGTTATAGCGATATTGCTAGCGATATCGCTTAGTGTGATACTTACCTTCAACCCGCTTCCCCGCTGCTTATCGCTGATCGCGCGAGAACGTTCAGGACCGCTTCTCGTCGTCAGCTTCCTGCGGCGCTTCCTGCTGTGACAACGAGCGACGCGTGGAGCCGGGCGGGAGGACGCAGGATCGCCTTGTGTGACAGGTAAGTAGCGACACCCGTCCCCAGCGATGTCGCTGGTGAGATCTGCCTGTGTGGCAGCTCACTAGCGACCACTTAGCGATGTACCAGCGATCCTGACCGCGTCATATCGCTGGTCGGGATCGCTGGTGCATCGCTAAATGTGACAGTACCTTTAGAGTAGAAAATAAAAATAAATGACTCAACAATTTTAGAATTTCTATTGAGGAAAATAATCCAATATGACATCTGTGATCCTTTAGAATTAGTAGATATATAATTTGAAGGTTTTATTAGAATCACTCAATGAAAGAACAATCAGGTGTGAGTGAGGAACCTTGTTTAGTTTTAGAACAGGTATCTCTCAAAGTATGATCTTTACAACACGTTTGTGGAAACGTATGGTGGCACTTAAAAAAGGAGATTGCAGAGTAACAAATGTAACACATGCACAGGGAACTGTTAGAGCATGTACAGGAATGCTGGAGGTAACAGACTCTAAGAAGAGTTTTGCAGTGGCTGTTAAACAGGGACCTACAGACACTAATCGTTTTTCTCCCGAGTGGCAGAAGACTACAACTCCCAGGGATCCTTGTTCCAGTGAGATGATAGAAGAAGGGAGGAGGAAGGACTTGGGGGAGGACGCTGTGGAGAAAGTGAAAGTAAAGAGAGAGAGGAGAGAAAACGTGGCCACTGCTGCTGGTTGTGAGAAACAGAGCGGTGTGGATCTTGACTCCCCTAAGTTGCAGAGTGTGGGGGACCCCGCGGAGATACCAGTGTTGCTGGAGAGAGCAAAGATCCAGAGAGTCCTGCCAGTACTCCCATCGGATAAAGGTCTAAATCCTGCAGCCCTCAGCTGGAGTCTAAAGAATCCTCCGATTGTTGGAGACACAGTGAGTGTTCTGCTGAGACACGTGATTCTATCAGCGCGACTTACAGTGAGTACACTGCAACCGAGACTATTGACAGCAACATTCATTTAAGTGCACCTACGTTTTCTACTTTGCGCGCCAACCTTCCTTTGCGCGCCAACATCTGCGGCAAATGGGCCCCAACGGTCAGACTGAATAAATGCAAAAGAGGGGGATTGGCCACGTTATATTTGCAGGGTTGGGGTTTAATTAGTCTGTGATGGGTATATGATTTTATAGAGCACAGTAAATCGCATTGTATGTTTATTCCTGTAAATCCATTTTAATTCTGCTTCATAGCAATAAATCTGTTAAACTGTTTTACTCCTGCTTCCTGAGTGTGTACCGAGCTGTGGCAGGGGTTTCCCGAATCAGCCCCTGGCAGAAGATAACTGTCCTTCTGCAGCCCAGAGACAGAGCTCCAATCAAGATTCGGGTGGAGGCACTGCGAACAGAAGAGGTGAGACCCCCCATAACACCCAGGGTACAGTGGTAGCCATAAAGGGGTGTTACACACAGAAGAAAAGTTGCTGATGCTCATCGGATTGGAAATAGTTACTAAGCTATCTCTAAAGAGTTTGGACTCCACCAATCAACAGTCAGACAGACTGTGTACGAAAGATGTATCATTCAAGACCATTATTACCCTCTCCAGACCATGGCATACATAAAAATCATGGGGTCACATTGCTAAAGTCCTACTTAAGCTCCTCTCCACAAGCTCCCCACCCCCCCAAAAAAAATGTGGATGGAGTAGGCAGGGTCATACCTTCCAACTTTTAAAACCAGGGATTGCCCCATGTATTGCCCCAAGTACAGTACAGTATGCCAATACTGAAGCCCTTTGGTCTTCTCAACCACTACTATACCCCTAAAATGGCCGTTATAGAGAATAATGCCCGCATAAATGCCATATTGCACGCTACCCCCACTGTGAATTCCCACAACAATTTCATTCTATATGCACAGTATAATGGCAGCACAGTGCTCCCTACAATTTATGATGCTGTCACAGTAATCCCAACATAATAAAATACCTTCCACAACATGATGCCCCTAAAGTGCCCACCACACAGTATAATTAACACACAGCTCCCCTATATATAGCGCGATGGATCAAAGCTCCATATACCCCACAAGCAGTGTTAAGGCCCCCACAGTGCCACACACATAATCATGTATCCCACAGTCAGTGTGAAGGCCCCTTACAGAACCCACACACAATATGATGTCCCCTACAACCACAAAATGCTACCAAATCCTCCACACAAACAATATCATGTCCCCTACAGATCTGACAGGCAGTGTGAGAGGCCACACACAGTATAATGTCACCCACAGCCCCTCATATAGTATGAGAGCCCACACAGCCACACACATACAATATGTTGTTCCCCACAGATCCCACAAGCAGCCTCCCCCAAAGTATGAAGGCTCTCAGACACAATACTAAGCCTCCTACATCCCCAACATTAAGTATGTGGGCTCAGAAAGCCCCCAACACAGTATACACATACACACACTATGATGCCCCAATGGTGTGCATGGTAGGATTGTAAGGAGAAAACTATTGGTCATTGATGTCCATCTGCAGTTTGCTAAAGTGTACAAGCTAGAAGGATATTAACAATGTTTTGTGGACATAGAAAACCAAAACAGAACTTTAAAGTTCATACGAGAAGAGTTATGTTTGGAGAAAGAAAAAACACTGCATTACAGAATTAAAACCTCATACCATCTGAGAAATATGATGGTGGTAGTACCATGGTTTGGGCCTTTTTTGCTGCATCTGTGCCAAGATGGCTTGCTGTCACTGATGGAACAATGAATTCTGAATATAGTAAGTAAATTCTGTAGAAAAACATCAGGACATCTGCCCAGGCACACAAATCGATCTACAAAGGAATGGTTAAAGAGTAACGATAAAGTTTTGAAATCACAGTTCTGACCTTAATCCAATAGAAATGTTGTAGAAGGAAATTCATGGGAGAAAACCACCAGTATAACAGAGGTGAAGCTGTTTTGTAGGGAGGAATTGGCTAAAATTCCACTAAGATGATGTGCAGTATAAATCAGCAATTACCAGGAATGGGGTCACTCCAGATACTGAGAGCAACGGGGTCATATACTTCTGCCACTCACAGACGAGGGATATCAGATCATCTTCCGAAATAAAAGGAATTACAAAGTCTAATATGTTTTACTCATTTCTTCAATTTGGTTCTGTTTATTATTAAGACTTGTAGGAAAATCTGACGTATTTTCAAGTGAAATTCATTAAAATAAATTGACAATTCTGAAGGGTTCACAAACTTTACACATCACTGTATGTTCAAGTGGTCAGAGACTCGGCCAGTAGCCCACTAAGATTTAGCCATTTACCCCTCTATCACACAGTCCCTGCTCCCTCATTACCTGTCAGCAGTGCAGACTTCTTTTGCATGCGATCACTTCCTGCAAATTCTAGAATGACTCCTCCCCTCCATGTGACTGATCACATGACTGTGACCTCATCCCAGGTCCTGTGCGCACAGAACAGCCATACAGCTCTGGCAAAAATTAAGAGACCACTGCACAGTTTTATAAAAATCAGCTTCTCTGCATGTGTGACAGCCATTCCATTCCAGTGTCAGTTAAATTCCAACCAGAGTACACCTCATTCTACTTAATGTGCTTCTGATTAGGTGATCACCTGAACCAAATCTTATTTAGCAAAGGAAAGTATAAAAAAAAACCCTGCTGTGGTGTTCACAATCCTCTTGCAATAGGACCAGCTGGATGGTAAAACAAGTGCTGAAAGCAATAGGAATGAAAAAATAACTTTTAGCCATGCCAAAGGAGTTGAAAAGAAAAGTCTTGAGTGAGGAAAAGAAGGGCTCAATTCTGGCTTTACTAGCAGAAGGATACAGTGAGCATCATGTTGCCTCCATCCTTAAAATTTTTAAGACGGCAGTCCATTACAACAAGGTCAAGCGGCAGACATTGGGGACAACAAAGCTACAGACCGGCAGAGGGCGAACATAGATCCCCACTGACCGGGATGACTGTCATCTTATTCGAATGTCACTAAGCAACTGCAGGATGACATCAAGTGACCTACAAAAGGAATGGCAAATGGCAGCTGGGGTGAAGTGCACAGCAAGATCAGTTTGTAACAGGATCCTGAGGAAGTGCTCAAGTCATGTATAGGTTGAAAAAAGCCTTTCATCAATGAGAAGCAAAGGAGAGCCTGGCTGAAGTTTTGCAAACACCATAAGGATTGAACCTTAGAGGACTGGAGTAAGGTAATCTTCTCTGATGAGAGTAATTTTCAGCTTTGCCCAACACCTGGTCATCTAATGGTTAGATGGAGACCTGGAAAGGCGTAAAAGGCACAATGTCTTGCACCCATTGTGAAATTTGGTGGAGGATCAGTGATGATCTGGGGATGCTTCAGCAAGGCTGGAATTGGGCAGGTTAATCTTTACAAAAGATGTATGAATCAAGCCGCATACAAGGTTATCCTGGAAAAACAGTTGATTCCTTCTGCTCAGGCAATGTTCCCCAACTCTGAGGACTGTTTTTTTCCAACAGGACAATGCGCCATGCCACACAGCTAAGTCAATCAATGTGTGGATGAAGGACCACCACATCTAATCCCTGTCATGGTCAGCCCAGTCTTCAAACCCGAACCCCATTGAAAACCTCTGGAATGTAATCAAGCGGAAGATGGATAGTCACAAGCCATCAAACAAAGAAGAACTGCTTAAAATTTTGTACCAGGAGTGGTATAAGGTCACACAAAAGCAGTGTGAAAGACTGGTCGAAAGCATGTCAAGACGCATGAAAGCCAGGGGCGGACCTACCGCCTGTGCAGACAGATCATTGAATGGGGGAGAGGGGGGCCCCTCCAGCCTCCTGCACCGCATGGCTAATTATTCAATTTTCAATTTAGCCATGTGGAGCGCAGGAGGAGAGGAGAGCAGCGCCGAAGCATTGGAGGACTTGTGGTGATGTCATCGTCATGTGATCAGGGGCGGAGCTGATGGAGACCATGTGTCTCCATCCTGCCAGGGCAGATTGGAGACAGGGGGAGGCAAGATGGAGGCAGGCAGGATTTGAGACGGGGCAGGACTCGAGACATTGGGGTCAGGATGGAGACGGGGCAGGATGGAGATGGGGCAGGATTGGAGACGGGGCACGATTGGAGACTTTGGGGGAAGGATGGCGATGGGGGCAGGATGGAGATGGGGCAGGATGGAGATGAGGCAGGATGGAGACGGGGGCAGGATTGGAGACGGGGCATGATTGGAGACATTGGGGGCAGGATGGAGATGAGGGCAGGATGGAGATGGGGCAGGATGGAGATGGGGCAGGATGGGGATAGGGCAGGATGGAGATGGGGCCGGATGGAGACGGAGACAGGATTGTAGACGGGGCATGATTGGAGACATTGGGGGAGGATGGAGATGTGGGCAGGATGGAGATGGGGGCAGGTTGGAGATGGGGCAGGATTGGAGCAAGATGGAGACAGGGCAGGATTGGAGACATTGGGGGCAGAATGGAAACATTGGGGCAGGATGGAAACATTGGGGCAGGATTGGGGGCAGGGTGGAGATGGGGAAGGATTAGATACAGGGGGCAGGATTGGAGACACTGGGGGCAGGATGGCAGACACAAGGGGCATGATTGGAGACACGGGGGCAGGACTGGAGACACGGGGGCAGGATTGCAGGTACAGGGGGCAGGATGAAAGACATGGGGGCAGGATTGCAGTTACAGGGGGCATGATTGCAGACACAAGGGGCATGATTGGAGACAAAGGGGCAGGATGAAAGACACAAGGGGCATGATTGGAAACGGCAAAATGGAGACATGGGGCAGGATTGGAGACAGATGGGGCAGGATGGATACGATGGAGACAGATGGGGAGATCATATGGGGCACAATGGATACTCATGAGGGTGGGCTGAAGCCAGGAATGAGACACACGGGGGCCAGGATGGGGGATTTTATTACCATATGGGCTAATTAAAGGATATTATTACTGCAGTGATGTATTTATTTTAGTTTTTGAGTATACTGTTTTAAATGGGGGGCATCCTGTTACTGTGTAGAGTGAAACTATGTTGCCTTTTTTTCTTCATGTGATGTAATGTAGAAGTTGGGAAAAAAATAAGTAATGTGTTCGGCAAGTGGAGCTCTAGATAACAGTTATTTCCTGCAGAGATGAGCCCTGGCTGGAAGACGTGATGGCGATCTGTGCTGGATGAAAGATAAAAAGCAAGGATGAAGGACTTTACCTAGAGATGTCACTGGTGAGTTAGTGTTACCTATACACTGACACAGAGGTCCTGTGTATAATGTCACCAGTGATCACTGTATTACCTGTACGTTATATACAGAGCTCCTGTGTATAGTATCATTAATCACTGTATTACCAGTACACAGACACTGGATAGTAAGTACAGATCCCCTGTATATAATGGCAATTATGGCGATAGTATTGTTTTTTTTATTACTGATCAGTATTGTAGTATTCAGTCACTATGTGGTGGTAATATGTGGTTTGGACATGGTGTTGCGGTATTCGTCCCTTGTATGTGCTACTATTTGGTCACTTTGTGGTGGTAATATGTGGTCTGGTCATGGTGCGGTGGTATTTGTTCCTTGTATGTGATATTATTCGGTCACTGTGGTAGTAATATATAGTCTGGTCCTGGCGTGGCGGTATTTTTTCCTTGTATGTGGTATTAATTGTAGGTCACTATGTGTTGGTAATATTGTGTCTGGTCATGGTGTGGTGGTATTTTTCCATTGTATGTGATATTAATGGTCATTTAAAAAATTGAAAAATAAATACAAATGTACCTAAATTGTATTGCATATTTTAACAAATATTTAATAGGTTACAGTAGAGTAGAGCTCGGCCAAAAGCGTCTACAGTGTTGTGATGGTGGCTTAAAAAATATTTTGGCAAAAAAAAAATCTGTCGGCTATATGTGTAATCTGGTGATGGGAACTGTTAATGTGTGATTGGTGAGAAGTGGAGTTTTCCAAGAGAGGGCGGAGGGACTGTGGACACTGAAGGGTGGAGGCGGGGCTGGGGTGGAGCCTGGGCGGAGTCTTACGGGGGCCCCGAAAATTTTCCCAGTATGGGGCCCCGAAATTCCTAGTGGCAGCCCTGCCCCTACCCATATGCTGCAGCAGTTCAGGAATGTGCGGAGTGCGGACACTGGACAGTGTGGAATGGATGGATCCTCTTGGTCTGGCCTGCCCTGCCTGCTCCAGGTAAGAGTACTACCAGAGCTGAGCAGGACTGAGGGACTGGGACCGAGGTGCAGGCATGATTTTGGGGGACTCCTGGGGTGGAAGAGAACTGAACATGGCAGGCATGATTTTGGGGGGCTCCGTCCTGGGGGAGAACTGAAGCATGATGGCCTGGCTGCTCATGAATGGGGGGCCCCTGGCCTGGGGAGAAGGGAAGCATGGCCTTGGCTGCTCATGAATGGGGGGCCCCTGGGGAGAAGCATGGCTGCTCATGAATGGGGGGGCCCCTGGGGAGAAGCATGACTGCTCATGAATAGGGGGGGCCCCTGGGGGAGATGCTTGGCTGCTCATGAATGGGACAGCTCATGGGGGTGAGAAGAAACATGAATTGGGTGGCCCACATAGGAGGAGAAGCAGCATAAACTGGGGGGGCCACATGGGGAGAAGCAGCATAAACTGGGGGGCCACATGGGGCGAGAAGCACTATGCCAAAAGTAGACCGCATATGGGGGAGAGCATTATGAAACAAAGGGAAACGGGGGTGCCTATATATATTACCTATCTATATGTTTACATAACTTTGTTGCCTTATGAAGGATGGGGGGGCCGAAAAATTTCTTGCACAGGGGCCCACTGCAGTCTGTGTCCGCCCCTGATGAAAGCTGTGATTAAAAATAATGGTTATTCCACAAAAAATTGATTTCTGAACTCATCCTGAGTTAAAACATTAGTATTGTTGTTTCTAATTGATTATGACCTTGTTTTCTTAGCATTATTTGAGGTTTGCAAGCACTGCATTGTTTTTGTTCGTTTGACCATTTCTCATTTTCTGAAAATAAATGCAAAAGTTAGTGCTTGGAAATTCGAAGACATGTTGTCAGTTGTCAGCCTATTAGTCACGCCCATACTTTTCGATTAGGCGGGCTGGCCAGCACACTCTCAATGCATCACAGTGTGAACACCCCTCATGCAAGACCAGACATGTTTGGGCTTGGCTTCACCCTGAAAAATATAGTGCAAAAAATACAAAAATAGTGAGGTATTAGTTGATATTCTGGCCAAAATATGTGAGCTCGTAACCCTCGCCAAGGGTCCCCATGCTTACAATCGATGAGGTGCGGCAAAGAAGACCCAAGACAACATCGTCAGAAGGGAGGTAAGAAAATTTCTAAAATAATTCACAAGGGGGAGATTGGAACAAAACAAAATCCTCTAAACTGCATGCTCACAAACGCCAGAATCCTGACAAACAACAAGAAGGAAGAACTAGACGCAGAAATATCTACAGCTAACTATGGCATAATGGGAATAAACGAGACATGGTTAGATGAAAGCTATGACTGGGCAGTTAACTTACAGGGTTACAGACTGTTTAGAAAGGATCGTAAAAATCAGTGAGGAGGAGGGGTTTGTCTTTATGTAATGTCTTGTCTAAAGTCCATTTTAAGGGAGGATATTAGTGAAGGGAATAAGGATGTCAAGTTCATATGGTTTGAAATACATGGAGGGAAAAATAATAACAAAATTCTTATTGGGGTCTGTTACAAACCCCCAAATATAACAGAAATCATGGAAAGTCTACTACCAAGGCAGATAGATGAAGCTGCAACCCATAATGAGGTCCTTGTTATGGGGAATCTTAACTACCCGATATTAACTGGGAAACAGAGACCTGCAAAACCCATAAAGGCAACAGGTTTCTGCTAATAGCCAAGAATAATTATCTTTCACATTTGGTGCAGAATCTAACCAGAGGAGCAGCACTTTTAGACCTAATACTATCTAATAGACAAATAAGAATAACAAATCTGCAGGTCATCGGGCATGTAGAAAATAGCGACCACAATATTGTACAGTTTTGCTTGTCTTTCGCTAGGGAGACTTGTCAGAGAGTCACAAAAACACTGAACTTTAGTAAGGCAAAGTTTGACCAGCTTAAAGATGCCCTTAATCTGGTTGACTGGGAAAATATCCTCAGAAATAAGAATACAGATAATAAATGGGAAATGTTTAAGAACATCCTAAATAGGCACTGTAAGAGTTTATACCTTGTGGGAATAAAAGGACAAGAAATAGGAAAAACCCAATGTGGCTAAACAAAGAAGTAAGAAGGGCAATTATCAACAAAAAGAAAGCATTTAAAGTACTAAAGCAGGAAAAAAAAACTATAGGGAGAAAAATATTTTATCAAAAAAACTAATTAAAGCTGCCAAAAAGGAAACAGAGAAGCACATTGCTAAGGAGAGTAAAACTAATCCCAAACTGTACTTCAATAGTAAAAGAATCTTAAGTGAAAATGTAGGCCGCTTAAACAATTGTGAAGAAAGAATGGTTGTAGATGACGAGGAAAAAGGTAATATATTAAACACCTTCTTCTCCTCGGTATTCACGGTGGAAAATGAAATGCTAGGTGAAATGCCAAGAGACAAAGAAAACCCTATATTAAGGGTCACCAGTCTTACCCAAGAAGAGGTGCGAAACCGGCTAAATAAGATTAAAATAGATAAATCTCCGGGTCTGGATGGCATACACCCACGAGTACTAAGAGAACTAAGTAAGAAATGTAAATGGATAAGTAACTGGCTTACTGATAGAAAGCAGAGGGTGGTTTTAAATGGTATATTCTCTAACTGGGTTGCTGTGCCCAGTGGCGTACCACAGGGGTCAGTGTTGGGACCTATTCTCTTCAACATATTTAATAACGATCTGGTAGAAAGTTTACACAGTAAAATATCGATATTTGCAGACGATGCAAAACTATGTAAAGCAGTCAATACAAGATAGTATTCTGCTACAGATGGATCTGGAAAAGTTGGAAACTTGGGCTGAAAGGAGGCATATGCGGTTTAACAATGATAAATGTAAGGTTATACACATGGGAAGAAGGAATCAATATCACCATTACACACTGAACGGGAAACCACTGGGTAAATCTGATATAGAGAAGGACTTGGGGATCCTAGTTAATTATAAACTTACCTGGAGCAACCGGTGCCATGCAGCCACTGCCAAGGCAAACAGGATCATGGGGTGCATAATAAGAAGCCTGGATACACATGATGAGAGCATTATACTGCCTCTGTACAAATCCCTGGTTAGACCGCACATGGAGTACTGTCTACAGTTTTGGGTACCGGTGCTCAGGAAGGATATAATGGAACTAGAGTGAGTACAAAGGAGGGAAACAAATTTAATAAAGGGGATGGGGGAAATGCAATACCCATAGAGATTGGCAAAATTAGGATTATTTAGTCTAGAAAAAGACAACTGTGGGGCGATCTAATAACCGTGTATAAGTATATAAGGGGACAATACAAATATCTCTCAGAGGATCTGTTTATACCAAGGAATGTGATAGCCACAAGGGGGTATTCTCTGCGTCTGGAGGAGAGAAGGTTTTTCCACCAACATAGAAGAGGATTCTTTACTGTTAGGGCAGTGAGAATATGGAATTCCTTGCCTGAGGAGGTGGTGATGGCAAACTCAGTCAAGGGGTTCAAAAGAGTCCTGGATGTCTTCCTGAAGAATAACAGTATTTTATCTTACAGTCATTAGGTTCTTTAGAAGGATGTAGATCTGACGGAATATAGTCTGAACTGAAAGGACAAATGTATTTTTTCGGCCTAGCTAACTATGTTACTATGTTAAATAAGAATTAAAGGAATAGTAAGAATTGATGAGACATTCTGAGGTTTAAACAACACTTATGACCCTCGCTGGTCCTCCTTGGTATACAGTCTGATGGGGTTTGTATTGCCAGCAACGGCCGGCATGGTATCCTCAGATAGGGTCCTCAGTCAGCGGTCCAACTTCTGGCGGCAGCGGGCGGTCCCTGGTTTTACCCACTGAGCCCTTAGTCCATAATCCTGAGCAAATAAAGTGAGGAAAGCTGCAGGAGTCCCTGTAACAAGCGTGGGCTGATGCCCGCTGGTCGGCAGAGGGAACTGCACCTCGGTGTTCTGTAGCCGGCTCACATGTAATAAAGTGCAAGAGGAGTATATGTCACCACGGAACAGGCAGACCAACAGTAAAATGGGAGGTTTATTTACAGGGAGTAATACAGGTAAACATATAATATAACAGAGAAAATGCTGTACAAGGTAACATCAGAGGCTGAGGAAATAACAGAAGTGCACAACAACAGACAGTTATTCTCTTTTGGCTTGGCAACTTATCAGTTCGTGGAGAACTTGATTGTAGAAATAACTCTTCTCCCACGTAGGCACCCAGGCACCAGGGATGCTTGATGTCGTCAGTAGTGTTGAGCATTCCGATACCGCAAGTATCGGGTATCGGCCGATACTTGCTGTATCGGAATTCCGATACCGACTTCCGATATTTTTTCAATATCGGAAGTCGGCATCGGAATCGGAAGTTCAAAGTTGATTGACAGCCTGACGTCATCATGATGCGCGGTGTGTGCGCATCATGATGCGCCGTCATTTCGGGCCTTCCGGGGGTCTCTGCCGGCCTGCCGGGGGGCTGTGCCGGCCTGCCGGGGGGCTGTGTGGACTGCCCGGGGTCTGTACCGGCCTGCCGGGGGGCTGTGCCTGCCTGCCGGTGGTCTGTGCACCCTGTGGGGGTCTGTACCGGCCTGCCGGGGGGCTGTGCCGGCCTGCCGGGGGGCTGTGCTGATGTCCGGGGGTCTGTGCAAGCATCGTCCGATGGGACTACAAGTCCCATCTGGCGATGCCTGCTACCATGACAGTGATTGACACATTAGCCAATGATGGGACAGTAGTAGTCCCATCATCCGGCTAATGTGTTAAATGTTAAAAAAAAAAAAAAAAAAAAAAAATACTACATACATACTACATGCATGCTACATACATACTACATGCTACATACATACTACATACATGCTACATACATACTACATGCTACATACTTGCTACATACATACTACATACATACCACATATATACTACATACATACCACATACATAACACATATATACTACATACTACATACATACTACATACATACTACATGCATGCTACATACATACTACATGCTACATACATACTACATACATACTACATGCATGCTACATACATACTACATGCTACATACATACTACATATATACTACATACATACTACATACATACTACATGCATGCTACATACATACTACATGCTACATACATACTACATGCATGCTACATACATACTACATGCTACATACATACTACATATATACTACATACATACTACATACATACTACATGCATGCTACATACATACTACATGCTACATACATACTACATATATACTACATGCATGCTACATATATACTACATGCTACATACATACTACATATATACTACATACATACTACATACATACTACATACATACTACATGCATGCTACATACATACTACATGCTACATACATACTACATACATACTACATGCATGCTACATACATACTACATGCTACATACATACTACATGCTACATACATACTACATATATACTACATGCATGCTACATACATACTACATGCTACATACATACTACATATATACTACATACATGCTACATACATACTACATGCTACATACATACTACATATATACTACATGCATGCTACATACATACTACATGCTACATACATACTACATATATACTACATACATACTACATACATACTACATGCATGCTACATGCATACTACATGCTACATACATACTACATATATACTACATGCATGCTACATACATACTACATGCTACATACCAGGGCTGTGGAGTCGGTAGGCCAAACCTGCGACTCCGACTCCGACTCCGACTCCTCAGTTTCCCTTACACCGACTCCGACTCCAACTCCGACTCCGACTCCACGACTCCGACTCCGACTCCCACACATATTGCTTATATTTAAGTGAAAAATTTATTGTAGTACAATGTGAACCTCAGACATTTAATCATTTTTATGATCCAATAATCAAGATATTTAGACAGAACAGAATATATATTGGTGTACTACCCAGTTTTCATTCTTTTTGGTACAGATACGATATGGATAGACAGATATAGATAAATGGATAGATAGAGCAGATTTCTAATCTGCTTTTGCTATTGAAAACATTATCTATGAGCTCAAAAACCTTTCAGGTGATGCGGTTTTTTAAAAAGATGATCAGCTTTTGCAGCTGAAAAACGTATCCTCAAAAAACACAGGAAAAACGCTGTGTGTGAATGTAGCCTTAGATCAGGAATAGAACAGCCATTTATAGGACATTTCATAACTTTCCCAAACTCCTATGAAAAAATATTCAGCACATCCTGCATTGAATTACTGTACCCAATTTATTATATATTTTAGGAGTCGGAGTCGGTCCATTTTATACCGACAACAACTCCGACTCCACCAAAATGAGCACCGACTCCGACTCCGACTCCACGACTCCGACTCCGACTCCACAGCCCTGCTACATACATACTACATATATACTACATACATACTACATACATACTACATGCATGCTACATACATACTACATGCTACATACATACTACATATATACTACATGCATGCTACATACATACTACATGCTACATACATACTACATACATACTACATATATACTACATACATACTACATACAATACATTCATACAATACATACATAGACATACAGTACATATAACATAGAGTAACATACTTACCAATACTTGTCACATTGTTCCCCGAAGCCATTGTCTTTTACGGAATAAATATTAACATAACAAACCACAAAAATACTCACCCACGATCCGAAGCAGTCCACGAGTGTGTCCCACGACCATCTTGGGTAGAGAACTGCAGCATCAGCTGTTGCTGCCGTTCTCTACGGGCTGCAGGAATCCAATGACGGAAGGTAGGTATCCTTCCGCACTGTATTCCTCCGCCACTTAAAAAAAAAAAAAGTCCCTAGTCTCACTTTATGCCATTGCTGCGTGGGAATTTCCCACATGCTGATGCTGCAGTTCTCTACCTAAGATCGTCGTGGGACACACTCGTGGACTGCTTCGGATCGTGGGTGAGTATTTTTGTGGTTTGTTATGTTAATATTTATTCCGTAAAAGACAATGGCTTCGGGGAACAATGTGACAAGTATTGGTAAGTATGTTACTCTATGTTATATGTACTGTATGTCTATGTATGTATTGTATGAATGTATTGTATGTAGTATGTATGTAGTATATATGTGGTATGTATGTAGTATGTATGTAGCATGCATGTAGCATGCAGTATGTATGTAGCATGCATGTAGTATATATGTAGTATGTATGTAGCATGTAGTATGTATGTAGCATTCATGTAGTATATATGTAGTATGTATGTAGCATGTAGTATGTATGTAGCATGCATGTAGTATGTATGTAGTATGTATGTAGTATATATGTAGTATGTATGTAGCATGTAGTATGTATGTAGCATGCATGTAGTATATATGTAGTATGTATGTAGCATGTAGTATGTATGTAGCATGCATGTAGTATATATGTAGTATGTATGTAGCATGTAGTATGTATGTAGCATGCATGTAGTATGTATGTAGTATGTATGTAGTATATATGTAGTATGTATGTAGCATGTAGTATGTATGTAGCATGCATGTAGTATATATGTAGTATGTATGTAGCATGTAGTATGTATGTAGCATGCATGTAGTATGTATGTAGTATATATGTAGTATGTATGTAGCATGTAGTATGTATGTAGCATGCATGTAGTATATATGTAGTATGTATGTAGCATGTAGTATGTATGTAGTATGTATGTAGTATGTATGTGGTATGTATGTAGTATATATGTAGTATGTATGTAGCATGTAGTATGTATGTAGCATGCATGTAGTATATATGTAGTATGTATGTAGCATGTAGTATGTATGTAGCATATATGTAGTATGTATGTAGTATGTATGTAGCATGCATGTAGTATATATGTAGTATGTATGTAGCATATATGTAGTATGTATGTAGCATGTAGTATATATGTAGTATGCATGTTGCATGCATGTAGTATATATGTAGTATGTATGTTGCATGTAGTATGTATGTAGTATGTATGTTGCATGTAGTGTATATGTAGTATGAATGTAGCACGTATGTAGTATGTAGTATGAATGTAGCATGTATGTAGTATGCATGTTGTATGTATGTAGCATGTAATTTTTTTTTTTTTTTTTACATTCAACACATTAGCCGGATGATGGGACTACTACTGTCCCATCATTGGCTAATGTGTCAATCACTGTCATGGTAGCAGGCATCGCCCGATGGGACTTGTAGTCCCATCGGACGATGCCTGCACAGACCCCCGAAGCCTGCACAGCCCCCCGGCAGGCCGGCACAGCCCCCCGGAGCCTGCACAGCCCCCCGGCAGGCCGGCACAGCCCCCCGGAGCCTGCACAGCCCCCCGGCAGGCCGGCACAGCCCCCCGGCAGGCCGGCACAGCCCACCGGAGCCTGCACAGCCCCCCTGGCAGGCCGGCACAGCCCCCCGGCAGGCCGGCACAGACCACCGGAGCCTGCACAGACCCCCTGGCAGGCCGGCACAGCCCCCCGAAAGGCCCGTACAGACCCCAGAGAGGCTGTACAAGGGAAAAACAGGATTTTTCTTATTCCGATACCGGAAGTCCCATAGACTTGAATGGGACTTCCGGTATCGGAATCGGCGATACCGATACTTTTTTTTTAAGATCGGCCGATCCATTCCGATCCGATACTTTGAAGTATCGGACGGTATCGCTCAACTCTAGTCGTCAGTCTCTGGTATCCTAGGTATAGTCCCACTGGCGTATGGGGGTTAACGTGGAGGCTCAAGGGGTATGATAATGGTGGTATCCCCCTGTATGCAGGCTCCTTCCCTCTGCTGCGGCAGCGGCGTTCCCTCACCAGGGTCAGGGGCTCTGCCTGTGCCAGTCTCTCTTGGCAGGTCAGTGTCACATTACAGTCTGTTCCTTGGTGACAGGGAAGCGTCTCAGCTACTGAATACAGCCTGTCTGCAAGGAAGTGTCTTGTCTCTTTCACAGTCTCTCTAAGGAGATTCACAGGGAAGTCTCTAGTCACAGCATACAGCCCTTGCTCTGCACACACAGACTTCACATAGGGATCAGGACACAACTTATCTGTCACTGCAGACTCCCAACTGTTCGTAGTCACAGGATATGGTCTCTGCTTCTCTGCAGGTCTCAGTCTGTCCATGGGGTCAGGGCGCAGCTTAACTGTCTCCACAGTATGCAGGCTCATGTGCTAACGTTCTGCTGTCCCTATGCACGATACCCCGGACTCTCTCTGTGACTGGGAGCTCTGTCTCTTCTGCAGTCTCTATCAGCATCCTTTCCCTTCAGCTCCCCATGCTGCACTGAGAGAAAGCCTGGGAAGATTTCCCACTCTCTGCTCTCCTGGCCCCCTGTGCTCATCCCCTCCTCTGTCTCCCAGCGGTCCTGCTGCCCTGTTTAACTGTTCGAGGCATGGAGCAGAGAGGGCAGCCCTCTCATGGCTCTTCTTGCACTTCACCCCCTTACATTCCCCCTATTTTTAGCTTGTCATTCCATGGGCGAGGGGGTCTTTGTACTCCACCATGTTCTGCCGGGAATGGAAAACTGCCCACATTCTTTGTCCCTCCTCTCTTTCTTCTGGCGTTAGATCCTTCAAGTGAGGCCGGTTGAAGATATCCTAGTCTTCGTCCTCAGTCGCAGAGGAAAACACTTCAGAAGAATTTGATTTAGTCTTCTTCTTTTTTTTCCTCTTCTTTTTTGCCTTGCTGCTGACAGCCGCTTGAGTAGATGATTCAGCCTCAGGGGTTCTTTGCTCGGGTTCCTTGGTCTGGAAGCTTAGTACGAGTGACTCTTCTACACAGCTCCCCTCCTCTTTGACAGGAGTACTTTCGTCCAAACTAGAACCAGAGGGATCAGAGTAATTCAGGCGGGAATCTTCAACATCCACATCGGGCGTCACTTTCCAGCATTTTTCAGCCACACTCCCGGTTTCACACCGCTGATCTATCTTATTTGCCCAGTTAGAATCTTGTGAGCTGGCAAACAGCACAGGCCCCACCTCAGGGGACAACACTAGTGGCTCTTTTTCCTCATGGACTGGAACCGCAGGAACGGATATTTCAGAAACTCTTGTCTCCTTCTCTCCTTGGCCGGTAGTTTGTGGTGGGTCTGACAGTAACTCATCTCGATGGACCATTCGGGCAATAGGTTCCTCCTCCTCTATGGGTCGAACTTTACCATCGGGGCCTCCAGTCCCAGGTTGGGGTTCTTCCAATCCTGCCTCCATGTGCCGGGACAGTACAGACATGTGGTCGTGGACAGTCGACATCCTCTCCGCCTCTTCATGGCGTCTGACACCAGAATACTGTCTTGCTCTGCGTGGGGCTCTCCTTCCGCCATATCTTTCCTTCCAGGGGCGACGCTCTCTCCAATTAGCAGGACCCTCAGAGGGGTGAGCGGGTCTCTGCCACCGCTGTTCTCGGGTAGGGCAATTTCTGGACAGGTGTCCCACTCTTCGGCACGCCCAACACTCACGGCTGCATCTATCTGGTGGGCGCTTTGGCCTGTATCGCCAATCTCGGTGGGAAGGGCCGCTCATCGGTGATTGCCCTTCACTCCTGGACACATGATTACGCTCTGGAGCCGCTGCTGAAGTCTTCTTCATGCTCTGCACTTCTCCTCCTCTATCTTTCTCTGTGTGCTTCCACACATTCCCTCGGGACATGTCGCTGGTCCCCAAGACAGGAGTAAGGGCTTCTCCCAGACTCTCAATCTCCTTCCAGATCCTTCTTATCTTCAGCCGGGAATCCCAGGTCCATGCCGTCTCTTCTTCATTCGGGTTGAGTATTCCACAGTTGCAGCATGTAGATGGTCTTCTTCGCTGAGCAGCACTAGTCTCGTGTTGGAGGGCAGTTTCTACAGCAGGGGCCCTCTTATACTCAGCCATTTCCTCACGGATCCGCTTAATCTCTTCTTTCAGGGCTTCCACCCATTGAGGAGCAGCTACCTCCCTGCTCCATACCTTCCCCACTGGCGCTAACACTCCCTGCTCCTGCTCACGCGTGTGTGCCTCACTCCCAACCCGAAAGTCATGTCTGGTTTCTCCTGCACGTGCTCTCGCAAGGCCTGCTTCATCAACACGTCTCCCAAGCCCGTCACCTGCTGGTCTCGCAGCACAACGTCAATTGACTCTACACCTACACCGTAATTCCGTTTAATAGCAGTGTGGAGCTCCTGTAGGGCGTTCATAAACTGGGTCACGGTCTCCCCCTCTCTTTGTACCCTGCAAAACAGTTGCATGCTCAGCTCCCCTACATCAGTGGGGTCCCCATGCGTCTCCTCAAGTATCTTTAATACTTTGTCCAGGGTATCTCTCTCCCAGGGGGACTTATGCATGACTGAATCCCGTGCCTCCCCCTGCAGGGCCATCAATGCTATCTCTGCCTCCAGGGCTGGTGTCATGGGATGCATCTGCATCATCCCCGGATACGCTCCGTCCAACCCCACAATATCACATTGCTCCCATTACTCCTTGGCATCTTATTCAACATGGCTCCCAGTGGAATGCTAGTCCTGGGGCCTTCCCTGACTGCTTGGTCCGCCTCATCCGTGCCTGCTTGTGACATCCTGCCGACTACGCCAAGTGTAATAAAGTGCAGGAGGAGTATATGTCACCACGGAACAGGCAGACCAACAGTAAAAGGGGAGGTTTATTTATTATATTATTTTATATATTATATTATATTATTTTATATATTATTATTATTATTATTATTATTTACAGGGAGTAATACAGATAAACATAATATAACAGAGAAAATGCTGTACAAGGTAACATCAGAGGTTGAGGAAATAACAGAAGTGCACAACAACAGACAGTTATTCTCTTTTGGGGTGCCAACTTATCAGTTCCTGGAGAACTTGATTGTAGAAATCACTCTTCTCCCATGTAAGCACCCAGGCACCAGGGATGCTTGATGTCGTCAGTCTCTGGTATCCTAGGTATAGTCCCACTGGCGTATGGGGGGTTAACGTGGAGGCTCAAGGGGTATGATAATGGCAGTATCCCCCTGTATGCAGGTTCTTTCCCTCTGCTGCGGCAGCGGCATTCCCTCACCAGGGTCAGGGGCTCTGCCTGTGCCAGTCTCTATTGGCAGGTCAGTGTCACATTACAGTCTGTTCCTTGGTCACAGGGAAGCGTCTCAGCTACTGAATACAGCCTGTCTGCAAGGAAGCGTCTTGCCACTTTCACAGTCTCTCTAAGGAGATTCACAGGGAAGTCTCTAGTCACAGCATACAGCCCTTGCTCTGCACACACAGACTTCACATGGGGATCAGGACACAACGTATCTGTCACTGCAGACCCCAACTGTTCGTAGTCACAGGATACTGTCTCTGCTTCTCTGCTGGTCTCAGTCTGTCCATGGGGTCAGGGTGCAGCTCCACTGTCTCCACAGTACGCAGGCTCACGTGCTAATGTTCTGCAGTCCCTATGCACGATACCCCGGACTCTCTCTGTGACTGGGAGCTCTGTCTTTTCTGCAATCTCTATCAGCGTCCTTTCCCTTCAGCTCCCCATGCTGCTCTCACTCTCCTCTCCTGGCCCCCGGGGAACCTGCTGCCCTATTTAACTGTTCGAGGCATGGAGCAGAGAGGGCAGCCCTCACATGGCTCTTCTTGCACTTCACCCCCTTACACACATTTCTCCACACGAGAACTGCATGACATTTATCTGGGTGCATGGCGCTCTCCTCAGTGGCAATCCCGCTGGAGAATGCGGGTGCACTGCTCACCCTGCTGCACTCTCCCTGACGGCGGGAGACTCTCTGCCGCGTCGCAGCTCTCAGCTTTCAGCTCTGCTTCCCATTTAAACACATCCCCTCTTCCCAGGTCATGAGATCTGTCCGGGCCCCTATTCTTTCCCCGGGACAACATGGGATGCAGCCTCGACAGTTCTGGACCCGGCACAATGCAGGTATCCGCAGCCTGGTCCTCCTTACATCATCACACACAGTGCTGCTCGCATACATAATGATACCCCCCACAGTGAACCTCGTACACATTATGATGCCACTCTAATGCCTATAATACAGTGTAAGACTGACACTGTACCACAATATAATATGAGGGTTCATTCTTTCTCTCCAATACCAGTCTGATGCTCCCCACCATAGTAGGATGTTCTCACAGTGAATCAAGATAGGGACCAGTGTTATTGAAAGAACAAGTATCTCTCAAAGTCTGATCTTCACAACACTTGTTTGTGAAAGTGAATCATGGCATGAACTAGAGATTTCTGAAGACCTCAAAAGAGCTGCTGATGCTCATCAGGTTGGAAAAGGTTACAAAACTATATCTAAAAAATGTGGACTCCTTCAGTCTAGTCAGAATGTTAATAAAATATGAAAATTCAAGACCATAATTACCTTCTCTAGGCAATGGTGTACATAAAAAAATATAGGGTTACATAGCAAAAGTCCTAATTGGACTCCCCTCCATACGCCCTTTTAAAAAATGTTCGTCAGAGTAGACAGGGTCATAACTCCCAATGTTGAAAATCAGGGAAAGGGTCATGTATTACAGCTAGTGTTGAGCATTCCGATACTGCAATATCGGGTATCGGCCGATATTCGCGGTATCGGAGTTCCGATACTGAGTTCCGATACTTTTAGAATATCGAATACCAGAATCGGAAGTTCCCATAATGCAATGAGCCAGTTTGATTTTATTCAGCCAATGAGGAATCCTAAGAAGTGTGGGCACATCCTGTTATGCATGTTAGGCATGTTAACTAATGGCATGGCTGTGATTGGCTGCTGAAATGATGTCATGATGCACTATAAAAGCCGCCGCCATTTTGGGTTCACTCTGCTGTGAATTTACTTAGGGACAGGACGCTGCTGTTCTGACTCTGAGGGACAGTTTGAGCTAGCGATTTGCTTTATTGCGCTTTACCCAGGCTACTTTAGCAACCGCTGTGTGAGAAGCTTTCTTTTGCCTTGCAGCGCTGTTCACGGCTGTCTGCGAGGTCTCTGTGTGTGAGTGCAGCTCACGCTGTAGTGTGTTCTGCAGCCACCTCCGGTTGTAGTCCGCTCAGCGTGCGTCACTGCCTCATACATTGTCCTTTTTTGCATTAGTGCAGCTCATTTTTCCTGATTTCTCCTATTAGTGTGGTTCCATCCGTATCCAGCTAGATTGCTTGAAAACACTATATAGGATTAGATAGAGGAGCTTTTCTGCAGCCTTGCAGCGCTGTTCACGGCTGTCTGCAAGGTCTCTGTGTGTGAGTGCAGCTCACGCTGTAGTGTGTTCTGCAGCCACCTCCGGTTGTAGTCCGCTCAGCATGCGTCACTGCCTCATACATTGTCCTTTTTTGCATTAGTGCTGCTCATTTTTCCAGATTTTTCCTATTAGTGTGGCTCCATCCGTATCCAGCTAGAATATTTGCAAACACTATATAGGAGTAGATAGAGGAGCCTTTCAAATGGCTTGTGCCCTCCAGCCCCAGCCAGATTAGTATTAGCCTATTTTTTGGAGCCTCATCTATTGCATTGTAGGTTACCTTCCTGCATTGTAATAGCTACAAAAAGTTGGTGATACTATCGGTTTTACATCTTTGGGCACATCCAGTGTCTTTTTGTGAAAAAAAAAGTTAATAAAGTTCACCAAACACTCCACTTTACAGTTGTGTAGGCCACATTAGCTCATATTAAAGTCTAGTCCACACTTTATAAAATTAGTGTTTCTTATACCTGTTAGCAGCTGTTCAGGAATAAGCACACTAAGCCCTTAGTACTTTTCTGCCTATCTTTATCAGTCTACCAAGATGAAGAAGGCAGGGAGTATGGCACGTGGTCGTGGGCGTGGAGTTTCTGCAAGGAGAGGACGTGGGGATTCTGTGCCTGCTGCGGGCACCAGTGACTCAGCATCCCCCAGTTTTACCAGGGAACAGTCCTTTATGCGCAGCTTTGTAGGAGCTTGCCGTACCCCACTGCTGCGGGACGAACAAATTGAAGCCGTTGTCAGATGGATGGCAGCTAACGCATCGACTTCAATTAGTTCCAGATCCTCTCAGGTCCAGAGCACTGAAGAGCACCCATCTGTCTCTTCATCACCTGCCAAATTGCCCAGGCAGTCAGAGAGCCCTGGACAGGAGCCATCTCTACTTCTGTTCTCTGAATCTGTTGGCTTGGAAAGAGGGGGCCAGCCAAACAGCATTCGAGAATTTGAAGAAGAGGTAGTATGCAGTGATGCGCAACAGCTTTGTCTCTCTGAATCTGAAGAGGCAGGTGGGCCAGTGCCTATGGTCAGCACACCTCAGTATGCATCTGATGATGAGACTCAGGTGCCACTTTATGGTGCATACTGTGCTGTCGAGACTACCCAGGAGAAGCAGTCATTTGAAGAGGGTAGTGTAGATGATGAGGTCCTTGACCCATCATGGCATGAGGTACAGGAAGGTGGTGGGAGCAGCTCTGAGGAAGAGATTCCCCGAACGGCCAAAAAAGGAGGGAGAGGGAGGGGGCAGACTCGGTTGCCTGTAGCCTCCACTTCGGCACCCATTAGGAGCATGCCTCTTCCAAAACCCAAAACGGCCACTCTCAAGACTTGCAGTGCCTGGTCCTTTTTTGACACAGTTGCAGATGACATTTGCTTTGTCAAATGCAAGCTGTGTAATCAGAAAGTGAAAAGAGGGAAAAGTGTCAGCAACCTCAATACCACAAATATTTGGAAACGTGCAGACCAAGCACGTGGTGGAGTTACAAAGACACACTGAAGACCTAGGCCAACCTACAGCTCCACCTACCACCTCTTCAGCTCGTGTTATAGCCTCTTCCTCCAGCTCACACACAGCTGGTTCGGTTTCCTCACAGGATCACCATGGAAGAACCTCTGGCACTGTTGTACAGAGACACAGTGTCATTCCACCCACAGCACCACGTTCCCTGTCATCCTCACAGTCCCAGGCCAGTCTACAGCCATCGATAGCACAGGCATGGGAGAAAAGGTGCCCATACTCAGCAAACCACCCTCGAGCACAGGCTCTGAATGCTGGCATTGCAAAACTACTGTCCCTTGAAATGCTCTCATTCAGGCTGGTGGAGACTGACACCTTCCGTAACTTCATGGCATTGGAAGTCCAACAATACAACGTACCCAGTCGCTTTTATTTCAGCAGGCAAGCCATCCCTGCCCTGCAAAAGCATGTGGAGGGAAAAATTAATTACTAAACGCCGTCAGTAGCAAGGTCCACCTGACCACCGATGCGTGGACCAGTAACCATGGACAGGGACAATATCTTTCCCTCACTGCCCATTGGGTAAATGTTGTGGAGCCGGGTACACATCTTGAGAGTGGCGCTGTACGTGTTCTGCCAACTCCAAGGTTGGCAGGAATCCTGTCTATACACATTGACTCCTCCTCATACTCCTCTGAATCAGCGCTGCAGGAGCTGTCACAGTCTACCTCCACATGGACCCCTGAACGCTTACCTGTTAAGACCGATATGAGCACAGCCGTGGCCAAACGTCAACAGGCCGTATTGAAATTAATTTCTTTGGGGAATCGAAGCCACACAGCGCAGGAGCTCTGGAATGCCATCAAGCAGGAGAGCGACGTGTGGTTTGTGCCAGCGAATCTCCAGCCAGGCATGGTAGTGTGTGACAATGGCCGAAATCTGGTGGCAGCTCTGGGCCTAGGCAACCTCACTCACATCCCATGTCTGGCACATGTGCTCAACTTGGTCGTGCAGTTTTTTGAGGGACTATCCGGATCTTGATGCACTGCTGCACAAGGTCCGCATATAGTGCGCTCACTTGCGGTGTTCCAGCATGGCAAGATCGCGCATTGCAGCTCTGCAGCGCCGATTCCGCCTTCCGGAACATCGCATCATATGTGACCTACCCACCAGGTGGAATTCAACGTTACATATGTTGGAGAGGTTGTGTGAGCAGCAGGCAGCAGTAATGGAGTACCAGCTGTATCAGGCGCAAACAAGTCGCACTGCGCGCCGTTCACACTTCACCACCACTGAGTGGGCCTCTATGAAGGACATCTGCCACGTTTTGCGTGCCTTCTATGATTCCACGCGGATGGCGAGTGCAGATGATGCACTAGTCAGCATGACTATCCCCCTTATCTGCCTGCTTGAAAAAACACTGCAAGCACTAAGGGAGGAGGTTGTGGAAGAGGTGGAGGATGAGGAGTCACAAATGCCATCTGCTTCTGGACAGTCTGCGCAATGTGGTTCCTCACAAAGGCCTAGGCAGGGGACACTTTGTGAGGCGGATGAGGAGGAGTCAATGGAGGAGGAAGACATCTGTCCAGAGGAGGGAGGTACACAATGCTCTAGTAGTCAGTATGTAGAGCGAGGGTGGGGTGATGCAGAGCAGGCAGAGATGACGCTTCAAGCAGGGGACAGCGTTTCTTGGCCAGTTGGCAGTGTGCAGCACATGGTTGATTTCATGCTGCAGTGCCTGAGAAACGACCACCGCATCGCCCACATTCTCAACACAGCTGATTATTGGGTGTACACCCTCCTAGATCCTCGCTACTGGGACAACTTACAAAGCATAACACCGTTGAACCGGGAGCGTAAAATGCTGGAGTACCAAGACACACTGGTGCATTCCATCATGTTCTCCATTCCACCCGAGAGCAGTGCTGCTAGTGCTTTACAAAGCAGCTCAGTGCATCGAGGCAGTGGAGGAAGCTCTGCACAAAGAGGGAGCAGAAGCAGCGCCTCAGCACAAGGCAAGACCAGTATGGCCCAAATGTGGCAAAGTTTTGTGTCCCCGCCACAAATGTCTACACCATCACAGATGGCTCCAGTCAGCAGGAGTCAATGTTTCCGTCAGATGGTGACAGACTACATGTCTTGCCCTCTCAGTGTTCTCCCACACGGCTCTTCCCCCTTCAAGATTTGGGTCTCTAAGCTGGATACATGGCCAGAGCTTAGCCAGTATGCATTGGAGGTGCTGGCTTGCCCTGCTGCTAGTGTATTATCGGAACGCGTCTTTAGTGCCGCAGGTGGTGTACAAACAGACCGTCGCATGCGACTATCCTCCGATAACGTTGACCGGCTCACTTTTCTGAAAATGAACAAGGCCTGGATCTCACAGGAATCTGCCAGTCCTCTTCCAGATTAAATATTTGGTTGGCAACAGTATCCAGGTCTCCTGTTGTGTTCATGTTTCTACCACCTGAACTGTAATCCCTGGGCTCCAACACCGCCAGTTGCTGCTCAGAAGTGCCGTCTGCACATTCAACACATGCTCCAGTGTTATTGGGGTTCAGTAACGTCAGCTGATCCCCTGCTGTGTGTCCGGCAATTTTGCCTGCTCGGTCCACATTCACACTACTACAGATATTAAACTTGCTCCAATTAGGTCTCTGGCTACACTCTGTTTCTACTGTAATACCTGGGCTCCAACACTGCCAGTTGCTGCTCAGAAGTGTCTTTGGCATGGGTACTCCCTCCTGCCCAGCCTGGTTCCAACACGCCAGCTGTTTCCGGGTAGTGTCAATGTCACATTGCCTCCAATACGTTGTCCTGTCGTGTTGCGGTCGGGTTAGCCGACTCTATGGTGCCTGCAGTTTAGGTGCTTCCTATGTGGGCTGCGGGATCTGGCAATGAAGGCTGGTTCCGTAGTGCCAATAAGACAAGCTCCCCCTGTAGGAATGTGGGTTTCGGTAACTCCGGCCGACTCGTGGCCTTGCAACTTTTTTTTTCATGTGTACATTCTGCTACCTATCTGAGTTCCAGTACCATTAGCTGGTTCTTTGGAAGTCAGTCTTGAATATGTCCCCCTGGGTTCCAGTAACGTCAGCTGGTTCCAGGCAGAGCCTTTGGCTTAGGTGCCTCCTTCTCGGTATCCGAGTTCCACCAACGTCTGCTGGTCCTTGGTAGTGCTTTCTGGCACAGGTACCTCCTGCTTAGTAACCGGGTTCCAGTACCATCAGCTGTTCCTCGGTAGTTCCATTGGCTCTTGTACCTTCGGCTACCCATCCAGGTTCCAGTACTGTCAGCTGGTTCTCAGCAGTTCCTCAGCCTTCTTGTACCTTCTGCTATTTCCAAGTTCAAACTTTTTGAAATGGATCTCCCTGACGACGACCCTAAAGACGACGACCCTGAAGACCACCCCGAAGAAGACGACAACCCCGAAAACGACGACCCTGGAGGCGACGACCCTGAAGACCACCCCAAAGAAGACGACGACCCCGAAGACGACGACCCTGAAGACCACCCCGAAGAAGACCAAGAAGATGACCCTGAAGAAGATGACCAAGAGGATAAAGAACAAGAAGACAACCACCAAGATACAGAAGAACAAGAGACAGAAGACCAAGAAGCAGAAGAACAAGAAGCTGCAGAACAAAAAGCAGAAGAACATTAAGCATAAGACTAAAAATCAGAGCAAAAGATATTATCTAAATTATAAGCAGAAGAAGACTAAGCAGTGTATGGGGGTGAGTCCGTTCCTCCTCGTGGTGCCCCTGGAAAATACCTGCTGCTGCAGGCAAAATTGAACGTGGACAAATCCTGTTGTAAATCTTTTGTGACAGGCAGAACGGAAGGTGTAATCTTCAAACTTTTATAGATAACAACTACAGGAATGCCTGTCACAAATAAAAATATGATGAAGAAGAAGAATATGAAGAAGATGAAGAAGTAGAATATGAAGAAGAATAATAGTTGAATAAGAAGAATATGAAGAATGTAAAAGAAAAGAATAATAGGAAGAAGGTGAAGAAGAAGAAGATGAATAAGGTGAAGAAGAAGTTGATGAAAAAGATGCTGCTGCTGCTGCTGAGGATGATGAAGGAGAAAGTGTGGGAGAAGTAAAAAAGAAGGTGAAGAGCATGGAAGTAGTGAAACATAAATATCTGACAAAATATAAAAAAGCTTAACATATTCAATATCTTTGTAAATCCGAACATCTTAAAAAAAAATTAATTCCTGCTATTCCATTTGATTGGGCTAAACCTCTATGCCTTTAATGTCTCCTCCACCTCCCCCAATATATTCTACATTATTCTTAGTTGTTTTCCTTCATGTAGAATTAATCTACAAGGAAAGTAAGGGTTTATTTTCATTCCGATATTTGTGTGCCATTGACTTGCATTGGTTTCCGGTATCGGAATCAGCGATATCCGATATTTTTGGGGTATCGGTCCGATCCAATCCGATCCGATATTTCCCGATATCGGAAGGTATCGCTCAACACTAATTACGGCATGTACAGAGTAATTATGCCAATGTAAGGGGGTGAAACACAGGAAGAGTCGGGGGGGTTGCCTCCTCTGCTCCGTTGCCGGAACCATTGAGCTGCGCAGCAGGTTCCCCAGGGGGCACACAAAGAGACCGGGAAAGGAAGGAAGTCGGGAAGGGAGCGGGAAAAGTGCATGCGTGGTCCTCAGAGCAGCTTGGGCAGCGGTCAGGGCAGGACGCAGCCGCACTCCAGAGAGGAGAGAGAGCTCCTGTTCAGAGGATCCAAACGGGGGAACTGTACAGAAAGACTGCATGTTGTGAGTACGTGGAACCGGAGTCTGCAGAGACAGCAGAGGTGCGTCCTGACCCCCATAGAGAGACAGTGGCCCGTGCCGAGACAGTGGCCCGTGCAGAAACAGTGGCCCGTGCAGAGACTGTGACCCCTGCATGTGGCCCCCGTACCCGCGGTGTTATTGCAGAGCCCCTGATTCCTGTGGAGAGGCTTTATTGTAGACGGAGCTTCACTTCCCCGGGAGAGACTTTAGCGTTGGAGCAAAGGACTCAGAGCAGGGGACCCCATTTGCCTCATACTCCTTCTGACTCCCGCAGTAACCCCTGAGACCCCGGCTGGGGATTATTAAAGACCACAGAGTTCACAGAGACTATAGGCGACAAGTGCCGCTGTTGTTCGGCGCCAACGTGGGAGAAGTTCGACCCTACAAGCAAGTCCCCTTCAGACTGTTACGTTCATTTCAGGAAATACCATTCATTACTGTTTATACTGTTTGTCTATCTGAGAACTTGTTTCACACTTCTAATACTCGCACTGTTATATTGCCAGTGTTAATCCCTGTAAATAAACCCCCCTTTAACTGTTGGTCCGTCTGTTCCATGGTGACATACCCAACACCTGCACTTTGTTACACTTGGCGTAGTCGTCAGGATGTCCCATGGTAGCGCGGAAGGGGCGGACCAAGCAGTTAGGGAAGGCCCCAGGTCTAGCATTTCCCAGGGAGCCATGTTGAATAATTTGCTGAGGTTTACTGGGAACAATGTAATGTTGTGGAGTTGGACGGAGAGAATCCGGGAACTAATGCGGATGCATCTCCTGGCACCAGCCTTGGAAGCAGAGATTGCATTGATGACCTTGGAGGGGGAGGCACAAGATTCTGTCATGCATAGGGAGAGAGATACCCTGGACAAGGTGCTGCGCATACTTGAGGAGACACATGGTGACCCCACTAACGTAGGGGAACTTCGCATGCGACTGTTTCACTGGGTACAAAGAGAGGGGGAGACCGTGACCCAGCTCATGAACACCCTACAAGAGCTCCATACTGCTATTAGATGTAAGGACGGTGTAGGCGTAGGGTCAGTTGACGTGGTGCTCAGAGATCAGTTGATAACGGGATTGCATGACGTAATGATGAAGCAGGCCCTGCGAGAGCGCCTCTCTGAAGTAGGCAGTGATATGTGTGCGCGAGAGCAAGAACAGGGCGTTGCGGGGTCGGTGGGGAAGGTGTGGAGCTGGGAGGCAACCACAACCGCAGACAATGTCCTCCGATGGGTAGAGGACCTGAGAATGGAGATTAGGCAGGTCCGTGAAGAAATAGCGGCCTCAAGGAGACCTCTGGCGGAAGGGCCCAGTGCATTAGTGCGAGACAGAGAAGCTGTACCCCGAAGGGGGGTTGAAGCTACCCAGAGGAGAAGCTCTCTTACGTGCTACTCCTGTGGAGAAACCGGTCACATTGCCCGGTGGTGTCCGCAGCAGAGTCGACCATCCCCGTGCCCTCCGTTAAACTAGGTAGCTCCGAGCACGAGGGATGCCGCCCAGAGCGTGAAGAGCAGAGGAGGAGTAGTAAAAGTCCCACCAGCCATGTTTCCACATGCCCCCTGGTCTGGACAGAAATTAACGGAAGAGCAGTGCTGTGTCTGGTGGCCACCATGCCTGAGGGATATTTCCGCTATCACTTCACGGAGGCACTACGCCCCGAATGGGGCCCAGTGATTAAACTTATGGTGGCCAATCACTCGCCCATCCCGGTCGCAGGGGTGGTATGGATGAACATAGAGGTCTGTAGTAAAGATGTCGGGAGAAGAGGAGTAGTACTAGTGGATGGAGAGGCCGCTAAATACCACACCGTAACCCTGGGCATGAATGTGTTAAAAGATTTCGGGAGCCTTATTTTCAACGAGTCCCCGGAGCAGTTCCTACAACAATTGAGTGATCGAACTCACCAGAAAAGGATCTTTCAACAATTGATACGGACGGCCCAGGTCCAAGAGACATGTGGTGATGGAAAGGAACTCGGCAAAGTCATTGCACTTGCCTCTGTTAATCGAGTGTTGCCCCCTGGACAGATGGTGCTTCCCCTGCCTAAAAGAACTGGCATCTCGCTAGAAGGGGTGGAAGTTCAAATTAAACCTAGCAGAGCCGACCAGCTGCCATCAGGAATATTGGTCGCACGGTCCCTGGCCACTGTGCGGGACGGTACTCTCCTTGTGCGCTGCATAAATGTGGGGGAGACATATGCCATTTTACCCCCTAGGAGCAAAGTTGCCCAAGTCCTGGGCCTCCCAGAGGAGTTGGTTCCATCCGAGACAGTGCAGCTGACCGCAAGGCCAGAAGATCCGTGGCTGGTGACCGTCAAAGCGGAGGCAGCCCCGGACCCCAGATTGCTGCAAGAAGGGCGATGAACATTGGGACATATGCGAGCGGAACTCTTAGAACTTAACCTGCAGCAGATCCCCCAGGTTGAAGCCTTGCTGGGGAAATATCAAGAGGTGTTCGCCAAAGACGAAGACGACTTTAGGCGCACCATGGCTATTACCCATGAAATACACACTGGGGATGCGACACCAATCCCGGAATGGTACCGTCAGATACCTCCACAGATGTACCAGGAGGAGAAGGGGATGCTGTTACACAAGTTGAAGAAGGGAGTTATTCGTGAAAGGGAGAGCCCATGGGCTGCTCCCATAGTCTTGGTGAGAAAGGAGTATGGGTCCTTACAATTCTGTGTGGAGTATCGCCGGCTCAACGCTTGCATTGTGCGGGAGTCATATCCACTGCCCAGGATAGAAGAGTCCTTATCAGCGCTGGGAAATGCCAGGTACTTCTCCATGTTAGACTTGGCCAGCGGTTATTGGCAGGTGCCCATGTCCGAGCAAGATCGAGCCAAGACGGTTTTCATCCTTCTGATAGGACTGTACGAGTTTGACCGGATGGCTTTCGGCCTAGCGAATGTCCCAGGAACGTTTCAGTGGCTCATGGAGAGATGTCCTATTCACTGTCCTATTAAGGGAATAGAAGAATCCAGGATATCTATAAACAGAAAGATAGTGAGGAAACACTTGGCTAACCTAAATGAATTCAAGTCTCCAGGTCCAGATGAATTACACCCCAGAGTACTGAAGGAGATAGCAGAAGAAATTTTTGAACCCCTCTCCATAATCTTTGAAAATTCTTGGAGAACAGGAGAAGTGCCAGAAGACTGGAGAAGAGCAAATGTTGTTCCTATCTTCAAAAAGGGGAAGAAGGTGGACCCAGGCAACTATAGGCCGGTGAGTCTGACTTCTATACCAGGAAAGATCTTTGAACAAATTATTAAACAACATGTATGTCAATACCTGGATAAGAATGAAGTGATTAAACAGAGTCAGCATGGGTTTGTAACTAATAAGTCATGTCAGACTAACTTAATTTCCTTCTATGACGGTATCACTGATTGGGTGGATCAAGGAAATGCTGTAGATATAGTATATCTTGACTTCAGCAAAGCATTTGACAAAGTCTCTCATACAATCCTTATTGAAAAAATGACTAAGTATGGAATGGACAAGGCAACTGTTAGGTGGATTCATAACTGGCTTAGTGATCGGACCCAAAGAGTGGTCGTAAATGGCTGCACATCCAGTTGGAAGAATGTCTCAAGTGGGGTACCACAGGGCTCTGTCCTGGGCCCTGTATTGTTCAACATCTTTATCAACGATTTAGATGAAGGAATTGAGGGTAAACTGATTAAATTTGCTGATGACACAAAGCTAGGAGGGATAGCTAATACTAGAGAAGAGAGAGAGAGGATTCAAAAAGATTTAAATAAACTGGAGAAGTGGGCAGCAACTAACAGAATGGTTTTTAACAGGGAGAAATGCAAAGTACTACATCTGGGCAATAAAAATGAAAAAAGCATATATAGAATGGGAGGAATAGGGCTAAGTGACAGCACATGTGAAAAAGACTTGGGTATACTAATAGATCACAGACTGAATATGAGTCAACAGTGTGATGCAGCAGCAAAAAAGGCAAATGCAATTCTAGGATGTATTAACAGAAGCATACAGTCTAGATCACGTGAAGTCATTATTTCCCTCTACTCCTCTTTGGTCAGACCTCATCTGGAATATTGTGTCCAGTTTTGGGCACCACATTTTAAAAAAGACATCAACAAACTGGAGCAAGTTCAGAAAAGAGTGACCAGAATGGTGACCGGTCTGCAAACCCTGTCTTATGAGGAAAGGTTGCAGGATTTGGGAATGTTTAGTTTGCAAAAGAGAAGACTGAGAGGAGACTTAATAGCTGTCTACAAATATCTAAAGGGCTGTCACATTGTAGAAGGATCAACTTTATTCTCATTTGCACATGGAAAGACTAGAAGCAATGGGATGAAACTGAATGGGAGGAGACACAGATTAGATATTAGAAAAAACTTTTTGACAGTTAGAGTGATCAATGAGTGGAACAGGCTGCCACGAGAAGTGGTGAGTTCTCCTTCAATGGAAGTCTTCAAACAGAGGCTGGACAGACATCTGACTGGGATGATTTAGCGAATCCTGCTTTGAGCAGGGGGTTGGACCAGATGGCCCAGGAGGTCCCTTCCAACTCTACGATTCTATGATTCTATGATTCTATGATTCTATGTCTGGGAGACCTTAACTTTGAGGCCACTTTGATTTACTTGGACGATATCATCGTCTTTGCCCCCACCTTTGAGGAGCATCTACAGAGATTGGAGCAAGTTCTGAGTTGGCTACAGAAGTATGGCCTGAAGGTAAAATCCCAGAAGTGTCACCTCTTCTGGACCGAGATTGAATATTTGGGGCATGTTGTCTCTGCTGAGGGAGTGGGGCCTTCCCAGGAGAAGATCGCTGTGGTACAAGAGTGGGCGACTCCAAAAACCATGTAAGATGTACGTGCGTTTCTGGGACTCACAGGATACTTCAGGCGCTTCGTAAAAGACTTTACCCACCTAGCAAATCCACTTCTGGAGTTGTTGAGGGGAGTGCCCTCCTGCTCAAAAAAACAGGAACATACAGTGAGGGAAGCGTCAAGAAGAAGCATTCCTAGCTCTGAAGAAGGCTTTGACGGAGGCCCCTGTGCTGGCCTACGCAGACTTCACGCAGCCGTTCATCTTACACACTGATGGGAGCCTACAGGGGCTCGGGGTAGTACTTTCACAGATGCAGGACGGGAAAGAGCACGTCATAGCATATGCCAGTCAATCCTTGCATGACTCAGAGAAGAATCCAGAAAACTACAGTTCATTTAAGCTGGAGCTGTTGGCTCTGGTGTGGGCAGTGACAGAGAAGTTCACGGAGTATCTGGCTGGCTCCTCCAGTTGCGGGATGGTATCCTGTACAGGAAGGTGTTCCTGCAAACCGAACTCAGTCTTGTTTGGCAGACAGTTGTTCACTCGTCCTTTGTAGAACAGGTGGCTAAGGAAGCACATGAGAAAGGAGCACACTTTTGGCCGGAGAAAACGTTCTAGTGGATACAGCGCTTATTTTATCACCCTCACCTAAGAAACACTGTGGAGAAAGTATGTCAGCAGTGCCGGAGTTGTGAGCTGGTTAAGCCGCCAGAACAGCGAGCTCCCACAGAGACGGTCAGGTCTTCTGGCCCCATTGTCCTACTGGCCATAGATTACTTGACAATTGGACCGGCGCACCAAGGCTTTGAGCATTGTTTAGTGATGATAGACCACTTTACTAAATTTGCCATAGTGACGCCCACACGGGACCACACTGCCAAGTCTGCAGCACATGCAATCTGCAAGCACTTCATACAGGTGTATGGGTGTCCCAAACTCATCCATTCTGATCTTCCTTGGAAAAGTGTTGGAGGAGCTGCTCCAGCTGTACAAAATCGATAAGTCCCGGACCATCCACAAGGGAACGGGGCTTGTGAAAGATTTAACTGCACCCTAATTCAAATGCTGAGAACACTGGAAGAGAACCAGAAAGCACGGTGGATTGAGTCCGTCCCTGAATTGTTGTGGGCGTATAACTATCGGAAACACAGCACCACCGGATTCACACCCTACTCTCTATTCTTTGGCCGACCCAGGAAGGGGCTGGCAGAGCTGGAGCTGGAGCCCGAGGAGGACTACCCATGGACGGGGGTGTACTCCTGGCTTCAAGAATACTGTCGTCTGCTACGGACTATTCAGCGGCTAGTGCAGAACCGACTACGAGAATTGGAACATTCCCAAGTCACTCCTCAAAAGGGGACAGCTCTATGGCCTGGAGACCAAGTCTTAATGAGGGAGAAGGGCCAACACAACAAATTGGAGTACCGGTGGTAGAAAAGGCCGTACAGGGTGAAGCGGCGGCTTTGTGACAAGGGTCCCGTCTATGAGATCCAGCCTGAGATGGGAGAGGAGACTCCCACCGCACATTGCATAGGAATATGTTGTGTCCATGTTTGTCTCAGGATCCTGAATGGGAACAAGTGGCTCCAGTGCCTCCACCAGCTGAGCCAGTGGTCAATGCTCATGTGGAAGATGAAGAAGACTTCCAATCTCTCCCAGGGAACCCGGAAACAGGGCTGGTGCCTGGAACTACAGACTTATCAGAGGGGGCCTCAACTCCTACTCCTCCCTCAGCAATTGATACTGTAGCCCCTGCTGATTTGAGATGCTCTGAATGTTCAATGGCTGGTGTACCCCCCGTTCGCTACAACCAGGACGAGTTCATCTGGCAACAGATTGTGCAAGGACTGGAAGAGTGCCATCTGGAACTCCAGAAACTCCCGCCCGTGGAATGGTGAGCAAAAAGAGAGGGGGAATGTAAGGGGCAAAACACAGGAAGAGTCGAGGGGGTTGCCTCCTCTACTCCATTGCCGGAACAATTGAGCTGCGCAGCACGTTCCCCGGGGGCACACAAAGACACCGGGACAGGAAGGAAGGCAGGCAGGGAGCAGTCAGGGCAGGATGCAGCCGTGCGCCAGAGAGGAGAGAGAGCTCCCGTTCAGAGGATCCAAACGGGGGAACTGTACAGAAAGACTGCATGTTGTGAGTACGTGGAACCGGAGTTTGCAGTGACAGCAGAGGTGCATCCTGACCCCAGTACAGAGACAGTGGCCAGTGCTGAGACAGTGGCCCATGCAGAGATAGTGGCCAGTACAGAGACAGTGACCTGGGTCACCCTCCCAGGGCTGTGGGGTACTCGGTACCGGGCCGGTGTCAGTGGGATGTGTCACAGCAGCGGTGACCCGGTCCATAGCCCTGGGCGCCCAAGTATTAGGGGAGATTGAATGGTGGAATGTAGTTAATGGAATAGTTCGTGACGCCACCTTTGGTGTTCGGCAAATGAGATGTTAAGCCGACGCTGCATGCAGATCCACTGGGACTGATGGTATGGTGCAGCAAAGATGTAAAAGCTCCCCACAGGTGAAGCTGTAGTCCCAGGGCAGTGTAGATGTGGTTGGCATGGGGATGTAGCAGTTCCGGAAGGGTAGGAAGCAGACAAAGACACAGCGGGGTGCAATTTCTGTACCTTTACTTGATAAATGCTGTCCAGGGTCCTGATTACAGATGGTACTGGAGCAGGCTAGCCTGGAAGCAGCTCAGGGATTCTCTCTCAGCAGATGGGCTGTGCAGTCTCCTTCTTAGCGCTTATTTGAGTGAAGTACTCCTAGTACTGAGTTACACTGAAGTTCCTCCTAATTCTCTTCTACTAGCACTCCTCGTATGGCAGACAGCTGTAGCCGCTATTCCTCTCTTGGCTCACTCCGTACTGTTGTGCCTCCGAGTCTTAGATGGGGGTAGGGCATTTACAGCCTCCTACTCCTCTGGTGTCTGTTGCAGGACCATTAGTATCCGTACAACCGTGGAGACCAGGCTCCAGTTCATGCGCTCTCACTGTGAGGGAGCTCTCTTTCCTCAGCTCAACCTCCAGCTTCTCTCCACACGTCTGCACATGTGGACCTCCTCACACTAACTGACCACTCCTTCCTCTTGGCCCTTAGAGAGCACTCCTCCCCTCAATTCCGGTTCAGAGTCCTCCCTGCTGGCCTGGAGTGGAACTGTGTTGCATGTATAGGTTAACTGCGAGAGAGACCCTTCACTGCTTCCAAGCATGACATCACCCTCCCTGGAGCAAGGTAAAGTCACTGTGGCGGCCATACTCCTGGGGGCGCCACAGACCCCCGCGCTTGGCCCCGGTACCCGCAGTGTTACTGCAGAGCCCCTGATTCCTGTGGAGAGACTTTATTGTAGACGGTGCTTCACTTCCCCGGGAAAGACTGTAGTGTTGGAGCAAAGGACTCAGAGCAGTGGGACCCCGTTTGCCTCGTACCCCTTCTGACTCCCGCAGCAACCCCTGAGACCCCGATTGGGGATTATTAAAGACCACAGAGTTCACAGAGACTATAGATGACAAGTGCCGCTGTTGTTCGGCGCCTACGTGGGAAAAGTTCGACCCTGCAAGCAAGTCCCCTTCAGACTGTTAAGTTCATTTCAGGAAATACCGTTCATTACTGTTTATACTGTTTGCCTGTCTGAGAACTTGTTTCACACTTCTAATACTCACACTGTTATATTGCCAGTGTTAATCCCTGTAAATAAATCCCCCTTTAACTGTTGGTCCGTCTGTTCCGTGGTGACATACCCAACACCTGCACCTTGTTACACCAGTACTGAAGCCGATAAGAGTTCTCACTCAGTGTGATAACCGTTATGTAGTATAATACCCTCAAAATGCCTCTCCCATACTGCATGAATCCCCTACAGGAATTTCCCTCACAATTTTACACCAAAGTTGCCCCAGAATGATGGTCCAACAGCTCCCTTATATGTAGCATGGGTTGCAGCGTGGCACTGAAAGAAAGCACATTCACAGGAAGACTTCACAACATTCAAACAAGTAACTTTCACATTCACGTTGGCCCTCACTTCTGCTAAACAGGCCTACTTCACAACCCTCGTATCCTCTTTATCCCACAACCTCAAGCAGTCATTCAACACTTTTAACTCTCTCCTCTGCCCACCACTATCCCCTCCAACCTCCCTCATCTCTGCTGAGGACTTTGCCACGCACTTCAAAAATAAGATTGAACAAGCAAGGAAAGTCTTTACTGCTCAACCAACACAATCCCTATGTATACCAGACCTCTGCCCTCTACCACTAACCTTCCTCCCCATCATTACTGAAGGAGAACTTACTCATCATCATCCAAATCAGACCACCTGTGCTCTTGACTCCATCCCACCCCCCTCCTTCTCAACCTCACTACCATGCTTCTACCAGCCCCAACCATCTCTTTAACTTATCATTAACTTCTGGTACCTTCCCTTTGGCTTTCAAAAACACCACAATTACACCTTTCCTGAAATAGCCATCCCTCAAACTGACCTCTACATCCAGCTATTGGCCCATATCACTGCTCCAAATTCCTCGAAAAGCACATCCACACTGTACTTTCCTCCCACCTCTCATCTAACATGCTC
Organism: Dendrobates tinctorius; assembly: GCF_039654945.1. Lineage (NCBI taxonomy): Eukaryota > Metazoa > Chordata > Amphibia > Anura > Dendrobatidae > Dendrobates > Dendrobates tinctorius. The sequence goes on from NW_027361822.1 coordinate 1,191,671, forward strand.
TTCAACAACCTTCAACCCTCACCATTCAACCAAAACTTCCCTAACCAAAATTACCACCAAAGCTAACAGACATTTCTCTTTACTCTTCCTTCTAGATCTGTCCTCTGCTTTCAATACAGTCGACCACTCCCTCCTACTAAAGATCTGTGACGACTCCTGGAGTGGACCCTCTGGGTCGTGGCACCAACCCTCCCAGGGCGAGCTGACCTAGTGAAGACCACCCCCTATACAGGGAGTGTCAGGGGTATGCCCCAGGGGGTGAGGTACCACGACTGCTGGCACCAGGCGGCCGGCTCACAGGAGACACGAGTGAGTGAGTGTGTCTGCAGGACGTATAAAGCGTGGGCACGGGAACACGTGGTATACAGCGACTTCGTACGTCCAGGTGTGAGTAAAGCAGGATGCGTGCAAAGGAGAACGTCAGAGCACTGAGTCAGGCAACAGGTGTGCCAGGAGGTGAAACCGAGTACAGGAGCAGGGTGTGTGCCAGAGGGCACAACTGAGCATAAGACAGAGTACAGGATTGGAACTTGTGCCAGGAGGCACAACTGAGTAAGAGACAGAATACAGGATCAGAGCGTGTGCCAGGAGGCACAACTGAGTATAAGACAAGGCACAGGGTCCGAGTGTGTGCCAGGAGGCACAACTGCGTATAAGACAGAGCACAGGATCAGAGTATGTGCCAGGAGGCACAACTGAGTATGAGACAGAGTACAGGGTCAGAGCGTGTGCCAGGAGGCACAATCAAGTACAAGGCAGAGTGCAGGTTCAGAGCATGTGCCAAGAGGCACAACAGGGTACCAGACAGGGTGCAGGTTCAGAGCGTGTGCCAAGAGGCACAATAGAGTGCAAGGCAGAGGACCCGAATACAGCGCGCAGCCAGGCAGGGACATGGTAGACCAAGCCAGGAAGCACAACAATAATCAGGCACCTCCCCTACGAAGAGGTAGCCTGATATAGCACATGATCGCTAGGGCTTCCAGGTCAAGTCCTCCAGTACCATAGAGAGGACGGACCTGGAGGCCGAACTGAGAGGAGCACGCAAGCGCACACATAACATGGAGGAGACAGGAACCTAGGTAAGAGAGATGCGCGTGCGCACCCAGCAGGACCCCTGGAGTGACCGCGGCTCAGAAAGAGATGACGTCGCACCCCCAGGTGAGCGCGGCGTGACAGTACCTCCCCCTTTACGCCCCCTCTTTCTAAAACTGGAGAGGAACTTAGACAAAATCTGGGGTGCGTTGATATTCTCCCTGGGTTCCCATGACCTCTCCTCGGGTTCAAAACCCTTCCAATCGATCAAGAACATGGTTCTCCCTCTTACCTTCTTCATGGCCAAAAATGTCATTCACCTCAAATTCATCCCCCATGCCAACAGGCTGGGGTGTGTGGCCTGGAGAAAGATGAAATCGGTTAAGTACCACAGGTTTAAGGAGAGACACATGGAAGGAATTGGGAATACGGAGTGAAGGAGGTAGATTCAGTTTGTATGCAACATCATTAATCTGCCTGAGGACCTCAAAAGGACCAATGTAGCGGGGACCCAGCTTGTAAGATGGTACCTTAAAGCGGATGTATTTGGTGGAGAGCCACACCTTGTCACCAGGGAGAAATGGAGGAACGTCCAGGCGCCTCTTGTCAGCGTGTAATTTAATTCTGTCCCGTGCTTTCTCGAGAGCAGTTTTGGTCTCCTGCCATACCCTGGAGAACTCCACAGACAGGGAATCGTCAGCAGGTACCCCCGAGACAGGAAGTACCGGTAGAGGCACACTGGGATGCTGTCCAAAGACTATGAAGAACGGAGACTTGGTGGATGATTCACTGGAGTGATTATTGCAGGCGAACTCAGCCCAAGGAAGTAGACAGACCCAATCATTCTGATGAGCATTAGAAAAGTGCCGGAAGTAGGATGTAAGGATCTGGTTGGTACGTTCTACCTGCCCATTTGTTTGGGGGTGATAGGCGGAAGAGAAATCCAATGACACCTTCATGAGTCCGCATAGAGCTCTCCAGAACCAAGAGGTGAATTGAACTCCTCTGCCTGACACGATGTGCTGGGGGAAGCCGTGAATCCTGAAGATATGGGAAATGAAGATCTTCGCCAAGTCAGGAGCAGAGGGTAGTCCGGGAAGAGGAATGAAGTGGGCCATCTTTGAAAATCGGTCTACAACCACCAAGACCACAGTACAACCGGAGGAACAAGGCAGATCAGTAATGAAATCCATGGCTATGTGCTGCCATGGAGCCGACGGAACGGGAAGCGGGAGCAGAAGACCGGAGGGTGGTTGTCTGGGTATCTTGTTCTGGGCACAGGACGGGCAAGATGCCACAAAGTCTTTAACGTCCTGGGTGAGCGAAGGCCACCAATAATAGTGAGAGATTAAGCCCAAAGTCTTTTTGACACCAACGTGGCCAGCAATCTTGGAGGAATGTCCCCAGTTTAACTCGTTTTTGGTTAGTCTCAGCCACAAAGGTTCTTCCCGGAGGTAACGTGGTTAACTTGACAGGAGCCACAGTAATTACTTTGGAGGGATCAATGATATGAGAGGGTTCCTCCTCTGCATCAGATGACAGAAATGATCTTGACAACGCATCCGCTCTAACGTTTTTATCGCCGGGCAGGAAATGTAGTTCAAAGTCAAAGCGGACGAAGAATAGGGACCACCTGGCTTGCCGAGGATTGAGCCTCTGTGCAGACTGGAAGTACGCCAGGTTCTTATGGTCCGTGAAGATCTTGAATGGATGTGTGGCACCTTGCAGTAAGTACCTCCACTCCTCCAAGGCCAATTTAATGGCCAATAGCTCTTTATTGCCAACGGAGTAGTTCTGCTCAGTGGAGGAAAATACTTTAGAAAAGAAGCCACAGGTGACAAGACGTCCAGAAGAGGATTTCTGCAGAAGGACTGCGCCAGCCCCGGTAGAGGATGCGTCCACCTCGAGAGTGAAAGGTCTGCTAACCTCAGGTCGATGAAGCGCCGGAGCAGCGGCGAAGGCTTGTTTCAATGACTAGAAGGCCTCTTCAGCCTCAGAGGGCCAAGCCTTTGGGTTAGCCCCTTTGCGGATAAGGGACGAGATGGGGCAAACCAACGAGGAGAAATGGGGAGCGAACTGTCGGTAGTAGTTCACAAAACCAAGGAAACGTTGGATTGCCTTCACCCCATGGGGCCGTGGCCAATCGAGGATGGCGGACACCTTCACCAGATCCATGCGTAGGCCCGAGTCTGAGATAATGTACCCCAAGAATGGCAGGGACGTTTGCTCGAAGGCACATTTCTCGAGCTTGGCATAAAGGCGGTTCTCCCTCAGGCGCTGGAGGACTTGACGCACGTTCTTTCTGTGGGTGGAGAGGTCTGGAGAAAAAACGAGGATGTCATCCAGGTAGACTACCACGCAGGAGTACAGCAAATCCCGGAAGACGTCATTCGCGAACTCCTGGAACACCGCTGGGGCATTGCAGAGGCCGAAGGGCATGACCAAGTACTTGTAGTGACCGTCTCTGGTGTTAAAGGCGGTCTTCCACTCATCACCGGCACGAATGCGGATCAAGTTGTAGGCCCCACGAAGATCCAATTTGGTGAAAATTCGAGCCCCTCTAAGCCGGTCAAAGAGCTCCGGGATCAATGACAATGGGTACTTGTTCTTGACTGTGATATCGTTCAGGCCTCTGTAGTCTATACAGGGACGGAGGGAGCCGTCCTTCTTTTTGACAAAGAAAAATCCCGCTCCCGCGGTTGAGGAGGACTTACGGATAAAACCTCTAGCAAGGTTCTCCTGAATATACTCAGACATCGCTTGGGTCTCAGCAGGGGATAGCGGATATATTCTACCCCTGGGTGGCGTAGAACCAGGAATGAGGTCAATCGGACAGTCGTATGGCCGATGGAGGGGCAGAGTCTCGGCCTCCTTCTTGCCGAAGACATCTGCAAAGGGACAGTAAGCCGACGGCAGACCTGTAGGTGCCGAGGACGGACAAGCCAAGTTCATCGGATGGACGGGCAACAGGCACTTCTCATGACAGAACGGTCCCCAACGGAGTATTTTTCCCGACCGCCAGTCCAGGGTTGGCTCATGAATCCGTAGCCAAGGGAGGCCTAGAAGAAGCGTGTGACACATAGTAGACAAGAAGTGGAAGGAGATCTTCTCTCGTTGCAGGGCTCCGATCTGCAGCTCGATCTCTTCGGTGGCCTGGGTAACGGTCTCCTGCAATGGTGTACCATTGACCGAAACTATCGACCGGGGAGTCTCCAAGGATCTGACAGGAATCCGGTATTTTTTAACCGCCTCGAGTGTAATAAAATTTCCATCTGCGCCAGAATCCAGAAAAGCCTTCTCTGAGAAACGCTTGGCACCAAGGTTCAGTAGCATGGACATGAGCAGGGATGAAGAGGAGTCACGTACACCTAGGGAGGCCTCTCCTACCAACCCTAGGTGGAGAAGTTTCCCGGCTTCTTGGGGCAGGAACGAAGGAGATGAGAGGAGCTTCTCTCTCTGGCTGATTCACGGGCACGCTCCTGAAACCGCAGGTCAATGCGTGTCGCCAGAGAGATCAGGTACTCTAAAGAGGTGGGAGTATCCCGACCTGCCAGTTCATCTTTGATCCGACCAGCCAGGCCACGCCAAAAGATCCCTATGAGGGCCTTGTTGTTCCAACGGAGTTCGGAGGACAAGGTACGAAAACGGATGGCATACTGTCTCACCGGTAGTGTCCCCTGATGGAGGTTAAAGAGGGACTCGGTGGTAGAAGCCAGACGACCCGGCTCGTCGAACACCTTGCGGAAGGTGTCAAAAAGGTGGAAAGCTGAGAGACGAGTGGATCATTGCGTCCCAGAGGGGATTCACCCATGCTAACGCCTCCCCCTCTAAGTGTGAAACAATAAAGGCAATTTTGGCGAGCTCGGTGGGATAGTGCTGCGGCAAAAGCTCAAAATGTAACCGTCATTGGTTCAAAAATCCTCAACAAAACTTAGGGTCCCCGCTATATCGGGGTGGCTTGCCGAAGCGCGGCAGCGAGTGCGGGACCGAGGACTGGGCAGAAACGGATTGTATGGAAAGGAGCCGACTGTCTACCAACGCCATATAGTTGAGGATATGGACCTGGGTATCGCGTTACTGTGTGAGTTCTTGCTGGAGGCTGGCCAACTGGGAAGCATTCCCAGGGTCAGAGGACTGCATGGCCGACAAACGGGACTCCATGGATTTCAAAAAGGCCATAATCCTAGATTGATTAGAAGACTGAATAGTCGACAAACGGGACTCCATAGATTTCAGAGAGGACATGATCCTGGTCTGACTCTCCCGTAGGAATAGCAGTTCCTTTTGGGCAGAGGCGGTGGTACCAGCGGGGTCCATGGCCTGATTATACTGTGACGACTCCTGGAGTGAACCCTCTGGGTCGTGGCACCAACCCTCCCAGGGCGAGCTGACCTAGTGAAGATGACCCCCTATACAGGGAGTGTCAGGGGCAAGCCCCAAGGGGTGAGGTACCACGACTGCTGGCACCAGGCGGCCGGCTCACAGGAGACACGAGTGAGTGAGTGTGTCTGCAGGACGTATAAAGCGTGGGAACGGGAACACGTGGTATACAGCGACTTCGTACGTCCAGGTGTGAGTAAAGCAGGATGCGTGCAAAGGAGAACGTCAGAGCACTGAGTCAGGCAGCAGGTGTGCCAGGAGGTGAAACCGAGTACAGGAGCAGGGTCTGTGCCAGAGGGCACAACTGAGCATAAGACAGAGTACAGGATTGGAACTTGTGCCAGGAGGCACAACTGAGTAAGAGACAGAATACAGGATCAGAGCGTGTGCCAGGAGGCACAACTGAGTATAAGACAAGGCACAGGGTCCGAGTGTGTGCCAGGAGGCACAACGGCGTATAAGACAGAGCACAGGATCAGAGTATGTGCCAGGAGGCACACCTGAGTGTAAGACAGAGCACAGGATCAGAGTGTGTGCCAGGAGGCTCAACTGAGTATGAGACAGAGTACAGGGTCAGAGTGTGTGCCAGGAGGCACAATCGAGTACAAGGCAGAGTGCAGGTTCAGAGCGTGTGCAAAGAGGCACAACAGGATACCAGACAGGGTGCAGGTTCAGAGCGTGTGCCAAGAGGCACAATAGAGTGCAAGGCAGAGGACCCGAATACAGCGTACAGCCAGGCAGGGACACGGCAGACCAAGCCAGGAAGCACAACAATAATCAGGCACCTACCCTAGGAAGAAGTAGCCTGATATAGCACATGATCGCTAGGGCTTCCGGGTCAAGTCCTCCAGTACCATAGAGAGGACGGACCTGGAGGCCGAACTGAGAGGAGCACACAAGCGCACACATAACATGGAGGAGACAGGAACCTAGGTACGAGAGGTGCGCGTGCGAGCGACTGCGGCTCAGAAAGAGATGACGTCGGGACCAAGGTCCCGCCCCCAGGTGAGGGCGGCGTGACAAGATCCTTTCTTCCCTCGGTATCAAAGACCTTGCCACTTTTCTGGATCTCCTTATACCTCTCTAACTTCATATTTAGCATCTCCCACTCCCACACTACCTCTTTATACTATCCTGTCTGTCGGAGTCCCTAAAAGCTCAGTCTTGGAACCCATACTTTTGACCATCTATACCTTTGGCCGGGAACAACTCATAAAGTCCTATGTCTTCATGTACCATCTATACACTGATGACATTCAGACCTACCTCTCTGTCTCAGATGTCACTTCTGAGCTATCCAGAATCCTGGAGTGTCTATCAGCCATATCCTCCTTCTCCACTCACTTCCTAAAGCTCAACAAAACTGAACTCATCATTGTTCCTCCTTATCATCTATCTTCCCTACCTGATCTATCACAGGAAATGACAGCACGCTTTCCCCTGTGCCTAAAGTTTGCTGCCTTGGAGTAACACCCAACTCTGCCTTGTCATTCAAACAACACATGCAAGCTCTCGCCATCTCCTGCCGCCTCCAACTCAAAAATATTTCCAGAATCCATCCTTTAATAAATCTACTAAAATAATAGTGCATGCCCTTATCATCTCCCGTCTCGACTACTTTAATATCCTCCCCTGTTGCTTTCCTGTGAACACTCTCGCACCTCTCCAGTCTGTACTTAACTTTGCTGCTCAACTAATCCACCTCTCTCCTTGCTACTCCTAAGCTTCTCCACTCTGCAAATCCCTTCATTGGCTTCCAATTTTCCAACGTATCCACTTTAAGCTACTAACACTGAGCCACAAAGCCATCCATAATCTGTCTTCCCCATATATCTATGAACTAATCTCCCGATATCTCCCACAACGTAATCTATGGTCCTCCCAAGACCTCCTTTTCTCCTCCACACTCATACGCTCCTCAACCAGTCACCTGCAAGAATTCTCCAGAGTATCCTCGATTTTCTGGAATTCTGTGTCCCAACGCATTCGATTATCCCCTATATTTGGAACTTTCAAGCAGAACTTGAAAACCCACCTCTTCAGAACAAGTTACAGCCTGCAATGACCCCACTGCCACCTCACCAATAACAGAGCTACTGCCTCACCAATACCAGAGCTACTGCAATCCTTGAATCTACTGTCTCCTTCCCCATTATCATGTAGACTGTAAAGGCCCCGTCTCACTAAGCAATCTCGGTAGCGAGATCGCTGCTGAGTCACAACTTTTGTGACGTAACAGCGATCTCACCAGCGAGATCGCTATGTGTGACAGCGATCAGCGAGCGGCCCCCCTGCCGGTATCGCTGATCGCTGCAAGAAATCTCTGGACATTTCTTTGGTCGCTGGTCTCCCGCTGGCCAGCACGCATCGCTGCGTGTGACAGCGGGAGACCAGCGATCAGGTGTAAAAAATAATAAAAAAAATAAAAAATATAGTTATTCTCACCTTCCGACGTCGCGTTCAGCCATCCTGCCTCTCTCCACGCTCCGGTCCCAGTGATCCTTTGCACGAATGACCGCGAGACTTTGTTATCCCGCGAGACCGTGACATCTCGCGGTCATTCGTGCAAAGGATCACTGGGACCGGAGCGTGGAGAGAGGCGGGAAGGCTGAACGGGACGTCGGAAGGTGAGAATAACCATATTTTTTATTTTGATTCTATTTTTTACAGGATGGCCAGCGATGCCGGGCGCTCGGCATCGCTGTGCTGATCGCTGGTGAAGCTGTCTGTGTGACAGCTCACCAGTGATCACATAGCGACTTACTAGCGATCCTGACACCTTGATATCGGTGTCGGGATCGCTGGTAAGTCGCTTAGTGAGACGGGGCCTTAAGCCTGCAAGTGTAGGGTCCTCTCCCCTCTGTGCCTCTCTGTCACTGTTAGTTTGTTCATTGTAATTTCTTGTATATGAGTATGTAACCTCTCCTCAAGTGCAGCGCCACTGAATCAATGGTGCTCTAAAATTAAATAATAATAATGGGTTAATCTCTTTTTCACATTGGGCTAGGCATCTCTCCTTTTAGTATGTAAACATTGTTTTATTATTTATATTTGTTTTAGTACTGTGTGCCTAGTTTGTCTGTGAGTATTGACAGATACATAATCTTCCCTTGCAGACATTTAAGTACACTGATAATGCATTACTAATATCAAGACCAAGGACGTCACGCACCAGAAACACATTGATGTTTTATAGTCTTATCTATCATGATATTTTATTTTTGTTTGTACACTTTCTTTGTATACTTCCACAAAGAAACATTTGCATGTTTGTGAAGCTGGACCTATTTTTCCTTGGATTTACTGCTTCTAGGCATAGACGCTTCCATTCCTCCAAACTGCCTGAGATCATATTTGGAAGAGCTGGACAATCTTTGCTTCTCACAATATGATTATGATGGTCCCCACAGTTTCACACTTAGTAAGAATGTCCCAAATACAGAATTACGTCTCCAACAGATCCCACAAGCAGTGTGTGGGCCTCTACACACAATTTGATGTCCTCCTCCAGCCCCAACATGCAGTATGAGGATTCACACATCCCTCCACATAATATGATGGCCCTCACACCCAATATGATGTCGCCTACAGGTCCCACACGCAGCATGAGGGCTACACGCACACACACACACTATGATGGCCCCTACATCCCCCAACACAGTATTAGGACTTTGAAACGTCTCCCCTACACTCATACACCCAAAATGATGCCCCAATGGTGAGCATGGTTGGATTGTAAGGCGAATGCCACTGGTCATTGCTGCCCATCTGCAGTTTGCTAAACTGTGCCAGCCAGAAATCTATTGGAACAATGTTTTGTGGACAGATGAGACCAAAAAAGAACTTTTTGATTTTTATGAGATAAGTTATGTAAATTCTAAAGGAAATCATCAGGACCAGGACATCTGTCCAGAAACTGAATTTCAAGAGAATGTGGCTCTTGCAGAAAGGCGCGCAAGTTGTTCTACAAAAAAAAGAATAAAAATAAGATTTTGGAATGGCAAGTCAAAGCTTTGATCTGAATTTTATAGGAGTATTGTAGAAGGAAATGATGCCAGCAGTTCATGGGAGAAAACCACCAGCAAAACAGAGGTGAAGCTGTTATGTAGGGAGGAATTGGCTAAAATCCCTCCAAGGCGACGTGTAGGACTAATCACCAATTATTGGAAGCATTTACATGCAGTTACTGCCACACAAGGAGGTCACACCAATTACTGAGAGCAAAGGTTCACATAGTTTTACCACTCACAGACACGTGATATTGGTAAATTTTCTTCACTAAAAAAATGACAAAGTCTAATATTTTTTACTATTTTTTTCTATTTGGTTCAGTATATTTTTAAGAAAATCTGATTTAGTTTTACATTAAATTAATTCAGAAAAATCAAAATTTCGGAAGGATTCACAAATATTGAAGCAACGCTGTATGTTTTAGTGGTCAGAAAGACCCAATCCTTTAGCCCACTAGTATTTAACAGTGTACCCCTTTATCATACAGTCCCTGCTCTCACGCATTGCTTGTCACCAGTGCAGACTTCTATTTCTCCTACATGGGAAAACACTTGAAGTCCTTCCCTCCATGACACCTTCACAGGTCCTGTGTGCACAGAACAGCCATATACAGGTGCTTGTCACCAAATTAGAATATCATCAAAAAGTTAATTTATTTCAGTTCTTCAATACAAAAAGTGAATCTCACATATTATATAGAGCTATTACAGAGTGATGGATTTCTAGTGTTTATTTCTATTAATGTTGATGATTTTGGCTTACAGCCAATGAAAACCCAAAAGTCATTATCTCAGTAAATTAGAATACTTTATAACACCAGCTTGAAAAATGATTTTAAAATCTGAAATGTTGGCCTACTGAAATTCATGTTCAATAAATGCACTAAATACTTGGTCGGGGTTCCTTTTGCATCAATTACTGCATCAATGCGGCGTGGCATGGAGGCGATCAGCCTGTGGCATTGCTGAGGTGTAATGGAAGCCCAGGTTGCTTTGATAGTAGCCTTCAGCTCGTCTGCATTGTTGTGTCTGGTGTCTCTCATCTTCCTCTTGACAATACCCCATAGATTCTCTATGGGATTAAGGTCAGCTGAGTTTGCAGGCCAATCAAGCACAGTGATACTGATGTTTTTAAACCAGGTATTGGTACTTTTGGCAGTGTGGACAGGTGCCAAGTTCTGCTGGAGACTGAAATTTCCATCTCCAAAATGCTTGTCAGCAGAGGGAAGCATGAAGTGCTGTAAAATGTCCTGGTAGATGGCTGCACTGACTTTGCTCTTGATAAAACACAGTGGACCTAAACCAGCAGATGACATGGCTCCCCAAACCATCACCGATTGTGGAAACTTCACACTAGACCTCAAGCCGCTTGGATTGTGGCCTCTCCACTCTTCCTCCAAACTCTGGGACCCCGATTTCCAAATGAAATGCAAAATTTACTTTCATCTGAAAACAACACCTTGGATCACTGAGCAACAGTCCAGTTCTCTTTCTCCTTGGCCCAGGTAAGACGCTTCTGACGTTGTCTATTGGTCATGAGTGGCTTGACACAAGGAATGCGACACTTGCAGCACATGTCCTGGAAACGTCATTGGTGTGTGGTGGCTCTTGAAGCAATGACTCCTGCAGCAGTCCACTCCTTGTGAATCTCCTCCAAATGTTTGACTGGCCTTTCCTTAACAATCCTTTCAAGGCTGCGGTTATCCCAGTTGCTTGTGCACCTTTTTCTACCACACTTTTTCCTTCCACTCAACTTTCCATTAATATGCTTGGATACAGCACTCTGTGAACAGTCAGCTTATTTAGCAATGATCTCTTGTGGCTTACCCTCCTTGTGGAGTGTGTCAGTGACTGCCTTCAGGACATCTGTGAAGTCAGCAGTCTTCCTCATGATTGTGGAGCTACTGAAATAGACTATGGGACCTTTTAAAACACTAAGGAAGCCTTTGCAGGTGTTTTTGTTAATTATTCTAATTTACCAAGATAATGACTTTTGGGTTTTCATTGGCTGTAAGCCATAATCATCAACATTAACAGAAATAAACACTTGAAATAGATCACTCTGTAATGACTCTATATATGAGTTTCACTTTTTGAATTGAAAAACTGAAATGAACTTTTTGATGATATTCTAATTTAGTGAGAAGCACCTGTATGTGGATCAGCTCCGTACACCTCGTACACATGCGGCTCCGCTCCGTACTCCTCATACACACGCGGCTCCGCTCCGTACACCTCGTACACACATGGCTCTGCTACGTACACCTCGTACACACATGGCTCTGCTCTGTACACCTCGTACACACATGGCTCTGCTCTGTACACCTCGTACACACATGGCTCTGCTACGTACACCTCGTACACACATGGCTCTGCTCTGTACACCTCGTACACACACGGCTCCGCTCCGTACACCTCCTACACACACGGCTCCGCTCCGTACACCTCGTACACACCCGGCTCCGCTCCGTACACCTTGTACACACACAGCTCCGCTCCGTACACCTCGTACACACCCGGCTCTGCTCTGTACACCTCGTACACACACGGCTCCGCTCCGTACACCTCCTACACACACGGCTCCGCTCCGTACACCTCGTACACACCCGGCTCCGCTCCGTACACCTTGTACACACACGGCTCCGCTCCGTACACCTCGTACACACCCGGCTCCGCTCCGTACACCTCGTACACACACGGCTCCGCTCCGTACAACTCATACACACACTGCTCCGCTCCGTACACCTCATACACACACGGCTCTGCTCTGTACACCTCGTACACACACGGCTCTGCTACGTACACCTCGTACACACATGGCTCTGCTCTGTACACCTCGTACACACATGGCTCTGCTCCGTACACCTCGTACACACACGGCTCTGCTACGTACACCTCGTACACACATGGCTCTGCTCCGTACACCTCGTACACACACGGCTCTGCTCCGTACACCTCGTACACACACGGCTCTGCTCCGTACACCTACACACACGGCTCCGCTCCGTACAACTCATACACACACGGCTCCGCTCCGTACACCTCGTACACACACGGCTCCGCTCCGTACACCTAGTACACACACGGCTCCGCTCCGTACACTTCGTACACACGCGGCTCCGCTCCGTACAACTCATACACACACGGCTCCGCTCCGTACACCTCGTACACACACGGCTCCGCTCCGTACACCTAGTACACACACGGCTCCGCTCCGTACACCTAGTACACACACGGCTCCGCTCCGTACAACTCGTACACACACGGCTCTGCTACATCTCCCCTGTAAACCCCTCCTGACCCCACAGAAACTTCCCCTCATTCAGCACCATGACAACCAGCACAGCAGAGTCCTGCATACACTGAGGCCCCTGATCATGTGACCCCTGACTCCTCCCCTCCTGTGACCTCATCCCAGGTCCTGTGCGCACAGAACAGCCATATATGTGGTGTGCGGCTCTGCAGGTGGAGGTAGGTGCTGGAGATTCCCCATTACTGGGGACAGGGGACATTAACCCCCTCAGTGCTGAGCCTGGGATAAATCTCTGTATGTGACTATAATGGGACTGTGTGTTATACCGGGGGCAGGACGGGGCCATGACTGGATGTAGTGATCATGTGAAGCCGGTAACAGCTCTGGAGATTTCTTACATGGGATCTTTATGATGTTACATCGTCATCTCCCCATTCAGGTCTCTACAATATCGAATCCTCTCAGTGGAGATCTTCTATATAAGAGAATTCTCCTGAGTGACCCTACAAGGATGGATAGGGACAGGGACAAGATGGCGGAGAGGATATTACACCTCACCCTAGAGATCCTCTTCCGGCTTACTGGAGAGGTGAGAGATTCTGATGACGTCACATTACATCATTCTTATCTATGGGAATAACAGATGGACAGAACTGGAGAGGTGAGGACTCTGGAAATGTCTGTAGTGAGGTTTATTAATGTGTCTCTCCATAACCAGGATTACACAGTAGTGAAGAAGACCTCTAGTGAGCGCTGTCAGGCTCCTGTGTCTGAGGGATGGGGAAGACCCCTGAGCCCAATCACGGGGCCTCCACCTCACCCCCTGATACATGAGGACATCAATGACCAGAAGATCCTAGAACTCACCTACAAGATGATTGAGCTGCTGACTGGAGAGGTGACACTGCTGGGAATGCTGGGACATTATACAGTAACGATATGCAGGGATCGGGGGATGACGGTATCATTGTATGTGTCAGGTTCCTATAAGGTGTCAGGATGTCACCGTCTATTTCTCCATGGAGGAGTGGGAGTATTTAGAAGGACACAAAGATCTGTACAAGGACGTCATGATGGAGGTTCCCCAGCCCCTCACATCACCAGGTAATAGGACTAAATACACACGGCCTATAATTATCTGTATGTAAAGAATGAATTCAGTCCCTGTATGTGTTTCCTCCAGTTCTATCCAGTGAGAGGACAACACCAGAGAGATGTCCCCGTCCTCTTCTTCCACAGGACTGTAAACAAGAAGATCCCAATGTTCCTCAGGATCATCAGGTAGATGGAGAGAAGGTGTCGTGAGATCTCCCCTATGATGTGTAGAAGACTGTGAAGGTTGTGTGCTTTTTTTTATTTTATCCACCAGTATTATACACTTAACGCCCTATTTAGAGACACCGATCATTTCTTGATAGGAGCTTCTATGTTTGGATATTAGACCAAAGACCCTGGAGTGCAGCATAAAACGAAGAGATTAGTTTCAGTGTAAATTCACATTAGTATGGCAAAGTTGAGCAAGCGGAGTGACTTCCAATGTGGCATTGCCATTAGGACTAGATTAGCCAGGGACTGTTTTGCAGAACTGGGATGTTTACATACAAACGTGCTAAGAGTATTCGAAGGGTGTTGTTACTGACAGAAAGCATTAAATGGATAGAGATCCTGAGGATATAACCAACTCATGGGGAAGGGATAAAGAATAGTTCCGATGATCAGATGCTGCACAGTCATGCAAATTAGCAGTGTTGTCCAACTAATCGTCCATAAATACTTGTGGTTACTTAGCTCAGATGGTTATTTTACAGCAGACCACTAGTTTCAGTGCCATGACTGTGTCAAGGAAGCAAGAAAAATATTAAATTATCTAAAGAGCACAAATATTATATCACTGAACAGTGGAGACATTGGTCAGACGAATGTAGATTTTTATTGCACCATATGGAAGAGTCAGAATTTGGCGCACGCAGCAGGTATCTTTCTTTTCAGGCTTCCACATTTCAGGCTGGTGGCGGTGGAATAATGGTGGGGAATGTTTTCTCGGATCATCCTGGGTCCTCTGATAACTGTGTATTTATGTTTGGACATTAAGGTTTACCGAAGGATTGTGATCAACCAAAATCATCAATTCGTAACAGATATTTCTTCAATGGTCGTACATGTATGGATTTTCTTTTAATAAACATGACAGAGTTTTTCTTCCTTCCTCAGCCTTCACAGTCCCCACATCTTAATTCTTTAACCCCTTCATCCCTAAACCTGTTTTCACCTTCCTGACCGGGCCATTTTTTTTAATTTCTGACTACTATCACTTTATGAGGTAATAACTCTGGAACGCTTCTATGGATCCTACTGATTCTGAGACTGTTTTTTCGTCATAGTACTTCATGATAGTGGTAAAATTTATTTGACATGACCTATGTAAATGTAAACTTGGTGAAAATTTTGCAGTTTTTCAACTTAATTGTTTTTCCCTATGGTAGAACAGCTCACTGTCTCTTTAACCCCTTCCTGACATGAGACGTACTATCCCGTCCATGGGACCCGGGCCCCTATGCCCATGGACGGGATAGTACGTCTACCGCGATCAGCGGCGCCCACGTGGTGAGCGCCGCTGATCGCGGCCGGGTGTCAGCTGATTATCACAGCTGACACCTGGCACAATGTGTCAGGGGCGGTCATGGACCGCCCCCGACACGTTAACCCCTTGCACACCGCGATCAAACATGATCGCGGTGTACCGGGGGTTAAAGGGAAGCATCGGCAGGGAGGGGGCTCCCTCCGTGCTTCCCTGAGCCCCCCACGGCAGCGCAATGTGCATCGCTGCTGCAGGGGGCTCCTTTCCTGCAGGCCCCCGAATCCAAGATGGCGACGGGGGCCTGTAGGAAGCTGGCTTCCTCAGTGCCTGCAAAGCGCAGGCATGAGGAAGCCTTCTGCAGTGCCTGTGACAGATTGCTGATCTGTCACAGTGATCTGTGATGTGACAGATCAGCAATCTGTCACAGGACAGTGATGTCCCACCTGGGACTATTTAATAAAGTAAAAAAAAAAATAAAGAAAAGTGTAAAATAAATTAAAAAAAATCGCCAAATAAATTAGAAAAAAAAAAATATTCCCCCAAATAAATCCATTTTTTAGAAATAAAAAAAACAAACAATAAAAGTACACATTAGGTATCGCCGCGTCCGTAGCGACCCGCCCTATAAAACTGTCCCATTAGTTAACCCCTTTAGCGAACCCCTTAAAAAATAAAAATAAAAAACGAAGCAAAAAATGATTTATTATCATACCGCCAAACAAAAAGTGTAATAACGCGCGATCAAAAAGATGCATATAAATATCCATGGTACCGCTGAAAACGTCATCTTGTCCCGCAAAAAACGAGCCGCCACACAGCATCATCAGCGAAAAAATGAAAAAGTTATAGCTCGCAGAATAAAGCGATGCAAAAATAATTATTTTTTATATAAAATAGTTTTCATTGCATAAAAGCGCCAAAACATAAAAAAAGACCTAAATGAGGTATCGCTGTAACCGTACTGACCCGAAGAATAAAACCGCTTTATCAATTTTATCGCACGCGGAACGGTGTAAACGCACCCCCCCAAAAGAAATTCGTGAAAGGCTGGTTTTTGTTCATTCTGCGTCCCAAAAATCGGAGTAAAAAGTGATCAAAAAATGTCACGTGCCCGAAAATGGTACCAATAAAAACGTCAACTCGTCCCGCAAAAAATAAGACCTCACATGACTCGGTGGGTCAAAATACGGAAAAATTAGAGCTCTCAATATGTGGTGATGCAAAAACTATTTTTACAATAAAAAGCGTCTTTTAGCGTGTGACAGCTGCCAAACATAAAAACCGCCATAAATAGTAAATCAAACCCCCCGTTATCACCCCCTTAGTTAGGGAAGAATAATAAAATAAAAAAATTTATTTATTCCATTTTTCGGTTAGGGCTAGGGTTAGAGTTAGAGTTAGGGCTGAGATTAGGGTTAGGGGTGCGTTGGGGTTCGGGTTGGAGTTATAATTGGGGGTTTCCACTGTTTGGGCACATCAGGGGCTCTCCAAATGCAACATGGCGTCTGATCTCAATTCCAGCCAATTCTGAGTTGAAAAAGTCAAATGGTACTCCTTCCCTTCCAAGCTCTGCCATGCGCCCAAACAGTGTTTTACCCCCACATGAAGGGTATCAGCCTACTCAGGTCAAATTGCAAAACAATTTTTGGGGTCCAATTTCTCCTGTTACCCTTAGGAAAATAAAAAAATTGGGGGCAAAAATATCATTTTTGTGGAAAAAAAATGATTTTTTTTATTTTCATGTCCGAGCGTTATAAACTTCTGTGAAGCACTTGGGAGTTCAAAGTGCTCACCACACATCTAGATAAGTTCCGTGGGGGGCCTAGTGTCCAAAATGGGGTCACTTGTGGGGAGTTTCAATAGTTTAGGTACATCAGGGGCTCTCCAAAGGCAACATGACACCCGCAGAACATTCCCTCAAAGTCTGCATTCCAAAACGTCACTACTTCCCTTCCGAGCCCCGACGTGTGTCCATACAGTAGTTTTCTCCCACATATGGGGCGTCAGCGTACTCAGGACAAATTGTACAACAACTTTTGGGGTTCAATTTCTCCTGTTACCCTTGGGAAAATAAAAAAAATGGCGACTAATTGATCATGTTTGTGGAAAAAATACGATTTTTTTATTTTCATGCCCGGGCATTATAAACTTCTGTGAAGCCCTTGGGGTTTCAAAGTGCTCACAACACATCTAGATAAGTTCCTTAGGGGGTCTCGTTTCCAAAATGGTGTCATTTGTGGGGGGTTTCCACTGTTTTGGTACATCAGGGGTTTTCCAATCGCAACATGATGTCCGATCTCAATTCCAGCCAAAAACGTCAAATGGCGCTGCTTCCCTTCCGAGCTCTGCCATGCGCCCAAATAGTGGTTTACCCCCACATGTGGGGTATCAGCGTACTCAGGACAAATTGCACAATAACTTTTAGGGTCCGGTTACCCTTGGGAAAATAAAAATTGGGGTGAAAAGATCATTTTTGTGGAAAAAATATGATTTTTTAATTGTACCGCTGTACGTTATAAACTTCTGTAAAGCCGTTGTGGGTTCAAAGTTCTCACCACATATCTAGATAAGTTCCTTGGGGGGTCTAGTTTCCAAAATGGGGTCACTTGTAGGGGGTTTCCACTGTTTAGGTACATCAGGGACTCTCCAAACGTGACATGGCGTCCGATCTGAATGCTAGCCAATTTTGCATTGAAAAAGTCAAATGGCGCTCCTTCCCTTCTGAGCTCTGCCATGCACCGAAACAGTCGTTCCCCCCCACATATCAGGTATCAGCGTACTCAGGACAAATTGCACAATAACTTTTGCAGTCCAATTTCTCCTCTTACCCTTGGTAAAATAAAAAAAATTGAACCTCAAGTATTTTTTTTGTGAAAAAAAGTTGATGTTCATTTTTTTTTTAAATATTCAAAAAAATTCCTGTGATGCACCTAAAGGGTTAGTAAACTTCTTGAATGTGGTTTTGAGCACCTTAAGGGGTGCAGTTTTTAGAATGGTGTCACTTTTGGGTATTTTCTATCATATAGACCCCTCAAAGTGACCTCAAATGTGATGTGGTCCTAAAAATAAAATGGTGTTGTAAAAATGAGAAATCGCTGGTCAACTTTTAACCCTTATAACTTCCTAACAAAAAAAAATTTTGGTTCCAAAATTGTGCTGATGTAAAGTAAACATGTGGGAAATGTTAGTTATCAAGTTTTTTGTGTGCTGTATCTCTTTGATTTAAGGGCATAAAAATTCAAAGTTGGAAAATTGCAAAATTTTCACCAAATTTCCGTTTTTCCTACAAACGCAAGTTATTTTAATGAAATTTTACCACTAACATGAAGTACAATATGTCACGAGAAAACAATGTCAGAATCACCGGGATCCATGGAAGCGTTCCAGAGTTATGAAGGTACAGTGGTCAGAATTGTAAAAATTGGCCCGGTCATGAACGTGCAAACCACCCTTGGGGGTGAAGGGGTTAAGAACTTCCTTTTATTATTATATGTGACATAAACCAAGGTAAAATAACACTGGAGTTACCCTCTCCAGTCACACTGAACAATAACTGTCTCTGGAGGCCGACTATTTAAGCTTCAGACCATACACTGTTTTGGAGATAAGGTGGACAGCCTCCCACTTGCTCTATGGTTGTCCACAAAAACCCAGCCCTTCAGCAAAATGCTACTTAACCCTTTGCAACACTTAATGTGCTGGAGAAAAAAGTGGGTTTTACATCACTGAAGCTTTTAGCCTCAGCGAAACATATCTCCAGTCCAGCACGTTGCCATTGACTTTATCACAGGCTTTAAATCAGAGAATCATGTCACACAAAATAGTTAATAACATTTCCCACATGTGTTCTTTAAATCAGCACAATTATTTAACAAACTTTTTTTGTTAGGAAGTCATAAGGGTTAACTTATGGCAGCAATTTATAATTTTTTTAACAATTTATAAAACATAATTTTTTCTGGACCACATCAAATTTGAAGTGACTTTGAGAGGCCTATCTGACAGAAAATAGCTGTCATGGTTAGGACATGGTTAATGTCCTGTTCTCATAGGGTTAACTTTTGCCAGCCTCTCTTTGGATCTGGGAGGGGTATTTATACTCACTCCAGACTAGCATTCTCTGTCAGCTATACTGTTATTCTGGCTGTGTGTCTGACAGACTCCCCCCTGGTGTGCGTGTATTTTGCATTGTTTGCTTGATTCCCGTGTATGACCCGGCCTGTTCCCTCACTCTGTACTCCGTCTCTCGTTTTGGTACTATTGTCTTCTCCGGTTCTGACCTCCTGGCTTGGCTATTGTTACTCCGTTGCAGTTTGTCCCTATTGTACCGTCCAATGCCCGTTCCGGTTTTCTGATCTATTGCTACGTCCTGACTATTCGCTCTGTCTAACCCTTTGGTACTGTCCTGCTATCTCGTGCTTTGACCCGGCTTGATCTGGTTTCTGTCTCTGTCTATGCCCCTTGGTAACATTGTCCTGTAGTTACCTTTCTAGGAGTTTCCCTGCAGCTCCTAGCTCTGTGGAGCTTAGGCCACGCCCCCAGCAGTCACATGCTTCAGGTCCTGGAGCATGCATCGTCACCGCTGCTGCCCGCTCCACAGGTATCTTTGAGCACTGTTTTTGTACTCAGGACATGCGCACTGGCTCAGTGAGCAAGTGCAGTGCGGTGTTCCTGACATTATAGCTGACCATTTCAGTTGTTTTTTTTGTTTTTTTTCTCTGAAAAAAAAAGTGTGTTATCCTCATGGATCCCATGCAAGCTTTAGCTGATCAGCACCTGACCCAAATGTTCCACAAACTTAATGTGGAACAGTGCACGATGGCTCATACCCAGCAACAGTTGGTGGATACTGTGCAGGGGGCTGTCACTAAAAACATATATGTGACATGCACAAGTGTGAACAAGTCGGTAAGACAATGCCCACACCACCCAATGGCTGAACCACAACAAGAGAGCACAAAATGACAAAATTTGAAAAAATACTCTGCAGTAAAAAACATATAAAAGTAATCAGCAAGTGCTGTATAACAAATACAGGGTATTTAGTCGACACATTTTTTGCAAAAAATACATACCAAGCTGCTTCACCACTTCACGGTAACCCTTCACGAAGCAGTCCCTATCTAATGTATTCAAAACCTGAACATGTGAACAGTGTCTGAATGAACAGGATACAGACAGGCGCTTCCCAGTATATGGGTTTGTTGGTGAAAGACAGCTCATTTATGTGCATGTCACAAAGGAGGAGGGTGGGGTCTCCCAAACCGTGCTGAGCACGGAAAAAAAGGATTAAAAACATATATGTGACATGCACAAGTGTGAACAAGTCGGTAAGACAATGCCCACACCACCCAATGGCTGAACCACAACAAGAGAGCACAAAATGACAAAATTTGAAAAAATACTCTGCAGTAAAAAACATATAAAAGTAAAAATTTGTCATTTTGTGCTCTCTTGTTGTGGTTCAGCCATTGGGTGGTGTGGGCATTGTCTTACCGACTTGTTCACACTTGTGCATGTCACATATATGTTTTTAATCCTTTTTTTCCGTGCTCAGCACGGTTTGGGAGACCCCACCCTCCTCCTTTGTGACATGCACATAAATGAGCTGTCTTTCACCAACAAGCCCATATATTGGGAAGCGCCTGTCTGTATCCTATTCATTCAGACACTGTTCACATGTTCAGGTTTTGAATATATTAGATAGGGACTGCTTCGTGAAGGGTTACCGTGAAGTGGTGAAGCAGCTTGGTATGTATTTTTTGCAAAAAATGTGTCGACTAAATACCCTGTATTTGTTATACAGCACTTGCTGATTACTTTTATATGTTTTTTACTGCAGAGTATTTTTTCAAATTTTGTCATTTTGTGCTCTCTTGTTGAGGGGGCTGTCACTGCAGTGGCTTCTAGGCTGGGGATAGAGATGTGTCATTGGCATCCCCCGAATGTCCGGTCAAATTGCCAGACCCTTTCTCAGGGGATAAAAGGGAGTTCAGGTCGTTCAGAGAAGGATGCAAGCTTTTTTTTTTTTCCCTGAGGCCCCGCTCCTCCGGGGATGAGTTCCAGAGGGTGGGTGTCATCATTTCTCTACTTCGGGGGGTTCCACAGGCATGGGCTTTCTCTCTCTTTTCCTCTGCTCCTGAACGTATGTCTGTGAATTAGTTCTTTGAGGCTCTGGGGCACATTTATGTTGAGCCTGATAGAGTGCGTCTGGCAGAGGATATGGTGACGAGTGTGACACAGGGGAGGCACTCTGCTGAATAGTTCTGCTCAGAGTTTAGACGTTGGACCGCCGAAGTATCCTGGAATGACGCCGCCCTGAGGGGGTTGTTCCGCAGGGGCCTGTCTGACCATCTGCAGGACGCTCTGGCATTACATCCTCCCCCTGATACCCTGGAGGATGCCATGATGTAGGCAGTCTGTATGGACCGGAGACTCCGTGCTAGAGGAATGATGCAACAAGAGTCTCTCTTGTACCCCAAATTGTGTGACACTGCACCTGTATCTGAGCCCATGGAGGTTGGGTCAGTCTCGGTTAAGGAGAAAGAGAGAAGGCACCGTAGAGACAACCTACTATGCTTTTACTGTGGAGCCTCTGGACATTAGAAAAGGAATTGCCCCTCCTGCCCTTCTTCAGAGAAACCATCAGAGAAACGACTGAGTCTGGGCAACAATCGAGGAGGTTGTCCAGACTCCCAGGTTCATTTTTTCTCATGTACAA
Source organism: Dendrobates tinctorius (assembly GCF_039654945.1). Taxonomy (NCBI): domain Eukaryota; kingdom Metazoa; phylum Chordata; class Amphibia; order Anura; family Dendrobatidae; genus Dendrobates; species Dendrobates tinctorius. Next base: position 1,213,645 of record NW_027361822.1, read on the forward strand.
AGATGGTGCTCCAGGTTGAATTGGAACTTGCTGGCGGTCCTGTTATGACTACCGCCTTTGTTGACTGTGGTTCCTCCATTAATCTGATTTATGCCCAAGTTGTGACTCTTAATAAGATAGGGACAGTCAGGTTAAAAGACCCTGTTAAAATTGTGGCTGTTGATTTATCCCCTCTTACCCAGGATGGAATTTGCTTTATGTCTGAAGTTTTTTCTATGAAAATGTGTTCCACTCATGTGGAGAAGTTAAGTTGTTTTATTATGAATATTCTGCCTGCAGTACTGGTATTGGGGATGCCCTGGTTGCAACGCCACAATCCTCTCATTGATTGGGTGAAGGGGGAGATCATCCGATGGGGATGTAATGATAATGGTCTGTGTTGTAACCCGGTTCCTTTTGTCAATCCGATAAGATCTGTATCTGTGTCGTCTGTCGGTCTGGAGGGTATTCCGGAGTACCTGAGAGACTTTGAAGACGTATTTTCCGAAAGCGAGGCTGAGGCGCTCCCACCACATAGACCATTTGATTGTGCTAATGATTTAGTACCTGGAGCCAAATTACCCAAGGCTCGTTTGATTAGTTTGTCCGGGCCTGATCGCCAAGCTATGAAAGAGTACATCAAAGAGAGCCTTCGCAAGGGGCATATTCGGCCCTCGGTCTCACCTGTATAAGTGGGGTTTTTCTTTGTAAAGAAAAAAGATGGTGGGTTGCGACCGTGCCTCGACTTTCGGGAACTGAACAAAATTACTGTTAAGAACACGTACCCTCTCCCGTTGATTCCTGATCTATGCAACCAACTCACGGGGGCCAAATGGTTTTCTAAGCTCGATCTACGAGGGGCTTATAACCTTATAAGGATCCGGGAGGGGAACGAATGGAAAACAGCGTTCCTGACGACTGAAGGGCTGTTTGAAAACCTGGTTATGCCCTTCGGCCTCACTAAAGCACCTGCTGTTTTTCAGAACTTCATTAATGTTGTTTTTCTGACTTGATTGGGCGTTATGTAGTCATCTACTTGGATGACATCTTGATATACTCTGAGGACAGTCAGTCACACTTACACCATTTGCGTACGGTTCTTATGAGACTCCGGGAGAACCATTTGTATGCTAAGCTGGAGAAGTGCTCATTTTTTATGCAAGAACTGTCTTTTTGGGATGTAATTGTATCCGGGGAGATTCCGCATGGATCCAGGGAAGGTTCAGGCCATTACCGATTGGGTGCAGCCTCATGACCTGAAGGGGTTGCAGCGATTTCTGGGCTTCGCTAATTATTATAGGAAGTTCATTAAAGGGTTCTCGCAGGTGGTGAAACCCTTGACGGACCTCACTCTTAAAGGGGCAAATGTAAAAAATTGGTCCGTGGCCGCAAAAAATTCCTTCCTTACACTAGTGTTTTACCACAGCCCCTGTGTTGGTACAACCCGATTCGTCAAGACCTTTTATCATCGAGGTCGACGCTTCGGAGGTGGGGGTGGGGGCAGTATTGTCACAGGGCCCCTCTACCCTGACTAACCTCAAACCCTGTGCCTTTTTCTCTAAGATGTTCTCTTCGGCCGAGAGAAACTATGATGTCGGTAACAGGGAATTGTTAGCGGTTAAATTGGCCTTCGAAGAATGGAGGCATTTTTTGGAGGGGGCCGCTCATCCCATTACGGTCATCACTGATCATAAAAACCTGGCCTATATCGAGTCTGCTAAGAGATTGACCCCCAGACAGGCTCGGTGGGCACTTTTTTTTTTCTCGATTTCATTTTACCATCACGTTCTGACCAGGGTCTTAAAATGTAAAGGCAGATGCCTTACCCTGAAGTTTTGATCTCGTGTCCCCTCCAGAACCTCCTTCCTCCATTCTTCAGTCGGGAGTGGTTGTAGCTGAAATCTCCTCTGAGTTACAGAGAGAGATTCTGGAAGCAAAAGCTCCCAGGAATAAACCCTCAGGTAAATTGTTTGTACCCAAACAATTCCGACTCACACTCCTTCAAGAATTTCATGATTCTGTGTTAAGTGCTCACCCTGGTATTGCAGCTACCCGGGGGGCAGTAGCTAGGAGTTTTTGGTGGCCCTTTATGGGTACTGATATAAAAAGGTTTGTAAATTCTTGTGGGGTGTGTGCGCGCTCTAAAAGCTCTCAGGTCCGACCGGCCGGGGAATTGGTGCCTTTCCCAATTCTGGATAAACCATGGACACACCTGTCCATGGACTTTATCACTAATCTTCCATCTTCCAAGGGCAACTCAGCAACTCAGTGGTATGGGTAGTGGTTGACAGATTTTCTAAGCAAGCTCACTTTGTGCCATTACCTGCATTACCATGTGCTGAAACCTTGGCCCGCTTGTTTATACAGCACATTGTTCGATTGCATGGAGTGCCCGTGAACGTGGTGTTAGACAGGGGTGTGCAATTTGTGGCCAGGTTTTGGAGAGCGTTTTATATGAAGTTGGGGGTCACGTTTTCATTCTCCTCTGCCTATCACCCGGAATCCAGTCGACAGACTGAACGCACCAACCAGTCGTTGGAGCAGATTCTGAGATGCCTGGCCTCCTCCGGACAGGAAGACTGGTGTGAGGTATTGCCCATGGCAGAATTTGCATTCAACTGTCGTATTAATCAGTCTACCGGAAAGTCTCCCTTTCAGGTCAATTATGGGTTTGTTCCGCAGTTTGGGGAATTTTCCCGTATGGATTCGGATTGCCCTGGTGCCGAGGGGATGGTACAACAGTTAAAAACCCTCTGGAGGGAGGTGCAGGGGAACATCTCCAAAGCCCAGAAGATGTATAAACACTTTGCGGACAGGAGGAGGGGGTTGGGTCCTGCGTTAACAGTGGGGGAAAAAGTCTGGTTGTCCACCCGTAACATCAAACTTAAAATACCCTCAACGAAGTTGGGCCCAAAATTTATTGGCCCATACAAGATTATAGAGGTGATCAACCTGGTGGCATACAGATTACAGTTGCCCACCTCCTTCAGAATATCTAACGTCTTCCACAGGTCCCTATTAAAACCTGTGGGGACAGTTAGAGAAGAGCCCTCATCTGTGGCTCCACCAGTGTTGGTAGAGGGTCAACTGGAGTGCGACGTAGGGCGCATCATTGATTCACGGTGGGTGTGCGCCGGAGACTTCAGTACCTTATTCATTGGAAGGGATATTCCGTGGAGGAACGGTCATGGGTTCCGGCCAGTTCGGTGCACGCTGATCGACTGGTGCGGGCTTTTCATGCCAGATACCCTGAGAAACCTGGGAGTCCAGTGGCCCCCCATTAAGAGGGGGGTACTGTCATGGTTAGGACATGGTTAATGTCCTGTTCTCACAGGGTTAACTTTTGCCGGCCTCTCTTTGGATCTGGGAGGGGTATTTATACTCACTCCAGACTAGCATTCTCTGTCAGCTATACTGTTATTCTGGCTGTGTGTCTGACCGACCCCCTGGTGTGCGTGTATTCTGCATTGCTTGTATAATTCCCGTGTATGACTCGGCCTGTTCCCTCACTCTGTATTCTGTCTCCCGTTTTGGTACTATTGTCTTCTCCGGTTCTGACCTCCTGGCTTGGCTATTGTTACTCCGTTGCAGTTTGTCCCTATTGTACTGTCCATTGCCCGTTCCAGTTTTCTGATCTATTGCTACGTCCTGACTATTCGCTCTGTCTAACCCTTTGGTACTGTCCTGCTATCTCGTGCTTTGACCCGGCTTGATCTGGTTTCTGTCTCTGTCTATGCCCCTTGGTAACATTATCCTGTAGTTACCTTTCTAGGCGTTTCCCTGCAGCTCCTAGCTCTGTGGAGCTTAGGCCACGCCCCCAGCTGTCACATGCTTCAGGTCCTGGAGCATGCATCGTCACCGCTGCTGCCCGCTCCACAGGTATTTTTGAGCACTGTTTTTGTACTCAGGACACGCGCACTGGCTCAGTGAGCAAGTACAGTGCGGTGTTCCTGACAATACCCAAATATACGCAAGTATACAGCGTCCAACCCGCAGAGTTTACTGACCTTGGGAACATACCCACACCATTCCAAAAACTTTACACCTCTAGGTGATCAAACCACGTTCAAGAAGTTTGTTAACCCTTCACATGCTTCACAGGAATTAATGGAACGTGGAAAGAAATGATAAATGTTTTACTTTTTTTCACACAAATTTTCCTTTAGACCCAACTTTTTTTTTACTTTCGCAAGGGTAACAGGAGAAAATGGACCATACAATTTGTTGTGCAAATCCTCCTGAGCATTCTGATACCCAATATGTCGGGGAAAACCACTGTTTGGGCTCACGGCAGGGCTCGGAATGAAAGCGTCATTTGACTTTTTGAATGTAAAATTTGCTGGCATAATTAGTGGGAGCCATGTCTTCTTAGGAGTCACTTGTGACGTCCGTCCGCGAATCTGGGCTGCAATAGGGACAGCACCCCAAGAAACCCCGAGACCCTTAACCCCTATACAGGGATCTGGAATTGTAGCAAGGCCCAGGGGGTGGCTGTCTAGAGGAGCAGTGGGCCAGAGCAAGACGGTTGCCAAGGGAAAAAGGCAGGGAATCAAAAATGTAGACAGAAATTGGGAGAGCAGCGGAGGTACCGAATCAGCAGCCAGTGGCAGAATAAACAGTCCAGGCCAAGGTCACAAAAACGGGAGAGTGGTAATGGTACAAAAACGGCAGGCAGTAGCAGAGTCGAATATCCAGGCCAAGGTCACAAGCCAGGAGAGTAGCAGAGGTACAAAATCGTCAGGCAGTAGAGGGGTCAGAAATCCAGGCTGAGGTCAGAGTCAAACAATAGCAAATCACAGTAGCACACAGGGGAACCAAGAATATATCCAGCGGCTTGCAAGACCAGTCCCAAGGTATTTGAGGGATCAGGTCATCCCTCACAGGTTCCCGGACTGATGATGTCATCAGGACCGCCCCCAGGACCAGGCCAGATGGTGATGCACCACCCCTTTCATGACTGACAGAGGAGCGGAGCCTGCGTCCACCAGATGCCTGAGCAAGAGCCCCTTCTCTGTCGCCGCCATCACTCAGGGGCGAACCACGGCGCCTCCCTGTGGCCGAGGTAGGAACAGCAGGCCCCGAGTCAGACGGCGACGTGACAGTCCGGGGCCTCCTGGTGACTGAGGTCGGGACAGCAGGCCCTGAGTCTGACGGCGATGTGACGGTCCGGCGACTCCTAGTGACCGAGGCCGGGACAGCAGTCACCGAGTCTGACGGCGACGTGACATTACTGATGTGCCTAAAGAGTGGAAACCCCCCACAAGTGACACAAGTAAACTTATTTAGATGTGTATTGAGCACCTTGAAACTCCTGGTGCCTCACAGAAGTTTATAACTTTGAGGAGTGAAAATAAAAAAAAAAAAAAAAAATCACATTTTTCCTGCAAAAATGTTTTTTTTTTTTAGTTCCAAATTTTGCATTTTCATAAAGGTAACAGAAGAAAATGTACTACAAAATTTGTTGTTCAATTTCTCCTGAGTACACCGATAACCTGATATGTGGTCTAAAACTATTTTTGAGGCACAGTGCAACACTCAGAAGGGAAGGAGCGCCATGTTACAATGCAAATTTTGCTGCAATGGTTTGAGGGTGCCATGTCACATTGGCAGAGCCCCAGAGGTGCTAGAACAGCAGAACCCCCCCCCCCCCATACGTGACCCAATTTTACAAACTACACCTTTCAATGAATTCATCTAGGGGTGCAGTGATCATATTGACACCCCAGGTGTGTCACAGACTTTTCTACCAATGAGCAGTGAAGAAAAAATAATTTACATTTTTACCACGAATATTTTGTGTTAGCCCCAGATTTTCCATCTACAATGGCATCAGAGGTGTTAAACATCCGCTATCGGTGTTTGCACTGATCAAGGGCGTTCCTGCAGGGCTCAGCTCTCACATAGAGCTGACACTAGTACCCGATCTCGGTGGCTCTCAGCGTGAACCCGCTTGATTGCAGTTAATTGCCTATACGGCACATGTCATAAAGAGGTTAAAACATCTCTGGTATTTGGTAAAACAGAACAGATCGTTAAGAGCCTTTTATTTAATTTGCAGCAACTGTGAGAAGCTATCCTGTCCTCATGGTCCAATATTGCTGTGTAACTGCGGTATTTAATCACCTGGTGGAATGTGTGACCAGACATAATGCTGACGTTCTGAAGGGTAAAAGAGATCAAACGTGTTACTAAATGGGTGTTTCTAATAATGTGGCCAGTTAGTGTATATTTTAAACTTAATGAAGATGGCAGTATCAGACAATAGATCTTGTCTGGATGTACTTGCATATTTTCTGGTTAGAATTAGGAGCCAACAGATTGGATTTATACAGGAGATCTACAGCTATTTAATCTTTTCTGTTCTTTAAAATCATTTCACCAAATGTCCTAATTTGTTTGCGACTTTTACGATATTTCTTTCAGGGTAAAGATTTGCCCCATATTAACACTACAGAGACATATGTGAGGGGTGATGAGCGGTGTAAGGAGGAGATTCCTACAGATAACCGCACAGGTGAGTAGTGACCACTAAATGCAGAGAAGTCACAGGTTCTACTACATATGTTTAAGTTTTTAGGGCATTGTCACACAAAGAGCTTTTACATGGATTTAACACATAAAGATTTAGCATAAATACTCTATTTTACATAACCTTGTACAGATGTCTCTCCTTTTGTGCCATAACAAGTTTTTGGGTTGTTACAAAGTATATTGATCAAAAAATAAAGAGAAAATAAAGTGAACAATTAAACAACACAATGTAACTCCAAGTCAATCACACTTCTGTGAAATCAACCTGTCCAGTCATGAAGTAACACCGATTGTGAATCAATTTCTCTTGCTGTTGTACAAATGAAACAGACACCATGTAGAGATTATAGGCAATTAGCAAGACGAGCTGTCATTGCTGTCACCCCTAGAGGCAGTATGAGGTGGTGTCTACAACCCACAGAATTTGCTCAGGTAGTGCAGCTCATCCAGGATGGCAAATTAGTTTGAGCTATGGCAAGAAGGGTAGCTGTGTCTGTCAGCACAGTATCCAGAGCATGGAACAGATAACCAGGAGACAAGTCAGTACACAAGGAGATGTGAAGGGGGCCATAGGAGGGCAACAATCCATCAGAAGGACAGCTACCTCCTCCTTTGTGCAAGGAGGAACAGGAGCAGTAGTTCTAGAGCTTGGCAAAATTAACACCAGCAGGCCACTAATATCCATGTGTCTGCTCAAACTATCAGAAACAAACTCCATGAGGGTGGTATGAGGGCCCGACAACCACAAGTGGGTGTTGTGCTTACTGCCCAACACCGTGCAGGGTGATTGGCATTTGCCAGACTTCACTAAGATTGGCAGATTCCATATTGACACCCTGTGCTCTTCACGGACGAGAGCAGGTACACACTGAGAACATGTGACAAAGTCTGGTGACTCTGTGAAGAACATTCTGTTGCCTGCAACATCCTCCAGCATGACTGGTTTGGCAGTGGGTCAGGTATGGTATGGGGAGGATTTTCTTTGGAGGACTGCACAAACCTCCATGTGCTAGCCACAGACCCATTGTGAGACCATATTCAAGCACAATGGGCCCTGGGGTCTTTCTGATGCATTACAATGCTAGGCCTCATGTGACTGAAGTGTAATAGCAGTTCCTGCATGATGAAGGCATTGATGCTATGGACTGGCCTGCCCGTTCTCCAGACCTGAATTCAACCGAGCACATATGGGACATCGTTCCACCCACCAATGCCAAATTGCATTACAGACTGTCCGGGAGTTTACTGATGGTTCAATCCAGTTCTGGGAGGAGATCCCTCAGGAGAACATCCACTGCCTCATCCATGCCCAGGCATTGTAGGGAGGTCATATACAGGCACGTGGAGGCCACACACACTACGGAGCATCATTTCCTTGTCTTGAGGAATTTCCCCTGAAGTTGAACTAGCCTGTAATTTGATTTCCATTTTGATATTGAGTATCATTCCAAAGCCAGACTTCCATGGGCTATTAATATTATTTACATTGATCATTTTTATGTTTTATTGTTCTCATCGCATTCCACTATGTAATGAATAAAGATTTTCAACTGGAATACTTTGTTCAGTGATATCTAGGATGTGATATTTTAGTGTTCCTTTTTTTTTTTTCAGTATTTACTGTACTGTTTATAGCTGGACACTGGGCTTAGTGTATTTCTCTAGTGGTAGAGGTCTGGGACTGCATGAGATGGACACATAATGGTACTGACTTACAGGCACTTTTAAGATTTTCCACTGGAAAATTCACAATAAGAGATTGGTGACAGGCACACTAAAACATGAACCTATAAAGTAGTCAGCTTCAACAGAGAAGAAAACAACTGAAATCATGATCTAGTGCCCTAAAATGATAATCTGTAAGGCTAGTTTCACACTAGCGTTTTTGAGCGCAGCGACGGCCTGCGCACGGCCGCCGCTAAGCCCCGCCCCCTGCCGCGCCTCCGCCGGAAGCTCCGCCTACCGGCGCAGGACGCTGCATGCGTCCTGCGTCCCCTATCTTTATCACTGGGGGTGCAGCCCGTGCGCAGTATGCGTTTCGCGGCTCATGCGCCTTTTTGACGGTGCGCCGGCGCAACCAAACTGCAACAGGTTGCGTTTGGCGCAGGTCAGCGCACCGTCAAAAGGACGCATGCGCCACGAAACGCATACTGCGCACGGCCTGCGCCCCCAGTGATAAAGATAGGGGACGCATGCAGCGTCATGCGCCGGTAGGCGGAGCTACCGGCGGAGGCGCGGCAGGGGGCGGGGCTTAGCGGCGGCCGTGCGCAGGCCGTCGCTGTGCTCAAAAACGCTAGTGTGAAACTAGCCTAAGTCTCTACTTTGAGGTGTATTGCTGATGCCATTGTCTTAGTTGATAATTCTTTTTAGGACTTGTATAAAAATATTATAAAATATATTAATATATTATTAGTAACTTTATTATTTTGAAAGGAAATGTTGTTGAAAAAATAATTTCGTTTTACTTATGGCAGATGACAATTGTGTCACACCAGATAAACATGAACATGAAGATCGTACCATTATCCTTGGTATACCTCCAGATCTTAACAGGAAAAAGCTTTCATCGGAGCCATTTCAACAGATCCTATCCTCTGATTTATTTCAAACTGTTAATGCAAATAAAAAAGGCAGAAAGGATGTTAAACATCAAAGAACCCTCACAAGAAAGAAGACATTTTCATGTTTAGAATGTGGAAAATGTTTCATTCAGAAACCACACCTTGTTGAACATCACAGAATTCACACAGGAGAAAAACCATTTTCATGTTTAGAATGTGGAAAATGTTTTAATTGGAAAGCAAATCTTGTTAAACATCAGAGAATTCACACAGGGGAGAAGCCATTTTCATGTTCGGAATGTGGGAAATGTTTTCTAGAGAAATCACATCTAGTTACACATCAGATATTTCACACAGGTGAGAAACCATATTTATGTTTAGAATGTGGGAAATGTTTCGCTCAAAAATCAGACCTTGTTAGACATCAGAGAATTCACACAGGGGAGAAACCATTTTCATGTTTAGAATGTGGAAAGTGTTTTAATCAGAAATCAATTCTTGCTACACATCAGAAAATTCATACAGGGAAAAACCATGTTCACGGTCAGAATGTGGGAAATGTTTTATAGAGAAATAACATCTTTTCAAACATCAGAATCTTCACAAAGGGGAAAAAGCCATATTTATGTTTAGAATGTGGAAAATGTTTCGCTCAAAAAGCAGACATAAGAAAATTCACACAGGTGAGAAGCCATTTTCATGCCAGTAATATGTTAAATTTTTTAACCAGAAATCAGCTTTGCTTGCACATTAAAAAATTATCATATGGGTGAAGGCATATTCATGTGCAGAGAATTTGCAAAATCAAATGTCAAAGAAAGTACACTTCAAATTAGCCATTTGTTTGACCTAGAAAAAAGTCTCTCGTCTACACAAGAATGGAAAAGTAATTTAGGGTACTAAATAATGATCAGGAAATTAATGCCATTACCAAGAATGGACAATACACTGTGATATGAGTGGTGCTGCAGAAATAAAGATCAATTTTCCAATGGTAAAGTAACTTTTTTGTTCCATGACGTGTTTCAATGCTGGTCCGGCATCTTTCTCAAGTGTAAAACTAATTCTATAATAATAATAATTTTATTTATATAGCGCCAGTATATTCCACAGCACTTTACAATTAAGCAAGGACATGTACAGACATTAAAAACAATACAAAGGAGGATACCCACGAGAGAAGACCTGTGCACTTGGCTCTTACAATTGAAAGGTCAATCATACAGCAAGCCTCAGCCTTGGTGTCTTCCCCAGAGTCCATGCAAACTGACCATGTGAAAATGATCAAGCAACCTTATTATTACCTATCCTATCTGGCAGAATGCGACATGTATTGCCTATCCTATCTGGCAGAATGAGGCACGTATCGCCTATCCTATCTGGCAGAATGCGGCACTTATCGCCCATCCTACCTGGCAGAATGCGGCACATATCGCTGATCCTACCTGGCTGTATTTTAGCGCTAAAATACGCATGCGTTTTTTCCCCCCTATATTTGGCATGGGATGCGCTTATGTGCGCATACACATGCGTTTGTATGCGATTTTACGCGCATGCGTTTTTTTGTGGTGTGCGCTTGGGCGCACAAAATGTATCCTGTTGCATTTTTTGGGCGTCCGACTTGCCTCAAAAAAACGCATGCGCGCGCAATGCGTTTTTTTACAGCAAGACACCCATTTTAAGTCTATGGGTGCGCATATGTGCGCATTGGCATGCTCATGTATGCGTTTTTTTGTTGACCATTAGTTAGACAATGGAAATTAGGAGTTTGGGTTAGAGTTAGGGTTAGTTAAGGGGGGTTAGGGTTAGTATGGTTTGGTTAAGGGTTAGGGTTTATGGTTAGTTAGGGGTTAGGGTTAGTAGGGTTTGGTTAAGGGTTAGGGTTAGTATGGTTTGGTTAAGGGTTAGGGTATGGTTTGGTTAAGGGTTAGGGTATGGTTTGGTTAAGGGTTAGGGTTAGTAAAGTCATGGTTTGGGTTAGTGTGAGGGGCCAACTAATGTTGGAAAAAAACGCAAACGCGGTAAAAACGCTAGGTTTTTTTCATGCATGCTCATAAAAATGCTTGAAAAAAACGCAGCATTTGTATGCGTTTGTATGCGTTTTTTCCATGCTTTTTTTGCGGGAAAAACACGCTGCAAAACAAAGCAAGTGTGAAAGTAGCCTTATCACCTATCTGGCAGAATGCGGCACTTATCACCTATCCTATCTGGGATAATGCTGCACTTATCACCTATCCTATCTGGCAGAATGCGGCACTTATCACTTATCCTATCTGGCAGAAAGCTACACTTGTCGCCTAGCCTATCTGGCAGAATGCCGCATTTATCACCTATCCTATCTGACAGAATGCGGCACTTATCGCCTGTCCTATCTAGCAGAATGCGGCATATATCGCCCATCCTATCTGGCAGAATGCGGCACTTATCACCTGACCTATCTGGCAGAACACGGCACCTATCGCCTATCCTATCTGGCAGAATGCGACACTTATCACCCATACTATCTGGCAGAATGCAACACTTATCACCTATCCTATCTGGCAGAATGCCACACTTATCACCCGTCCTATGTGGCAGAATGCGGCACTAATCACCTATCCTATCTGGCAGAATGCAGCACTAATCACCTATCCTTTCTGGCAGAATACGGCACTTATCACCCATAATATCTAGCAAACTGGCGCACATCACCTATCCTATCTGGTAGAATGCCGCACTTATCACCTCTCCTATCTGGCACAATGCGGCATTTATCACCTATCCTATCTGGCAGAATGCGGCACTTATCGCCTGTCCTATCTACAAGAATGTGGAACTTATCACCCGTCCTATCTGGCAGAATGCGGCACTTATCACCTATCCTATCTGGCAGAATGCGGCACCAATCACCTATTCAATCTGGCAGAATGCGGCATTTATCACCTATCCTATCTGGCAGAATGTGGCACTTATCACCTGTCCTATCTAACAGAATGCAGCACTTTATCACCCATACTATCTGGAAGAATGCTGCACTTGTCACCGGTCCTATCTGGCAGAATACGGCACTAATCGCCCATCCTCTCTGGCAGAATTTTGGCACTTATCACCTGTCCTATCTAGCAGAATGCGACACTTATTACCTATCCTGTTATGAATGGGAAACCGAGGAGGAAATAAAGACAACAAGCTAAGTCTCAGAAATCCAGAGAAGTTGGTAACTATGCAGATTGCAGATCCCTGATCTTAACCGCACAACTAGAAGCAGTCATGGAGCGTTCCTACGTTGGTCCTAGACGCCTCGTCACAACCGGAGAACTACATAAGCCTAAAGCAGGAAAAGAGGAAAACTAACTGCCCCAGAGCAGACCCCAAAGGAAAGACAGCCCCCAACATGTATTGACGGTGAAACAAGATGAAAATACAAACAAAGGCAGGAAAATAGGCAGAGCAAACGATGGGGCCCGGCTAACTAAAAAGGACAGAAAAGGAAAGACACTGTCTGCAATCTGCCAAAAACAACCTACAAAAATATTGTCCAACACTTCTGATAGCAAAATTAACCCTGAAGTCACTAGACTTCAAAACCTATATCAGCACTCTGAAATATTCTGAGACAGAGCAAAAAAGACGCCAATCTAATAAGGGACAAAAAGCAGATTGGCAAATACTGATTAATAGGAGTGGAATTTCAGCATAGCCCCAGCAGGGGCAGGCTGATTACACAAAAAACTGAATTGACCAACAAGCGCAAGTGTGAACAATAGCAAAAAACAAACTTAACGTGAGAAGACTAGAAGAGAGCTGAAGTCCAGGACCTGAGAAGCAGACTGAATCACCAGCACCCGGATAGGGCATCGGCTGTCTTCTATCCAGTCTGATATGCCAGAGAACCAATCGTTATCTTCCTCATCAGGTGGCAAATCACTACCACTTAAACCAACCGCACTACCTCCTGTCACCACCAGAGGGAGAACGGAAGGGGAACTCTTAACTGGTGAAGCAGAAAATGAGTTCATGACAGTATCCCCCTTGAGGAGGGGTCACCGAATCCTCATCCATGCCACCAGGCCGATCAGGATGGGCCCGGTGAAAAGCACGAACCAATTTATTGGCATGAATATCAGGCAGAGACCCAAGAATTATCCTCCTGGCCATAACCCTTCCATTTGACCATATACTGGAGTCTCCATCTAACCAGACGATAATCCAATATTTTCTCTACCTCATATTCCACATTGCCTTTAACCAATACAGGATCAGGAGGTGCCACCACAGGAACTACTGGCTCAACAAACCTCTTCAACAGTGACTTGTGAAATACGTTATGGATTTTGAACGTAACTGGAAGAGCCAATCGAAAAGAAACAGGATTAAGAATCTCCAAAATCTTATAAGGTCCAATAAATCTTGGCTTAAATTTTGGAGATGCAACCTTCATAGGAATATTCTTAGACGACAGCCAAACCATATTACCCACTTTAAACCGGGGACCAATAGTCCTACGCCGGTTGGAAAAACGCTGGGCCTTTTCCTGAGAGAGTGACAACTTATCCACCACTTGGTCCCATATCTGCTGCATTCTCACAACCACAGTGTCCACACCTGGGCAGGACGAAGATTCCACTTGCCCTAAAGAGAATCGAGGATGAAACCCAAAATTACAGAAAAAGGGTGACATCAGAGTGGCAGAACTAGCTCTATTGTTCAGCGCAAATTCGACCAAGGGCAAAAATGAGACCCAATCATCTTGATCTTGGGATGATTTAGCGAATCCTGCTTTGAGCAGGGGGTTGGACCAGATGGCCCAGGAGGTCCTTTCCAACTCTACGATTCTATGATTCTATGATCAGCAGATATAAAACATCTTAAATAAGACTCCAGGGTCTGGTTTGTTCTCTCAGTCTGCCCATTGGTCTGGGGATGAAACGCAGAGGAGAAGGATAACTGAATTTCAAGATTGGAACAAAAGGCTTTCCAGAATCTGGAAACAAACTGGACTCCTCTGTCGGACACAATATTCTCAGGAATCCCATGTAACCGAACCACCTGTTGTAAAAACAAGGGCACCAACTCAGCGGAAGATGGCAACTTTGGGAGTGGTACAAGATGGACCATCTTCGAAAATCTATCACAAATCACCCAGATAACAGTCATTCTCGAAGAGAAAGGAAGATCAGAAATTAAATCTATTGAGATATGGGTCCATGGCCTCTTGGGCACTGGCAAGGGCATCAGCAACCCACTAGAACTAGAACAGGGTTTAGACCGAGAACAAGTCCCACAGGACTGTACAAAATTCCTGACGTCACGAGATAAGGCAGGCCACCAAAAGGACCGACTCACCAAATCTCTGGTACCAAAAATACCTGGATGACCAGCCAATGCGGAGCAATGAATTTCAGACATCACTCTCTTTCTCCACTGGTCAGGAACATACAATTTTCCCATAGGGCAACGCTCAGGTTTATCCTCCTGAAATTTCTCCAGGGCGCGTCTCAAATCGGGCGAAATGGCAGAGAGAACTACCCGCTCACCTAGGATGGTAGTAGGCTCGGTCACACTAAGAGAATCGGCAAAGAAACTCCTAGAAAGGGTGTCTGCCATAACATTCTTAGTGCCCGGAAGAAAAGAGACCACAAAATTAAAACGCGTGAAAAACAAGGCCCATCTAGCCTGTCTAGGATTCAAGTGTTTGGCCGACTCTAGATAACTCAAATTCTTGCGATCGGTGAGGACCACAACTTGATGTCTAGCTCCCTCCAACCAATGTCTCCACTCCTCAAATGCCCACTTCATGGCCAACAATTCCCAATTCCCCACGTCATAGTTGCGTTCAGATGGGGAGAACTTTCGAGAAAAGAAGGCACAGGGATTCATCTTAGAAGTCATAGGGTCTTTTTGGGACAAAACAGCTCCTGCACCAATCTCAGAAGCATCTACCTCCACCTGAAATGAAAGTGAGACATTAGGTTGCCGTAAAACTGGAGCTGAAGTAAATCTCTGCTTAAGCTCCTGAAATGCTGAGATAGCCTCAGGAGACCAATTCAGCACATCAGCGCCCTTCTTGGTCAGATCAGTCAGTGGTTTGACAATACCAGAAAAATTACCTATACATTTACGATAGAAATTAGCAAAACCCAAAAACTTCTGGAGGGCCTTCAAAGAAGTAGGCTGAACCCAATCATAAATGGCCTGTACCTTGGCCGGGTCCATTTCAATAGTCAATGAAGATAAGATAAATCCCAAAAATGAAATCCTCTGTACACCAAAGAGGCATTTCGATCCCTTAACAAACAGGGAATTCTCCCTCAAAATCCGGAACACAGTCCGGACGTGTTCCACATGAGAATCCCAATCACTAGAAAAGATCAAAATATCATCCAGATAGATGATCAAAAACTTATCCACAAGGTCACGGAAAATATCATTCATAAAGGACTGGAAGACAGAAGGGGCATTAGTGAGCCTAAAAGGCATGACCAGGTACTCAAAATGTCCCTCCGGAGTATTAAACGCCGTCTTCCATTCATCCCCGTGCTTGATGCGAATAAGATTATACGCCCCCCTGAGGTCAAGCTTAGTAAACCAGCAGGCACTCTTAACTCTGGAGAATAAATCAGACATCACAGGTAACGGGTACTGATATTTAACAGTCATCTTGTTAAGGGAACGATAATCAATACACGGTCTTAATGAACCATCTTTTTTGGCCACAAAAAAAAACAGCACCTAAAGGTGACGAGGATGGTCTAATATGACCCTTCTCCAATAACTCCTTAATATAGGATCGCATAGCATCATGTTCGGGTACTGATAAGTTGAAAAGCCGACCCTTGGGAAATTTGCACCCAGGCATCAACTCAATTGCACAGTCATAACTCCTATGAGGAGGCAAAGACGCAGACTTGCTCTCACTAAATACATCAGAAAAATCGGATAGATAGTCAGGAATATCATGAGACTGAGGAGAGGTGGAGAAAACAGGAGCGTCCCTAAGAACACACTGACAACCCCAACTCACCACAGACCCAGATTTCCAATCCAAAACTGGATTATGAGTTTGCAGCCAAGGAAAACCAAGAACAATAGTATCATGCAGATTATGCAGCACCAAAAATTTACAATTTTTTTGGTGGTCTGCGGCAACTCGCATTGTCACCTGGGTCCAAAACTGAGGTTTATTCTCCGCCAAAGGAGTAGCATCAATACCCCTCAAAGGAATTGGCGTCTGCAGCGGCGTCATGGAAAAACCACAACGTTTAGCAAAGTCCAAATCCATCAGATTCAACTCTGCTCCTGAATCCACAAAAGCCTTCGTGGAAAACGTGGATAAGGAGCAGATCAGAGTAATTGCCAAAAGAAACTTAGTGTTATGAGTGAGTCACCGTAGGAGGCAAAAACAAATACTAGCTAAGTCCAGAAAACCAGAGAAGTTGGCAACTATCGGATTGCAGACCCCTGAACCTAACCACAACAACTAGCAGTAGCCGTGGGGAGTTCCTACGGTGCCCTAGACCCCTCGATCACAGCCGGAGAACTACATAGCCTAAAGACAGAAAGGGAAATCTAAACTGCCCCAGAGCAGACCCCAAAGCAATAGGCAGCCCCCAACATATAATGACGGTGAAGCAAAATGAAAAAACACTCACACAGATAGAAAGATAGGCTGAGCAAACGATGGGGCCCAAGCTACCTAAATAGGACAGAATAGAAAAGCTGCTGTCTGCAATCCGCCAAAACCCTCTCAAAAACAAAAGCCAACAGACTGATAGGGAAAAAAGCCCTGAAGACGCTAGGCTTCAAAAAGACTATATCAGTACTTAGGTATTATCTGAAGACAGAGCAAAAAGGAATTCAGCTCACCCAGCAGGGAAAGGCAGAAATCCAGAAAAACAAGGCGAAACAAAACCAAAACACAAATGCAAAAAGAAGAGCAGAAAACTTAGCTTTTGAGGAGCAGGAATCAGACTGGTCTCCAAGAATCCCTCAGAGGGTGCAAGGCAGAAGGGCGTCGGCTGCCTTATATCCAGTCAGCAATCCCAGTCACCCAGTCATCATCATTCTGCTCAGGTGCTTTGTAATCAGCCTCACTACCTTCCTTCACCAGAAGAGGGAGTTCATCAGACCTCAATGGTGAAGGGGAAAATGAACTCACAACAGTACCTCCCCCTTGAGGAGGGGTCACCGAACCCTCATCAACGCCACCAGGGCGATCAGGGTGAGCCCGATGAAAGGCACGCACCAATCTTTTGGCATGAATATCAGAGGCAGAGACCCAGGAATTATCCTCCTGACCATAACCCTTCCACTTAACCAAATACTGGAGTCTCCGTCTAGCCAGACGGGAATCCAGTATCTTCTCTACCTCATATTCCATGTTACCTTCAACTAATACAGGGTCCGGAGGTGCCACCCCAGGAACAACTGGTTCAACAAACCTCTTCAACAAGGACTTATGAAACACATTATGAATTTTAAATGTGACAGGAAGAGCCAAACAAAAAGAGACCGGATTAATAATCTCCAAAATCTTGTAAGGTCCAATAAATCTAGGCTTAAACTTAGGAGAAGCCACCTTCATAGCGATATTTTTTGATGATAGCCAAACCATATCACCAACCTTAAACTGGGGACCAATGGTCCTATGTCGGTTGGAAAACCGCTGGGCCTTTTCCTGGGAGAGAGATAACTTATCCACCACTTGGTCCCAGATCTGGTGCATTCTCTCCACCACAGTGTCAACACCTGGGCAGGCAGAAGGCTCCACCTGCCCTGAAGAAAATCGAGGATGAAACCCAAAGTTACAAAAAAAAGGTGACATCAAAGTGGCAGAACTATTTAAAGCAAATTCGGCCAAGGGCAAAAATGAAACCCAATCATCCTGATCAGCGGAAATAAAACATCTCAAAAACGACTCCAAGGTCTGGTTTGTTCTCTCCGTCTGCCCATTGGTCTGAGGGTGAAAAGCAGAGGAGAAGGACAACTGAATTCCCAGCTTGGAACAGAAAGTCCTCCAAAATCTAGACAGAAATTGAACTCCTCTGTCAGATACAATGTTCTCAGGAATCCCGTGCAAGCGAACCACCTGTTGCTAAAACAGGGGCACCAACTCAGATTAAGATGGCAACTTAGGGAGTGGTACAAGATGAACCATCTTAGAGAACCTATCACAAATCACCCAAATAACAGTCATTCTCTAAGAGACAGGCATATCAGAGATGAAATCAATTGAAATATGGGTCCATGGCCTCCTGGGGACCGGCAAAGGCATCAACAACCCACTAGAGCGAGAACAAGGTTTAGACCGGGAGCAAGTCCCACAGGACTGCACAAAATTCCTGACATCACGAGATAAGGCGGGCCACCAAAAAGACCGACTCACCAGATCTCTAGTACCAAAAATACCTGGATGACCAGCCAACGCAGAGCAATGAACTTCAGACATCACTCTCTTCTTCCACTGGTCAGGAACATACAACTTTCCACTGGGACAACGCTCAGGTTTGTCCTCCTGGAACTCTTCCAGAGCACGTCTCAAATCGGGCGAGATGGCAGAAAGAACTACCCCTTCGCCTAAGATGGTAGCAGGCTTGGTCACCACAGGAGAATCAGCAAAGAAGCTCCTAGAGAGGGCGTCTGCCTTGATATTCTTAGTGCCAGGAAGAAAAGAGACCACAAAATCAAAACGTGTAAAAAACAAGGCCCACCTAGCCTGTCTAGGGGTCAAGCGTTTGGCCGACTCCAGGTAAATCAAATTCTTGTGGTCAGTGAGGACCACGACCTGGTTTTTAGCTCCCTCCAACCAATGTCTCCACTCCTCAAATGCCCATTTCATGGCTAACAGTTCCCGATTCCCCACATCATAGCTACGTTCAGATGGAGAGAACTTTCGGGAAAAGAAAGCACAGGGATTCATTTTAGATGTTACAGGATCCTTTTGGGACAAAACAGCTCCTGCACCAATCTCAGAAGCGTCCACCTCTACCTGGAACGGGAGTGAGACATCAGGTTGCCGCAAAACCGGGGCAGAAGTGAATCTTCACTTCAGCTCCTGAAAGGAAGAAACAGCCTCCGGAGACCAATTCAACACATCAACACCCTTTTTAGTCAGATCAGTCAATGGCTTGGCAATACTAGAAAATTTTGCTCTAAATTTCCGAAAAAAATTAGCAAAACCCAAAAACTTCTGGAGGGCCTTCAAAGAAGTGGGCTGAACCCAATCATAAATGGCCTGTACCTTGGCCGGGTCCATTTCAATAGTTGACGGAGACAAAATAAATCCCAAAAATGAAATCCTCTGTACCCCAAAAAGGCATTTCGATCCTTTGACATACAGGGAATTCTAACTCAAGATCCGGAACACAGTCCGAACATGTTCCACATGAGAATCCCAATCCTTGGAGAAGATCAAAATATCATCCAGATAGATAATCAAAAATGTATCCACAAAGTCTCGGAAAATGTCGTTTATGAATCACTGGAAGACAGAAGGGGCATTAGTGAGCCCAAAAGGCATCACCAGGTAGGTACTCAAAATGTCCCTCCGGAGTATTAAACGCCGTCTTCCATTCATCCCCATGCTTAATGCGGATAAGATTATACGCCCCCTGAGGTCAAGCTTGGTAAACCAGCAAGCACCTTTAACTCTGGAGAATAGATCCGAAATCAGGGGTAACGGATACTGATATTTAATAGTAATTTTGTTGAGGGCATGATAATCAATACAAGGCCTTAATGAACCATCCTTTTTGGCCACGAAAAAAAACCCGTCACCTAAGGGTGAAGAGGATGGTCTAATATGACCCTTCTCCAACGCCTCCTTAATATAGGATCGCATAGCCTCGTGCTCGGGTACAGATAAATTGAAGAGCCGACCCTTGGGAATTTTACACCCCGGGCTCAGTTCAATTGCACAGTCATAACTCCTATGAGGAGGCAAAGACGCGGACTCATTCTCACTAAATACATCATAAAAATCCGCCAAATAGTCAGGAACATCATGCGACTGAGGAGAGGTGGAAAAAACCGGAGCCTCACTAAGGGCACACCGACAACCCCAACTCACCACAGACACAGATTTCCAATCCAAAACTGGATTATGAATTTGCAACCAGGGAAACCCCAGAACAATGGTATCATGCGAATTATGCAACACCAAAAATCTGCAATTTTCTTGATGGTCTGGGGCGACCCGCATTACCACCTGAGTCCAAAACTGAGGTCTATTTTTCGCCAAAGGAGTAGCATCAATCCCCCTCAAAGGGATAGGCGTCCGCAGAGGTATCATCGGAAATCCACAATGTTTAGCAAAAGCAAAGTCCATTAGATTCAGGGCTGCTCCTGAATCCACAAAAGCCTTGGCGGAAAACGTGGACAGGGAGCAGATCAGAGTAATTGCCAGAAGAAACTTAGGTTGAACACCACCCACAGAAAACGTGTGCAAAACGTTTCTCTCGTTTAGGACAGACAGAAATAATATGCGAGGCATCTCCACAAAAAAACACAGCTTATTACGCCTTCTGAACTCCTGATGTTGCTCCCTGGACAAAATATCACATTGCATAGGTTCAGACACTTGTTCAACAGGTGGCAACACCTCGTGCAGTCCTGCTTTCACGTAAACGCCGATCATCCTGAATGGCTAATGACATAGAATCGTCAAGACCAGAGGGAACAGGAAATCCCACCATAGTATCTTTTACGGCTTCTGACAAACCCTTCCGAAAGAGAGCTGCCAAGGCATTATCATTCCAGGTAGTAAGGACCGCCCACTTTCCGAATTTTTGACAGTACAGTTCTGCAGAATCTCGACCATGGCTTAATGCCAACAGGGTCTTTTCAGCCTGATCAATAGCATTAGGTTCGTCATACAACTCCAAGGCTTGAAAAAATGCGTTCACATTAGTCAGAATAGGATCATCTGGTTTCAAAGAAAACGCCCAATCCTGGGGATCGCCACACAGCAAAGAGATGACAATTTTAACCTGCTGCGCGGAGCTCCCTGATGAGTTAGGCTTCAAGGCAAAAAATAATTTACAATTATTTTTGAAATTCAAAAATTTAGACCGATCCCCAAAAAACACATCAGGAGTAGGGATCTTTGGTTCAGCAGCATGTGAATGAGCAAGGTAGGCGGAAATTCCCCGCACTTCCGCAGCGAGCTGCTCCACACGATCAGACAATTGCTTTATCTCCATTGAGAGAAAAAAAAATTACCCCTACAGCCTCAGAGATATATATATATTTTTTTACAATTCTTTCCTGCTATTGAGTACCCTAGGATCTGCGGTATGGCGGGTGATTCTGTTATGAATGAGTCACCGTAGGAGGCAAAAACAGAAATACTAGCTAAGTCCAGAAAACCAGAGAAGTTGGCAGCTATCGGATTGCAGACCCCTGAACCTAACAACAACAACTAGCAGTAGCCGTGGGGGGTTCCAACGGTGCCCTAGACCCCTCGATCACAGCCGGAGAACTACATAGCCTAAAGACAGAAAGGGAAAGCTAAACTTCCCCAGAGCAGACCCCAAAGCAATAGGCAGCCCCCAACATATAATGACAGTGAAGCAAGATGAAAAAACACTCACAGATAGAAAGATAGGCTGAGCAAACGATGGGGCCCAAGCTAACTAAATAGGACAGAATAGAAAAGCTGCTGTCTGCAATCCGCCAAAACCCTCTCAAAAACAAGAGCCAACAGACTGATAGGGAAAAAAGCCCTGAAGATGCTAGGCTTCAAAAAGACTATATCAGTACTCAGGTATTATCTGAAGACAGCAAAAAGGAATTCAGCTCACCCAGCAGGGAAAGGCAGAAATCCAGAAAAACAAGGCGAAACAAAACCAAATCACAAATGCAAAAGGTAGAGCAGAAAACTTAGGCTTTGAGGAGCAGGAATCAGACTGGTCTCCAAGAATCCCTCAGAGTAATCACCCGCAAGGCAGAAGGGCGTCGGCTGCCTTATATCCAGTCAGCAATCCCAGTCACCCAGTCATCATCATTCTGCTCAGGTGCTTTGGAATCAGCCTCACTACCTTCCTTCACCAGAAGAGGGAGTTCATCAGACCTCAATGGTGAAGGGGAAAATGAACTCACAACACTTAGGTTGTATACTGCCCACAGCAAATGTGTGTGCAAAACGTTTCTCTCGTTTTGGGCAGAGAGAAATAATATGAGAGGCGTCTCCACAGAAAAAACAGCTTATTACGCCTTCTAAACTCCTGACATTGCTCCCTAGACAAAACCACATCACATTGCATAGGTTCAGATGTTTGTTCAAAAGGCGGCAGCGCCTCCCATGTAGTTTTACGTTCACGTAAACGCCGATCAACTTGAATGGCTAATGACATAGAATCATCGAGACCAGAGGGAACAGGAAATCCCACCATAATATCTTTTACGGTCTCTGATAAACCCTTCCGAAAGAGAGCTGCCAATGCACTATCATTCTATGTAGTAAGGACCGCCCACTTTCGGAATTTTTGACAGTATAACTCTGCAGAATCCTGACCCTGGTTTATTGCCAACAGGGTTCTCTCAGCTTGATCAACAGCATTAGGTTCATCATACAACAACCCCAAGGCTTGAAAAAATGCATCCACATTAGTCAGAATAGGATTTTCAGGTGTCAGAGAAAAAGCCCAATCCTGGGGATCGCCGCGCAGCAAGGAGATGACAATTTTAACTAGCTGCACAGAGCTCCCCGATGAGTTAGGCTTCAAAGCCAGAAATAATTTACAATTATTCTTAAAATTCAGAAATTTAGACCGATCCCCAGAAAACACATCAGGAGTAGGGATCTTAGGTTCAGTAGCATGTGACTGAATGAGATAGGTGGAAATTCCCTGCACTTCAGCAGCCAGCTGCTCCACACGATCAGACAATTGCTTAGTCTCCATTAGGAAAAAGAAAAAAAAAATCCTCATACGGCCCCAGAGAAAAAAGAGGAAAAAATATAGAAAAAAAAAAAATTCTGACTTTTTTTTTTTTTTTTCCTCTTAACAACCTTTTCCTGCTTTTGAGTACCCTAGAATCTGCGGTATGGCTGGTGATTCTGTTATGAATGGGTCACCGAGGAGAAAAAACCAGAACAAGCTAAGTCACAGAAAACCAGAGAGGTTGATAACAATGCAGATTGCAGATCCCTGATCTTACCACAACAACTAGCAGTAGCCGTGGAGCGTGCCTATGATGTTCCTAGACGCCTCATCACGACCGGAGGACTAAATAAGCCTAAAGCAAGAAAAGGGAAAACTAACTGCCCCAGAGCAGACCCCAAAGGAATAGATAGCCCCCACACATGTATTGACGGTGAAACAAGATGAAGGCACAATCACAGGCAGGAAAATAGGCTGAGCAAATGACGGGGCCCAAACTAACTAGACAGGAAAGGAAAGACACTCTGCAACCTGCAAAAAACCCTACAAAAATCATGTCCAACACTTCTGATAGCAAAATTAACCCTGAAGTCACTAGACTTCTCCCACTATATCAGCACTTTGAAATATTCTGAGACAGAGCAAAAAGAGACCGATCTAGTAAGGGACAAAAAAACAATTGGCAAAATACTGATAAATAAGAGTGGAAATTCAGCACAGCCCCCAGCAGGGGCTGGCTGACCACACCAAAAATCTGAATAGACCAACAAAAGCAAGTGTGAACATTAGCAGAAAAACTTAGCTTTAGATGACTGGAACAGAGCTGAAAACCAAGAGCTGACAAGCCAGAAGGAATCACCAGCAACTGAATAGGGCGTCGGCTGTCTTAAATCCAATCTGAGACTCCTGAGATCCAATCGTCATCCTCATTCTCAGGTGGCAGATCTCCACCGATCAGATCAGCCTCTCTACCTCCTATTACCACCAGAGGGAGTCTGGAAGGAGAGCTCACAACTGGTGAACCAGAGAATGAACTCACAATACACACACGGTTCCACTTTTTATGCCTCATACACATGGCTCTGTTCTGTACACCTTGCACACACACGGCTCAACACAGTACACACATTGCTCCACTCCGTAAACCTCGTACACATGCGGCTCTGCTCCGTACACCTTGTACGCACGTGGCCACGCTCTGTAAACCTTGTACACAAATGGCTTCACTCTGTAAACCTTGTACACATGCGGTTCCGCTCCATACACCTTGCACACACGCAGCTCCGCTCCATACACACGTGCAGCTCCGCTCCATACACACGTGCGGCTTCGCACACCTCGCTATAACTTTTTTATTTTTCCGCTGTTGGAGCTGGATGGCGGCTTGTTTTTTGCGGGACAAGATGACGTTTTCATTGCTACCATTTTTATTTTGATATGACTTTTTGATCGCATCGTATTCTACTTTTTGTGTGGCGACATGATGAAAAAGCAAAGGTTTTTCCTCCTTTTTTTTTCTTTTTATGAAGTGCACTGAAGGCATGAACAAGTGTGACCATTTTATAGGTTGGCTCCTTCAGGACACGGCGATACCAAATATGTGTACTTTTTTTGTTTTTAAAAATATATATATATGCATTTATTGGTTTAATATTTTTTCTTTTTTTTTATTTATTTGGTGATTTTTTTTTAATAGTTTTAAAACTTTTGTTTCTTTTACTATTTTACTTAGTCCCTGTATGAGACTTCAATTTTCATTTGTCAGATCACTGGTCTCTTACAATGCAATACACATGTATTGCATTGCAAGAGGACCTGTCAGTGCTGCAGAGGGAGATGCTTGTTAGGCCGGGATCACACACAGCATAATACGGTCGAGTTGCGCAGGTTAAAACCAAGCTCTGGTGCCGGCACTCCGGAGAGGAGTGTGCAGCCGCACAGCAATACATGGAGCTGCACGCTCCGCTCCGGAGTCCTGGTGCCAGAGCTTGGTTTTAACCTGCGAGATACGGCCGTCTCTCGCTGTAGTGTGACTCCGGCCTTAAGGCCCCGTCTCACTAAGCGATCTCGGTAGCGAGATCGCTGCTGAGTCACAACTTTTGTGACGTGACAGCGATCTCACCAGCGAGATCACTATGTGTGACAGCGATCAGCGAGCGGTCCCCCTGCCGGTATCGCTGATCGCTGCAAGAAATCTCTGGACATTTCTTTGGTCGCTGGTCTCCCGCTGACCAGCACGCATCGCTGTGTGTGACAGGCGGGAGACCAGCGATCAGGTGTAAAAAATAATAAAAAAAATAAAAAATATAGTTATTCTCACCTTCCGACGTCCCGTTCAGCCATCCTGCCTCTCTCCACGCTCCGGTCCCAGTGATCCGTTGCACAAATGACCGCGAGACTTTCTTATTCCTCGAGACCGTGACATCTCGCGGTCATTCGTGCAAAGGATCACTGGGACCAGAGCGTGTAGAGAGGCAGGATGGCTGAACGGGACCTCGGAAGGTGAGAATAACTATATTTTTTATTTTGATTCTATTTTTTTTCAGCGATGGCCAGCGATGCCGGGCGCTCGGCATCGCTGTGCTGATCGCTGGTGAAGCTGTCTGTGTGACAGCTCACCAGCGATCACATAGCGACTTACTAGCGATCCTGACACCTTGATATCGGTGTCGGGATCGCCGGTATGTCGCTTAGTGTGACAGGGCCTTTAGACTCAGCTGCAGGCTGAGCCAAACAAGCCACCGTAGCTGACAGAGCCAGAAGACTTCACGTGACCTCCAGCTGCCAGGCAATGCTGATCTGACTGCGGGGGGGCGTCTGAAAGGTAAAAAATAGCAGGGGTCTCCTCCTGCTATCTTCTAAATGTCGCGATCGCGGCATCTAGAAGATAGTAAAGGGTTAACACCATTAGGACCTGATCTAATCAGGTCCCGATGATGTCACCTGTCAGAGCAACGGCTCTGCACAGGAATCGCAGCGCTTGCAGCCTCCTGGGGGTCCTGAGAGCTGTGAGATCACCCACCGTAGACAAACGTTGGCGCTGCACAAAGCACAGCTAGCACCGACGTTTAACTACTGTGGGCGGTCAGAAAGCGGTTAATATCCTCCCATTATTGGATCTAGTTAAGCTTAAATTTGTATCTTGGAGTAAACACCCGCTGTAGCTGGTCGTATAAACCTTATTAAGATGATTTTGCTCCCTATGCTAAGTGATTCCCTCCAACACAGTGCGGTGTTGATTCCCAAGTCCTTTTTTGCAAGTTTGAATTCTCTAATTACGTCCTTTACATGGGGGAAAGCCAGACCCAAGCTTAAACTATCTACTCTGCAGAGACCTCATCAGATGCGTGGCGATGCCAGATTTCTATTTATACTATCTTGCTGGGCAGATTAAGGCCATGAGTAGATGGATGCCGGATAGCCAATTGCCCAACTCCGAAAGTCACCTGGACCATGCTGCGAGAATTGACTGCCCGTTGGGCTTTTTGGAAATGAATAAGCCTGGCATCCCCCGATTATTACCTTTGCTCCATTTAGCAAGGTCAGTTTGGAGACAAATTAAAAAGGTGGTCCATTTTGGGGATATTGTAGCTGAAATGCCATTATGGAACAATACTTATTTCCCAGTGCTTTTGAACCACCCGTCCACTGAGTTCTGGACTGAACGTGAGGTCTCCTCGGTCAGAGACTTATATGTAAATGGTGTCCTAATGTCCTTCGAACAAATTCAATCTAAAAACAATATCCCGAGGTCCCAATTTTTTGTTATCTTCAGCTTAGATCAGCCTTTCAGTCACATTTACGCTCCACGGGTGGGATCCAGACTATCTCATCTTTCCCTTTAATAGGAATCCTTAAGTCGCAGGGGCCCCAGAGTCTCATTTCCGCTCTATACACTTACATGCTGTCTGTAGGAACCGGCTCTGCCATGGTGGCAGTCAGGAGGAGGTGGGAGGATCTTATTCCTGATGCTCAGGATGAGGATTGGGAGGAGATTCTTGAATCTCCGATTTGTTTGTCTCCATTAATCAATAATAGAATGATTCAATTATATATGATACACCAGTCATATTTAACCCCGTCACGATTCTTCAGATTGGGTTGACTCCAGTCTTCGAATTGTTTGAGATGACACTCAGCAGAGGCAGATTTTGCTCATATGGTGTGGAGTTGTCCTATTATCATCTCATACTGGAGTGAGGTAACATCGCTGCTGACTTCATTAGTACAAATCCCGGTTCCCCTTAACCCATTGGTCTGTTTATTTGGGGTACTGGACGGGGAGATGTGGGGACACTGTTAGAATTTTCTTGCGAGAGATGCTCTTTCTGGCCAGAAAGATGTTGGCACTGCGTTGGATGGGTGGTGCACATCCATCTCTCAGAGCATGGATTGAATTGGTAAGTTCAGTTATACTGTATGAATGAATGCTATATCAGAACCGGGGCTGTCAAGGGAAATTTGACAAAATACAGGATAAATGGAACTCCTTTCATCTCACTATTCTAGTACGTAGTGGTTCGGTACCACCGTAATTATTATGCTTAAAATATTTCGGGTTATCCTATGGCACCAGATGGCTAATAATAATTCATAATTGTGCTGGGCAGTGTGTTAATAGTAGTTGCAGTTTAATTTGATGTGTAGTGTCATTTTGAGATATATATTTCCAAATGGTTATAAAGACAAAATGTTTTGCTCACTTGTCGATTTGGTTTATTATCCCTACAGCATTCCATGGACTTATGAATCCAAAAGTTGTATTAAGGATCTACTATGTAAGACTGCTGTTCCTTTATAGTTGTTTGGACAAGTGCATGTATATTACTTTGGCTATATCAATGTGTGTACATGTTGTGTTATGGTTAATAAATTAATTAAAAAAAACAGTTTGGGGGATACTAAGGGGTCAGTATACTGTGTGGGAGGTACTATACAGTGAGGGGGCATTATACTGTGTATAAGAGCATCATACTGTGTATAGGGGAGCGGTACAGGGGGGAGACTCGAGACATTATTAAATGTAAAGTGGGCACTTATTGTTATAGGGGAACTCAGGTTACTGTGACTGTCAAAGGGGCACACAGGGAATTATTACTTTCTAGGGGACAAAATGTGGGCACTGTTTTCTAGGGCACTTGCACCCGGCATCACTATATTCTAAAGAGTTGCTTTAGAATTTAAAGGTCACACAGAACCACACAGCAGGTGAAGTAATAGGGACACATACGGCAGCAGCTTTGTGGTATCAGCAGGATGAGGGGTTTGTGCAGGTTGGGGATAGATGGTGATGGGGCTGGAATATGAGAAGTAAAATGTGTCTTTCTTGTAATCTCTGCAGCCGAGTCCTGGCTGGAGAAGTTGTCATTGTCGGTCTGGGCCTGATGGAAAAGATGTGAAAAGTGAACGATTAGATCAGAAAGCATATCAGCGGTAAGTCATCATCTATAACTCTGCTGTAATCACTTATATGTTTTGTAGGACTGGTATTTACCACTGACAAAATGGCGGTAATATCCATGTTGGTCTTTATATAGAGATTATTTTCAGTAACAGCGCAGTCATCTCCTACATCCACTATTAGGGTGCGTCACCGAGTTGTAATCAAGGTTACCTGGTTGGGGGCCCAACTCAGAAGCTTCGCCCCCCGAATCAAAGCCTTAGCTATGCCTCTGGTCTAAGTTCAGTTACTGTGTGCTATTGGGTGCATGGAAGATGTGGAGAAAGATGAATAGGAGAGAGCAGATTATGATTCACATTTAGAACGATGGAACAGGGGAGAGTTAACTTAAAGTGAACCTGTCAGCTGTTTTGGCCGCTATAAGATGCAGCCACTGCCTTTTAGGGCTTATCTACAGCATTCTAGAATGCTGTAGATAAGCCCCCGAGCCAACCTGAAAGATAAGAAAAACCGGATTACTTACCGGTAATACTCTTTTGTAGAGTCCACGACAGCACCCACTGAGAGAGGGGATCCGCCCCAGGAACAGGAAACCTACAGAGAGATAAATGGGGCGGTCCCCCTCGCTCCCTCAGTTTGTATTACCGAGAACAACGGAGGAACCGCCATACATGTTTTAGTCATTTTGTTTGGGCGATTCCTATATCTTACCCCTATAGCCTTTACATTCGCTAAGTTTAATCATATATTAAATTCTAATTACAATCTCCACCACCAAGGAGACCCATGTGTGAAAAATTTTTACGGGAGGGAAGTGAGCGGGTGCTGTCGTGGACTCTACAAAAGAGTATTACCGGTAAGTAATCCGGTTTTTCCTCTTCGCCACGACAGCACCCACTGAGAGATTTCCAGAGATAATCACTTGGGAGGGCACACCGTGTTAAGGACCGATCTACCAAAGGTCAAATCCTCTGTAGAGGACAAATCTAGTCTATAGTGACTATAGAAGGTAGATGGAGAAGACCAGGTTGCAGCCTTACATATTTGTTCAATTGGGACGTTTGCTCTCTCGGCCCAGGAGGATGATATGGCTCTAGTAGAGTGCGCCTTAATCCCCAGCGGAGGGTCTTCTCCTTTTGCCAAATATGCCATTGTGATCGCATCTCTAATGCACCTGAATAATGTGCCTGTTGTAACTCCAGACCCCTTTCTGTTGCCCTGGAAGGAGACAAAAAGAGACCTACTCTGCCTCCAGGGACTGGTCCTATCAAGGTAGGCTAGTACAGCTCTCCTCACATCTAAGGTGTGATATTTCACCTCGTCCTGGTTTGACGGGTTCTCATAGAAGGAAGGTAGGCATATCTCCTGAGACCTATGAAATTTAGTTGCCCGTTTGGGAAGGTAGGACGGGTCTGTCTTCAAAATCAGTCTGTCTCGTGTTATTCACAGGAACGGAGGGTCTACTGATAGAGCATGAAGATCATTTACTCTTCTAGCTGATACTAAAGCTACTAGTGTAGCAGTTTTCAATGAGAGGCACTTCACTGATGCCGACTTTATGGGCTCAAACGGGGCCTGAGTAAAGGCATCCAAAACCAGAGTAAGGTTCCATGCCGGAAGCCGAGGAATATGCACCGGTTCTGATCGTTGACAAGCTGAAACAAAACGGTTTACCCATCTATTTGCTGCCACGTTATAGTTAAATAGGGCTCCTAGGGCCGATATATGGACCTTTAGAGTATTAACTGAAAGGCCCAATTCTCGGCCTCTTTGAAGAAACTCTAAGATGGGCGTAATGGGTACTTCACCGGCTAGCTCTGCTGGGTGAAAGGCCAGGAATTTTCTCCACACCTTAGCGTATATTCTTGTAGTAGACTCTTTCCTACTTTGTAGCAGGGTATTAATCAGGTTTTCCGAAAAGCCCTTCTGCTTCAATAGTTCCCTTCCAAATTCCAGGCCGCTAGGTGTAGGGATTTGGCCTGTGGATGGTAGCAGGGTCCCTGCGAGAGAAGATCCTGGTGCTGCGGCAGGATCCACGGGTCGGTTATTGACATGGCTCTCAGCCATGAAAACCACGGCCTTTTGGGCCAAAACGGGGCTATCAAGATGACCCTCGCCCTCTCTTGTCTTATTTTCCTGACTACTGTTGGAAGTAGAACCATTGGAGGGAAGGCATAGGCTAGCCGGAATGCCTAGGGTGCTTGGAGGGCATCTAGAATGTCTGGGTTGTCTGACCTGTAGAGCGAAGCGAACTTCTTTACGCGTCTGTTGGCTCTGGTGGCAAACAGGTCTATCTCTGGTCTGCCCCATTCTGTCGCTACTGTCTCGAAGACGTGCCTGCTGAGGACCCACTCGCCCTGATATAGGACCTGGCGACTGAGATAGTCTGCTTGAGAGTTGTCTACTCCTCTTATGTGGAGTGCCGACAAGGAGTGAAGATGTACCTCGGCTATCTCTAGGATCTCTTCCGCGATAGACATCAACGGTCCCGACCGCGTACCTCCCTGTCGGTTTATATTGGCCACTGCGGTGGTATTGTCTGTCTGGATTCTCACGTGGGTTCCTCTTAACTGCGGGAGAAATTGAGATATCGCATAGTAAATTGCTTTTAGCTCCTTTACATTAGAGGAGGTTTCTATCTCATGTTTACGCCACCGGCCTTGTATCATGTGCTCCTCCAGGTGGGCCCCCCAACCCAAGGGGCTAGCATCCATGGTGAGCACCTTGGAGGGAGTTACCCACCATTGCACTCCCTTAGACAAATTGGTAGGATTTAACCACCACTTTAGGGATTTAACAACTTCTGGCGATAGGGACATCCTCCCTTCCAACCGCCCCTGCAGTCTCTCTGTTTCCTGCAGAATAGCCCACTGTAGTGTTCTAGAGTGGAACTGGGCCCATTGCACCGCTGGGATGCACGATATCAGGGACCCCAGCAAGGACATACCCTGTCTCAATGATATTACGGGTCTTCCTGTAGTATTCTGTATCTTATTGATTATGGCCACTGCTTTGGCGTCTGGTAGAAAGCACTTCTGACTTACAGAATCTACTTGCAGGCCTAGGAACCTCTGACAGGTAACTGGTTCTAGTCTGGACTTCTCCCAGTTGATTAGCCATCCTAGCGTTTGTAGGGATGAGATAATCTTAGCCATTCTTGTTTTGCACTGAGAAACAGAATTCCCTACTACGAGCAGGTCGTCCAAGTAAGGGACCACTAGTGTGTCATTCAGCCTTACATACGACATCACTTCCAGCATCAATTTGGTAAATACCCGAGGAGCCATGGATAGCCCGAATGGCATTGCCACAAACTGGAAATGCTGAATCCGACCCTTGAACCAAACCGCTACCCGCAGGAACCTCTGGTGCTCTCGGTATATGGGTAGATGGTAATAGGCATCCTTTAGGTCCAAGACTGCCATGTAACACCTGGGAAACAAAAGTTTTATTGCAGAATTTATTGACTCCATCTTAAATGGCCTCAGCCTTAAGAAGGTATTAAGCTTCTTTAAATTTATTATGGTGCTAAAAGAGCCATCTGGTTTTGGGACTAAAAATAGAGGAGAATAAAAGCCCATTCCTTCTTCATCCCCTGGGACCTCTATTAGGACCTGTTTAGTTAGTAATACTGCAATCTCCATCTCCAGTGCTTCCTGCTGTATCTGGGACCTCATGGAAGTCAATAGGAAGAAGTTCGGTGGATGCCGAACAAATTCTAGTTTTAGGCCCGATGAGACGATATCAATGGCCCATGGGTTTGATGTTACCTTCCCCCATTGGTGGCTGAATTCCAGTAGTCTGCCACCTACCGGTGTACTGGTATTAGCGGAACCTGTCTCCTCTGAAGGGACGCTTCCCGAATAGATTGCCCCTCTGTTTGGGGTCCTTATTTCCCCAGCGATCCTGGGGTTTAAAGTCTTTCTTTTTGCCAAACGGCGGCTTTCTGTAGGACCTCCTATTAAAGGGTTAGGAAAACCTTTTTTTCTCTCTCCCGCTTTTGTTAAAATCTCGTCCAGTTCAGTGCCAAATAGGTACTTACCCTGGCAGGGTATAGCACACAGTTTAGTTTTTGTCTGCGTGTCCCCTTTCCACCCCTTCAACCATAAAGCCCGCCGGCCTGCATTGGTTAGCCCTGCTGCTCTAGCCGATAAACGGAGAGAGTCCGCTGAGGAATCGGAGAGGAAGGCCGCTGCTCCTTTAATGAGGGGCATAGAGGACAGGAGTTTATTCCTGGCCACTCCGTTTTTAATATTGTCCTCTAGGTCATTCAGCCATACCAACATTGATCTTGCTGTGCACGTGGCTGCTATTGTGGGCTTAAAAGCTGCAATACATGCTTCCCAGGATCGTTTAAGGAGTGTATCGGTCTTATGATCTAATGAGTCAGCCAAAGTTCCTGAATCCTCTACCGGCAGGGAGGATCTACGAGAGGTAGAGACCACCGCCGCATGCACTTTGGGGGCTCTCGACCAAGCTGTCAATTCCTCATCGTCAAACGGATATTTACGCTTTGACGTTAAGGGGAGGAAGGTTCTCTGCCCCTGTTTTTCCCACTCCCTTTTCACCAGCTCTTTTATAGCTGGGACCACTGGGAATGCTCGGACCTTTCTACGGGAAATGCCTGCAAACATTATGTCTTGTGGAGTCTTGGGGTCCTTACTCTCTGGTAGCCCCATGGTATTTCGGACAGACTTAACTAAGTTACTGACGCTGTCCGTAGGGAAACACGCCTGCTCCTTGTCCTCTGAGGAAGGGTATTCGTGGATCTATCAGAGTCTAGTTCCCCGGATTCTGACGGCGACTTTGACGCCGGCGAAGCTCCTGTCTCACGGAGGAGTGACCCCCCAGACTACTGGAGCTGCCCAAGGCCCGTAGCTCTTCCCTAATTATCGCTCGGATATCCTCTTTCTTCCGTGAGGATTCCTCCTGTAAGGCCTCCTCAATACACGCTTGGCATAATCTTTTAGGGTGGCCGTCTGGGAGGGGCTGAGAACATAAGGCACACTCTCTATTTTTCGCCTTCTCTGTTCTTTTGGCCGGCTGCGGGGTCCACGCCTCAGGCTAAGGCGAGGCGTGGGATGATTTCTTCTCCTTCCGTTTTTTCTCCAGGGGCTCAACTTGCCTGGAAGGTCCGCTAGATTCCTTCCTGGAGCTGCCACTTCTTCTGGTGCTGCTGCTTCTCCTTGTAGCACCGCTCTGTCTGCTGCCATGTGGGGATTCCACTGGCTGACTTAGCGGGAGCGAAGCTGGGTCATCTATGGATGACATGACTGCGCATTGGTGCTGCCTCCGTGGCTTCTTTTTATAGCCTTTCCACTTTTTTTTTTTTTCATCCTCCATTTTTTTTTTTTTTTTTTTTTTAGCCCCTTCTGCGCATGCGCGGGCGTTCTCCCGCGAGCGCCGCCTCCT
The DNA here is from genome assembly GCF_039654945.1 of Dendrobates tinctorius. Taxonomy (NCBI): domain Eukaryota; kingdom Metazoa; phylum Chordata; class Amphibia; order Anura; family Dendrobatidae; genus Dendrobates; species Dendrobates tinctorius. The sequence continues at coordinate 1,247,388 of NW_027361822.1, forward strand.
GCACTGATCCCGGAAGGCCTCCACCACGGGCCCACACGTTAACCCCTGCAGGTATGACCTCCGGTAGCGCTGCCTGGCACAAAACACTCAGGCTCTTCTGCTTCCCTCGGTGGGAGGGGGGGCGCGCGGCCACCATCCCTGATATGCCTAATGGCATTGTGTATTGCGTTCGTCCCCTTCCTGGGGGGGGTATACGCCCCTGTCCCCTCAGTGAGCCTTGGCACCTTCTTACCTCCGGCCTCACCTGCATTACCAGCTCTGGGGGGGGAAACCACCTCTCCGCCCGACGCTGCCTCCAGTCCTGGGGCCCCTGCTGCTCATATTATGCACGCAGGCGGCTACCAGACCAGGTATCCTCTTCTGCGGGTTCCTTCCTAGGAACCGGAAACCAAACTGAGGGAGCGAGGGGGACCGCCCCATTTATCTCTCTGTAGGTTTCCTGTTCCTGGGGCGGATCCCCTCTCTCAGTGGGTGCTGTCGTGGCGAAGAGGAAAAATACGTTTTATTATACTCACCCGGGGAAGGGCGGTCTGGTGCGGTCCGGTCCGATGGGTGTCGCAGGTTCGGGTCTGGTGCCTCCCATCTTCTTGCGACGCCACCCTCCTGCTTACTTCAGGCCTCCCCGGCATCGCGCTCTTGCGCAAGCGTACTTCTCTGCCCTGTTGAGCATTGAGAGAGCGCTGACCGGCCTGCCTAATCTAATAGTAGGGGCGTGACTAATAGGCTGAGAACCAGACAATATACATTACCTTTATGTGAACAGGGCACTATACAGGCGTTTATTGTGCAAATGTATACTAAGCAGTCACCCCCTCCATGAATACACTCCTGTATACAAGACCAAATGTGCTGGGCTTGGCTGCACCCTGAAAAATATAGTGCACAAAATACATAAAAATAGTGAGGTATTGGTCAATGTTTTGGCCAAAACATGCAAGCTCGCAACCCACGTCAAGGGTTGCCACACTTGCAAGTCCTAGCACTAAACTAATAGCAAACCACAAAAGAGGACGAAAATCCTCCAAAAATTCATAAAAACAGCAAAAAAAGGCAGCACCGCTTACCTGCCCAGGTCTTGGAACAAATGCACCACAGGATGCAGCTAGCCCATATAGCAAGAAGTTGGCAACACAGGTGCAAAATACTAAATAGACAGCCACTCACCACCTACCCATTAATGGTGACTGCTTAGTATACATTTGCACAATAAAGGCCTGTTCACATAAAGGTAATGCATAGTGTCTGGTTCTCAGCCTATTAGTCACGCCCCTACTATTCGATTAGGCGGACTGGCCAGAACTCTCAATGCATCCCAATGTAAACACCCCTGTATACAAGACCAAACGTGCTAGGCCTGGCTGCACCCTGAAAAATATAGTACCTAAAATACATAAAAATAGTGAGGTATTGGTCAATATTTTTGGCCAAAATTTAAGTTTAATTAAACACAGCTGGACTCCAATGAAGTGGTAGAACCATCATTAGATGGACTTAAAAGTCTTCCTTCAACCTTAATAACTATGTTACTATCTCAAGGAGGATCACAAGGAAATGGACAGCATGTGACTTAAATATGAGTGTCTGAATACTTTTGACCAAGTGATATTTCGTTTTTTCTTTTTAAGAAATTGACAAAAATTTCTACATTTGTTTTTTTTTTGTCACGATGTGGTGCAGAGTGTACATTGAGAAAAAAAAATTAACTTTTTTGAATTTACCCAATGGCTGCAATGGAACAGAGTCAAATATTTAAAGGGGTCTGAATACTTTCCATACCCACTGTATTGGAGACAGAGGTAACAGGTAGGGTGATAGAGAGAAATGAGAACTGAGATATAGGGATGTGGAGAACTGTGAAGAGCTTTGTGGGTGAGATAGAGAAGTTTGTATTGTATTCTGTAGCGGATGGGCAACCAGTGTAATGACTTGCACAAGGTGGAGGCATTGAAGCGGCTGGATACAAATATGAACCTGGCAGCCACATTCAGGACAGATTGGAGAGGAAAATGTTTGGTTAAAGGAGACCGATCAGTAAAGAGTTGCAGTAGTACAGACGAGAATGACTAAGAGTGACAGTAAGTGCTTTTGCAGTTTCAAAGGTGAGAAAAAGTTGGATTCTTTTAAAATTCATGTAACATGAGCTAGTGAGTGCTTGACTATCTATATATATAAAACTGAATGTATGTATGTGTGTATCACCAACCAATCACGAAGCATCTTTCATTTCACCAGAGCTGTTCAAAAGAAGCTGAGCTGTGATTGGTTGCTATGAGCAACAGTTTTCCATGCAACCAATCACTAAGTATCTCTCATTTTACCAGAGCTGGTTAAAAGAAGCTGAGCTGTGATTGGATGCTATGAGCAAGTTTTCCCACTTGACAACACCTCAGCAGACACTGACATGGTGGGAGAAATCTAGCATCCCTGGGAACATAAGCTCCCAGCCATTGTCTGCCCCCAAGAAAGGAGCAGCGAGCACATGACAAAAATGAATCCCCCTCCTGTGCCTATATACCCATCACACATCCTCCATACCAAACTGTCAAAGTGTGAAAAAATTGATCCGTTGCAGATTTGCAAAAAACTGATGCACCGGATCGGGTTTTTGGACGGATCCATCGCAGCAGCCAGTGTATGAAATTAAAAGGAAGAGAACTCTGGGAAAGGGGAGAGAGAGACCCCAGGGTTTCTTAAAGGGATCATTGGTATGGAAGTTAGGGCAAATCCACACTGCGCTTTGGTACTGACCCCAGGCCTTTCTTAATGGGATCTCCGGTATGGAAGTAAGGGCAAATCCATCCGCGCTTTGGTTCTGACCCCAGGCCTCTCTTAAAGGGATCACCGGAATGGAAGTCAGGGAAATTGCCTTCAAAGGCTCTAGTACTGACCCCAGGCTCTTTTAAAGGGATCTCCTGTATGGAAGATAGGGCAAATCCCTCAGCGCTCTGATTCTGACTCCAGAGTTCTATTAAAGGGATCATTGGTATGCAAGTAAGGGCAAATCCACTCAGCTCTCTGGTTCTGATCCCAGGCTCTCTTAAAGGGATCCCCAGTATGGAAGTTGGGACAAATCCACTCAGTGCTCTGGTTCTGACCCAAGGCATCTCTTAAAGGGATCCCCGGTATGGAAGTGAGGGAAAATCCATTCTGCGCTTTGGTACTGACCCCAGACGTCTCTTAAAGGGATCCCCGGTATGGAAGTTAGGACCGTTCCACTCAGCGCTCTGGTTCTGACGCCAGACTGACGGGATGATGTGGGATATTAGGGGTAGTAGTCCAGTGGCTCTGACTGATGGGATGATGTGGGATATTAGGAGTAGTAGTCTGGTGGCTCTGGCTGACGGGGTGATGTGGGATATTAGTGGTCATAGTCCGGTGGTTCTGGCGGACGGGATGATGTGGGATATTATGGGTAGTAGTCCGGCGGCTGTGATGGGATGATGTGGGATATTAGTGGCAGTTGTCTGGTGGTGCTGACTGGATGATGCGGGATATTAGGGGTAGTAGTCCGGCGGCTGTGACGGGATGATGTGGGATATTAGTGGTAATTGTCCGGTGGCTCTGGTTGACGGGATGATGTGGGATATTAGGTGTAGTAGTCCAGTGGCTTTGACGGGATGATGTGGGATATTAGGGATAGAAGTCCGGTGACACTGGCTGACGGGACGATGTAGAATATTAGGGGGAGTAGTCCGGTAGCTCTGGCTGACGAGATGATGTGGGATATTATAGTGAATGTGGCTTTGCGGAGTGGGTGGGGCTCTACATTCAGCTTTATATATATATATATATATATATATATATATATAGATAGATAGATAGATAGATATAATCATTATAATTTGTTATAACTAACCGTAGTTAGTTATTATGCCCGGGCAGCGCCGGGCTCTTCAGCTAGTAGGGAATAAAAGAAAGTTCTGTGTAAAATATGACCCCAAGACAGCTAGGGTGCTGCTTGGAAGTTATGGTTGAACTGCCCAAGGTATTTGCAATATCGGCTATAGGTAGGCTAGTAGAGGGAGGAAACACGAGAAGTTCAGTTTTGGAGAAATTCAGTTTCAGATTAAGGGAGGACATGGTGTTAGAGACATTGGACAGACAATCTTTGATATTTTAGAAGAACATACCAGAACTGATGTAGATTAAGCATTTTACCCAATTAAAGGATGCTCTCAATTGAAACATTAGAAGCATATAGAGACCCACGAGAGTTTAAATATCCCATCAAAATGTATAAATGTACCCAATAGTACATCTCAAGTAAGTAACTAGTTGATCCAAATATGGAAAAAAAAAATTTTATTACTCTTTATTAAATCACCATAACAGTACAAAAAACAGACTATGTTAATACTAGATACCCATACAAAAATAGTATAATTAAAATAGACAGGTGAGCAGCAATGTAAACCACACAGCAAAGGAAGGCAACACTATAATGTCTAGGACGAGAAAAACAAAGTACCTCAGGTAAAGGTCACTAAACACCCATTAATTATCAAAATCATCATGTAATAATGTTTCATAGTACTTTCTCCCAATCCTAGGTCATGGAGTATAGAAGTGGTTTACATAACCTGGCAGGCATAAACATCTATATCGAGGGGAACATAACAGAGAGATTGGACCCGGAGGCTAATTGAATCCATCTCATGTGACCCAAAGTAATGCGCCAAGGAAATGTCCAATCACAATTAAAAGTAAAAAAAAACACCTCTTACCCATGACAAATGGGCCACTTTTTTTTTTCCATATTTGGATCAACTATTTGCTTATTTGAGATGTACTATTAGGTACATTTATACATTTTGATGGGATATTTAAACTCTCGTGGGTCTCTATATGCTTCTAATCTTTGATATTTTGTTTTAAGACGGGGGTGAGGTCAGTAGAAAAGGTGTATATCTGGGTGTCATCAGCATATAGATGATACTGGAAACCAAATCTGCTGATGCTTTTTCCAATAGGGGGGGTGTATAGATAGAAAAGGAGTGGGCCTCAGACTGAGCCTAAAACCCAGATAGTAAGGGGAAGAGGAAAGGAGTAAGAGCTAGCAAAAGATACTGTGAATGAGCGGTCAGAGAGGTAGGAGGAGAACCAGGAGAAAACAATGTCCTTAAGGCTGATAGAGCAGAGTATATTGAGTAGGAGCTAGTGATCCAAAATGTCAAATGCGTCACGGAGATTCCAAGACAGCACGGAGTAGTGGCCATTGGATTTTGCTGTTAATAGGTCAATAGTCTTTAGTAAGGGCAGTTTCAGTAGAGGGTAAAGAGCGGAAACCAGATTATAAAGGGTCAAGAGGAGAGTGATCTGAGAGATTGCAGATTATCTGAAAGTGGACCAAGCTTCCAGGATTGTACAGATCAAGGAAAGATTAGAGACAGGACTGTAGTTAGCAGCACAGATCTTGTTAAGGGATGGTGAGGCAAAGTTTGTTATCTGTTAGGCAATCCCTGCACGTGTTGCGGCTGTCGAACAGCCACAAGACATGCAGGTGACAGGACTCGAACATATTTTTCGAGCACACCAAAGTCACTGAGCACCCAAGTATGCTCAGATAAAACCTTATCTGAGCACATTCACTCATCACCAATTATGAGGACATGTTTGAGGGAAGATAACAAAAGAGAGATGTTAAATGTTTGATTTAGGTAGTGACAGCTGGGGAGAGGGACTGGAGGAGAGGTGAGGGAATAGGGTCACTAGCACAGGACGTAGGGTAAGAAGAATCAAGGAGCCTGGTCACTTTTTCTATGACACACTCGAAGTTGGAAAGTGAGCTTGAGGTGTGGGAGGAAAGCGGGTCCAGGCTTTGAGGGAATTGTGCAAAAATGTCCTGACAGATGTGGTTGATTTTTTGTATGTAATAAATGGCCAGATTGTCATCGCTGAGGTTGGTGACATGAGTTCTGAACTTTAGGGTGTAGTAAAGGATGAGTGTAATAAAGTAAACTTGTTTGGCCAGATGAAGAGCAATTATAAGTTTTGAGCATGAACTTATAGTGGATGAAGTCTTCTTCTGAAAGTGATTTTCTCCATTTATGATCAGCAGACCTTGAATAGCGCTGGAGAAAACGTGTTTGCAGCGTGTCCCAGGCTTGCCGCTGCTGTGTGTGTCTGGTCGATGCTAATTCATCAAGGGCACTCTGCAATGTATTATCATAATGTGTCAATATGGAGTCTGGACAGAAGAGAGATAAGCTAAAGATGTATATTGTTCATAAGCTTCTAAGTAGTGATGGCACGTAGATTTCTGTATGTGTGATAAGTGGTGGTGGCCAGGGTCTGGAGGCAGTCCTTGACAGAGAAGGAAAGAAGGTTGTGGTCAGAGAGTGGGAGAGGGGAGTTAATAAATTCATGCACTGAGCAGAGGCCAGAAAAAAACAGGTCTAGCGTATTCCTGTCCATGCGTAGGAGAGTTAGTAAGCTGTAAAAGGCCGAAGTAGGAGGTTAAAGAGGATGAATGACAGATGGGGACAGCGGATCATCAATAATAAAGTCCCTCATGATGAGCGTTGGAATGTCACAGGATAGAAAGTGTGGAAACCAGGTGACAAAGTTATCTAGAAACTGATTGGAGGAAGTTGATACACAACTGCCACTAGTAGAGAGAAGTGTGTGAAGAGTCTAATGATGTCGATTTTAAGGGAAGGAAACATAAGTGAGGGTACCAGGGGAATAACCTGGAAAGTACATTGTGATGAAAGGAGCAGCCCAACACCTCCACCTTGTCTGTTCTCAGGTGTGTGAGAATTGTAGCCCATCATACGAGAGGACAGCAGCGGTGGTGGTGTTAGACTGCAGGATCCAGGTTTCAGTGAGAGCTAGAAAGTTAAGGCAATTGGAAAGAAATAAATCTTGGATGCAGAGGAGATTGTTGCACATTAACCATGAATTCCACAATTAAAATAGACAAAAGAAAGCGAACACTGAATGTTTATAAAATTGTCAGGGTTTCTATGTGCTGTAGTGTCACGTACACACTTTTCAGCATGTAACGTGGCATGCGCCTGTAAGGATTAATTTAACTCCTCTCACTCAAGCCAGCTCTCAATCTCTATTTTAGGCTATAAAATGAGCATAAATCACACCTCGATACATTCAACAAACCCTGATTTCTTAACCCACGCTGCTACCACTCATCAAACACACGGGGTGATAAGCAGGCCCGGACTGCTAATCTTCCCTTCCGGGCATTTGCCCGATGGACCGCGGTGTGTCACTGTTTGGGGGTCACCAGCCCATTTTTACGGCTGCCCCTTTAATTTTCCGGGTGCCTGCTGGGGTTCAGTAACTCCGGCGGTGGGGTGCGCGCATGCAGCGTTCATCAACTGAACGCTGCAACGGACATGTGGTTGGAGCCCGATCCCTGCTGATGCTGTCATATGTCAATGTGTCCTGTGGGTAGAGAGTTTCGACTCTGCTCTCCTGCCCTAGTAACGTTGAAGCTGCAGCCACAGCCCGACTGGAGGAATGAAGAGAGGTATTTTTATTTATTTTTAATCAATAAGTACTTTGTGGGGCCATCATACTATATGGGGGGTATTTGTTGAATTCATACTATATGGGACTTATATGTTGCCTTTGTACTATATGGGAGGGTTTATATGTGGGGCCATTATACTGTATGGGGGGTTTATATGTGGGGTCGTCTTACTATATGGGGAGCATATGTGGGTCCATCTAACTTTATATGAGGGATTAAATGTGGGGCCATCATTATGTGCAGGACTGTAGGTGTGGCCATTATATTATGTGCAGGACTGTATGTAGGGCCATCATATTATGTGCAGGACTATATGTGGAGCCATCATTATGTGCAGGACTATATGTGGGGCCAACATATTATGTGCAGGACTATATGTGGGGCATGACAGCCCTTACATGTGTATGGGACCCAGTGATTAGGGGGGCCCGACCACGCTAGCAGCCCGGTCCACGCTAGGGCCCCCCTACATTTTATTCAGGTGTCTGCAGCTTTATTTTAAATGAATACCCAGTGCCTGCCGGGCCCCCCCGGGCAGGCCCCCCCCGCACCATGGTCCAGCCAGCGCCGCAATCCCCCCCTGCACAATGGTCCAGCCACAGCGCCGCCCTCACCTGACGTCACACACTGCTCTGCTCCACTTCCTCATTCGGTCAGTGTGTGCCACGTGGGACTGGGAGAGGGACGGAGCCTCGCCGCTGGAGCGCGGCCGCCGGCCAGGTAACAAGAAATTCTTTTTTTTTTTTGAGAGCGGCGATCTGGCGGGCCCGGGGCACATTGTGAGATGGGGCAGAATGCTGGACGCTGGGGGCCTGGGGCACAATGCTGGACATGGGGCAGAAGCAGAATGCTGGACATGGGGCAGATTGCTGGACACGATGGGACAGATTGCTGGTCATGATGGGGGCAGAATGCTGGGCATGATGGGGCAGATTGCTGGACACGATGGGGCAGATTGCTGGTCATGATGGGGCAGAATGCTGGGCACGATGGGGTAGATTGCTGGACACGATGGGGCAGATTGCTGGTCATGATGGGGGCAGAATGCTGGGCACGATGGGGGCAGAAAGCTGGACACGATGGGGCAGATTGCTGGACACGATGGGGCAGATTGCTGGTCATGATGGGGCAGAATGCTGGTCATGATGGGGGCAGAATGCTGGGCACGATGGGGCAGATTGCTGGACACGATGGGGCAGATTGCTAGTCATGATGGGGGCAGAATGCTGGGCACGATGGGGCAGATTGCTGGACATGATGGGGCAGATTGCTGGTCATGATGGGGGCAGAATGCTGGGCACGATGGGGCAGATTGCTGGGCACGATGGGGCAGATTGCTGGACACGATGGGGCAGATTGCTGGACACGATGGGGGCAGAATGCTGGGCACGATGGGGCAGATTGCTGGACATGATGGGGGCAGAATGCTGGTGACGATGGGGCAGAATGCTGTACACGATGGGGGCAGAATGCTGGACATGATGGGGGCAGAATGCTGGTGAAGATGGGGCAGAATGCTGGACACAATGGGGCAGAATGCTGGACACGATGGGGGCAGAATGCTGGTTACGATGGGGCAGAATGCTGGACACAATGGGGCAGAATGCTGGACACGATGGGGGCAGAATGCTGGTGACGATGGGGCAGAATGCTGGACATGATGGGGCAGAATGCTGGACACGATGGGGGCAGAATGCTGGGCATGATGGGGCAGATTGCTGGAGACAATGGGGGCAAAATGCTGGTGACGATGGGGCAGAATGCTGGTGACGATGGGGCAGAATGCTGGACATGATGGGGCAGAATGCTGGGCACGATGGGGCAGGTGGCTGGTCACGATGGGGGCAGATTGCTGTGCACGATGGGGCAGAATGCTGGTGACGATGGGGCAGATTGCAGGACACGATGGGGCAGATTGCTGGAGACGATGGGGGCAGAATTCTGGACACAATGGGGCAGAATGCTGGACACGATAGGGGCAGAATGTGACAGTGAGACACAGGAGGGGGCTGAATGGACACGGGGGCAGAATGTGACAGTGAGACACAGGAGGGGGCAGAATGTGAGGCACGGGGGCAGAATGTGACAGTGAGACACAGGAAGGGGCAGAATGAGATACGGGGCATGATTTGAGACACAGGAGGCAGGATCAAAGACATGGGGGCATGGGGCAGAATGGATACTTATGAGGGCGGGATGGGAGAATGTATGGCTGAAGCCAGGAATGAGACACACGGGGGCTAGATGGGGGATATTATTACTACAGGGTCTAATTAAGGGATATTATTACTGCAGTGATGTATTTATTTTATTTTTTGAGTATACTGTTTTAAATGGGGGGGGGCGGTCCTGTTACTGTGTAGAGTGACACTATGATGCCTTTTTTTCTTCATGTGATGCAATGTAAAAGTTGGGAAAAATAGATATGTTCTGCAAGCGGAGCTCTAGGTAACTGCTATTTCCTGCAGAGACGAACCCTGGCTGGAAGACGTGATGTCGATCTGTGCTGGATGAAAGATGAAAAACAAAGATGAAGGACTTCACCTAGAGACGTCACTGGTGAGTTAGTGTGTTACCTATACACCGACACTATACACTGTATTGAGGCCCTGTGTATAATGTCATTGATCACTGTATTACCTGTACACAGACACTGCATACTAAGTACAGATCTCCAGTGTATAATGGCACTTATGGTGATAGTATCGTGTTTATTTTTTATTACTGATCAGTATTGTAGTATTCAGTCACTGTGGTGGTAATATGTGGTCTGGTCATGGTGCGGTGGTGTTCCTTGTATGTGATATTATTCGGTCACTGTGGTGGTAATGTGTGGTCTGGTCATGGTCTGGCGGTATTTGTTCCTTGTGTGTGGTATTATAGGTCACTGTGTGGTCTGGACATGGTGCGGTGGTATTTTTCCCTTGTATGTGATATTATTGGTCATTTTAAAAATTGAAAAATAAAAAAAACCTAAATTGTATCACATATTTTAACAAATATTTAATAGGTTACAGTAGATTAGGGTACGGCCAAAAGAGTCTACTGTGTTATGGTGGCGGCATAAAAAGTCTTTTGGCCAAAACAAAAGCTGCCGGCTATATGTGTGATCTGGTGATGGGAACTGTTAATGTGTGATTGGTGAGAAGAGGAGTTTCTCCAAGGGAGAGCGGTGGGACTTTGGACAGTTCGAGGGGTGGAGCCTGGGCGGAGTCTCAAGGGGGCCCCGAAAATTTTACCAGTATGGGGCCCCGAAATTCCTAGTGGCAGCCCTGATCATATGTGCAAGACTGTAAGTGGGGCCATCATATTATGTGCAGGACTGTATGTAGGGTCATCATATGTGCAGGACTGTATGTAGGGTCATCATATTATGTGCAGGACTATGTGGGGCCATCATATTATGTGCAAGACTGTATGTGGTGTGAAGAAACCAGAGTATAACTTAATAACCCAGATGACTATGTTTTTGCAAACCAAGAAGAATTGACTTTTTATTTGTATATTGGCTTGTGGATTTGAGTGTTTATTTCTGGTGGGTCAAGAAGATAGACTTGCAAACTGATATATCGTTTAACATACTGTGTAAGTCTGGAATAATGACTTGTACATAGTGTGTTTTCTTTGTTTATTGTGTGCTGATATGCTAATTGTGCATTGTATTCTGGAAACAGTTTGTTGACTTTGAAAGTAAAGAGGGAAAAGAATGTGAGGGTGGACTGAAGGCCAATGGGTAATTCTAAAAATAGCTTACATGCCTCGGGTATAAAAAGACTCAGAGAGCAGATCTGAACACACAGAACTACCAGCTGGATATTCTGCAAAACACTCATCGGGTGAGAGACAGGACTGCAGCCAATTCATCATTGCACCATCATGAGGGACACGGATCTATGATTTTCTAGGAAGCAACCTAGGAGTTTTCGGCTCCACTTGGAAGGCCACAGATCTGGTTGACTGGTTCCATGGAGAAAGTGGGATAAGCAAGGTGGTGACTCTCGTGTCAACTGGCTTTGGACCTTGTACGAACTGTTCTTGGCCATCTCCCTATGCTTGTCGATATCTCTTCTCTGTGTGTGTATCACAGGTGGAATAGCCACCCTGGGAGCTCTGACGTCATGTCAACTGGGTTTGGACCTTGTACGAACTGTTCTCGGTGGTCATCTCCTTACGCTTGTCGATATCTCTTCTTTGTGTGTGTATCAGAGGTGTAATAGTGACTCTGGGAGCTCTGACTTAACATCTACCATTATCCCAGCGAGTCAATGGAAGGGTGAGACCCAGACAGACTCAGCAGACCACCGATGAGGTATGCACAGCAGGTTTCGGACGCTACTATGTCCAACTACACCAATTTGGCCTTGGGAAGAAGACCAGAGTGGATATATGACCTCAACACAAAATGGAAACAATAGGATTCCAGCTTCAACGGATTGAATGGAATTTAATCCAGGAACTATAGAATGAGGAGGAAGTCATGTGTAAACTCAATGGATATCAGTTGGTACTCTTCAATTATGTGTGGAGTTTATTTTCATAAGGACGACATGGAATATGCTCTAAGGAAACTGGATGATCGGAATCCTATCATATCTGGCTATTTAAGATGGGGGAGCAATGAGAAGAAACCAGAGTATATCTTAATTACAGAGTATATCTTAATTAAAAAAAACCGCAAACGCAAGCAAAACTGCATGCAAACGCTGCATTTTTTAGATGCAGTAGCTTACGCATGTGGTCAAAAAAACGAAGCGTTTGCCTGCTTTTGCATGCGTTTGTGTTTTTTTTGCGCATGGTGGAAAATTTTACAGGAGAAAAACTAGATAAACAGACACCACCAATCAGACAACAGTGGGCGTGTCTTGTGGGATATCTTTATATAGACCCTTGGACAGCTGAAATCTTCAGATTTTGCTCCTGTATCCTGTCACGGTGGATCTTCGCACGGAGAGCTTTTATTTCAACCTAGATTTAAGTACAAAGCTGTTTCTTGCCTATGCGTTTGCTTGTGAGCAACAAAGAAATAGAGAAAGACGGAGAAGACGGCGTCGGCGTTATTGGAGACACCCCATTATTGAAGTCCGGGAGAGCCGTGGAGCATACCACACCCTATACAGCGAGCTCAATGCCAACCCGGCAAATTTTCTGGAATATACCAGGATGTCTCAAGAGACCTTCCAGGAATTGCTTGGTCGTGTCCAAGGAGCCATCCGGAGACAGGACACCCAGCTCCGTAGAGCGATTCCTGCAGAGGAACGTCTCCTGGTCACATTAAGCTACATAATAATTCTAAACAAATGCCTGTCATTATTATTGTTCTGCCTTGTATAATTTTTTTTTCAACTTTATCTGTTTAACTTCTTAATTTGTTTTTTTCTCTGTTTGGCAGATTCCTGGCTACCGGAGAGACCCTATCATCGCTCCATTTTCAGTACCGGCTAGGAATTTTCACCCTCTCTGGAATTGTTGCGGACACCTGCCGGGCTTTGTGGAACGTTCTCCGGGATGAATTTATCCCCCTACCCACCGCGGAAATGTGGCTGGAAATTCTGTGTCAGAAATAGTGAATTCATGATGCTGGGTTTTTGTGCATCATGAACTTACTATTTCTGACACATGCCTTGTATGACCTCCATCGTCTCTTCAGTCTGTGTGAAATAGATTACGTAGACTGAAGAGACAATGGATATACTCACCAGGCCATGTGTCAGAAATGGTGAGTTCATGATGCACAAAAACCCAGCATCATGAATTCACTATTTCTGACACCTGTCTGGACACGATGGGGCAGATTGCTGGACACGATGGGGGCAGAATGCTGGGCACGATGGGGCAGTTTGCTGGACATGATGGGGGCAAAATGCTGGTGACGATGGGGCAGAATGCTGGACACAATGGGGCAGAATGCTGGACACGATGGGGGCAGAATGCTGGTGACGATGGGGCAGAATGCTGGACACAATGGGGCAGAATGCTAGGTGAGTATAGATATGCCTTGTATGACCTCTATCGTCTCTTCAGTCTGTTTTAAATAGGTTACGTAAACTGAAGAGACAATGAAGGTGTAATACAAGGTATATCTATAATCACCAGGCCATTTTTCAAAAATAGTGAGTTCAGGATGCTGGGTTTTGTGCATCCGGAATTCACTATTTTTGACAGCTGGCCAGGTGAGTATAGATATGCCTTGTATCACCTCCATTGTCTCTTCAGTCTGCATCACATACATTAAGCATACTGAAGAGATGCTGGAGAAAAGTCATATTTGTTTTTGACAACTCATAGCTCCACAGACACATGAAGCAAAGCTGCAGTGTTCAAGCTGTGTCACTCCTGGACCTATGTGGTGTCAAATACTTAAAGTGTACGGCACAGTGTTTTTACGGCGCACGGTGTGTGTTGCCGGTGGCAAAATACACAAAGAACCAAACAGTATTGGGGGCAAAAAAAAAAATTAAATATATTTACAAAAATAAAAAATTAACTGCGGCGGCTGCGGGTAGAGTGACGTAACTGGGGGGTGTTGAGTTGGGACACCTGGCTGGGTAAAAACAACGCAGGGGTTGCAGGAGAAGGGGCGATCGAACTAGTGGGGTCAGGGAAGTCATGGATGGAACTGGAGGCATGGGAGAGGAGAGACACTGGAAGGGAGAGACAAACCTGACATCACAGACACATTGGGAGGTGAGTGGGGAGGGAGTGCGAGAGTCCTTGTTTTTTTCCCCTCTTTTGTTGGGATCTGCGCTTGTTTCTGGGGAGCCTGGGTGTGGTGTCTTCCTGCGGCCTAGTCATGGTGGACGGCCTGGCAGGGTCCGGGTGCTGCTGCATGCTGGTGGAGGTCCTGCCAGGGTTCGGGTGCTGCTGCTGTTGGGACCTGCTGCTGAAGGCCGGCCTGTCAAGGTCTGGGTGCTGATGATGCAAGCTGGTGGTGAAGGTCCTGGCAGGGTCCGGGTGCTGCTGCTGCGTGCTGGTGGAGGAAGTCCTGCCAGGGTCTGAGTACTGTTGCTGCATGCTGGTGGCGGTGGAGAATGTCCAAGGAGGAGCAGCACTTGGCATGGTGGTGGGGGTGGGGTGTCCAACAGCACTCGGCATGGTGGTGGCGCTGTAGTGGTGTCCGGCAGGGCTTGGAATGGTGGTGGCCGTGCAGTGATATGCAGCAGAGATCGGCATTGAGGTCAAGCGTGTCAGTGATGGCACAGGTGGAAATGCCACCACTGACTGCTGAAAATACCGAGGCTGCTGCATAGCCTGCACGTAAACAGCATTGCAGGCCTGCATGACATTCATCTGGACATCAGGAGTAAGGTGTTCCGACATGCCCTGTGCAATTTGATTGAAAAAATGATGTGCTGGCCTCTGGAGGTCAGCTTTCACTTGGTCAAGGCTTCGGCTGACATTCTGGATAAGTGTCTTCATAAGTTTGAAGCCATTATCCAGTCTGTCTCTCATCGCCTTGAGTCCATCATGAAAGATAGAGCTCAAGTGCAAAAACTCGGGCATGAGTGTCCTGTCCGAGGCCTTCTGCCGCTGGTGGGGATACGCCGAAAAAGAAATGGCAGAGGCCTGGGACAGGCCTGGGACAGGGGAACACCTGATGGACCAGCTTCCCGGTCTCCAGTCTGTGTTGCCGGCCCACTTGCTGCTTCGATGGTGGATGGCTGGGACGGGTCCGTGGCTGTTCGATGAAGGACCGCTCTGAAACCAGGCTCAAGGGTGCTGCTCCAGGTGCTGTGAAAAAAACCATTAGTACTAAACATTTACAATAGTAAAAGCGCCAGCTCCTGTGGAATAGAAAAATACAGATTAGGCAATACAGCACAATCCAATAGACCACAAAAATACTTACGTTCTCTGGGCAAGGACCGGTCTCAAAAATGCCAGCATGCGGTGGTATTTATATTTTCTGATCCTTGCTCCAGAACCACTGGGAACTCGGTTTTCCTGACGAAGGTCTTTGTTGAAGTGATCCTTCTTCGAACGCCAACGTGTTTTGACTTTGCGCACTGTGAAAAAAATGTTTTCACAATGCACTTTTGGCTGGGATCACACAACTGTGTGTGATGAGAGAAACTTTCAGGAGTTTCTCGCATCACACACAGTTGTGTGATCCCGGCCAAGGTCACTGCTGCATCATACAGCATTGCAATACTTACGAAATGGCTTGCGGACCCGATCCGGGGCGTTGTCCCATCCATCCATCATCGCTTGGGCCACTTCATTCCATAGTCACCGGATCCACACATTGTGTGAGTGCTGCGGAACCTGGGTGTCCGGCAACGGGACTCGCTCATGGACCAGGGATATGAGGATGTCATTGTCTATGAGGTCTTCATCCCGTTCTGAATCTTAGAAAAGAAAGAAATACATTAATGTTGGAGAGATTAAAAAAAAGGAAAAGAAAGAAAACAGAGACAGAAAACAGGCAAGAATAAGTAGTCAAGAAAAAAGAACAACAGTAGTCAAGGCCAAAAAGGTACAGAAATAAGCAAAGTGAAGAAATGAACAAGCAAGAATAGTACAGTCAGGATACAATAATCAGTGAGGCATACTTACACGCCGCCTTGCCACCCGAACTTATCCTTGCTGCTCCTGCTTGGCCTCTGCTGCAGTTGAAGAACTGTTCTGAAAAAGAAAAAAAAAAATTGCCATGGGTAGATGTGACAGAGAATACTTACGGTACTAATCTGTAAAGGTGAGAACTCACTTCACTTTCTTGTTCAGGGACAGGGCGCTCCTCTGAAGTAGATGAAGACATTCTGATGAATGCTGAAAGAAAAAAAAAGTCAGAAATTATTAGTACACATAAAGAGAGATAAAAGAAAATACAGACATTGGGTTTAATACTCACATTGTCCAAAGTGGAGATTCTTCACAGCTTCAGAGCTTCTTCTTTTCTTGTTCCAGTCTGCAGAGTTGTGGACTGCCAATGCACACTCCCTCTTTTTATCTAGGTTTGTGTGGGGAGTGGCTAATTAGTGTCTAGACAGGTTTATTCAGGAAAAACATATGTGTTCCCAATCGCAAACAAACGTGTGTGCTTGCGAACGCGTGCATTCGCATAGACTGCAATGCATTGTTTTGATGCATTACTTCCGCAAACAACCGCATATGTTTCTAGGTGGCAAATTGACGCCTCCAAAATTGCAACATGTTGCGTTTACCGCGCCCAGCCGCAGACGATGAAACGACACATGCATCGTCAAACGCGGCAAAAAGCATCCAATCGCATGTACCTGCGTCCCCAATGTTAAAGATAGGAAAACAAGACGCATGGGGATGTATTGGGTAGAAACTGCTGTGGACACAACCGCAAATGTGAAACCAGCCTTACAAAGGCACAAATTCCACCATTTTGTGAATCAGGGGTGAACTGAAACACTACTGCTTCTCCCTCCAGCACCATCTTTCACCTGCTGTTGTTGAGGGGAGATAGAGCTAGGACCCTGCTCCACTGGTCTTTGCTATAAGCAATTCTCACAATTACAGGCATAACCTGATAAAGAAAACTAGCTTGTATCCAGCCTATATCACCCAAGGCGGATTACAATAGACCATAATTGTCTCTAATAATAAACCATCAACACATCATGTCTGTTCTGACATCCACCTGACGTGTACATGAGACTCAAGCATGACAGACAAATATAAAATAAATTTGGTGGACTTCGGGAGCGGACATCCAGCGTGACCGCCTTTTAAATCAGCTCCTGTCTATACAACCCAGTCTGCTAGATATCACCACTTTCAGCAAGGAATTCGACTGTGTATGGGATTTATCCCCCGGCATTGCTGACTTTAAAAAGGAGGAGCCTGTGGACTGCGCTAAGGTACTTGTGTGGTTCTCCTGATGACCATTTCTGCTGATCATAAAGGGACATTAAGGTCAAAGCCAAACACACTGCCTGCTGACTGCACAACTCTCCTCCATCTAGCTATCTGGGGATATATGTGGCGAATGACACCACTTCTTACCTGCTTAGACCTCGCCATCCAAGATTATGATACTGTAATCTAACTACGACAGTCTTCCTACTCTCCAACCCACTGTGGCCTGTAACCCTTTAATCCGATAACCTCCTCTGTTGTCCACCAACTGGCTACCTCCCCCTAATTGTGGTGAGCTGTAATGGACAAATACCTAATAAAAACCCAAGCAGAGAAATTTACTTGTTCACAAGTGCCTTCAACGCTCAGTGCACAATTGGAGCGCCCGCCAGGGGTACTCGGTACCGGGCCACTTCTTAAAGGGGCAGTGTCACAGCAGCGGTGACCCGATCCATGGCCCTGGGCGTCCAATAAAAGGGGATATTTACAGGGGAAAAATAAAGAGCTTGTAAAGTGTTCATGACGCCACCTGTGATGTCTGATCAGAGGTGACCAGCGCTGCAGGGCAGATCCTCTGGGACTGATGGTAGTGCAGCAGAGTTGGTATAGCTCTCCACAGGCAGAGCTTTGTCCCAGAGCAGTTGTGGTAGTAAAGATGATATGTTTGAGGATGATAGATGTAGCAGAGTTGGATTGGTGACGCAACACAACAGAGTGAAGTTTCCGTTACCTTTTACTGAGCTGTGTAGGTACAGTCCAGGGCTCAGGTTACAGAAGGTTCTGGAGACGGTCAGCCTGAAAGCAATTTGGGAATCTCCTTATTCAGGTGGGTTGTGAGGCCTCCTCTCTAGCGCTATTCTGAGGTACTTGCTGCTGTGAACTCTATTCAAGTTCCTCTCTCTGTCTGCTACTTAGGTAGAACTCCACTCACATGACAGGCAGCTGTAGCCTGCTTCAGGGATCGCTCCTATATGGCGTCTCCGGCTCACACGTGCTGCTATGTCGTTGAGTCTCAGTTGGGGACAGAAGATCTGCGGTCTTCTGTCCTCCAGATTCTACTGCTGGGGCTTTAGTACCCACACAGCCTCGGATTCCGGGGTCCGGTCTCTGGCGCTCAAGCCTAGGGGTGAGCTCCTCTATGGCTCCTGTCCCCAGCTTCTCTCCGCATGTCCTCTCTCTCCCCTGTTCAGATACTAACTTCTCACTAACTTCCTGTTTCCGACCAGATAGAGCAGCTCCCCTGAAGACGAGTTTAGAGCTCCCTCTGCTGGCCTGGAGCAGGAACTGTGTTATATGCTGGAACTACCTGATAAGGGGATCCCTTTTTGCTTCCAGGCATGACATCACTCCCCCCTGGAGGGAGGCAAGGCCATTGTGGCAACCGAACTCCTGGGTGCCACACATCAATGCGGCATGTCATGGAGGCGATCAACCTGTGGCACTGCTGAGGTGTTATGTAAGCCCAGGTTGCTTTGATAGCAGCCTTCAGCTCGTCTGCATTGTTGGGTCTGGTAACATAGTAACATAGTAACATAGTTATTAAGGTTGAAGGGAGACTTTAAGTCCATCTAGTTCAACCCATATCCTATCCTAACTTGCCCTAACATGTTGATCCAGAGGAAGGCAAAAAAAAACCCATGTGGCAACAGTAAGCTTCACATTGGGGAAAAAAATTCCTTCCCGACTCCACATACAGCAATCAGACTAGCTCCCTGGATCAACGCAATATTAAGGAGACTAGTGTATATACCCTGTAATATTATACTAATATTATATAAGAAAGGCATCCAGTCCCTTCTTAAATTTTAGTAGTGAATCACTCATTACAACATCATATGGCAGAGAGTTCCATAGTCTCACTGCTCTTACAGTAAAGAATCCGCGTCTGTGAGTATGCTTAAACCTTCTTTCCTCCAGACGTAGAGGATGCCCCCTTGTCCCCGTCACAGGTCTAAGAGTAAAAAGATCATTAGAAAGGTCTTTGTATTGTCCCCACATATATTTATACATTGTAATAAGATCACCCCTAAGGCTTCGATTCTCCAAACTAAATAACCCCAAGTGTAATAACCTGTCTTGGTATTGCAGACCCCCTAGTTCCCTAATAACCTTGGTCGCTCTTCTCTGCACCCGCTCCAGTTCAGCTATGTCTTTCTTATACACCGGAGACCAGAACTGTACACAGTATTCTAAGTGTGGTCGCACTAGTGACTTATATAGAGGTAAAATGATGTTCTCCTCATGAGCATCTATACCTCTTTTAATGCATCCCATTATTTTATTTGCCTTTGCAGCAGCTGCTTGACTCTGGCCACTAAATGTGAGTTTGTCGTCCACCCATGCACCCAGGTCTTTTTCAGTGACTGTTTTGCCCAGTGTTTTACAATTAAGCACATAATTATACAACTTGTTCATTCTACCCAAGTGCATGACCTTACATTTATCCCCATTAAAGCTCATTTGCCATTTATCAGCCCAAGCTTCTAGTTTACATAAATCCTCCTGTAATATAAAATTGTCCTCCTCTGTATTAATTACCCTGCAGAGTTTAGTGTCATCTGCAAATATTGAAATTCTACTCTCTATGCCCCCTACAAGGTCATTAATAAATATGTTAAAAAGAAGCGGGCCCAAAACTGACCCCTGTGGTGTCTCTCATCTTCCTCTTGACAATACCCCATAGATTCTCTATGGGGTTAAGGACAGGCGAGTTTGCTGGCCAATCAAGCACAATGATACTGTAGTTTTTAAACCAGGTATTGGTACTTCTGGCAGTGTGGACAGGTGCCAAGTCCTGCTGGAGAATGAAATTTCCATCTCCAAAAAGCTTGTCGGCAGAGGGAAGTATAAAGTGCTCTAAAATTTCCTGATAGATGGCTGCACTGACTTTGGTCTTGACAAAACACAATGGACCTACACCAGCAGATGACATGGCTCCCAAACCATCACTGATTATGGAAACCTCACACAAGACCTCAAGCAGCTTGGATTGTGGCCTCTCCACTCTTCCTCCAGACTCTGGGATCTTGATTTCCAAATGAAATGCAAAACTGACTTTCATCTGAAAACAACACCTTGGACCGCTGATCAACAGTCCAGTTCTTTTTGGCCCAGGTTAGGTGCTTCTGGTGTTGTCTATTGGTCATGAGTGGCTTGACACAAGGAATGTGACACTTGTAGCCAATGTCCTGAATACATCTGTGTGTGGTGCCTCTTTAAGCAATGACTCCAGCAGCAGTCCACTCCTTGTGAATCTCCCCCAAATTTTTGAATGGCCTTTTAATAACAATTCTTTCAAGGCTGCGGTTATCCTGGTTGCTTGTGCACCTTTTTCTACCACACTTTTTCCTTCTGCTCAACTTTCCATTAATATTCTTGGATACAGCACTCTGAACAGCCAGCTTCTTTAGCAATGACCTTTTGTGGCTTACCCTCCTTGTGGAGTGTGTCAATGACTGCCTTCTGGACATCTGTCAAGCTAGCAGTCTTCCCCATGATTGTGGAGCCTACTGAAAGAAATTAAGGGACCTTTTCACACGCTTAAGATGCCTTTGCAGGTGTTTTTTTCTTAATTATTATAATTTACTGAGATAATGACTTTTGGGTTTTCATTAGCTGTAAGCCAAAACAATCAACATTTAACAGAAATAGACACTTGAAATGGATCACTCTGTAATGACTATATAGGAGATTCACTTTTTGTAGTGAAGAACTGAAATAAATTAACTTTTTGATGATATTCTAATTTTGTGAGAAGCACCTGTAAGTAAATAGCTGAGATTCTCATCCAGAAAAGTTGGAGTGTTATGCGATTTTTTTCCTCACCTAACATCCATATAACATGTGTTTGCAATCAGGGCAGTTTCTAGGGAATTTTGCCAACAGGGCGAACATCGAAAAAGCGCCCCCCCCTGAACATCGATAATACACACAAACACAGGCTAAGTACCCCAGATATTACCACCAATCGCCACCCCACCGATATTACACACACACACAAACAGAAGGCTAAGCACCACAGATATTACAACAAAATCCTTCCCCCCGCCCCGATATAATATAACAAACACAAACAGTAGGGTAAGCACCCCAGATATTGCCTTCAAACACCCCCCACCCCCCGATATTATACACAAAGACAGCAGGCTAAGCACCACAGATACTGCCACCAAAGAACCCCCCCAATATTACACACAAAGACAGCAGGCTAAGCACCCCAGATATTGCTACAAGTTCAACCCCCCCCCCCAATATTACACAAAAAAAACAGCAGGCTATGCACCACAGATATTACCACAAAATCCCCTCCCCCTCAATATAACAAACACAAACAGCAGGGTAAGCACCCCAGATATTGCCCCCAAACTCCCCCCCCCCTAATATTACACACAAAGACAGCAGGCTGAGTACCCCAGATATTGCCAGTGTCACAACCCTCCCCCCATATTGCACAAAAAAACAGCAGGCTAAGCTAAGCACCACAGATACTGCCAGCAAACAACCCCCCGATATTACAAGAAAAAACATCAGGCTAAGCACCCCGGATCATGCCACAAAATACCGCAATACAGAATACCTCAATCCGGGCCAGACACGGATTGATCATTCATTGATATAGCAGCAAAGACCCTAGATCCAAACAGCAGCGATCAGGCAGCGTCCGTCTCTCACTATCCTTCCTGTGTGAGAGCGTGGGGGCGTTCCTCGGCCAGTCGCAGAATCAGAGGAGCTCAGGAGACAGACAGCTAGGCACTAGGCAGCAGGGCTGCCACTAGGAATTTCGGGTTCCCATAATGGTAAAATTTTCTGGGCCTCTTTGAGACTCTGCCCAGGCTCCACCCCTCGAACTGTCCAAAGTCCCACCGCTCTCTCTTGGAAAAACTCCACTTCTCACCAATCACACATTAACAGTTCCCATCACCAGATCACACATATAGCTGGCAGCTTTTGCTTTGGCCAAAAGATTTTTTAAGCCGCCACCATAACAGGGTAGACTCTTTTGGCAGAGCTCTATTCTACTGTAACCTATTAAATATTTATTAAAATATGTGATACAATTTAGGTTTTTTTCTATTTTTCAATTTTTAAAATGACCAATAATATCACATATAAGGGAAAAATACCACCGCACCATGTCCAGACCACATAGTGACCTATAATATCACACACAAGGAACAAATACCGCCAGACCATGACCAGACCACATATTACCACCACAGTGACTGAATACTACAATACTGATCAGTAATAAAAAAAAAAAACCCGATACTATCACCATAAGTGCCATTATACACTGGAGATCTGTACTTAGTATGCACTGTCTGTGTACAGGTAATACAGTGATCAATGACATTATACACAAGGCCTCTATACAGTGTATAGTGTCGGTGTATAGGTAACACACTAACTCACCAGTGACGTCTCTAGGTGAAGTCCTTCATCTTTGCTTTTCATCTTTCATCCAGCATAGACCGCCATCACGTCTTCCAGCCAGGGCTCGTCTCTGCAGGAAATAACACAGTTACCTAGAGCTCCGCTTGCAGAACATATTACTTAATTTTCCCAACTTCTACATTACATCACATAGTGTCACTCTACACAGTAACAGGACCGCCCTCCCCCCATTTAATAAAGTATACTCAAAAAATAAAATAAATACATCACTGCAGTAATAATATCCCTTAATTAGACCCTGTGGTAATAACGTCCCCCATCCTAGCCCCCGTGTGTCTCATTCCTGGCTTCAACCATCCGTTCTCCGATCCCGCCCTCATAAGTATCCATTCTGCCCCATATGATATCCCCATCCTGCCCCATCTGTCTCCACCGTATCCATCCTGCCCCATAATCCTGCACGATCTGTCTCCAATCCTGCCCCCAGTGTCTTCAGTCATGCCCCCATGTCTTTGATCCTGCCCAGTGTCTCCAATCATGCCCCGTATCTCATTCTGCCCCTTCCTGTGTCTCACTGTCACATTCTGCCCCCGTGCCTCACATTCTGCCCCTTCCTGTGTCTCACTGTCACATTCTGCCCCCGTGCCTCACATTCTGCCCCTTCCTGTGTCTCAGTCACATTCTGCCCCCGTGTCCATTCTGCCCCCATCGTGCCCAGCATTCTTCCCCCATCGTGCCCAGCATTCTGCCCCCATTGTGCCCAGCATTCTGCCCCCATCGTGTCCAGCATTCTACCCCCATCGTGTCCAGCATTCTGCCCCCATCGTGTCCAGCATTCTGCTCCATCGTCTCCAGCATTCTGCCCCCATCGTCTCCAGCATTCTGCCCCCATCGTCTCCAGCAATCTGCCCCATCGTCTCCAGCAATCTGCCCCATCGTGCCCAACATTCTGCCCCATGTCCAGCAATCTGCCCCAGCGTTCAGCATTCTGCCGATGTCCAGCATTCTGCCCCCATGTCTCAGTCTCCCCCGGATTACCGCTCTTAAAAATTTTAAAAAATTTAAAAAAAAGTTCTTACCTGGCCACGGTCCAGCGGCGGGCGACGCTCGCGCTCCCTCCACACTCTGCAGCGTGTCCCAACCGGCAACTGACAGTGACATCAGACGCCGGCTGCCAGCCTCCTATTGGCTGGCGGCTGTTAACTATTGATGTGCGGGCCTGCCGGCCCGCATTGTCAATAGCGTTTAGCTGCGGCAGCGCCGACTAGGCAAGCGCCCCCTGGCTTGGGTGGCGCCCCGAGCGATCGCACCCCCCGTCCCCCCCTAAAAACGGCCCTGTTTGCAATCATTATGGAATGCGTTCTTAATATCAGGTTTTACATACAGTAATTATCTATGTCCTTTCAAGCTAGTTTTCTAACTAATAAAACAATCTTATGTACAGATTTAGATAGAAAGATATCAGTGAGATATATAATCGGTGCTTTGCTTGTGAAGTTTTCTGTACTTTTATTTAGCAAAGAAATAAATAAAAGAAAAAAAATTGTGTGTTCCCCCTAATTTTTTATTAACCAGCAAAGGGTAAGCAGACAGCTGATATTAATAACCTGGGAAGGGGCCACAGATATTGGCCATGGTGCGTTGGCAAGTGGAGTAATAGTTTTGGGGTTGATATCAGCATTGTAATGTCAGCTGACATCAAGGCCAGGGGGTAACAATGGAGAAGCACCTATAAGACACCACCATTACTAACCTGTGGAGACACGGGGAGTTGGTGGGCACCCCGGGTCCGCTAGCTGGAACCGCATAGACCAGGGATCGTCCTGACTAATGCCCGCTCTCCAATTAACGTGGGCATAACACTACTTAAACAACACAGAGTGAAGGTAAAACAGTGTGGCAATGCTTTATTGAACCACAAAAAAAGGCAGATAACATGTAGAATAGTCCAAGCAAAATACCCCAAGATGGTGCACATTACAGAGTTTCACCCTACTGACTTGCCGGGATAATAACAGCTGTTACTTCAGAGCTCCCAGGGTCGGCTACCCCACCTGTGGCACACACAGAGAGGAGGTAACGACAAGTGTAGGGAAATGACAATGTATTCAGGTTCAAGGCCAGTTGACCCGAAAGTCACAACCTGGCTTCTCCGAACATCTTCATGGAGCCAGGCGATCAGCGGGTCCCAATTCTAGCTTTCTCCAAACGTATCCATTGTTCAGCAATGGTCATTGGAGCAGATCTATATTCTTCCAACCAGAGCCAAAAACCCCTAGGTTGTTTCTTGTAAAATGATAGATCTGTGTCTCTCGTGATGATGCCATGATGAATTGGCTGCAGTCCTGTCTCTGGTCCTTTGGTGATTAGGATGTCTTGGCAGAATCTCTGGCCGTCCCACTACATCTCTTTCTCTGAGTCTCTTTATACAGAGGCATGTAACCTTTTATTTAGATTTAACAAGTGTCCTTCAGTCCAGCATCACAGTTAAGGGGAAGAATGATGATGAGCTCAAGTAGCATTACTCGATAATTTAATCTATTTGCATAGTTTTTCCCTCTCTGCTTTCGGAGTCAACAAACTGACTCCATAACAATGCATAATTAGCATATCAGCAAACATCACTAGACATCAAAGATAAGAGCACACTATGTTATATGAAATATCAGCTTACAAGTCAATATTTCAGGCTTACACAAACAAAAGTATAGATAACAGACTATTTGTTTTGGTTGGCTAAAAATAGTCATCTAGGTAACTAAGATATAATCCTGTTTCTTCACATAACCCCATAAATTTAAACCAAAAAACACACAAAGAGAAAAGTCTGCTGTTTGTACAAAGCACTGCCTTGAAATTTCTCAATCTGCGATCGATGACATCGGTAGAGATGTCAGCCCCCGTCGCAACAGCCAGATTCACATGCTGCTGTCAGTGTGTTTCAGCAGGCGTGCCGAGCGGTTGCATTACTCATGTCACTGCTCAACACACCATCCGGATGTAGAAGAGTTGGGCATCCTCGTAGGACTTGAGTTGGATTTGTGGCGGATCCCTTTGGAACATTTGATTTTTTTTTTTCTTTTTTTAAAGATAATAAATGGATAAAAGAGGGTCAACGAGTGCTTTGCACACATAAAGGACTTTTCTGTGTGTGTGTTTTGCTTTAAACTTACAGGGTTAGTAATGGGGATACAGTAAGATACTCACGCACTGCACTGATTATTACATCTTTTTATCTATATATCTATTCTATTCTGATGGTTCATGCTGTAATTTTACTGTCTGTGTCCCTGTGTCGTACAATGTTTTTCTTGCACTTATTATTGACTTGCATTGGTGGGTCTCGGGTGTTTTACACGGCCATTTGCAGCATGCTGAGATTTTTTTCCCTCACCCCAATTCCAGGAGAGGAAAAACTCGCAGATTGCCTGATAGAATCGCATTGCACTCGTAACTATGTTATTCATTCTCACGTTACACTCAGCGATTTTATTAAGCAGATGTCAGTGAACCTTTATATAGAAGATCTCCACTGAGAGGATCCGATATTGTAGGGACCTGAATGGGGAGAAGATGACGATGTAACATCATAAAGATCCCATGTAAGAAATCTCCGGAGCTGTTACCGGCTTCACATGATCACTACATCCAGTCATGGCCCCGTCCTGCCCCCGGTATAACACACAGTCCCATCATAGTCACATACAGAGGTTTATCCCAGAATATCTCCAATCCAGCACCAAAAATACAGAACAAATCCAACAAAAAAGTCGCAAAAAACCTATTATGTCTATTGAAAACAGCAACAACAAAAAAAACACCTTAATATTCTCAGTGCGGAAGAGATTAATGGTGCCTGTGGCCGATTACACGAAATTTCCACAAGTAAGATACGAAATCCAAGTGTTGACATCTTGCCCATGTGAATTAGTGAAAACACTTTTTTTAGGAGGAGCCATTATAAAAATGTGATGTGTATCATGTGACCCCTGACTCCTCCCCTCCTGTGACCTCATCCCAGGTCCTGTGCGCACAGAGCAGCCATATATGTGGTGTGCGGCTCTGCAGGTGGAGGTAGGTGCTGGAGATTCCCCATTACTGGGCACAGGGGACATTAACCCCTCCATTCCCGGAGATAGCGCCCCCTGCAGGTGGAGGTAGGTGCTGGAGATTCCCCATTACTGGGAGCAGGGGGCAGGAACCCCTTAAGTTGCGAGTTATTATAGGTTGATTTGCATTACCGAACTCTATTATCTATAAAAAAAAAATATCACTTTCTCTCTGACTATTGAAACCAACGACACATATCACCTCTCACTACAATATCCCTTTCACAACCATCACACACTACACTGCCCCCCACACAGCATAGTACATCAGGGTACTAGAAATGAGAAGCTCTTCCTTAGCTCTGTCTGACCCCAGCCTGACCTCCCCTTACATACTCACCACCACTTAGGCCTCTTTCACACTTCAGTTTTTTGCATCAGTCAAGATCCGCCAAAAGGACAGATGGCGGATCCGTTTTAGTACTGATGACAACGGATGGCATCCGTCCGTTTTTTTGACGGATCAGAGAAAGAGAGAGATTTTTTGATTTTTTTCTCCGGCACCCAGAAAGAATTTCGGGTTAAATCAGTGTCTGGAGGATCCGCCACAGAAAAAAACGTTGCAAGCTCCGTTTTGAAATCTTTGAGGATGGTGACGGACAGAAACTTTTGGCGGATCCGCAAAAAAAAACGGATGCAACGGACGGCGATCCGTCACAATCCGCCAATAATGGAAGTCAATGGGGAAAAAAATGGATCCTCAAAAGAAAATTGTGGATCCGTTTTTTTCAAAACCTGGCGGATTGTGACTGATTGTAAAAAACTGAAGTGTGAAAGAGGCCTTACCTGCCGCACAATCCGCCTGTTATTCTGGAATCTTTCACTTCCTTCACAGGTGAGAACCTCATCACCAAACACCTGTCAGATATAATGGAGGAGGCTCTATCCCTGTCAGTGACCTCAGATATAATGGAGGAGGCTCTATCCCTGTCAGTGACCTCAGATATAATGGAGGAGGCTCTATCTCTGCCACTGACCTCAGATATAATGGAGGAGGCTCTGTCTCTGTCAGTGACCTCAGATATAATGGAGGAGGCTCTATCTCTGTCAGTGACCTCAGATATAATGGAGGAGGCTCTATCTCTGTCAGTGACCTCAGATATAATGGAGGAGGCTCTATCTCTGTCAGTGACCTCAGATATAATGGAGGAGGCTCTATCCCTGTCAGTGACCTCAGATATAATGGAGGAGGCTCTATCCCTGTCAGTGACATCAGATATAATGGAGGAGGCTCTATCCCTGTCAGTGACCTCAGATATAATGGAGGAGGCTCTATCCCTGTCAGTGACCTCAGATATAATGGAGGAGGCTCTATCTCTGTCAGTGACATCAGATATAATGGAGGAGGCTCTATCCCTGTCAGTGACCTCAGATATAATGGAGGAGGCTCTATCTCTGTCAGTGACCTCAGATATAATGGAGGAGGCTCTATCTCTGTCAGTGACCTCAGATATAATGGAGGAGGCTCTATCCCTGTCAGTGACCTCAGATATAATGGAGGAGGCTCTATCTCTGTCAGTGACCTCAGATATAATGGAGGAGGCTCTATCTCTGTCAGTGACCTCAGATATAATGGAGGAGGCTCTATCTCTGTCAGTGACCTCAGATATAATGGAGGAGGCTCTATCTCTGTCAGTGACCTCAGATATAATGGAGGAGGCTCTATCTCTGTCAGTGACCTCAGATATAATGGAGGAGGCTCTATCTCTGTCAGTGACCTCAGATATAATGGAGGAGGCTCTATCTCTGTCAGTGACCTCAGATATAATGGAGGAGGCTCTATCTCTGTCAGTGACCTCAGATATAATGGAGGAGGCTCTATCCCTGTCAGTGACCTCAGATATAATGGAGGAGGCTCTATCCCTGTCAGTGACATCAGATATAATGGAGGAGGCTCTATCCCTGTCAGTGACCTCAGATATAATGGAGGAGGCTCTATCCCTGTCAGTGACCTCAGATATAATGGAGGAGGCTCTATCCCTGTCAGTGACCTCAGATATAATGGAGGAGGCTCTATCCCTGTCAGTGACATCAGATATAATGGAGGAGGCTCTATCTCTGTCAGTGACCTCAGATATAATGGAGGAGGCTCTATCTCTGTCAGTGACATCAGATATAATGGAGGAGGCTCTATCTCTGTCAGTGACCTCAGATATAATGGAGGAGGCTCTATCTCTGTCAGTGACCTCAGATATAATGGAGGAGGCTCTATCTCTGTCAGTGACCTCAGATATAATGGAGGAGGCTCTATCCCTGTCAGTGACCTCAGATATAATGGAGGAGGCTCTATCCCTGTCAGTGACATCAGATATAATGGAGGAGGCTCTATCCCTGTCAGTGACCTCAGATATAATGGAGGAGGCTCTATCCCTGTCAGTGACATCAGATATAATGGAGGAGGCTCTATCCCTGTCAGTGACATCAGATATAATGGAGGAGGTTCTATCTCTGTCAGTGACATCAGATATAATGGAGGAGGCTCTATCTCTGTCAGTGACCTCAGATATAATGGAGGAGGCTCTATCCCTGTCAGTGACCTCAGATATAATGGAGGAGACTCTATCCCTGTCAGTGACCTCAGATATAATGGAGGAGGCTCTATCCCTGTCAGTGACATCAGATATAATGGAGGAGGCTCTATCCCTGTCAGTGACCTCAGATATAATGGAGGAGGCTCTATCCCTGTCAGTGACATCAGATATAATGGAGGAGGCTCTATCCCTGTCAGTGACCTCAGATATAATGGAGGAGGTTCTATCTCTGTCAGTGACCTCAGATATAATGGAGGAGGCTCTATCCCTGTCAGTGACCTCAGATATAATGGAGGAGGCTCTATCTCTGTCAGTGACCTCAGATATAATGGAGGAGACTCTATCTCTGTCAGTGACCTCAGATATAATGGAGGAGGCTCTATCCCTGTCAGTGACATCAGATATAATGGAGGAGGCTCTATCCCTGTCAGTGACCTCAGATATAATGGAGGAGGCTCTATCTCTGTCAGTGACCTCAGATATAATGGAGGAGGCTCTATCCCTGTCAGTGACCTCAGATATAATGGAGGAGGCTCTATCTCTGTCAGTGACCTCAGATATAATGGAGGAGGCTCTATCTCTGTCACTGACCTCAGATATAATGGAGGAGGTTCTATCTCTGTCAGTGACCTCAGATATAATGGAGGAGGCTCTATCCCTGTCAGTGACCTCAGATATAATGGAGGAGACTCTATCCCTGTCAGTGACCTCAGATATAATGGAGGAGGCTCTATCCCTGTCAGTGACATCAGATATAATGGAGGAGGCTCTATCCCTGTCAGTGACCTCAGATATAATGGAGGAGGCTCTATCCCTGTCAGTGACATCAGATATAATGGAGGAGGCTCTATCCCTGTCAGTGACCTCAGATATAATGGAGGAGGTTCTATCTCTGTCAGTGACCTCAGATATAATGGAGGAGGCTCTATCCCTGTCAGTGACCTCAGATATAATGGAGGAGGCTCTATCTCTGTCAGTGACCTCAGATATAATGGAGGAGGCTCTATCTCTGTCAGTGACCTCAGATATAATGGAGGAGGCTCTATCTCTGTCACTGACCTCAGATATAATGGAGGAGGTTCTATCTCTGTCAGTGACCTCAGATATAATGGAGGAGGCTCTATCTCTGTCAGTGACCTCAGATATAATGGAGGAGGCTCTATCCCTGTCAGTGACCTCAGATATAATGGAGGAGGCTCTATCTCTGTCAGTGACCTCAGATATAATGGAGGAGGCTCTATCTCTGTCACTGACCTCAGATATAATGGAGGAGGTTCTATCTCTGTCAGTGACCTCAGATATAATGGAGGAGGCTCTATCCCTGTCAGTGACCTCAGATATAATGGAGGAGGCTCTATCTCTGTCAGTGACCTCAGATATGATGGAGGAGGCTCTATCTCTGTCAGTGACCTCAGATATAATGGAGGAGGCTCTATCTCTGTCAGTGACCTCAGATATAATGGTGGCGGTTCTATCTCTGTCACTTACCTCAGATATGGGCACGCTGCAAACTTCACCCTCTTTCCCTTCTTCAAAAGTTGGGAGGTATGTCATTGTGTAGTAGTTATTTATGAACCTGGTACCTGTAGTGTTAGTGATCTTGAATTCTGTGTAGGTGACGGAAACTTTAATGAGCATTATGGAAGAGGAATCTATGAGCAACATATTCAGCTGCCTACTCCAAGGAAGAAACTGCTTGTTACGTATATATGTTTTATCTGCAGATAAATATGCAGTAAAACTCTCAGAATACTGTAAAATAAATATACATAGTGATGCTCACACTGATGATCCTTTGCAGCTCCTATTCCAGTGCTGCTTAGGTCCTTCGTCAGTTTCTGTAATTTTTACTCTAACATATGATCAATACAGACAATTTATGGCTGAGTTCTTACGAGAAGAAAGAATGATTCTTCATGCTTTACTTTATTACCTCCAGTAATTGTATTTTTACATGGGATCTTTATGATGTTACATCGTCATCTTCTTCCCATTCAGGTCCCTACAATATCGGATCCTCTCAGTGGAGATCTTCTATATAAGAGAATTCTCCTGAGTGACCCTACAAGGATGGATAGGGACAGGGACAAGATGGCGGAGAGGATATTACACCTCACCCTAGAGATCCTCTTCCGGCTTACTGGAGAGGTGAGAGATTCTGATGACGTCACATTACATCATTCTTATCTATGGGAATAACAGATGGACAGAACTGGAGGGGTGAGGACTCTGGAAATGTCTGTAGTGAGGTTTATTAATGTGTCTCTCCATAACCAGGATTACACAGTAGTGAAGAAGACCTCTAGGGAGCGCTGTCAGGCCCCTGTGTCTGAGGGATGGGGAAAACACCTGAGCCCAATCACAGGGCCTCCACCTCACTCCCTGATACATGAGGACATCAATGACCAGAAGATCCTAGAACTCATCTACAAGATGATTGAGCTGCTGACTGGAGAGGTGACACTGCTGGGATATTATACAGTAACGCAATGAAGGGATCGGAGGGATGATGATATCATTGTATGTGTCAGGTTCCTATAAGATGTCATGATGTTGCTGTCTATTTCTCCATGGAGGAGTGGGAATATTTAGAAGGGCACAAAGATATTTTCCAGAACATCATGATGGAAGTACCTCAACTACTCACATCACCAGGTAATAGACAGAATTAAATACATACGTCCTATAATTATCTTTGTGTAAAGAATGAGTTCTCTCTCTGTATTTGTTTCTTCCAGTTCTATCCAGTAAGAAGACAACACCAGAGAGATATTCCCATCCTCTTCTTTCACAAGACTGTACAGAAGAAAATCCTAATGTTCCTCACGACCATGAGGTAGATGGAGAGAAGGTGTCATGAATTTTTCCCTATGATGTGTAGACAGCTGTGAAGGTCTTCTGTTCAGTCTTGTTTTATCCTCAAGTATTTTACAATGAATGGACAATTTATAGAGACACAAGCCCTTTCTTGATAGGAGCTTCTATGTATTGACATCAGATCAATGACCCCGGGATGCAGCATAAAACAAAGAGATTAGTTTCAGTGTGAATCCGCATTAGGCAAATGTATTAATCCTACCAGTGTTTTCTTAATCTAAATTTTCCTCCATAGTTGAGAAGACAAACCAGTGATTTGTTTCCACGGATCTCTTGCAGTGTGAATATTTATTTTAATGAGAATAGGACAGGTCTTCTCTTCAGTTATGTTTTTTTTTTTTAAAACATCTTTTTTATTGGATTTTTGACAAATACAGCATATTGACCAATGTATACAGTGCCATAGGATAAAGGACACGCCATACATTCTAAGCGTATATATAAGATTAGGTCAATCAAAAACAATATTGCACAAACAACAATAACTTAACCACATATGTCCACAAACCTACTCGCTCAAAGTGGCTATACTCTGACCAGCCAATTTCTGTATCTATCCTTTCTGATATATTTACTAAATGACACATTTAAGTTTACCCAAATCACCACTTAAGTCTTCTAACATGTACCAATCTGAGTTAATAAAAGACACCATTATCTCCTGTATTTCTCCAGTAGACAGAAACGATTCCATGAACACTCTCCACTTTTTGAAAAACGTTTCCGTCATTTTATCTTTCTGTCTTTCTGCCTCTTTTTTTTCCAAATACAAGACAGAAAGCAGCCCTGCCCCTATCTCCTTCATCCCTGGAAGTGTTTTGGCAAGCCAATTTTGCAAAATTAAACGTTTTGTTACTAGTGTCACGGTGTGAAACCAATCATGCAATTTTCCATCTCTTGTTTTACCTGTCTTTTACTGGAACAACCAGCTCAACGGGTCGATGTCCACCCAAATCCCACACATATTAAAATACATGTCTTGAGTCTTTACCCAGAGTTCTTGTGTTTTAGGGCACGACCATATTCCATGTACCATGTCTGTTTTAGGTGTGCTACATTTAGGGCAACTCGTTTGCCTGTCAGGTATTTGTGGAGTTGGCTGTATATTAAATCCGCATATTATTTTGTGCATTATCCTGAATTGGCTGTCCCTCCACTGCTCATTGATAATATGTTTCCTTACCAGTTCCCAACCTTGCAGTATTTTATGATCAAGATCTCCATCTTGTATGTGCTTTTCCCATTTGTGAAAAACTCTGTCTGTTCCTGATGGACGCAGTGTGTCCCTCAGTTCCCCATATATTAAGGAGATTGATACATCCCCGATGTCCCTGGCAACCATATCCCCCCACACCTCAGAGTCGATCTCCTTCCTCACGTCCTGTAGATTATCTAATATATAGTGTTTTAATTGACTATAGAGCATCAGATGGAATCGTGGCAATTTATACTTGTCTATCACCTCTGGTCCTGTCAACCAACGACAGTCCTGAACGTGTATTAAGTCATCTAACATCTGTATACCTTTTTGTAGCCATGCCGTATATAATTTATTTTCTCTACCTAATTTAACCCCTTCACTACCAAGGGTGGTTTGCACGTTAACTCCCGGGCCAATTTTTACAATTCTGACCACTGTCCCTTTATGAGGTCATAACTCTGAAACGCTTCCATGGTTCCTGGTGATTCTGACATTGTTTTCTCGTGACATATTGTACTTCATGTTAGTGGTAAAATTTCATTCAAATAACTTGCGTTTATTTGTGAAAAAAATGGAAATTTGGCGAAAATTTTGAAAATTTCGCAATTTTCCAACTTTGAATTTTTATGCCCTTAAATCACAGAGATACGGCACACAAAAAACTTAATAAATAACATTTCCCACATGTTTACTTTACATCAGCACAATTTTGGAACCAAAATTTTTTTTTGTTAGGAAGTTATAAGGGTTAAAAATTGACCAGCGATTTCTCATTTTTGCAACACCATTTTATTTTTACGGACCACATCACATTTGAAGCCACTTTGAGGGGTCTATATGATAGAAAATACCCAAAAGTGACACCATTCTAAAAACTGCACGCCTTAAGGTGCTCAAAACCACATTCAAGAAGTTTATTAACCCTTTAGGTGCGTCACAGGAATTTTTTGAATATTTAAAAAAAAAAATGAACATTTAACTTTTTTTCACAAAAAAAATACTTCAGGTTCAATTTTTTTATTTTACCAAGGGTAACAGGAGAAATTGGACTGCAAAACTTAATGTGCAATTTGTCCTGAGTACGCTGATACCTGATATGTGGGGGGGAATCACTGTTTTGGCGCATGGCACACCTCAGTAGGGAAGGAGCGCCGTTTGACTTTTTCAATGCAAAATTGGCTGGAATTCAGATCGGACGCCATATCGCATTTGGAGAGCCTCTGATGTACCTAAACAGTGGAAACCCCCCAAGTGACCCCATTTTGGAAACTAGACCCCCCAAGGAACTTATCTAGATATGTGGTGAGAACTTTGAACCCACAAGGGCTTCACAGAAGTTTATAACGTACAGCGGTACAATTAAAAAATCATATTTTTTCCACAAAAATGATCTTTTCACCCTCAATTCTTATTTTTCCAAGAGTAACAGGACCCTAAAAGATATTGTGCAATTTATCCTGAGTGCGCTGATACCCCACATGTGGGGGTAAACCACTATTTGGGCGCATGGCAGAGCTCGGAAGGGAAGCAGCACCATTTGACGTTTTTGGCTGGAATTGAGATCGGACACCATGTCGCGTTTGGAAAGCCCCTGATGTACCAAAACAGTAGAAACCCCCCACAAATGACACCATTTTGGAAACTAGACCCCCCAAGAAACTTATCTAGATGTGTGGTGAGCACTTTGAACCCCCAGTGCTTCACAGAAGTTTTGTAACGCCCGGGCGTGAAAATAAAAAAATCATATTTTTTCCACAAACATCATCTTTTAGTCAATTTTTTTTATTTTCCCAAGGGTAACAGGAGAAATTGGACCCCAAAAGTTGTTGTCCAATTTGTCCTGAGTACGCTGATACATCATATGTGGGAGAAAACTACTGTATGGGCACACGTCGGGGTTCGGAAGGGAAGTAGTGAATTTTTGGAATGCAGACTTTGATGGAATGGTCTGCGGGTGTCATGTGCGTTTGGAGAGCCCCTGATGTACCTAAACTATTGAAACTCCCCACAAGTGACCCCATTTTGGACACTAGACCCCCCACGGAACTTATCTAGATGTGTGGTGAGCACTTTGAACCCCCAAGTGCTTCACAGAAGTTTATAACGCCTGGGCGTGAAAATAAAAAATCATTTTTTTCCGCAAAAATGATATTTTTGCTCCCAATTTTTTATTTTCCTAAGGGTAACAGGAGAAATTGGACCCCAAAAGTTGTTTTGTAATTTGTCCTGAGTAGGCTGATACCCCATATGTGGGGGTAAAACACTGTTTGGGCGCATGGCAGAGCTTGGAAGGGAAGGAGCACCATTTGACTTTTTCAACACAGGATTGGCTGGAATTGAGATCAGATGCCATGTTGCATTTGGAGAGCACCTGATGTGCCCAATCAGTGGAAACCCCCCAATTATAACTCCAACCCTAACCCCAACACACCCCTAACCCTAATCTGAGCCCTAACCCTAGCCCTAACCCTAACCCTAGCCCTAACCCTAATGGGAAAATGGAAATAAATACATTTTCTTTTAGTTTTATTATTTTTCCCTAACTAAGGGGGTGATACCGGGGGGTTTGATTTACTATTTATGGTGGTTTTTATGTTTGGCGGCTGTCACACGCTAAGAGACGCTTTTTATTGTAAAAATAGTTTTTGCATCACCACATATTGAGAGCTATAATTTTTCCGTATTTTGACCCACCGAGTCATGTGAGGTCTTATTTTTTGCGGGACGAGTTGACATTTTCATTGGTACCATTTTCGGGCACGTGACATTTTTTGATCGCTTTTTATTCCGATTTTTGGGACGCAGAATGAACAAAAACCAGCGTTTCATGAATTTCTTTTGGGGGGGTGCGTTTACACCGTTCCGCGTGCGGTAAAATTGATAAAGCGGTTTTATTCTTCGGGTCGGTACGGTTACAGCGATACCTCATTTAGGTCGTTTTTTTATGTTTTGTCGGTTTTTTGCAATGAAAACAATTTTATATAAAAAATAATTATTTTTGTATCGCTTTATTCTGCGAGCTATAACTTTTTTATTTTTTTGCGGATGATGCTGTATGGCAGCTCGTTTTTTGCGGGACAAGATGACGTTTTCAGCGGTACCATGGATATTTATATGCGTCTTTTTGATCGCGCGTTATTGCATTTTTTGTTCGGTGGTATGATAATAAATCATTATTTTTTGCTTCGTTTTTTTTTTTATTTTTTAAGGGGTTTGCTAAAGCGGTTAACTAATGGGACAGTTTTATAGGGCGGGTCGCTACGGACGCGGCGATACCAAATATGTGTACTTTTATTGTTTTTTTTTATTTTGAAAAAATGGATTTATTGGGGAATATTTTTTTTTTTTTTACTAATTTATTTAGCGATTTTTTTAAAAATTATTTTTAACACTTTTTTTTTTTTTTTTACTTTATTACCTTGTCCCAGGTGGGACATCACTGTCCTGTGACTGATCGCTGATCTGTCACATCACAGATCACTGTGACAGATCAGCGATCTGTCACAGGCAGTTCTGCAGACTTCCTCATGCCTGCGCTTTTGCAGGCAGTGAGGAAGTTAGCTCCCTACAGGCCCCCGAAGGCCCCCGTCGCCATCTTGGATCCGGGGGCCTGTAGGGAAAGAGACCCCCGCAACAGCACTGCACATTGCGCTGCTGTGGGGGGCTCAGGTAAACACGGAGGGAGCCCCCTCCCTGCCGATGCTTCCCTTTATCCCCCGGTACACCGCGATCGCGTTTGATCGCGGTGTACAAGGGGTTAACGTGTCGGGGGGCGGTCCGTGACCGCCCCTGACACATTGTGCCGGGTGTCAGCTGTGATAATCAGCTGACACCCGGCTGCGATCAGCGGCGCTCACCACGTGGGTGCTGCTGATCGCTGTGACGTAATATTCCGTCCATGGTAATTAGGTCCAGGGTCACATGGACGGAATATTACGTCCATTGTAGGTAAGGGGTTAAAAGCTGGGAACGCCCACGGATTAAGATGTTTTGATACCTTCCATGACATTTTCAGTTTTTTCCTTACTGCCTTCCATGTGGCAATAGTGTCCTTACAGATTA
The DNA here is from genome assembly GCF_039654945.1 of Dendrobates tinctorius. Taxonomy (NCBI): domain Eukaryota; kingdom Metazoa; phylum Chordata; class Amphibia; order Anura; family Dendrobatidae; genus Dendrobates; species Dendrobates tinctorius. Next base: position 1,284,879 of record NW_027361822.1, read on the forward strand.
CCGAATGTTTAATATCTGGCGGAATATGTGATAATGGTGTGAAGCAGTGCCGTCAGGTCCCATGGACTACAAAATTCCGATTGTAGCGTATAATCGGTATAACGCCCCGTCTTTTTAACCCAATCAATTACGTTTCTCATTAAGCATGAGAGATTGTAGCCTTTAATGTTTGGAAATCCTACCCCCCTCCATCTTTTGAAAGCATTAAAGTTCTCAAAGCAAGTCTTGCCCTTCTCCCTCTCCATATGAACTTAGAAAAGGCCTTATTCAGTCTTAGCACATCCACGTGTCTGATCAACATTGGAATAGTCTGCAATGGGTACAATAGTCTTGCAAAACTTGTTATTTTGATTAGATGGCATCGTCCTAGTAGTGAGAGGGGTAAACTCCCCCATCTTTCTAGTTCTTTCTCTTTTTTATCGATAATTGGTTTATAATTTAGATCATATATCTGTTTCGGCAATTTTCCCAAATTTATTCCCAAGTATTTTATAGATGTTGTCGCTTTCGGGATACCCATTATGTTATTTCCCTGGCTTCGTTTCTCAGCATTTCTCATAAACAAAATCTCACATTTACTCTTATTTAACCGGAAGCCCAAAAATTCTCCAAATTTTTAAATCTCTGATAGTAATTTAGGGAGATCTTCTTCTGGGTTTCTCATAAATAAAATTATGTTATCTGCAAATAGTGCAGTTTTAACCATCTGTCCCCCCACCGCTACACCCTTGTATACATCATGATCATTTAGATACCTTGACAAAGACTCTATTGCCAGGTTAAACAATAGAGGGGACAGAGGACACCCCTACCTCGTTCCTTTTTTCAGCTCAAAGGTTTCCGACAGAAATCCCGGCGTATATATCCTTGCTCTAGGGTTATGATGTAGAGCTGCCAAAAAGTGCCTAAATGGGCCCACTAGATTTATTCTATCTAATACTTGACCCAGCCATGGCCACCTCACGTTATCAAACGCTTTTTCTGCATCTAGTGTGACCATAGCTGGGTCTTCCCCCCTTTCCAGGCGTTTATTTCTAGTCGCGTCTAGTAACAACATAACTTTCCTGATATTGGTAACGGCTGACCTACCCTTTACAAAGCCTGTTTGATGTTTCGAGATTAACCTTGGTAGTATTTTAGCCAGTCACACTATGATATGGATGAACTCTTTATGCATCAAATGGCCAAGTTATAATAATAATTTTTAATAATAATTTTTATTTATATAGCGCCAACATATTCCGCAGCACTTTACAATTAAAGTTCTCCAAAAAATATGACATAGTTGTCATGGGAGATTTCAACTATCCAGACATTTGTTGGGAATCTCTCTCAGGCAAAACTAACAGGTCAAGGAAATTCTTATCCTCTCTTGCTGACAACTTTATCTTCCAAAAGGTAAAGGAGAAAACAAGGGGAACTGCTACCTTGGATCTAATCCTTATAAACAGGGAGGAAATGGTTGAGGAGGTAAAAGTGGCTGGGACCCTAGGAGGTAGCGACCATGCTATTTTAGAATTTTGGATAACTAGAGGCGGAAGACCTGTGAAGACTCAGACGTCAAGGTTAGATTTCAGAAAGGCAGATTTTAAGGGATTCAGAAAGAGAATTGGAGGGATCCAATGGCTGGATATCCTTAAAGACAAAAATGTCCAGGAAGGATGGGAAATCTTGAAAAATGAAATTCTCAAAGCACAGTTGTTAACAATTCCGAAAAGAGGGAAGAATAGGAAGCATTTAAGGAAACCAGGATGGATGAACACAGAACTTAAGCACATGCTAAAAAGGAAGAAAAAAATGTTTATAAAATGGAAAGAGGGAGGCATATCTAAAGAAGAATATAATGCTGTCTGCAGAACCTGCAGGGCACAAATCAGATTATCTAAAGCTGAAAATGAATTGAGGCTTGCAAGAGATGTCAAAAGCAATAATAAAGGATTTTGGGGATATGTCAAAAGTAAAAGAAAAGTCAAAGATGCTATAGGATTTTTACAGGATGAAAATGATGAAATGGTAAGACAGGATGTTGAGAAGGCTGAACTTTTAAATTCCTATTTTGCATCTGTTTTCTCTCAGAAAGGAAATGTAACATCAACTGTTATTCACTGTCCTATTAAGAGAATAGAAGAATCCAGGATATCTATAAACAGAAAGATAGTGAGGAAACACTTAGCTAACCTAAATGAATTCAAGTCTCCAGGTCCAGATGAATTACACCCCAGAGTACTGAAGGAGATAGCAGAAGAAATTTTTGAACCCCTCTCCATAATCTTTGAAAATTCTTGGAGAACAGGAGAAGTGCCAGAAGACTGGTGAAGAGCAAATGTTGTTCCTATCTTCAAAAAGGGGAAGAAGGTGGACCCAGGCAACTATAGGCCGGTGAGTCTGACTTCTATACCAGGAAAGATCTTTGAACAAATTATTAAACAACATGTATGTCAATACCTGGATAAGAATGAAGTGATTAAACAGTCAGCATGGGTTTGTAACTAATAAGTCATGTCAGACTAACTTAATTTCCTTCTATGACGGAATCACTGATTGGGTGGATCAAGGAAATGCTGTAGATATAGTATATCTTGACTTCAGCAAAGCATTTGACAAAGTCTCTCATACAATCCTTATTGAAAAAATGACTAAGTATGGAATGGACAAGGCAACTGTTAGGTGGATTCATAACTGGCTTAGTGATCGGACCCAAAGAGTGGTCGTAAATGGCTGCACATCCAGTTGGAAGAATGTCTCAAGTGGGGTACCACAGGGCTCTGTCCTGGGCCCTGTATTGTTGAACATCTTTATCAATGATTTAGATGAAAGAATTGAGGGTAAACTGATTAAATTTGCTGATGACACAAAGCTAGGAGGGATAGCTAATACTAGAGAAGAGAGAGAGAGGATTCAAAAAGATTTAAATAAACTGGAGAAGTGGGCAGCAACTAACAGAATGGTTTTTAACAGGGAGAAATGCAAAGTACTACATCTGGGCAATAAAAATGAAAAAAGCATATACAGAATGGGAGGAATAGGGCTAAGCAACAGCACATGTGAAAAAGACTTGGGTATACTAATAGATCACAGACTGAATATGAGTCAACAGTGTGATGCAGCAGCAAAAAAGGCAAATGCAATTCTAGGATGTATTAACAGAAGCATACAGTCTAGATCACGTGAAGTAATTATTTCCCTCTACTCCTTTTTGGTCAGGCCTCATCTGGAATATTGTGTCCAATTTTGGGCACCACATTTTAAAAAAGACATCAACAAACTGGAGCAAGTTCAGAAAAGAGCGACCAGAATGGTGACCGGTCTGCAAACCCTGTCTTATGAGGAAAGGTTGCAGGATTTGGGAATGTTTAGTTTGCAAAAGAGAAGACTGAGAGGAGACTTAATAGCTGTCTACAAATATCTAAAGGGCTGTCACATTGTAGAAGGATCAACTTTATTCTCAGTCTATCGGCCATTATTTTTGATAGAAGTTTGACATCTTGGTTTATTAATGATATAGGCCTATATCCCGAGGGGTCTTCTAAATCTTTCCCTCCCTTTGGGAGAAGTTTTATGTAAGCCGTATTCATAACTTCTGACATGGCTTCCCCTTGCAGAATACGGTTAAACAAATCTTTAAGTATGGGAGTATTTAATGTTTTATAGAAGGAACCATTAAACCCATCGGGTCCAGGAGCTTTATTGGACCCCAACCCCTTTATTGCCATACTTATTTCTTCCTCTGTGATGTAACCATTTAAGTCTTGTAATTCCTCGTCCGTTAGTTTCGGGATATTAATTTTGTCAAGCCATGTGTCTCCTGTTGCGTCCTGTCTTCCTTCCTCTCTATACCGGTCAGTATAAAATTTCCCTAGCTCCCGATTTATGTCTTTGGGATCTGTCAGTCGTTGTCCTCCCTTATTTCTGATTGCCATTATAGATGTATGTGCATACCTTCCCTTGGCCAAATTGGCCATTATTTTCCCTGCTTTATCGCCATACCTATTTAGTTCTATGTCCAGGTAACTCTTATATAATTGTTCCCTTTTTTCTGCCCATTCTTCGAAATCTTTTTTAGCTCGCATCCAATTGGTTTTATCTGCGTCTAATAGGGAGTTTTTATATTTTATATACGTTGTCCTGACTTCGCCGCTTGCCCTTATAAATTGGTCTTTTATTTGCTTCTTTAATCTCTGCGTGTGTGCTATGATGTTTCCCCTTAATACCGCCTTCGCAGTTTCCCAGTATAATCTAGGGTTGGATTTGTATTCTTCATTATGGGATGCAAATTCTGTCCACCATTCTCCCACATGACTCGGTGGGTCAAAATACGGAAAAATTATAGCTCTCAATATGTGGTGATGCAAAAACTATTTTTACAATAAAAAGCGTCTTTTAGCGTATGACAGCTGCCAAACATAAAAACCCGCTATAAATAGTAAATCAAACCCCCGTTAGGGAAAAATAATAAAATTAAAAGAAAATGTATTTATTTCCATTTTCCCATTAGGGTTAGGGTTAGGGCTAGGGTCAGGGCTGAGATTAGGGTTAGGGGTGTGTTGGGGTTAGGGTTGGAGTTAGAATTGGGGGTTTCCACTGTTTGGCCATATCAGGTGCTCTCCAAATGCAACATGGCGTCTGATCTCAATTCCAGCCAATTCTGAGTTGAAAAAGTCAAATGGTGCTCCTTCCCTTCCAAGCTCTGCCATGCGCCCAAACAGTGTTTTACCCCCACATGTAGCCACATGTAGGATATCAGCCTACTAAGGACAAATTGTAAAACAACTTTTGGGGTCCAATTTCTCCTGTTACCCTTAGGAAAATAAAAAATTGGGGGCAAAAATATCATTTTTGTGGAAAAAAATGATTTTTTTATTTTCACGCCCAGGCGTTATAAACTTCTGTGAAGCACTTGGGGGTTCAAAGTGCTCACCACACATCTAGATAAGTTCCGTGAGGGGTCTAGTGTCCAAAATGGGGTCATTTGTGGGGAGTTGCAATAGTTTAGGTACATCAGGGGCTCTCCAACGCACATGACACCCGCAGACCATTCCATCAAAATCTGCATTCCAAAACGTCACTACATCCCTTCCGAGCCCCGACGTGTGCCCATACAATAGTTTTCTCCCACATATGGGGTATCAGTGTACTCAGGACAAATTGGACAACAACTTTTGGGGTTCAATTTCTCCTGTTACCCTTGGGAAAATAAAAAAAATTGGGGACTAATTGATCATGTTTGTGGAAAAAATAAAAAAAAATTATTTTCATTCCCGGGCATTATAAACTTCTGTGAAGCCCTTGGGTGTTCAAAGTGCTCACCACACATCTAGATAAGTTCCTTGGGGGTCGAGTTTCCAAAACGGGTTTCCACTGTTTTGGTGCATCAGAGGTTTTCCAATCACGACATGGTGTCCGATCTCAATTCCAACCAAAAACGTTAAATGGCGCTGCTTCCCTTCCGAGCTCTGCCATGCGCCCAAATAGTGGTTTACCCCCACATGTGGGGTATCAGCGTACTCAGGACAAATTGCACAATAACTTTTAGGGTCCTGTTACCCTTGGAAAAATAAGAATTGAGGGTGAAAAGATAATTTTTGTGGAAAAAATATGAATTTTTAATTGTACGACTGTATGTTATAAACTTCTGTGAAGCCCTTGGGGGTTCAAAGTTCTCACCACACATCTAGATAAGTTCCTTGGGGGGTCTAGTTTCCAAAATGGTGTCATTTGTGGGGCGTTTCCACTGTTTTGGTACATCAGGGGTTTTCCAATCGCGACATGGTGTCCGATCTCAATTCCAGCCAAAAACGTCAAATGGCGCTGCTTCCCTTCCGAGCTCTGCCATGCGCCCAAATAGTGGTTGACCCCCACATGTGGGGTATCAGCGTACTCAGGACAAATTGCACAATAACTTTTAGGGTCCTGTTACCATTGGGAAAATAAAAATTGGGGGTGAAAAGATCATTTTTGTGGAAAAAATATGATTTTTTAATTGTACCGCTGTACGTTATAAACTTCTGTGAAGCCCTTGTGGGTTCAAAGTTCTCACCACATATCTAGATAAGTTCCTTAGGGGGTCTAGTTTCCAAAATAGTGTCATTTGTGGGGGGTTTCCACTGTTTAGGCACATCAGGGGTTTTCCAATCGCGACATGGCGTCCGATCTGAATTCCAGCCAATTATGCATTGAAAAAGTCAAAAGGCGCTCCTTCCCTTCTGAGCTCTGCCATGCGCCGAAACAGTGGTTCCCCCCCACATATCAGGTATCAGCGTACTCAGGACAAATTGCACAATAACTTTTGCTGTCCAATTTCTCCTGTTACCCTTGGTAAAATAAAAAAAATTGAACCTGAAGTATTTTTTTTGTGAAAAAAAGTTAGATGTTCATTTTTTTTTAAATATTAAAAAATTCCTGTGACGCACCTAAAGGGTTAATAAACTTCTTGAATGTGATTTTGAGCACCTTAAGGAGTGCAGTTTTTAGAATGGTGTCACTTTTGGGTATTTTCTATCATATAGACCCCTCAAAGTGGCTTCAAATATGATGTGGTCCGTAAAAATAAAATGGTGTTGCAAAAATGAGAAATCGCTGGTCAATTTTTAACCCTTATAACTTCCTAACAAAAAAAAATTTTGGTTCCAAAATTGTGCTGATGTAAAGTAAACATGTGGGAAATGTTACTTATCAAGTTTTTTGTGTGCCGTATCTCTGTGATTTAAGGGCATAAAAAGTCAAAGCTGGAAAATTGCGAAATTTTCAAAATTTTCGCCACATTTCCATTTTTTTCACAAATAAACGCAAGTTATTTGAATGAAATTTTACCACTATCATGAAGTACAATATGTCACGAGAAAACTGTCAGAAGCACCGAGATCCATGGAAGCGTTCCAGAGTTATGACCTCATAAAAGGACAGTGGTCAGAATTGTAAAAATTGGCCCGGTCATAAACGTGCAAACCACCCTTGGGGGTGAAGGGGTTAAACATTCCATGGCTTCTTTAGGATCCACGAGCAACCTCATCATACCTTCTCTTGTTCTGAACCACAAAGTTGCTGGATAATTCAGTTGGAATCTTACATTGCGTTTGAACAGTAGAGTACATATTTCGCTGAATGCCCTCCTTCTTCGTGTCACTTCAGCCGAAAAATCTCCAAACAGGACTCTGTGTCCTGTATTATCAGTGGTCGCCACCTCCCCTTATAGGCTCTAAGGGTACTGTTACACATAGCGATGCACCAGCGATCCCGACAACGATATGGATCGCTGGTGCATCGCTAAGTGGTCGCTAGTGAGCTGCCACACAGGCAGGTCTCACCAGCGAAATCGCTGGGGTCGGGGGTCGCTACTTACCTGTCAGATGTGGCAATCCTGACGTCCATGCGTCGCTCGTCGGTGCCACAGGAAGCCCAGCAGGAAGCGCCTGACGAGAAATGATCCAGGAGCTTCTCGCGCGACCAACGGTGAGCAGCGGGGGAGCCAGTCGGAGGTAAGTATCACATGCAGCGATATCGCTAGCAATATCGCTGCAACGTCACAAAATCGGTGACTTTACAGCGATATTGCTAGCGATATCGCAGTGTGTAACGGGGGCTTATGTATTTCTTCTTTATCTTTAAAATTCAGGTATTTTGCCACAGATTGACGCGCTCTTTGTGCTGCCTTGTTGTTTTGTGTAGCCCTGCTTTTATCAGATTCTGAGGGCTCCCTAGGAGGGCCTATTCTATGGGCACGTTCCACTCTGCATTTGTATGACTGACCCAACTCCTTTGGCAGTTCTGTCTCAAATAGATCATTTAACTGTTGTGCATTTATTGACTCTGGGAGACCTATCAGCTTCAAATTATTTCTTCGGGACCTGTTTTTCAAATCTTCCAGTTTGTCCATAGTGTAGGAGGACTGTTTCTTTAAATCATTAACCTGTGCCTCTAGCTGGCAGATCCTGTCCTCAGCCTCTGAGATCCTGTGTTCTGCCTCCTGTAGCTGCCCCTCCTGCTGAGTCACCCTGCACTGCAACTCTTTGGTGGTGGCTTGTATCATGTCGGCTACAGCCTTCTTGAAATCTTCAGCCAGGTAAACCGCCATTTCTTTTGCTAGTAACTTGAAATTCATTTGGCCCTGCATATATAGCTGTTTTTCCAGCGTGCCTCCTGAATCTGCTGCACTTTGCTGGCTGTGTTCCCCTTCTGTCACAGGGGCCTCCTTCCCCTTCTCCTGCTCCGTTCCTCTCATCCCCTGGTCTGTCTGGCTCTCCTGTCCCGCTTGTGACTCCGGCACCATTATTGTACCTCCACCTTGTAGGACGCCTCCACTCTCCTCCTCCTCCCGTTCTCTCCCTGCTCCTCTGATAACATACCGATCCATGCCATGGCCGCTCTCAGATGACACCGCTGCACTCCCGGTGTCAGTTTTAGCTCAGGGCTCTGTGTATTGGCAGGCTTTTTGCAGCGGTCAACGGGAGCTCCTTCACTCACGTCCGCACATGGTGGCGCCGGAACCGGAATCTCAGTTATGTTTCATCTACCAGTATTATACACTGAATGACTCATTGAGTGAAATATCAGGAATTAATCTTTAGTTATGGAGCACCCTTCAATCCGGTCTCTGTAGGCAGGGTGTCTGGTAACTCTCACCTTGCTATAATGCTCTGCTTCCACCCAGGATTGGACACTGACTGAGAAGGGCCCCTGTTCAGGACTTATGTCTGCCTTCAGGGGGTTATCAAGCTATGCATTTTAGTGTTAGAAAGGACACAACTTAAAAAAATTATTAGCTATATATTGAAGCATATATTGACCAGAGAGAGACACACGGGGAGTTCTTCTCCCAACGTTTGAGAAGGAAAATGACATGGGTAGAAAGTGGAACAAACACAGTATCTGAGCAACCTGTCGTGCAAATGGGCCACCCAACCCCTTGGTGCCTCCATACACTGCCGGGCCCTTGTGAAACTGAACCTCCTGTACATGTAATATGTCCGCCCCAGCCTAAAATGCTAAATATCCTAAAAGTGATATTCTGGTTTTGGCTTTTATCCTAGGTCATATAACAAGGCTTGTTAAAGGGACGACATTGACTTTTAGGATTGCTACTTCCAATAGGTGGCACTAGAGTTCTAGTCCTCTTCCTCTCTTAAGAGACAATTTGCATATTTCCGAGAGGAGCATTGCAGCTTAGCATGTCATTCTCCGCAAGGAGAAACAATACTTCTTGGATATCGGTCAGGCGCCTCTCACACAGCCAAACCAGATCTCACACTTTGCACTGACGAGGGGCAGTACCCCAAAACACAGTGTCTGCAAATTGAGATTCTGGTTTTGTTTTTATCCTAAGTCATGTAACAAGGCTTGTTAAAGAGTCAACATTAACTTTTAGGATTGCTACTTCAAATATTTGCGTATTTCCCAGAGGAAAGCCTCCTCATCTCGGCATGCTTAGCATGTCATTCTCCGCAAGGAGAAACGATACTTCTTGGATACATATGTTAAATAACACATAGCTGGCATTATTGGATAACCATTTGGTCCAGCAGATGTGTCCCTGTATGCCTCCTCTAGGTAAAAAGGTGTGAAAAGGCAGGGGCATCAATGCTTTGGTCTTGTGCAGATGATCTGTCTGTATTGCATAGCAGAGAAAAGGTAAAACAATATTTTTATTTTTTTTACTATTCTAATTCTAGTTTTTCATAATCCATGCTTAAATCCATGATCGGGAAGCAAATATTTCAATCTGTGGGTAAAATTGCAAAAGTTGTGGTAGCTGGCAACCCACAGTCACACCTGAGTAATGTGTGTCAAGAGTGAGTGGTGTTCGTGACAAATTGGTAGCATTGAGGATGTTCATGGCAGTTACTTAGATTTATCTTCCATGAATCTCATTGATGTGTATCAGCAACATATTCAGCTGCCGACTCTGAGGAAAATACTGCTTGTTAATGTGCGGCTTGATAACTGAATAGGTGTCATGGTTATTCAGGATCTTGGACAAATGGTGCAGGGGTTAATAGGGAGAGCCTCTCTTTGACACCTGGGAGGGTTTTTATAGCTCCAGATGAGCACCCCTCCCTGTCGTTTATACTCCTTGCTTGAGTGTTGCCGACCCTGCTTCGTTTGTGCTCTCTCCTGTCCCTGTGTGCTTGATTGGTATATGACTTGGTTTTGACTTCGGTAACGTCTCTTGGATTGTGATTCTGTTCCTGCGTGACCTCTTGTGTATGACCCCTGACTTTGTCTTGACCTCCCTGTGATCGCCCTTCTGTACTATTACTGACGTCCTGTGTATGACCTTATGCTCTGTCTGACCCTGCACTGATATCTGTCTCTGTTTCTACTTGCGTCTCCTGTGCATGACCCCTGGCTTGTCTGACAACGGTTTATTCTCCTCTCCCTGCGGTGTCTCTAAACACTGTCATCAGTGCTGTTGGAGGCTGGCTGTAAGCCCCGCCCACCTTCTGACGCGCGGTCATATGACCGTAAGGTCCTGCGGGCATCAGAGTGCTTTGCTGTCGCTCCTCCCCTCCCGCAGGTCCTAGAGCAAGGTTTCCATCGCTATAGCCACGCTCCTGCCCAAGCAAACAGTGAGTACCATTTCGCTGTGTTACTGTCCATACCTGGTCCCTCTGCAAACCTGTCACTCACACTTGCTGTACTATAAGTGTGACAATAGGCTTTGTAAATGTAAAGATAAAACCTTTCAGGATGCTGCAAAAAAGTAATACATTGAAGAACCATGTCATCTAGCATGTCAATACTACCTTAGTCTTTTGTCAGTCTCTCTACATCCTGATCTAATATATAATCCATATAGCCAATTAGTGGCCTAGACAGTTCCAGTCCTTATGACAGAAGAGAATTCTCCTTCATGTTTCTCCTTTTATTTCCAGTAATTGTAATGTTTATAGGGGGCTGTTTATGATTTCACAAAGGCTTACGGTATCTTAACTTCATTCAGGTTTCTACAATATGGGAACCTCTCAGTGGAGATCTTCTATATAAGAGCATTTTCCTGAATGACCCATCAACGATGGATAGGGACAGGGACAAGATGGAGGAGATCCTCCAAGAGATCCTCGTCCGGCTTACCGGAGAGGTGAGAGATTCTGATGACGTCACATTACATCATTCTTATCTATGGGAATAACAGATGGACAGAACTGGAGAGGTGAGGACTCTGGAAATGTCTGTAGTGAGGTTTATTAATGTGTCTCTCCATATCAGGATTACACAGTAGTGAAGAAGACCTCTAGGGAGCGCTGTCAGGACCCGGTGTCTGAGGGATGGGGAAGACCCCTGATCCCAATCACGGGGCCTCCACCTCACCCCCTGATACATGAGGACATCAATGACCAGAAGATCCTAGAACTCACCTACAAGATGATTGAGCTGCTGACTGGAGAGGTGACACTGCTGGGAATGCTGGGACATTATACAGTAATGCTATGGAGGGATCGGGGGGTGACGGTATCATTGTATGTGTCAGGCTCCTATAAGGTGTCAGGATGTCGCCGTCTATTTCTCCATGGAGGAGTGGGAGTATTTAGAAGGACACAAAGATCTGTACAAAGACATTATGATGAACGTTCCCCAGCCCCTCACATCACCAGGTAATAGATAGGATTAAATACACACGGCCTATTATTATCTGTATATTAAAAATTAAGTCAGTCGGTGTATGCATTTCCTACAGCTCTATCCAGTAAGAGAACACCAGAGAGATGTCCTCGTCCTCTTCTTCCAAAGGTCTGTAAACAAGAAAATCCAAATGTTCCTCAGGATCATGAGATAAATGGACAGAAGGTGTCCTGTAATCTCCCCAATGATTTGTAGAAGGCTGTGAAGCTCTTGTGTTCAGTCTTGTTTTATCCCCCAGTAATATTCACTGAACAGGCAATTTGTTTGAAACATTGCTACTTTTCTGATTGGAGCTTCTCTAAATAGAAATGAGATGTTTTATACTTGGTGGAGATGACAGGATAAAGCTGATCATAGACATTAGATGTTGTCTGGATCTTCTCACAATTTTCTGGTTATGGAGCCTGCTGATTATAATTAGGAGCAGGCAGGTTGTGTTTATACAGTAGATCTACAACTATTTGATCTTTTATATTCTTCAAAATCATTTTACCCAACATTTTTACCTGTCTATGAATTTTGCAATTTTTTGTTTTAGGGTAAAGATGTGAAATGCATTAATACTACAGACACTCATGTGAGGAACAATGAGCAGTGTACAGTCGAGATTTCTACAGATAACTGCACAGGTGAGTAGTAACCAGTCACAAAACACAGATTTACAGATTTTACTCTTTCACTGGTTGTAGAATCATATGCTGGTGGTTTAGCTTATGTTCACAGAGTTTTTAATTGAGACTTCATACGTAATGATTTAGCAGTTATACAAAGAATACACTATTTTACACAGATGTCTCTCCTCTGTAGCCATAGCCTGCTTCTATGCTGTTACAAAGTATATACTTCTGTATTCACATTGAGGTTTAAAATTGAACTCTGTGCTCAGTAGATGTCTCTAAATATAATTTGAAGCTTGTTAGTAGTGAGGATTTCAACTTAGGACTCCTGATATGGAAGACTGAAACAATACTAGTCAGGAACTGGTTTCACCCTTATGCAATAGAGAATTTCCCCACCTTAAGTACCTCAATAGCATTTTTCTTTGCAAGCATAAGGAGACGTTTTAATATATATAATGCAATTATTATACCATTGATTAAATACCCTTTTAATAAAAATAATAAAATCAATCTTATTCTTGGCAGATGACTGTACCAGGAGTTCAGAGGTAAATCTGATATTTTCAGATTTTACAGCAGATAATCATATAGAGATACGTCCAGCTCTTCACAGCAAAGATCTATCATTGGATCCTATTCAATGGGTTGTTTCTTCTGCTTCATCAAATACCATTATGGAAAAGAAAAGTCCCAGAAAATTTGTTAAACAACAAATAGCTCAGGTAGAGGAGAAAAAATTTTCATGTTCAGAATGTGGGAAATATTTTAGTGGAAAAACAAATTTTGTTACACATCAAAGAATTCACAAAGGGGAGAAGCCTTTTTCATGTTTGGAATGTGGGAAATGTTTTAATTGCAAAGGAAATCTTGTTCAACATCAGAAAATTCACACAGGGGAGAAGCCATTTTCTTGTTCAGAATGTGGGAAATGTTTTAGTGAGAAATATAAACTTGTTAATCATCAGAGAATTCACATAGTAGAAAAGCCATTTTTATGTTCAGAATGTGGGAAACGTTTTAATTGTAATATAAGCCTTGTTAAGCATCAGAGAACTCACACAGGGGAGAAGCCATTTTCATGTACGGAATGTGGGAAATGTTTTAATTGGAAATCGCATCTTGTTGCACATCAGAGAATTCACACAGGGGAGAAGCTATTTTCATGTTTACAATGTGGGATATGGTTTAATTGTAATTCAAGTCTTGTTACACATCAGAGAACTCATACAGGGGAGAAGCCATTTTCATGTTCGGAATGTGAGAAGTGTTTTACTAGGAAAGCACATCTTGTTGCTCATCAAAGTATTCACACAGGGGAGAAGCCATTTTCATGTTCAGAATGTGGGAAATGTTATAGCCATAAATTCCATCTTGTTACACATCAGAGAATTCACACTGGGGAGAAGCCATATTCATGTTTGCAATGTGGGAAAAGCTTTAATTGTAAATCAAATCTTGTCACACATCAGAGACGTCACACAGGAGAGAAGCCATTTTCATGTTCGGAGTGTGGGAAATGTTTTTATAGGAAAGCGAGTCTTGTTGCACATCAGACAATTCATACGGGGATAAAGCCGTTTTCATGTTCAGAATGTGGGAAATGTTATAGCGAGAAATCCAAGTTTGTTAACCATCGGAAAATTCACACAGGAGAACAGCCATTTTTATGTTCTGAATGTGGGAAGCGTTTTAATCGGAAAGGAAATCTTGTTAGACATCAGAGAATTCACACAGGGGAGTAGTCATTTTTATGCTTAGAATGTGGGAAATGTTTTCATTGAAAATCAAATCTAATTTCACATCAGAGAATTCACACAAGGAAGAAGCCAGTTTGTACTAATTCTGAGAGTAGAATAGAGATAAAGACACTGATTCAAGAGATGTGTGAATTACGGAGCTAATTGCTATAGCTTTTATATAATCATGGGTTTATTAGCAGGATGTTTTCATTAGAAGACCAGTAAGCCTGCTGCCAAGTGTCATGCTAGTGGATGTGGAACCACTGTGCTGCAGATCGGGAAGAGCCTGGAGGGGCATAACTAGGTGACTACCTGGTTCTTCATTTGAGCCCTGATGGTGTGGTTAAACTTGAGCCATAGGTGGTCGCCAGGTACCACTCTAGTACAGACCCCGGTACTGTAGCAGCTAACCCCATGGGGACAGGGACGGAGGTTCGGACTCGGAGTAGCTGGTAGGAGTGGAGCTGATTCACAGAGTGATTTGACGGCCACTGGAACAAGTTCAGTAGTATTTCACAGAAGGTGTAGACAGGAGCAGAGGACTGACTCAGGTACAGGAACATGTGTACTGGTTCAGACAGGGCAGGTGAGGAAGCGGTAAGGGCCTGGCGGGTTTGGGTATCAGGATCAGGTACAGACAAGGCGAACAGAATGTGGCTCAGGCAGAACGGGTATAGAGGACCTAATAACAGGGAAGCAAGTGCACACATACAATGTACTAATGTTGCTCAAGCACCTCCCTATATGCATGACATTACACCAAGTAGCCATTCATATTCCAGAGCTGTGATTTGCCGCTCTCTGCCTATGCACAGTGTAAACAGAAAGCTGTCAATAACGTGTGCGGGGGATATACATAGTGCAGTATTTAGAGAACTGATAGATGAGGCATGAGAATAGCGTGTTGATGTATTAAACATAAAATGATCCTTGAAAACTTAAAATTACTTTATGCATCGCTTCATTGTTTTGATTGTTGTTAATGTGCAAAATTATTTTATTTGGAGTGTGTGCAAAAGCATCATGACTGTAAACCAGGATTTTGACTTAAAGAGAACCTGTCAGCAGAAATTAGCTTTAGAATTTAATGACACTAATACTCTGATTAAATCGATACCTTCGGTGAAGAAATCTGATCAGTGGTTCTTGTTTAATCATGGTCTTAAGTTTTTTCTGATGACGCCTTAAAATGGAGGTGGCGCATGTGGAGCTCAAGATGTTGACTCATTGAAGACGTCATTGAGCCGAGATCTTAAGCTGTGCATGGGCAGCCTCTGGTGCCAATTTGTTGAAAACCAAAAATACGGCTGTGGAATCCAACTGAGCACGTGCCAGTCAGTAGCGACGCAAAGATTTAAAATGGAGGCAGGGCACTGAAGTATCAGTGACCTGTAGGAACGTAGGAGACATGCGAAGGGGCCGGTGCAGTAAAAGATCCACCCCCTCCAGGCCCCCTGATGCACAGAATACATCATCAGAAGAAAACTTAAAACCACACTCTCACACAAGGAACAAGTAACAGTAGCTAAAAGTAAATGCACTTTAACATTTAACCCCATCTGTGCTGTCATTTATAGTTTAATTATTTCCTGTCATGTACATGTTGTTCCAGTCACACTGTCAGTCCCTTCTTAGTATGGTGTATACTATTAAAGGGTTTTTCTACAAGTTTTGAAAATTAGTACTAAATAAACACTGCTTAAAATGGAATGGATGACTTCCTGTCCAACAGTCACCTCAACTGTCCGCAGGAACCTAATCTCTTGCATCAGCAGCCACAGGCCAGATATATGCAAAAAAATCACACCCTGGCCAGAACACATAATACCACCACATAGCGACAGAATAATACCACATACAAGGAACAAATGCCACCACACCGTGACCATACCACATGTAACCATCACACCGAGATGGAGTAATATGACATACAACTGACAAATACCTCTACATCATGAACAAATGACATATTACTACCACACAGTGACTGAATAGTGCCATATACAAGGGAAAAATACCGCCACACTGTAAGGAGGTGCCAGGGCTTAGCCCTGTAGATATTGTTATCACTGTTCACTTGTAAATGATTGACATGTTTGAATATATCTTATGTACCTATCTGTGTATTATATGTAAGCTGTGGATATATTTTTACTGCCATATTGTGTTATATAGATATACTTGGTAGAGACAGTGTGGTTAGTGTAAATGGATACAAGATGGGGGCACTGAGCACAGCCATAATAGAGCACACCTATAGTAGGACATAGTAGCAGTACACTTCATGGTTAAATAGAGGAGTGTTTAGCCGGGATTTAGTTGAGATAGATTTCCTGGTTCTAGTCAGTCTGGGGGTAGCCCCTGTTACAGTAAGAAGGCATTGTTCCTGAAAAGCCTAGCTGACACCCAACCTTGTGAGGTGAATCCCAGGACATCCAGAGTAGATGTGGGAGAATTGTTCAGCACAGAGAAGAGGTATATGGTATCTACAGCAGAGAAGCAGCCAGTGGAAGAGCCACTGTGGAGAAGTCAGCTAGAGTCTGGGAGCTGATATAGTAGTCGAGTGAGCCATCAGTCGAGTGCACGGACAGGATAACTAGAAGGGGGTGGACGACCTAGTAGACGGGTACCTTTGTGGGCTGAAGTCGGTCGCGGGAAGAGAGGTCAAAGTGCCGTTTTCCCTGGGCTCCTCATTCCGCTGTTACTTTGTGGTCCACTCCGGTGTAGCTGAAAAAGCTAAGTGCTGCTGTAGAAGATGTATTGTTGGTACCGTGTCAAGAGTCCTAAAGGTGTGTTGGATGTTCTGTGTCTTGAGGAAAATAAAGTTGAACTGTTTAACGCTATTCCGGCCTCTGCCTCCAGTCCTTTGAACCCCAGGAGGAGTGAGCAGCGTACCAGGAATGAAGCAGCCTCCAGCACAATGAGTACTGGAGCGGCTGATGGGGATACCCCCCGGCGTCCTTGGTTTTACAACACAATGACCAGACCACATATAACCATCACATAGCGACCAAATACTACTATAATGATGATCAAAAACCACAAAACTAGTTTCACTAATGTTACATCCGGTGAGTTTTTACACAGGAGCTCTGTATATAGTACCATCATGCAAGTGTACAGGTAATAAAATAATCCCCAGTGACATTATAAAACACTTGGTATATAGTTTATAATGTACAGGTAATACAGTGATCACTGGTTTGACTATACACAGGATCTGTGTATATAGTGCATAATGTGTAGATAATACAGTGATCAACAGTGACATTATACCCAGGAGCTCTGTATACAGTAGCAGTGAACAGGTAACACAGTGATCACCGGTGACATTATACACAGGAGCCCTGAATATACTGCCAGTGTACAGGTAGTACAGTGATCACTGGTGACATTATACCCAGGAAGTCTGTATACAGTGTCAGTGTACAGGTAATACAATGATCACCCGTGACATTATACACAGGAGCTCTGTATATAGTGTACAGTGTAAGTGTATCAAGATGGAGACTTAATGGAGAGGTGATCATGTATGGGTGCAACTATCTCTATTTTATTCTTTAGGTAATTTCCAAAGTGTTGGGAAGATGTGTTAATGGACTGGACCCGGCTTTCCAACAAATGTCGGCCCTGAACTTCTGGATTGGGAAACCCTAGCATGCAAAGTGGGATCTCGCATCTGTTTGTGGCCCCATTAACCCCTTTACCTCGAAGGGTGGTTTGCATGTTAATGACCCTGCTAATTTTTACAAAGGGACCACTGTCCCTTTATGAGGTCCTAACTCTGGAACGCTTCCATGGATCCTGGTGATTCTGACATTGCTTTTCTCGTGACATATTGCACTTCATGTTAGTGGAAAAATTTAATTCATATGACTTGTGTTTATTTGTAAAAAAAAAAGCGAAAATTTTGTAATTTTCCAAATTTGAATTTTTATGCCCTTAAAGCACAGAGATATGGCACACAAAATACTTAATAAGTAACATTTCCCCACATGTTTACTTTACATCAGCACAGTTTTGGAACCAAAATTTTTTTGTTGTTATGAAATTATAAGGGTTAAAAGTTGTCCAGCGATTTCTCATTTTTACAACACCATTTTATTTTTAGATACCACATCACATTTGAAGTCACTTTGAGGGGTCTATATGATAGAAAATACCCAAAAGAGACACCATTCTAAAAACTGCACCCCTCAAGGTGTTCAAAACCACATTCAAGAAGTTTATTAATCCTTCAGGTGCTTCACTGGAATTTTTTGAATGTTTAAAAAAAATGAACATTTAACTTTTTTTCACAAAAAAATTACTTCAAGTCCAATTTTTTTTTTATTTTACCAAGGGTAACAGGAGAAATTGGACTGCAAATGTTACTATGCAATTTGTCCTGAGTACACTGATACCTGATATGTGGGGGGAACCACTGTTTCGGCACATGGCGGAGCTCGGAAGGGAAGGAGCGCCGTTTGACTTTTTCAATGCAAAATTGGCTGGAATTGAGATGTCACGTTTAGAGAGCCCCTGATGTGCCTAAACAGTGGAAACCCCCCACAAATGACCCCATTTTGGAAACTAGACCTCCCAAGGAACATATCTAGATGTGTGGTGAGAACTTTGAACCCCCATGGGCTTCACATAAGTTTATAACATACAGCCGTACAATTGAAAAATATTTTTTCCAAAAAAATGATCTTTTCACCCCCAATTTTTATGTTCCCAAGGGTAATAGGACCCCAAATGTTATTGTGCAATTTGTCCTGAGAGTTCATGTATGAATTTACAAAAGATTATATCTTTATCTTAAGCCTACTCTATGATATTATTTATACCTTCTGAGAGTTATTTTTGTGATTGTTTCTGATGTTTAGATCATGCCTACTATATGATGCATCTTTTCATAAATGTTTATATATTGTTGTTTTTTGTGGCAGTTATTCCATATCATTGTTGATTCATTACTAAATGTTTATATCATTTGTCTATGTATAAAACATGTTCAATATAGGTATTTTTCTGGCAACATTTTTGAACTGAGTTTCAACCATCTACTCAGATGTTTTTAATTGGTTTGTTCCACTGTTTTTAATTAAGGGTCATTTGAATATGTTCCACAAAGGAGGATATATTGCTAGTGTTGGAGCTCAGTTCAAATAGGACCGTGAGGAAGGCACATAGTGCTGAAACATGTAGTCCCTTGCTGGAATGCTACTAATTGATTGGCGTTCCTCATACTTTTTATGATATAATGGATTAATAAAGGAAAAGTTTTTACAAATCTGGTGAACTTTCATCCTTTTGCTGGATCCCAATTTCCTCATATTTATATATATATATATATATATATATATATATATATATATATATATATATACACACACACTATGTAATAATCTATGTAAGTGGCAAAAAACAGTTTTCAACAAAAACATACTAAATAACATTTGTGCAGTCTATGAATTTGTTCTAAGAAATAGGATTGCCTCCATCAGATCCTCCTTCATAGATGACCTAAAATCTGACCTAATAATTTTAACCCCTTACCTACAATTGACGTAATATTCCGTCCATGTGACCATGGACCTAATTACCATGGACGGAATATTACGTCATCGCGATCAGCGGCGCCCACGTGGTGAGCGCCGCTGATCGCGGCCGAGTGTCAGCTAATTATCATAGCTGACACCCGGCACAATGTGTCAGGGGCGGTCACGGACCGCCCCCGACACGTTAACCCCTTGCACACCGCGATCAAACGCGATCGCGGTGTACTGGGGGTTAAAGGGAAGCATCGGCAGGGAGGTGGCTCCCTCCGTGCTTCCCTGAGCCCCCCACGGCAGCGCAATGTGCAGCGCTGCTGCGGGGGGCTCTTTCCCTACAGGCCCCCGGATCCAAGATGGCGTCGGGGGCCTGAGGAAGCTGGCATGAGGAAGTCTGCAGCAGTGCCTGTGACAGATCGCTGATCTGTCACAGTGATCTGTGATGTGACAGATCAGCGATCTGTCACAGGACAGCGATGTCCCACCTGGGACAAGGTAATAAAGTAAAAAAAAAAAAAAAAAAAAGTGTTAAAAATAATTTTAAAAAAATCGCTAAATAAATCAGTAAAAAAAAAAAAAAATATTCCCCAATAAATCCATTTTTTCAAAATAAAAAAACCCAAAAACAATAAAAGTACACATATTTGGTATCGCCGCGTCCGTAATGACCTGCCCTATAAAACTGTCCCATTAGTTAACCCCTTTAGCGAACCCCTTAAAAAATAAAAATAAAAAACGAAGCAAAAAATGATTTATTATCATACCACCGAACAAAAAGTGCAATAACGTGCGATCAAAAAGACGCATATAATATGCATGGTACCGCTGAAAACGTCATCTTGTCCCGCAAAAAACGATCCACCATACAGCATCATCCGCAAAAAAATAAAAAAGTTATAGCTCGCAGAATAAAGCGATACAAAAATAATTATTTTTTATATAAAAGTTTTCATTGCAAAAAAACGACAAAACATAAAAAAACGACATAAATGAGGCATCGCTGTAATCGTACTGACCCGAAGAATAAAACTGCTTTATCAATTTTACCGCACGCGGAACGGTGTAAACGCACCCCCCCAAAAGAAATTCATGAAACGCTGGTTTTTGTTCATTCTGCGTCCCAAAAATCGGAATAAAAAGCGATCAAAAAATGTCACATGCCCGAAAATGGTACCAATAAAAACGTCAACTCGTCCCGCAAAAAATAAGACCTCACATGACTCGGTGGGTCAAAATACGGAAAAATTATAGCTCACAATATGTGGTGATGCAAAAACTATTTTTACAATAAAAAGCGTCTTTTAGCGTGCGACAGCCGCCAAACATAAAAACCGCCATAAATCGTAAATCAAACCCCCCGTTATCACCCCCTTAGTTAGGGAAAAATAATAAAACTAAAAGAAAATGTATTTATTTCCATTTTCCCGCTGGGGTTAGGGTTAGGGTAGGGTTAGGGCTAGGGTTAGGGCTAGGGTTAGGGCTAGGGTTAGGGCTAGGGCTCAGATTAGGGTTAGGGGTGTGTTGAGGTTCGGGTTGGAGTTATAATTGGGGGTTTCCACTGTTTGGGCACATCAGGTGCTCTCCAAAGGCAACATGGCGTCTGATCTCAATTCCAGCCAATTCTGCGTTGAAAAAGTCAAATGGTGCTCCTTCCCTTCCAAGCTCTGCCATGTGCCCAAACAGTGTTTTACCCCCACATGTAGGGTATCAGCCTACTCAGGACAAATTACAAAACAACTTTTGGGGTCCAATTTCTCCTGTTACCCTTAGGAAAATAAAAAATTGGGGGCAAAAATATAATTTTGCGGAAAAAAATGTTTTTTTTATTTTCACGCCCAGGCGTTATAAACTTCTGTGAAGCACTTGGGGGTTCAAAGTGCTCTCCACACATCTAGATAAGCTCGGTGGGGGGTCTAGTTTCCAAAATGGGGTCACTTGTGGGGAGTTTCAATAGTTTAGGTACATTAGGGGCTCTCCAAACGCATATGACACCCGCATACCAATCCATCAAAGTCTGCATTCCAAAACGTCACTACTTCCCTTCCGAGCCCCGACGTGTGCCCATAAAGTAGTTTTCTCCCACATATGATGTATCAGCGTACTCAGGACAAATTGGACAACAACTTTTGGGGTCCAATTTCTCCTGTTACCCTTGGGAAAATAAAAAAAATGGGGACTAAAAGATGATGTTTGTTGAAAAAATACGATATTTTTATTTTCACGCCCGGTCGTTATAAACTTCTGTGAAGCACTGGGGGGTTCAAAGTGCTCACCACACATCTAGATAAGTTCATTAGGGGGTCTAGTTTCCAAAATGGGGTCACTTGTGGGGGGTTTCCACTATTTAGGTACATCAGGGGCTCTCCAAACGCAACATGACACCCGCAGACCATTCCATCAAAGTCTGCATTCCAAAACGTCACTACTTCCCTTCCGAGCCCCGACGTGTGCCCATACAGTAGTTTTCTCCCACATATGAGGTAACAGCGTACTCAGGACAAATTGGACAACAACTTTTGGGGTCCAATTTCTCCTGTTACCCTTGGGAAAATAAAAAAATGGGGACTAAAAGATCATGTTTGTGGAAAAAATACGATTTTTTTATTTTCACGCCCGGACGTTATAAACTTCAGTGAAGCACTGGGGGGTTCAAAGTGCTCACCACACATCTAGATAAGTTCCTTGGGGGGTCTAGTTTCCAAAATGGTGTCATATGTGGGGGGTTTCTACTGTTTTGGTACATCAGGGGCTTTCCTAACGCGACATGGTGTCCGATCTCAATTCCAGCCAAAAACGTCAAATGGCGCTGCTTCCCTTCCGAGCTCTGCTATGCGCCCAAATAGTCATTTACACCCACATATGGGGTATCAGCGTACTCAGGACAAATTGCACAATAACTTTTAGGGTCCTGTTACCCTTGGAAAAATAAAAATTGGGGGTGAAAAGATCATTTTTGTGGAAAAAATATGATTTTTTAATTGTACCGCTGTACGTTATAAACTTCTGTGAAGCCCTTGTGGGTTCAAAGTTCTCACCACATATCTAGATAAGTTCCTTGGGGGGTCTAGTTTCCAAAATGGGGTCACTTGGGGGGGTTTCCACTGTTTAGGTACATCAGGGGCTCGCCAAACGTGACATGGCGTCCGATCTGAATTCCAGCCAATTTTGCATTGAAAAAGTCAAACGGCGCTCCTTCCATTCTGAGCTCTGCCATGCGCCGAAACAGTGGTTCCCCCCCATATATCAGGTATCAGCGTACTCAGGACAAATTGCACAATAAGTCTTGCAGTCCAATTTCTCCTGTTACCCTTGGTAAAATAAAGAAAATTGAACCTGAAGTATTTTTTTTGTGAAAAAAAGTTAAATGTTCATTTTTTTTTTAATATTCAAAAAATTCCTGTGACGCACCTAAAGGGTTAATAAACTTCTTGAATGTGGTTTTAAGCACCTTAAGGGGTGCAGTTTTTAGAATGGTGTCACTTTTGGGTATTTTCTATCATATAGACCCCTCAAAGTGGCTTCAAATGTGAAGTGGTCCCTAAAAATAAAATGGTGTTGCAAAAATGAGAAATCGCTGGTCAATTTTTAACCCTTATAACTTCCTAACAAAAAAAAATTTTGGTTCCAAAACTGTGCTGATGTAAAGTAAACATGTGGGAAATGTTATGTATTAAGTTTTTTGTGTGCCGTATCGCTGTGATTTAAGGGCATAAAAATTCAAAGTTGGAAAATTGCGAAATTTTCAAAATTTTCGCCAAATTTCCGTTTTTTTCACAAATAAACGCAAGTTATTTGAATGCAATTTTACCACTAACATGAAGTACAATATGTCACGAGAAAACAATGTCAGAATCACCGGGATCCATAGAAGCGTTCCAGAGTTATGACCTCATAAAGGTACAGTGGTCAGAATTGTAAAAATTGGCCCGGTAGTTAACGTGCAAACCACCCTTGGTAGTGAAGGGGTTAAATCCAGAGCAACCTCTCTACACTAACTTGGGTTGGAGGCAAAGCCATAACCACATGGGCAACATCTCTAACAATTTCCGGGTATAAATTAATTGCCTCATGCACAGTCAGTTTTGATGAACGGTTGAATTTTTCTATTTCTCTGAGAGCAAGTGAAACATTTTGCTGAAATATGGTCAATCTGCTTGCTATAGGAGATGGAGTGAAATCTTTTTCCTTGCGGCAACGCTTTGCCTGCTCCATATCATCCAAATACTTGTCAAAGTCAAACTCCTCATCTGATGAGGATGAAGATATGGCAGCAGTAGCACTGTCAGGACCCAAGTCCTCTTGCGCCTGGCAGTCCTCCTGTAGGCCACTCATCCTAACTGCTACCTCAGTCAGAGCTTTTCCTTTAGTAAGCTGTTGATCATCAAGCAGTATACGATGACTTGGGTCCACACAAACAGCTGCCAGAAAAATTTTATTTTCCAATAGCTGCGTCTCTCTCCGTTTCATTGAAGCAGAAATGCCATCTGCGATTAAACCTCCTCTTTGGGACAGGCAAAATAGCAAGTTCTTCCACTCCCTTATGAAAATGCCAGGAGTTAAATCCTCAGCTTGTAATTTTTTAGTCACGGTAAATGGGTGATTAAGCAATTCCTTCAATTCAGCCAGCTGTGTCCATTGACCTTCATTTAGGGTTACCTGAAGGTTCGCCATATCTATAAGAAATGGTTTTCGTTCAAGCAATCGCTCAATCATTAAATAAGTGCTGCCCCACCGACTGGCTTGATCGACAATTGCCCCTTTCCCAGCACGTCTCTTCAAGATGGAATCAATTTTAGGGGTTCTGGCGGCAATAACCAATTTCCTCACTTTTCCAATCAGATTTCCAGCATGTCCCTTTTGCAGACTATCTCTTATTGCCAGCTGCAGCGTGTGCACAACTTTCTCACTTTCTCCAGCTCGGGGCCCAGGAATTGGATCCTGTGCAGGGCAGGCACCCCTCCCCCTCCTCTCTCTGGTGAAGACGGCAGAAGACAGGACAAAAGAGGGGAGATTGCCCCCTGGAGCCGGTGCAGGATGTGAGCACTGCAGCATATAAGTGAGTTTTGATAGGTGTGTGCCCCTGCTTCTAGGGGGAGCAGCTGCCCCCCTGCCCCTCACTGGCTACGGCCATGATTCACACACAGCATTTTTGCAGATCTGTTTTTTGCTGTAAAATGCAGTGACACTGGGCATCCCAGCAAAGTCAATGAGTTTCAAGATATAACATTCAGACACATTGTTTTGTGAGGATCTGTTTTTGGGCTGAATGAGCATGTCAGTTTGTGCGGCGTTTTTCTAATCTGCTTTTGCTATTGAAAACATCTATGAGCTCAAAAACCTTTCATGTAATGCGGTTTTTTAAAAAAGCTGATCTGCTTTTGCAGCTGAAAACGTATACTCAAAAACCGCAGCAAAAACGCTGTGTGTGAATGTAGCCATAGATCAGGAAAAGAACAGTCATTTATAGGACATTTCATAACTTTCCCAAATTCCTATGAAAAAATATTCAGCATATTCTTCTTTGAACTATTGTACCCAATTTATTATATATTTTAGGAGTTGGAGTCGGTCCATTTTATACCGACTCCAACTCCTACTTCGACTCCACCAAAATGAGCACCGACTCCACAGCCCTGGTTGTCATGTTGCATTTGGAGAGCCCCTGATGTGCCTAAACTGTGGAAACCCCCAACAAGTGACCCCTTTTTTTAAACTAGACCCCCCCAAGGAACTTATCTAGATGTGTGGTGAGCACTTTGAACCCCCAAGGGCTTCACAGAAGTTTATAACGTAGAGCCATAAGAATAATTATATTTTTTTCCACAAAAATGATATTTTTGCTCCTAATTTTTTATTTTTCCAAGGGTAACAGGAGAAATTGAACCCCAAAAGTTGTTGTGTAATTTGTCCTGAGTAGGCTGATACCCCATATGTGGGGGTAAACCACTGTTTGGGCGTCTGGCAGAGCTTGGAAAGGAAGAAGCACCATTTTACTTTTTCAATGCAGAATTGACTGGAATTGAGATCAGACGCCATATTGCATTTGGAGAGCCCCTGATGTGCCCAAACAGTGGAAACCCCCCAATTCTAACTCCAACCCTAACCCCAACACACCCCTAACCCTAATCTCAGCCCTAACCCTAGCCCTAACCCTAGCCCTAATGGGTACATGGAAATAAATACATTTTTTTAATTTTATTATTTTTCCCTAACTAAGGGGGTGATAAAGGGGGGTTTGATTTACTATTTATGGCGGGTTTTTATGTTTGGCAGCTGTCATACGCTAAAAGACGCTTTTTATTGTAAAAATAGTTTTTGCCTCACCACATTTTGAGAGCTATAGTTTTTCCATATTTTGACCCACCGAGTCATGTGTGGTCTTATTTTTTGCGGGACGAGTTGACGTTTTTATTGGTACCATTTTTGGGCACATGACTTTTTTGATAGCTTTTTATTCCGATTTTTGGGACGCCGAATGAACAAAAAACAGCATTCCCTGAATTTCTTTTGGGGGGCGCGTTTACACCGCATGTGGTAAAATTCATAAAGAGGTTTTATTCTTTGGGTCAGTACAATTACAGCGATACCTCATTTATATCATTTCTTTATGTTTTGGCTCTTTTATACAATAAAAACAATTTTATATAAAAAATAATTATGCTTGCATCGCTTTATTCTGCGAGCTATAACTTTTTTGTTTTATCGCTGATGATGCTGTGTGGTGGCTCGTTTTTTGCAGGACAAGATGACGTTTTCAGCGGTACCATGGCTATTTATATCCATCTTTTTGATTGCGTGTTATTGCACTTTTTGTTTGGCGGTATGATGATAAAGCATTGTTTTTTGGCTAGTTTTTTTTTTTAAGAGGTTCACTAAAGGGGTTAACTAGTGGGACAGTTTTATAGGGCGGGTCGTTACGGATGTGGCGATACTAAATATGTGTATTTTTATTGGGTTTTTTTTTACAAAAAGAAGAATTTATTAGGGATTTTTTTAATTATTATTTATTTAGGACTTTTTTGAAAATTATTTTTACACTTGTTTTTTTTTTCACTTTATTATATTGTCCCAATGTGGGACAATATAATAAAGTGTCAGATCGCTGATCTGACAATTTGCACAGCACTCTGTCAGATCAGTGATGTGACAGGCGCTGTAGCAGGCTGAGAGCAGGCGCTGAGGAAGCCGCCTCCCTGCAGGCCCCCGTGTTATGATTGAGTCACCGTAGGAGGCAAAAATAGAAATGCTAGCTAAGTCCAGAAAACCAGAGAAGTTGGCAGCTATCGGATTGCAGACCCCTGAACCTATCAACACAACTAGCAGTAGCCGTGGGGGGCTCCTACGATGCCCTAGGCCCCTCGATCACAGCCGGAGGACTACATAGCCTAAAGACAGAAAGGGAAATCTAAACTGCCCCAGAGCAGACCCCAAAGTAAAAGGCAGCCCCCCACATATAATGACGGTGAAGCAAGAAGAAAGAACAAAACACAGACAGAAAGATAGACTGAGCAAAGATGGGGCCCACGCTAGCTTAGATAGGAAAGGACAGGAAGGCTGCTGTCTGCAATCCGTGAAAACCCCTATGAAAATAAGAGCCAACAAACTGACAGTAAAAAAGGCCCTGAAGACGCTAGGCTTCAAAAAAGCTATGTCAGTACTCAGGAATATTCTGAAGACAGAGCAACAGGCAAAAGGAGATTCAGCTCACCCCAGCAGGGAATGGCAGAATCCAGAAAAGCAAGGAAAACAAAACACTAATGCAAAAAGGCAAAGCAGAAATCTTAGCTTTAGATGAGCAGGAATCAGACTGGTTTCCTAGAAGTCCACAGAGAAATCACCCGCAGGCCAGAAGGGCATCGGCAGCCTTATATCCAGTCATTAACTCCACTCAGCCAGTCATCATCATCAGCCCCAGGTGTTTGACAATCAGGCTCACTACCTTTCTTCACCAGAAGAGGGAGTTCCTCGGGCCTCAGAAGTGAAGGGGAAAATGAACTCACAACACCCCCGAAGGCCCCCGCAGCCATATTGGACCCTTGGAGCAGCGCAGCACATCGCGCCCCCTCCCTGCGCGATTCTTCCCTAATCCCCCGGTACACTGCGATCATGCAGTGTGCCAGGGCTTAATATGCTGGGTGGCAGCTGTGATAATCAGCTGACACCCGGCCACGATCAGCGGCGCTCCCCCCGTGGGCGCCGCTGATCACTGACATACTATTCCGTCCCCAGTCATAAGGGGCACGGGTACTGTGGACAGGATAGTACATCAGATGTCAGAAAGGGGTTAACAGTGAAAATATGTGAACAAAACCAGCTCTGCTACATCCTTTACAAAGCGGTTACTCAATGGTAATATCATTAGATTGGTTACTGATGGGTAACTGCTTAGTAAAGGATGCAGCAATGCTGGTTTAGGTAAAGGCGTGAGATCTCATGCTTTCACTCTGAGGGGTGCCATGGAAGGTTGTGGGATCCCGCAACCTGGAAAGGGTGTTTTGCTGGATGGGAGATACATTACTCCCAGCAGGTTAAAGTTTGGCCGTAATTTTCCCTAAAGACATGACCTGCGATGATGTCAGGGTCACATGATCAGCCCATGTGATGTCTACCTCACCTGTGGGTGGGGTTATGGGCTATGTAATGGAGGTTAGTATTTGGTACATGGTGAGTGTGTGTGGAGGATACAGGAACTTGGGAGAAGTTAGCCTGAATTTGTTTGCTGGATTACCCATGCTGCAGAGCTTTAGCAGTAAGACTCCAAACAACCCTGTGAATGGCACCTGGCGGATGCTGCTGACCTGGCAGCTGCTTAGTTAAGCCCGTCCCATGCAAGGGTGAGTCTGGGACCAGTGGTTGTCCAAGCTGGAGTATAATTATGTTTTCCGTTACTTTCTGTTAACCTGCTGTTTTTTAAAGTGTCATTAAACCGCTGAAGTTGGACTTTAAGCCTGTGTGTCGCCTCGTTACTGCGGCCTTGCTACTGCCTAGCAGAGCAAATCTCTACAGCAGTCACAGACAGGCAATAGGTGCTCTTTAAATTCCCTCCTGGTGAGAGATTCCCTCCTGGTGAGAGGACTGCCAACATACAGAATGTGTTCAGACCCCTTTAAATTTTTCACTCTTTGCTTCATTGCAGACATTTGGTAAATTCAAACAAGATCATTTTATTTCTCATTAATGTACACTCTGCACCCCATCTTGATAGTAAAAAAAACAAATGTAGAAATGTTTGCAAATTTATTAAAAAAAGAGAAACTGAAATATCACATGGTCATAAGTATTCAGACCCTCTGCTTAGTATTGAGTAGAAGCACCCTTTTGAGCTAGTACAGCCATGAGTCTTCTTGGGAATGATGCAACAAGTTTTTCCCACCTGGATTTGGGGATCCTCTGCCATTCTTCCTTGCAGATCCTCTCTAGTTCCATCAGGTTGGATGGTGAACGTTGGTGGACAGCTATTTTCAGGCGTCTCCAGAGATGCTCAATTGGGTGTAGGTCAGGGCTCTGGCTGGGCCAGTGAAAAATGGTCACAGAGTTGTTCTGAAGCCACTCCTTTGTTATTTTAGCTGTGTGCTTAGGGTCATTGTCTTGTTGGAAGGTGAATCTTTGGCCAAGTCTTAGGGGTCCGTTACACATAGCGATATCGCTAGCAATATCGCTGTAACGTCACCGATTTTGTGATGTAGCAGCGATATTGCTAGCGATATCGCTACATGTGATACTTACCTCCGAATGGCTCCCCCGCTGGTTATCGCTGGTCACGCGAGAATGTCCTGGACCAATTCTCGTCGGGCGCTTCCTGCTGGGCTTCCTGTGGCGCAGACGAGCGACGCATGGATGCAGGCGGGAGGACGTCAGGATCGCCTCGTCTGACAGGTAAGTAACGACCGCCGATCACTGCTATGTCGCTGGTGAGATCTGCCTGTGTGGCAGCTCACTAGCAACCACTTAGCGATGCACCAGCGATCCATATCGTTGTCGGGATCGCTGGTGAATCGCTAAGTGTAACGGTACCCTTAGTTCCAGAGCACTCTGGACGAGGTTTTCATTCAGGATATCTCTGTACTTGGCCACATTCATGTTTGCTTCAATTTCAACCAGTCGTCCTGTCCCTGCAGCTGAAAAACATCCTCATAGCATGATGTTGCCACCACCATGTTTCACTATTGGGATTGTATTGGGCAGGTGATGAGCAGTGCCTGGTTTTCTCCACACATACCGCTTAGAATTATCACCAAAAAGTTCTATTTTCGTCTCATCAGACCAGAGAATCTTATTTTTCATAGTCTGTGAGTCCTTCATGTGTTTTTTTAGCAATCTCTATGTGGGCTTACATATGTCTGGCACTGAGAAAAGGCTTCTGTAGGGCAGCTCTGCCATAAAGACCCCACTGGTGAAAGGCTGCAGTGATAGTTGACTTTGTGGAACTTTCTCCCATCTCCCTACTGCATCTGTGGAGCTCAACCACAGTGATCTTGGGGTTCTTCTTTGCCTCTCTCACCAAGGCTCTTCTTCCATGATTGCTCAGTTTAGCTGGACGACCAGGTCTAGGAAGACTTTTGGTAGTCTCAAACTTCTCCCATTTAAGGATTATGGAGGCCACTGTGCGCTTAAGAACCTTGAGTACTGCAGAAATTCTTTTGTAACCTTGGCCAGATGTGTGCCTTGCCACAATTCTGTCTCTGAGCTCCTTGGCCAGTTCCTTTGACCTCATGATTCTCATTTGGTCTGACATGCACTGTGAGCCGTGAGGTCTTATATAGACAGGTGTGTGCCTTTACAAACCAAGTCCTATCAGTTTATCTAATTACAGCTGGACTCCAATGAAGAAGAACCATCTGAAGGAGAATCACAAGGAAATGGGTAGCGTGTGACTTAAATATGAGTGTCTGAGCAAAGTGTCTGAATAGTTATGGCCATGTGATATTTCAGTTTTTCTTTGTTAATAAATTTGCAAAAATTTCTACATTTCTGTTTTTTTCAGTCAAGATGGGGTGCAGAGTGTACAATAATGAGAAAAAAAATGAACTTTTTTGAATTTACCAAATGGCTGCAATGAAAGAGTGAAAAATTGAAAGGGGTCTGAACACTTTTTGTACCCATTGTAGAGTAACTGAATTGTGACCATGAATGTCGGCGCAATTCTCTGCTCACATTTATAAGACTCGTGGAAAACACTTGCTCTTCTTTCTGTAATTGTAATAGTCATGAATGACAAATCTGTACTTACTCTCCGCCTGGATGCAGTAGCCAGACATGTCAGGGTGGGGTTAACATTGGAATACTCGGGTACTCGGACAGAACAACGAGCCCAATGTAAGTCTATGGGAGACCCAAGCATTTTTACTGCAATCCCCCCGGGGGTCCTTTTAAGGTCTAAAAACATCAGAAAATGATGGAAGCATTTCTCAAATGACATGGGGACATCATGGGGATCGCCCCTGGAAGCATTTCTGACTCCTAAGTCACAGCTGTAAGCAATGTTTTCAGAGTTTCATGACATTTTTACAGGCACATCAAAAAACATACCAGAACGAAACCAAAATGGATTTTGCTGGGAAATATGTTAAGGTACACTTTTCCAGGATCGGGTCTGTAGGGTATGCGGGGGTCTGTGCGGGAGTCTGTGCTGGGTGTATACGGGGCTATGCGGGGGGTACACGGGAGTCTACGGGGATATGAGGGTCTGTGCGGGAGTCTATGCGGGGGTTTGCTGGTGTGTGCGATGGGCTGTGAGGGAGTCTGCGAGGGTATCTGGGGCTGTGTGAGAGTCTGTGTAGGGCTGTGTGGGAGTCTGCGGGGGTATTAGGGCTGTGCGGAGGTATGCGGGGCTGAAACTTTCCCATGCTATCAAGTTCACTTCAGGTCAGCCAGGGGACTTTGCTCAGCCTCAGTGAGGTCAGCAGTAGTCGGTGAGGCTGTGTGGAGTCCCCGGCTGACCTGAGGTGATCTGACAGCGTGGTAAAAAGTTCTGAAACTTTCTCACGCTATCAAGTTCAATTCAGGTCAGCCGGGGACTCTGCGCAGCCTGTGACATATGCGGGGTTGTGCGTGAGTCTGTGCAGGGTGTGTGCGGGGGTCTGTGCTGGGGTATGCCGGGCTGTGCAGGAGTCTGTGCGGGGGTATGCCGGAGTCTGAGGGTCTGTGCGGGGGTATGCGGGTGTGTGTGGGGCTGTGTGGAGTCCCCGGCTGACCTGAGGTAATCTGACAGCGTGGGAAAAAGGTCAGAAACTTTCCCACACTATCGAGTTCACTTCAGGTCTGCCAGGGACTCCGCGCAGCCTCAGTGATGTATGTGGGGGTGTGCAGGGGTATCCGGGGCTGTGTGGCGGGGGTCTGGGGGTTTGCGGGGCTGTGCGTTGGTATGCGGGTCTTTGCAGGGGTTTGTGCGGGGGCTGTGCAGGGGTCTGTGTGGGGGACTGTGGGGCTGTGCGGGGCTATGTGTGTGTGTGTTTGTGTATGCAGGCATCGTCCGATGGGACTACAAGTCCCATTGGGCTATGCCTGCTACACTGACAGTGATTGACACATTAGCCGAAGATGGGACAGTAGTAGTCCCATCATCCGGCTAATGTGTTGAATGTAAAAAAAATAAACATACACACATATATAGTTCATATACAGCTAATCCTAGAAGCCATCGATCACCTGAAAAAAAATTAAAATAATAGAGAAAAACTATACTCCCTGTCCAACGTAATCCAATAATACGATTGTCCCACGCCGATCTCCTGTGGAGAGCTGTCACATCAGCAGATACAACCGCTCTCCAGGGGCTCCATTGAGATACAATGACGGAGATAATCCTCTGCATTGTATCACTCAGCCGCCGACAGGTCATCTGAGTTTACCTGTCACTTTGCGGCACTACAGCGTGAGAATTTTCTCACGCTGTATTGCAGTAAAGCGAGAGGCTTATTTCCGGTCAATGTGTCATCGGAGGCCTATAGAGAGGTCACATCTTCTGATGTGACCGCTCTATAGGGGAGATCGTCGTAGGACAATTGTTATTAATGGGATTACGTCAGACAGGGAGTATATTGTTGGTTTGTTTTATTTTTATCGATGGCTTCGACTGGATAGGCGTGTAATAAAAATTTTGAAAAAATGTGTTGTTTTTTATTTAATTAAAATACTTTATTCTTATGTGTGTAGTTTTTTTAACCCTTTATTTATATAAGATTAATAATGGATAGGCGTCTTATTGACGCCTCTCCATTATTAACTGGGCTTAATGTCACCTTCCAATAGCAAGGTGACATTAATCCCTCATTACCCCATATGCCACTAATGTCTACTTTACATTAGAATTATTTTTTAAACATATATTTTTGTAAGAAATGTAGAAGGGTTACAAGTTTAGCAGCAATCTTTCATTTTGCCAATAAAATTTACAAGAAACACCCATAGTGAACCCATTTTAAAAACTGCACCCTTCAAGGTATTCAATGCCACATTTAGAAAGTTTAACCCTTCTGAAGTTTCACAGGAATTAAAACAGTGAAAACAATAAATTAAATATTTATTTTTGACAAAAATGTTGCTTTAGCCCACATTTTACGATTTTTACAAGGGTGACAGGAAAAATGGACCATACAGTTTGTTGTGCAATTTCTCTTGAGCATGACAATAACCCTATATTTGGTCAGAAACAACTGTGGGCCAATGGTGGACTGGGACTAAATTTCAGCCCAGACATTTGAAAGCACAAAGGCCCTCACTGTTCCTGTCTACTTGCCCAGGCTGTGTTGTTTATTACTTATAGTACCGTCACTGCAGGAAATCAAGACTACTACCTATATTTCCAGTAATATCGCTATGTAAGATTTATTAATCTATTATATAAAGCTCAAGTGTGTGTATGTATGTATGTCTGGGATAGGCATCCGCACCGTCGCAGCTACAGCAACAAAATTTGGCACAGTCGCACGTCTGGACCCCGAGAGCGTCCTAAGCTATGTTGTGAGGCGAAATTTTAACCCCGCGCGTTCCAATTCACCAAACAATTTTGCCCCTATCTACATACTGGGGAAAAAGTGTGTGCGTATCAAGCCCCTCCCCTCATTATGATGTCATAATGCCCCTATCTACATAATGGGGAAACAGTGTGTGCGTATCAAGCCCCACCCCTCATTATGATGTCACAATGGTTGCCATGGCGACGCTGATGTCATCATAGAGGATATGTATGATGGGTATATAGGCATGGGACTATGAGATGAAGGATGTGTGATGGGTATATGGACACTCGACTATGGGATGGCGAATATGTATGATGGGTATATGGGCACTCGACTATGGGATGGCGAATATGTATGATGGGTATATGGGCATGGGACTATGGGATGGAGGATGTGTGATGGGTATATGGGCACTCGACTATGGGATGGAGGATATGTATGATGGGTATATGGGCACGGGCCTATGGGATCGTGGATATGTATGATGGGTATATGGGCACGGGACTATGGGATGGAGGATATGTGTGATGGGTATATGGGCACTCGACTATGGGATGGAGGATGTGTGATGGGTATATGTGCATGGGACTATGGGATGGAGGATGTGTGATGGGTATATGGGCACTCGACTATGGGATGGAGGATATGTATGATGGGTATATGGGCACGGGCCTATGGGATCGTGGATATGTATGATGGTAAATGGGCACGGGGCTATAACTATAATTTGCTATAACTAACCACAGTTAGTTACTATGCCCTGGCAGCGCCGGGCTCTTCAGCTAGTATTACAATATAAGAGACAAATATCACCAGATTTACAGTGGTAATAATATTGATCATTAGACAAAACCTCTGCACGAGGACTGATATTACAAATATAGTCATTGTATGGTTGTGATATCACTTCTACATTAGTGCTCTGCAGACCATATATACAGTATGTGTGTGTACTGTGAAGGTTCTCACCAGTTAATTTCTCATTGATTGTTGTCATTCAGTTTCCATTTTCTTTTTTTATTTGACCCTGACCGCCAAGACCACTTTTTCCATCCATAACTCTACTCTCCAAAATCTAACACAGAAACATCTTTGTCTTACTGCTTTTACAGCCCCCTTCTTACATTCCCCCACCTCTACACAAAACATATAGTGCTATAACCAGTCGCCTTCCAGCTAATCATCAACGTAGTGGACAATGAGGGCAGATACATCATCCTAGTCTGCACCATAAATAATAAGACCTACACAATTGTCTCTATTTATGCACCTAACTCCAAGCAGATTTAATTTCTTAAAGAAACCCGGCGGCAGTAACAAAGGTTAAAAAAGGCGACTTGTTAGTCTGTGGGGACTTTAACATCACCCCTTGTCCAAACATTGATAAATCAGTACTTCCTCGAAAGAAAGAAAATACCTGATCACTCTCTCAGACCCTTCTAGTGGAAGAACTCTACGATGTCTGGTGGGTTCTGCACGCCTTGGAGCGGGATTACACATGCTACTCACACTCCCATAGATGATACTCCAGAATTGATCTAACAGTCACAGATAAGTGGTTATTACAGGACATCCAAAAAGCCACGATAGGGAACATCACCTAGTCGGACCACGCCTGTTTCCTGCCAAATTACAGAGGGATATAGCTACCCGACAAACTCCCCATGGAGAGTAAATAACTAATTACATCCCATAAAATTAAGCCCCAATTACAGGACGTGCTAACAGAAAATTTTCACAATTAATAACACACCTGATGTGTCAGTATCTACAGTATGGTGGGCTTTCAAGGCCTACATCCGGGGTAAACTACTCCAAATAGAGTCCCAGAATAAAAAAAGCGAGACTACACCATATAGAGGAAATTAACCAAAACATAGCTGCACTAGAAGAGACACACAAATATAGCCCCACAAACACAATCCTTCAAAAATTACAGAAACTAACGTATGAATTATACCAACTGCTCCAACACAAATACGAGCCCAATCTACAGAGAAGTAAAGCCAAATATTATTGGCAGGGAAACAAAGTGGGCAAAATATTAGCTAACAAAAGTAAAGCCAAAATGACCAAATAAAGAATATCCTACATACAGAATAACCAAAAATATAATATATAACCCCAAGGAAATCGCCAATACCTTCTCACATTACTATTCTTCCCTCTATAATCTACAGGAAAATACTGCAATACCACAACCTACTTACCAACTAATCAGTTTTTAGAGAGCGTAAAAATTCCTAAACTACCGGAAGACTCATTAAACATGTTGAATCAACCAATATCCCAAACAGAAATTCAGCAAACAATTAGAGGAATGTAAAACAACAAGTCCCCCGGCCCTGGCGGTCTAATGAGCAAATATTTCAAAATATTCCAAGATATACTGATCCCTCACATGACATCAATCGAACCATCAATTGTAGGCCGATTTCATCGTTGAACACAGACCTTAAGATTTACACCAAAATCCTAGCTAATAGGATCTCAGAAATAATCCCGGCCTTAGTGCATAAAGACCAAGTGGGGTTTGTTAAGTCTAGACAGTCCCTAGATGGTACGAGGAGGATGATCGATATCATCCATGTGGCCGGAGGGAGACCTCCTCTATGCTCCTCTGTTTAGATGCCGAAAAGGCGTTCGATCGGGTGCATTGGGGGTTTTTGTTCGAAGTGTTATCCAGATTTGGGTTTGACGGTAATATACTCCGAGCAATCACCCCTCCATACTCTAACCCGTCAGCCTCAGTTCTTATTTCAGGAAAGATGTCTGATACATTTGATATCAGTAATGGAATGAGGCAGGGGTGTCCACTTTCTCTCCTAATATTTGCATTAATAATCGAACCCTTAGCTAAATAAATCAGATCACACCCTGGGATAGCTGGTATTAAAATTGGTAATGTAAAGCACAAAATCGGGTTATTCGCAGACGATATTATTTTATCCCATACCAATCCCGAAGAGTCGCTCAGTAGAGTAATGGAAGTGATAGACTCCTTTACCCAAGTATCATATTATAAATTGAATGTCCCTAAATGCCAAATTCTGAATCTAACGCCCTCTGTCCCGCACCCTGTAAATCTTAAAACTAAGTACCCCTTTAAGGGGGATAATGAAAACATAACATATCTCGGAATCCGCTTAACCCCCTCAGTAGATAGAATGCTCTCACTAAATTATGAAGCTCTCAGACAGAAGATCAAAGGCGACATGCTGCGCATGAGACAACACGACACGTCCTGGTTAGGAAGAATAGCGTCCGTAAAAATGTTCATAATCCCCCAGATATTGTACGTATTCCGCAACCTCCCTATCACAGTCCTGATGAAAATACTCAAAGAGTATCATATTAAAATACATATGGCAGGAAAAACAGCACAGAGGTAAAGCAGATATACTATATAGCCCAAAGAAAGGGGGAGGACTGGGCTGTCCCTCAGTGGTGAGGTATTATAGGGCAGCCATATTTGAACAACTGAGGTTGATGTGGAATGATAAAGATAACAGACATTGGATAGAAATTGAGATATATAAAATCCCCAAATGTTGCATTGTTTTTTATTCATATTTCATTGCCGGGCCTAACCCCAGAGGTGACAAAAATTGTGTCTGCCACCAATGGTGGAAGCGGCGCTGGGAGTGTGGAGCATTCTAATCAATAAACTGCACACTATTAATTTGGCGCTCTCTAAAGCCTTCATAGAGACTTTGGAGATGTGTATCCCGGACCTCCAGATTCATAACTGGAAATCCCTGGGAATCCTGTTGGTTGGTGATATGTATGAGGAAGGAATATTGTTATCCTCTACAATCACAGAGAAATATCTCCTTCCACATAAAGATCATTATAAATATCTACAAATAAGACATTTTTTGCAAGGAAACAAAGATATAATGTTTTCACAACTCTCAAAATTGTATGTAATGCTCCTCACCCCAGTGCGGCAAATATGAGCGCTGTCTGTGAGCTACAACCATAAGTTAGGGTACCGTTACACATAGCGATGCACCAGCGATCCCAACGATATGAATCGCTGGTGCATCGCTAAGTGGTTGCTAGTGAGCTGCCACACAGGCAGATCTCACCAGCGACATCGCAGGGGTCAGGGGTCGCTACTTACCTGTCAGACGCTGCGATCCTGACGTCCTCCCGCCCGCGTCCACGCGTCACAGCAGGAAGCGCCGCAGGAAGCTGACGACGAGAAATGATCCAGGACCTTCTCGCGCGACCAGCGATAACCAGCGGGGGAGCCGGTCGGAGGTAAGTATCACATGTAGCGATATCGCTGCTACATCACAAAATCGGTGACTTTACAGCGATATTGCTAGCGATATCGCAGTGTGTAACGGGGGCTTTAGAGGAGACCTTCCTCTCTCTGGACTCGTATCTCCACAAATGGGATACTGATCTATAGTATGGGATTACCCCAGGGCAATGATAGACGTCCTTCTCAATGATAGGGACACACTCTAAATGCACCAATCACTTGGAGAACACCAGAAAGCTGCTGTACAGGTGGTACTTCACATCATACAGATTGTCTAAGACCTACCGCAACTCCTTGATGTGTGCTGGAGGTGCGGAGACGCCAGCGCAGATATGTTACATGTCTGGTGGAAGTACCATAAAGTAAAGCAGCTCTGGGACGCAATCTCCTACTTAGTGTTGCAAATTAGAGGCAACCCAATAAAAATTGGGAGAGAACAGTCGCTTCTGGCCATTGACCTGGATTTAATTCCGCACAAGTTCAGGATAGTGATTGCACGCATCCTCATAGCTACTAGAATTAAAAGTGCAGGATATTGGAAAAATCCCAAATGTCCATCACTGATTGAGATCGTAGCATTGGTGAATGACAATTGTCTATCAGAGAGGATAGTTGCTTCATCCACCAATAGCATAATATTATACCTCAGAAAATGGGACAGCTGGCTATCATTCAGACTAAACATTGTGCTCATAGAGATGTAACAGAGCTATTCATTGTAATACACAGGTATAATAATCTGTTGTCATCACCTCTTCCCTTTCCCTTCTTTTTCCTATAATATTTAGCGATGTTAAATTATTATTATATTTAGCCGAATAATGTTTTGAGGAAATTACTGTAACAATGTACAATGACTGGAGGCTAAATGGTTGTTAATATGACTTTATTTAAAATTAATAAAAGTTTATGGCTAAAAAAATATATAATAATGTCCCTGAGCAGGGTCGCACATGAAAATCACAGGATGCCTTTGCAAAAGACCTATTGCGACACATATACAGTTAGGTCCATATATATTTGGACAGAGACAACATTTTTCTAATTTTGGTTCTAGACATTACCACATTGAATTTTAAAGAAAACAATTCAGATGCAGTTGAAGTTCAGACTTTCAGCTTTAATTTGAGGGTATCCACATTAAAATTGGATGAAGGGTTTAGGAGTTTCAGCTCCTTAACATGTGCCATCCTGTTTTTAACGGGACCAAAAGTAATTGAACAATTGTCTCCAAGGCTATTTCATGGACAGGTGTGGGCAATCCCTTCGTTATGTCATTCTCAATTAAGCAGATAAAAGGCCTGGAGTTGATTTGAGGTGTGGTGCTTGCATTTGGAAGGTTTTGCTGTGAAGGAAACATGTTGTCAAAGGAGCTCTCCATGCAGGTGAAACAAGCCATCCTTAAGCTGCAAAAACAGAAAAAACCCATCTGAGAAATTGCTACAACATTAGGAGTGGCAAAATCTACGGTTTGGTACATCCTGAGAAAGATAGAAAGCACTGGTGAACTCATCAATGCAAAAAGACCTGGGCGCCCACGGAAGACAACAGTGGTGGATGATCGTAGAATAATCTCCATGGTGAAGAGAAACCCCTTCATAACAGCCAATCAAGTGAACAACACTCTCCAGGAGGTAGGCGTATCAATATCCAAATCTACCATAAAGAGAAGACTGCATGAAAGTAAATACAGAGGGTTCACTGCATGGTGCAAGCCACTCGTAAGCATCAAGAATAAAAAGGCTAGACTGGACTTTGCTAAAAAACATCTAAAAAAGCCAGCACAGTTCTGGAAGAACATTCTTTGGACAGATGAAACCAAGATCAACCTCTACCAGAATGATGGAAAGAGAAAAGTATGGCGAAGGCGTGGTACAGCTCATGATCCAAAGCATACCACATCATCTGTAAAACACGGCGGAGGCAGTGTGATGGCTTGGGCATGCATGGCTGCCAGTGGCACTGGGTCACTAGTGTTTATTGATGATGTGACACAGGACAGAAGCAGCCAAATGAATTCTGAGGTATTTAGAGCCATACTGTGTGCTCAGATCCAGCCAAATGCAGCCAAACTTATTGGTTTTCATTTCATACTACAGATGGACAATGACCCAAAACATAAAGCCAAAGCAACCCAGGAGTTTATTAAAGCAAAGAAGTGGAATATTCTTGAATGGCCAAGTCAGTCACCTGATCTCAACCCAATTGAGCATGCATTTCACTTGTCAAAGACTAAACTTCAGACAGAAAGACCCACAAACAAACAGCAACTGAAAACCACCGCAGTGAAGGCCTGGCAGAGCATCAAAAAGGAGGAAACACAGCATCTGGTGATGTCCATGAGTTCAAGACTTCAGGCAGTCATTGCTAACAAAGGGTTTTATTTACAATTATTTAATCTGTCCAATTACTTCTGGTCCCTTTAAAAACCGGGCGGCACATGTTAAGGAGCTGAAACTCCTAAACCCTTCATCCACTTTTAATGTGGATACCCTCAAATGAAAGCTGAAAGTCTGAACTTCAACTGCATCTGAATTGTTTTGTTTAAAATTCATTGTGGTAATATCTAGAACCAAAATTAGAAAAATGTCTGTCCAAATATATTTTGTAGATTGTAAGCTTGCGAGCAGGGACCTCACTCCTAATGTCACTGTTTGAATTGTCTTTACTTGTATTGAATTTATTGTCTGTACATGTCCCCGCTTAATTGTAAAGTGCTGCGGAATATGTTGGCGCTATATAAAATTATTATTATTATTATATATATACGGACCTAACTGTAGGTCGTCATAAAAAGGCAGACTTCCCAACTTTAACACATGGAGAAGGATATGTGTTACGTCACAGTCAGTTATTTTGCCCTTAGTGTTCTTGCCAACTATGATACTCCTTCCATGGTTCCCATATAGAGTATGATGTCCCAAAAAATGCCCCAACATAGAATGATATCCACATTTCTCCACCTACACCATATGGAGGCACAACAAACGCCACACAGTAAGGTCCCCTACACACATCCCGGTGATTCCTGTACAGGAAAAACCAGTACTGGTGAGATCCGTGTTATGTGTCCTTGTGCCGTCCGTTTGTACGTATGTGATATCTGTGTGTCCATGTACTGTCAATGTGACACGTATGGAATGAAATGCAGAATAAAAATTAAAGCATGTTATATATTAAAGATGTTCAAAGATATAGATAGTGATGAGAAATATGATAGATAGATATAAATGTCAGTGTGCTATATAATCAGTGCTTTGTGTGTGTTTTTTTCAAATAAATATTTTTGTAAAAAAAATACATTGGCTCCACGCAATTTTCAAAACCAGCAAAGAGAAAGCCGACCGCTGGGGGATGATATTAAGAATCTAGGAAAGGGGCCAGTAGCCCTCAATGTTCTCAGGCTGTTAATGACAGCTTACAGATGTTTGTTTACTCTTTACTGGTTAGTTCACAGGGGGACCCTCGAAGAAAAGGACGTAGGGTCGTCCTATAAATTCTAACCAGCAAAGGCTAAACAGACAGTTTTGAGCTATTACTAACAGCTAGGGAAGAGTACATGGATATTGTCCCCCTCCCAGGCTAATAATATCAGCCCTCAGTGGCCCCAGAAATGTAGCATCAACAAGATGCATCAAATTTGGCACTTGCTTGCTCTTCTCGCTTGCCTTGGTCAGAGGCAAGTGGGGTAATAGAGTTATGGTTGATGTCAGCTGTTTTATGGCCATTGAGGTCAAGCTCAGTGTTAAGCAATGGAGAGTACTTTATAAGACACCCCCAATGCTAACCCCACTGTAAGATTGTAGCAAATATATAGCCAGAATAAAGTCCTTTATTTGAAATACAACTCTCCACCCTCTTTTACCTATTTATTAGTGAAAAATAAAAAACACACCATATTCCTCACCTGTCTGACGATAATACGCCGCAATCCATCTCTGCTTACAACCATTTTGCCATTCAGGGGACACTGAGCTGAGCGTCAGAGCCCAGCTTCAGTGACCTGTGGTGATGTCATTGTGGTTACCGCAGGTCACTGAAGCTGCGGTTCCCACGGCCAGCTTATTGTGAGCGGCCTGATGAACTGTGATGACCTCAATTAGATCACCGCTAGCACCATAAGAAATTTCCTTACTAGTTAGGTTACATGGAAGTTCAGGTTTGTCAGGTTCAGACGAACTTTAGCACAAAGTTCGGTTTGGGTACCAGAGCTTGACCTAAATTTGACACCAAAACCTATTTAAGTTAATGGTTACCCAAACTTTAATACTGTAAAATGGTCGTAGAAAGGCCTAGGTGGTTGCAAAAGGAAGCCGAGTGGGGTTAAGAGCAGGACAATTGCCATGCAAACAAATGTGGATAGGAAAATGACTTTAACCCCTTCATGACGGAGCTTTTTTTGATTTTTCGCTTTCGTTTTTTGCTCCCCTTTCCGTTAATATGGCCATGTGAGGGCTTATTTTCTGCGGGACGAGTTGACGTTTTTATTGGTATCATTTTCAGGCACGTGACTTTTTTGATCGCTTTTTATTCCAATTTTTGGGACGCCTTTTAAACGACATCATTGGTTTTAACATGTCATGTACTCGAAAACGGGAAAAAATTCCAAGTGCGGTGAAATTGCAAAAAGGTGCAATCCCACTTGTTTTTTGCTTGGCTTTTTTGCTAGGTTCAATAAGTGCAAAATCTAACCTGTCATTATGAGTCTCCAGTTCATTACGCGTTCATAGACACCAAACATGTCTAGGTTCTCTTTTATCTACGTGTTGAAAAAAAAATTACAAAGTTTGCTAAATGTAAATACTTATGTCTCCCCAAAAAATTGAGAAAAGTATTTAAGGTGTGATACCTTTATTGGCTAACCAGAGAAATTATATTTGCAAGCAAGCTTTCAGGGCTCAGGCAGCCCCTTCATCAGGCTAGACAATGATGATGATGTTGGTTAAATGCTTCTTATCAGTGTAGGGGTATGTGGAATCAGATACTAGTCTTCTGGTGACTCTCCGTCGTTGGAAACCTGTGACAAATGTGGACTTTTGGGACAAGGACATAATACTACCCCTTCCTACAAATCATTAGTGCAGCCACATCTGAAATATGCAGTTGTTACAGCACAAGATCACAGAAATAATGTTCTTGTGTTAGAAAAGGCACAAAGAACAATTCAGAAAATGAAGGAGTAAAATCCAGTACAAAAAGTTTCTTCAACACTTTATTGTATCATATTAAAAATGCACCCACCAGTGCGGTAGGTATAACTAACATTGGCCTGTAACCAAAAAACATAGGCCATATAATTTAATGTCAATCGTTTGAATGTCCAGTAGAAACTAGATAACAAATCTGAGTTTGGAGAGAGACCCAAAGGGGTAAAATACTTGTGAAAAGCATAGCCTATGGCTTTTTCTCTGGGGACGTCGCATTAACATATCATGTGGGGAGAATTCAATGATCAAAGGGGACCACATGCCTCCCATGTGGCAGCTTCTCCCCAAAAGCCAGACCTTTCATCTACTGGTAACTGACCCATATGTTCTGCTTATATCTTTTGTCCTACCAGTATCTGTATTTGCATATCTGACCATTGTATATGTATAAACATTGTGTATATAGTGTTATTGTCTAATGTGCCCTTAAGGCGATTAAATATATAATTTAACCTTGGGCTGCTCTTTTATCTCAATCCACATGTCCGTTTCTCAGCTTAACTTTCCATGCTACTGGGGATGGTTTCTGGCCCAATATAATCTCATTAATGGACTAGGTTTACATCTAACGAAGAACTGGTGGCAATCCTACTGGGCAGAACAGGCGCCGTTTCCCTGGTGCTAGTGAAAGGGTCCCCTCAGCCTATCAGGGTTGTGAGTGAGTGTGGTGCCACGTTAGTGACTGCGTGAGCCACATCCTCTCACTCCCTATGCCTCCCTGGGCCCGTGTGGACAGGGAGTGTCTGTGTAAAACTATACCATGCTGACCTTACATGTTTCCAGGGGTGCGGAATGTCACGTTGGTGATAGTGGGGAGACCACATTACATGATCTGTCTGACGTAATAGTGGCGTCAGGCAGGTAGCGAGTTGTGGGTTTGTCACATGTGGTGGCAGCAGTGGGATTCTGCGTGATCTCTCTGGTGCCATACATCACAGAATGTAAATCCAGAGTGATCAACACTTAGGGTGAGAAGATCAGAAAAAATACAGAGCAAAACAAAAGGATATACGATTTAAAAACAGATGCCCAACCACCTCTAGCACTTGAGTTGATATAGGCCGTTAGAAGACTATGCTGTAACTCGTACAGTATCAGTACAGTTGCAGATTGTTGACTTGGCAATGGTCGGGATCACTTACAGCAGAATCTCTCTACAATCAAGGTCAATTTGGGCAGCAGAGTGACTCATCGGACAAATTCTTTAAAATGAAGTTATACTGTATTTATAAATGCAAAATATTGTTATTCGTAGGATTGATACATGAGCATGAAAAGTAGCTTCTGTTTTTCAATAAAAGATATTTATTGGAAGTTCCATACATTTACTATAAAGCACTTAGTATTGTAAGTTCTATTCCCTTCTCTTATAGATTAACCCCTTAGCGACAGAGCCAGTTTGCAGCTTAATGACCAGGCCAATTTTTACAATTCTGACCACTGTCCCTTTATGAGGTTATAACTCTGGAACGCTTTAATGGATCCCGCTGATTCTAAGACTGTTTTTTTGTGACATATTGTAGTTCATGTTAGTGGTAAAATTTCTTCGATAAGTCTTGTGTTTATTTATGAAAAAAACGGAAATATGGCGAAAATTTTGAAAATTTTGCAATTTTAAAACTTTAAATTTTTATGCCCTCAAATCAGAGAGATGTGTCACACAAATTTCTTA
The DNA here is from genome assembly GCF_039654945.1 of Dendrobates tinctorius. Lineage (NCBI taxonomy): Eukaryota > Metazoa > Chordata > Amphibia > Anura > Dendrobatidae > Dendrobates > Dendrobates tinctorius. The sequence continues at coordinate 1,329,504 of NW_027361822.1, forward strand.
ATAAATAACATTTCCCACATGTCTACTTTACATCAGCACAATTTTGGAAGCAAAATTTTTTTTTGTTAGGAAGTTATAAGGGTTAAAAGTTGACCAGCGATTTCTCATTTTTACAACAAAATTTACAAAACCATTTTTTTTAGGGACCACATCATATTTAAAGTCATTTTGAGGGGTGTACATGACAGAAAATACCCAAAAGTGGCACCATTCTAAACACTAGACCCCTCAAGGTGCTCAAAACCACATTCAAGAAGTTTATTAACCCTTTAAGTGCTTCACAGGAACTAAAGCAATGTGGAAGGAAAAAATTAACATTTAACTTTTTTTTGCAAAAAATTTACTTCAGAACCAATTTTTTTTATTTCCACAAGTGTTAAAAGAGAAACTCAACCACAAAATTTGTTGTACAATTTCTCCTGAATACGCTGATACCCTATATGTGGGGGTAAACCACTTTTTCAGCACACGGCAGAGCTCGCAAGGGATGGAGCGCCGTTTGACTTTTTCAACGCAGAATTGGCTGGAATTGAGATCGGATGCCATGTTGCGTTCGGAGAGCCCTTAATGTGCCTAAACAGTTGAAAGCTCCAACAAGTGACCCCATTTTGGAAACTAGACCCTTTAAGGAACTTATCTAGATGTGTGGTGAGCACTTTGAACCCCCAAGGGCTTCACAGAAGTTTATAACGTAGAGCCGTGAAAATAAGAAATCTATTTTTTTCCACAAAAATGATCTTTTCGCCCCCAAATTTTTATTTTTTACAAGGGTAACAGGAGAAATCATACCCGCACAGTTGTTATGCGATTTGTTCTGAGTACGCCGATACCCCATATGTGGGGGGGAACCACTGTTTTGGCGCATGGGAGAGCTCGGAAGGGAAGGAGTGCCATTTTGGAATGCAGACTTTGATGGAATGGTCTGCGGGCATCATGTTGCGCTTGCAGAGCCCCTGATGGGCCTAAACAGTGGAAACCCCCCACAAGTGACCCCATTTTGGAAACTAGACCCATTAAGGAACTTATCTAGATGTGTGGTGAGCACTTTGAACCTTCAAGTGCTTCACAGAAGTTTATAACGTAGAGCCGTGAAAATAAAAAATCCATTTTTTTTCCACAAAAATGAAATTTTCGCCCCCAAATTTTTATTTTTACAAGGGTAACAGGAGAAATCATACCCGCACAGTTGTTATGCGATTTGTCCTGAGTACGCTGATACCCCATATGTGGGGGGGAACCACTGTTTGGGCGCATGGGAGAGCTCGGAACGGAAGAGTGCCATTTTGGAATGCAGACTTTGATGGAATGGTCTGCAGGCATCATGTTGCGCTTGCAGAGCCCCTGATGGGCCTAAACAGTGGAAACCCCCCACAAGTGACCCCATTTTGGAAATTAGACCCCCTAAGGAACTTATCTAAATGTGTGGTGAGCACTTTGAACCCCCAAGCGCTTCACAAAAGTCTATAAACGCAGAGCCGTGAAAATAAAGTCTTTTTTTATTTCCACAAAAGTGATTTTTTTAGACCCCAATTTTTAGATCCCCAAAGTTGGCAAATAGTGGAAACCCCTCAATTCTTGCTCCAACCCTAACCCCAACACACCCCTAACCCTAATCCCAACCCTAACCCTAATCCCAACCCTAATCCCTAATCCTAACCCTAATTCTAGTTCGCCCTAACCCTAATTCTAACCCTAGTCGTGACCCGAGCCCTAACCCTAGCCCAGCCCTAGCACAACCCTAACCCTAGCCCAACCCTAACCCTAGCCCAACCCTAACCCTACCCTAACCCTAGCCCTAACCCTACCCTAATGGAAAACTGAAAAAAAAAATATTTTCTTTATTTCATTATATTGGCCTATATAAGGGAGTGATAAACAGGGGGGGGTTATGTACTATTTTTTTATTTTGATCACTATGATCGTTTATCATAGTGATCAAAATAATGAATGGAATCTGCCAGCTGGAGCCGGCAGATTCCCGGCGGGCGCACTGCGCATGCGCCCGCCATTTTCAAGATGGCGGCGCCCATCGGAGGATGCCGGCGGGACGTGGGACCACTGGGAGGGGATGGAGGGCCACGGAGAGGTACCGGGGGGGATCGGGGACCCTATTTCTCTCTCCTCTGATGTGCGATCACATCAGAGGAGAGAGAAATTAAATGTAAAATCGCGGCTTTTTTTTTTTTTTTGCGGTCGCCGTTATAGGGTTAATAACGGCGATCGCAAAAGCGGGGGTCGGTAAAAACCGACCGATTCATGTTCTCTGGGGTCTCGGCTACCCCTGGCAGCCGAGACCCCGGAGAAAATCCGACACTGGGGGGCGCTATTCACTTAAATCACAGCGCCGTGAATTAACGGCGCTGTGGTTTTAGTACCCTTAATTACCGCAGTTAAAAGGCGTATCGGCGGTCGTTAAGGGGTTAATTAGTAATTGCTGTATTTTTTCTTGTACCATTTGACAATAAAAACACTTTAAAAAGAAAAGGTCTAGATCCCTTTGTGAATTCTGTGATGTGGAATAAGATGTTATATGTTATAAGATGTTAACTTCTTTCAGCTATAACAAGATTTGATTGCATAGCATTTTCCACATTTGGAACACAAATAGGTCTTCTTCTTTTCGTTAATTATTTGATGTGCAAAATGATTTCACTTTTCTCTAGTGTTTCCAATATTTTTAACATTAAAATGCTTTCACACCTGTGTGTCTTTTCTGATGATTAACAAGAATTGATTTGGCTTTAAAACACTTTCCACATTCTGAAGATGAATATGGCTTCTCACCTGTGTCTTTTATGATGTTTAAGAAGATTTGTTTGTTCTGTAAAAGTTTCCCACATTCTGAACATGAAAATGGCTTCTCTCCTGTGTGAGTTCTCTGATGTGTAACAAGACGGTCTTTGACTGTAAAACATTTCCCACATTCTAAACATGAAAAAGGCTTCTCACCTGTGTGAATTCTCAGATGGTTAACAAGAGTTGATTTCTCTGTTAAACATTTCCCACATTCGCAACATGAAAATGGCATTTCACCTGTGTGTATTCTCTGATGTGTAACAAGCTGTTTTTTCAATACAAAACATTTCCCACATTCGTGACATGAAAATGGTTTCTCCCCTGTGTGCATTCTCTGATGTTTAACAAGAAGTTCTTTCACTATAAAACATTTTCCACATTCTGAACATAAATATGGCTTCTCACCTGTGTGAATTCTCAGATGTTTAACAAGATTTGATTTTTCTGTAAAACTCTTTCCACATTCTGAACATGAAAATGGATTGTCTTTGGTGTGAGCTTTCTGATAAGGCTTCTGACCTGCGTGAATGCTCAGATGTTTAAGAAGAGTTGTGTTCACTGTAAAACATTTCCCACATTCTTGACATGAATATGGCTTTACACCTGTGTGGATTCTTATATGTTTATCAAGATTTGATTTGTCTATAAAACATTTCCCACATTCTGAACATAAAAATAGCTTCTCTCCTGTGTGAATTTTCTGATGTGTAACAAGATGTGATTTTCTTGTAAAACATTTCCCACATTCTGAACATGAATAAGGTTTCTTTCTTGCGTGAGCACCTTGATGTTCACCATCTCTTCTGTTATTTTTCTTTTGCTTAACAGTCTGTGATGGATCTGAAGATATGAGATCTTGAAAAGGATCAGAAGAAAAATCTTTACTGTGAAGGGCTGGAGATGCATCTATTATACGTTCATGCTCTTCATATGCAGCCAGTGTGGTACTATGATCATATGCTGTAAATGCTGAAAATATCAGATGTTCCTTTAATTTGTTAGTACAATCATCTGCCAAGATCAAAACTGAATATTATTTTTCAATAAGACAGCCTTGAAATTATATTAATAACTAGCATGTATACATTTTATAACATTGTAGGAAAATTCAATTATCAACTGATTAAGTGATCGCAAAAGTAAATATAAAAGTAGGGACTCATAGATTATGATGTTAGTGATCAAGGTTTGTATTATTTACATTTTTCACTTTGCTGTGGAAGACAACTACTTAGTAGCCCATGTTTTATTATGCCAGTCTTTAATGTTTTGTGAAATTTATATTTATTTAGTGAAATATTAACTTAAGGCTGTGTGCCCATGCTAGCGTTTTTAAACGCTCAGGAAAAGGATCCCCTCTCCCAGAAAACATGCGTCTTTTTCTGCACGTTTCTTGCGCGGTTTTTGACGCGTTTTTTGACACGCGATTTCTGGGAACATTGGGGATGGCTAAAAACGCTGAGCAATGCGGGAATTAATGAGCATGCTGCGTTTTAGCCGCTAAGCGATTCCTGAGCAGTTAAAAACGCATGCATTGGCACAAAAAGCCAAAAACGTATGCTAATTAATTTGATGCATCTTTTAAGCATTTCTGCAGCGTCTGATCCGGCACAAACGCTGCGGAAACGCTTAACAAAACGCATTGTGGGCACACAGCCTCAGACTTCTTAATGTCAACCCACAAAAAAAAACCCACCATGGTTACTTACCGGTAGCCGGTTTTTCCGGAACCCATGACAGCACCACATGAGAGAGGGATCCGCCCCGCCAGGACAGGAACCTACTGAAACATAAGGGGCGGCACCTCTCCCCCGCTTCAGTTGGATTACAGAGCATTTGAGAGGACTCCCCGGTTAGTTACATTTTTATCCAACACCACATCACACAAATACACCCGACTATTGTGCACACCCAAACGGTGAAAAAGGGGGGGAATGTACGGGTGCTGTCATGGGTTCCGGAAAAACCGGCTACCGGTAAGTAACCATGGTGGTTTTCCCTTCACCCATGACAGCACCACATGAGAGATTCTGGAGACTTCGAACACCTTAGGGAGGGACCACCGCTTGCAGCACCCTTCTACCAAAGGTCAAGTCAGCAGAGGACAGATTTAGTCTATAGTGTCTAAAGAAAGTTGAGGGTGAGGCCCAGGTAGCGGCCTTACAAATTTGCTCTATTGATACCTCTGCTTTCTCAGCCCAGGAGGTCGCCACGGCTCTGGTGGAATGAGCCTTGATGCCGTCAGGAACCGGGACGCCACTAGCTGAATAGGCTACACTAATGGCCTCCCTAATCCATCGGGCAATAGTCCCCTTTGACACTCCATAACCTTTCCTAGCACCCTGGAAGGCTACAAATAGGGACTGGGACCTCCTCCACTGGCTGGTTATAGACATATACTCTACTAGGGTTCTTTTAACATCTAGGCTATGAAACTTTTCCTCCCCTGGGTTTTTCGGATTCTCGCAAAAGGAAGGGAGGACAATCTCTTGGTTTCGGTGAAAGTTAGTTACTACTTTCGGCAAGTAAGCAGGGTCTGTTCTCATAACCACCCTATCCTGGTATATCTGGGTATATGGTGGGTTGACGGAAAGGGCCTGTAAGTCACTGACTCTACGTGCCGACGTTAGAGCTACCAAAATGATGGTTTTTAGAGTGAGATTTTTAGTTGAAATCTGCTGTATGGGTTCAAACGGCTCTTTCGTGAGGGCTTCCAGCAGCAGATTTAGATTCCATGGAGCTATTTTTGGTAAGGAAACTGGCCTAGATCTGTGGCAAGATTTTATAAACCTGGCTACCCATCTGTTTGCCGCTATATTGCAATTGTATAATGCACCCAGCGCTGAAACCTGCACTTTGAGGGTATTAACCGCCAGGCCTAGCTGTAGGCCTGCCTGCAAGAACTCCAAGATGGACTCGATTGGGGGTTCTTGACCTAACGGTTTTCCCAGGAATTGTAGGAATTTTTTCCACGTTCTGCCATATATGTTGGTTGTTATTGGTTTTCTACTTTTCATTAGAGTAGTCACCAACCCCGGGGAAAACCCTTTATCTCTCAAAAGTGACCTCTCAAATTCCACGCCGTCAGATAGAGCCCCTTGACTTGTTTGTGGAATATCGGCCCCTGAGCTAACAAATCTGGAATCTCTGGCAGTACCCACGGGTCCGAGAGAGACATCATTTGTAGTAGAGAAAACCACGGTCTTTTCGGCCAGAACGGGGCTATGAGGATTACTCTGGCTTGCTCGTCTCTTATCTTTTTTACTACTGCCGGGATTAACGCTACTGGGGGAAAGGCATAGCTCAGCTTGAACAGCCACGGGATTTGTAGAGCGTCCACTGCCCACGGGTTTTCCCCTGGGTTTAATGAGCAGAACCTTCTCACTTGCCGGTTGCTTTTGGTGGCAAAGAGGTCGATTACTGGCTGTCCCCATAACTGTACTATCTTCTGGAATATTACACGATTCAAGGCCCACTCTCCCTGTTTTAACTTGTTGCGGCTTAAAAAGTCGGCTTGAACATTTTCTGTCCCTTTGATATGCAGGGCTGTTAGGGAGGCTAGGTGTTGCTCTGCTTTGAGGAAGATTCTTTTGGCTTCGTCCATTAGGGAGTTTGACCTTGTCCCTCCCTGGTGGTTGACATACGCCACTGCCACCCTGTTGTCTGACATAATTCGGACGTTTTGACCCTGTAACTTGGGAATGAATGCCTCTAGGGCCCTGTTTATCGCTCTCAACTCTCTTAAGTTGGAGGAAGCTTTCTGCTCTATGTGACCCCAGGACCCTTGGGCCGTATGTTCTCTCAGGTGTGCCCCCCATCCCGAGGAGCTTGCGTCCGTCAATATTACATCGGACACGGGCCTGTGCCACAAAATTCCCCCTGTTAAATTTGTGTCGTCTAGCCACCAAGTGAGAGAGTCTTTCACCCTTTCGGAAAGTTCCAGCTTCCCTTCTAAACGCCCTTTCAATCGTCTTTGGGCTGACAAGATTTCCGCCTGCAGTTGTCGGGTATGATACTGTGCCCAGTTGACCGCTGGGATACAGGCTGTTAGCGTGCCCAACAGGGACATTGCCCTTCTTAGGGTCATGTGAGGATGCTGTATTGCCGTAAGGGTCATTTCTCTCACCTTCTCTAGTTTTTTCTCTGGCAAGAGACAAACTTGACGGTCGGAGTCCAAGACGAAACCTAGAAACGTTTGTTTCCTTAGGGGTTGAAGTTTTGATTTTTTTAAGTTTACCATCCAACCCAGTCTTTGCAGGGTCTCTGTTATCTTCTCTACCTGATGTGCGCAGTGATGTTCTGAATTGCCAATGACCAGAAAATCGTCCAAGTAAGGCACCATAATCATATTGTGGATTCGAAGGAAAGCTGTCATTTCCGCTATTACTTTTGTAAAAATCCTTGGCGCTATGGAGATGCCAAACGGAAGAGCTGTGAATTGAAAATGCCTGAGGTCGCCCTGGATGTATAGGGCTACCCTCAGGTATTTTTGGTACTCTTGGTGCATCGGGATATGGTAATAGGCATCCTTCAAATCGATTACGGCCATGAAGCAGTTGTGGTGTAACAGCTTTATGGCCGAAGTCACTGATTCCATTTTGAATGTTTGGTTCTTGATCCATTGATTGAGGCGCCTGAGATTTATTATCGTTCTGAAGGAAAGGTCGGGTTTTTTTATTAGGAAGAGGGGAGAATAGAACCCCCTTCTTTCTTGATCTTCCGGGACCTCTACCAGAACTTGTTTCTCCAATAGCCCTAAGATTTCTGTTTCTAAGGCTGATTGCTCTCCTGGTTCCTTCCTGACGGGGGTCACCACAAATGAAGCTCTTGGATACTGGAAGAAGGGGATTTTTAGGCCATTCTTTATAATTTTTAGGATCCAATTGTTGGCCGATATTTTCTCCCATTCTTGGGAAAAGAGCCTCAATCTTCCCCCCACAGGAGGGCTGGTGTCATTGCGGGGATTTTTTGGCGGTTGAGGTATTTCCCCCAAACATAAACCCTGGTTCTTTCTTCCTCTTGTCGTCCCACCTTTTCCGTTCTCCCGGGGGACGGCCTCGATTGAACCTTCCCCTCCGAAAGGGCGGTCTCCTTTGATCACCCATGAACCTGGGGAAGTTCTTCTTTTTATCACCGGCTTTTTCTAGGATGTCATCCAGGTCTTTTCCAAACAAGAACTGCCCATCACATGGTAATGAGCATAATTTTGCCTTAGATTGAATGTCCCCAGGGCAGCCTTTGAGCCATAACGCCCGTCTTGCGGCGTTCGACAGCCCCGCTGCTCTTGCTGTTAACCTCATCGAGTCGGCGGAGGTGTCCGCCAAGAAGGTGGCAGCTCCGTGTAGTAGGTACATTTCACCTAAAATTTTCTCCCTTGGCATTTTGGAGACCAATTTTTCTTCCAGTTGTTGCAACCAGACCATTAATGACCGGGCTGTGCAGGTGTCGGCTATTGCTGGTTTCAGACCCCCTGCTGCTGCCTCCCAAGTGTGCCTTAGGTATGAGTCCGCTTTTTTATCCAAGGGATCTCTCAAAACCCCTGAATCCTCCAGGGGCAGGGCCGACTTCTTGGAAGACCTAGATACTGCGGCGTCAATCTTTGGGACTTTGTCCCAGATGTCCGTGTCCTTAGCCTCAAAGGGGTATCTTCGCTTTGAAGAGGAGGGAAGGCTACCTGACTTCTCCGGTTTCTTCCACTCTCTCTCGATTAGGGCCTGAATTTTGTCATTGACCGGGAAGGTACGCTTTTTTCTTTCTTGTAGGCCGCCAAACATCACATCCTCCAGTGATCTCTCTACTTTCTCCTCCTGTAGGCCCATAGTGGACCTGATGGCTTTAAGGAGGGCGTCCGTATCTTCCACGGGAAAGCAAGGTCTGCCCCCCGTATCACTGTCTGAGGATGAAGACGACCCGCGCTCAACTTGGTACTCCGAAGAGGAGGAGCCTGACGAGGAACTCGGGGAGGCTTTCCTACTCTTACTTTTCTTTTTTAATAATTTTTTAAGTGAGCCCTGTACCTCCGACTTAATTATTGATCTGAGGTTTGTTGCCAGGCTCGGTGCCTCTTCAGCCATAGTCCGCTGGATACAGCTGACACATAAGTCCTTTTGGTAGTCCTTTGCTAAAGGGCTGTGGCATATGGCACATACTTTATTTTTCTTTTTGCATGTAGCTTTTTTGCCTCCCTAAAAAAGGAAAAGACATAGGAAGCCCTATTACAACATTGTCTACTTTCACGGAGATCACTCACCACCCAGGAAAGACCGATACCGGGCTCTGGGGCTGCGAAGGAGCGTGCGTTCTGCGATCTTTTGACCTCGAGGAATCCCTCGATCGGTGACTTGGATGGCTGCTGCTTTTGCCGCTCGAGCGGCTCTTGCGACCCGAAGCTTGTGAAGGGGGCAGAGACAATGGGGACGGTGAGCGATCCTCCTGAGACGCCATTGTCACCCCTGCAGCCGCTTCTGCTCCTTCTTTAAAGTGAGTGCCCCTCATTACCCCTCCCCCCGCGACCGCCAGCCACTTCTCCTGGCCGGCGTCGCGCCCGGCGCCATGATCGTCGCGTCCCGATGACGTCAGTGGTCGCGCTCCCAGAATCCTCTGCGCCGCTGACGTCGGACGCCGATCTCCACCCCCGGCTTCCCCTGCAAGCAGACGAAGGACGGGCGCGCGCACAGGGGGAGGGCAGCACGTGGAGGAACCTCCGAAGGGAGGACATCAGGACGTGCCCACACGAACCCGGGGCCCGGATCAGGCAACACCCCGGGGACTGCGCTACCAGCTGCCGACGGCCGGCGTCGCAGGTAAGTAAGCCCTGCAATTTAAACGCCGGGACGGCCCTGGGTCTTTCATCCTGACAGGCGCCGCCGCTGTCAGAGGGATTCCTTTCCAGGACTGGAACCCAACTGAAGCGGGGGAGAGGTGCCGCCCCTTATGTTTCAGTAGGTTCCTGTCCTGGCGGGGCGGATCCCTCTCTCATGTGGTGCTGTCATGGGTGAAGGGAAAATTATATTTTCCATCACATTCACTTTCCCTATAACAAATAAAGAACCAAACAACAAATGGAGGAAGTGTTTATCTAATAATATATAACATATAATAACATCAAAAGGGCAAGTCAATGAAAACCAGAAGACACACCTAAAAATACAGAAAGCTAGTCAGTCGGGAGCCATAAAGGGGTGTATAGGTGTTTTACCAGAGGCAACACTATTTCAACCGTCTGTTCAAAAAAAAAACAGCCCAATGAAACCTGTTCAGAGATTTATCCCTTAGACAGCCTATTTTCATATTTGAGTTTTTATTTTCTTTCCTCCTCATTTTACAAAATTTTTTTTTCTTTTTCCTGTCAACGTAGTCGTTAGGAGGGCTGATTTTTTTTTTTTAACTTGAGTTGTTTTGAATGACACCATTCACTTTAGTATATAATTTACTGAAAAATGAGAAATAAGAAACACCAAAGCCGGTAATTAGACTTGATGCTAATTTTGTTACCTCAAACCATGAGAGAAAACACATTTGAAAGGTAGACACACCAAACCCTGACTGATGCACTAGCAGGATGCAGCAGACCTCCATTGATAAAGGCTGGGGCAGCAAAGGTGCAAACCACTGATGAAAACAGCCAGTAACCCAAGAGGGTCTGGCTGCCTAGTGGAAAAAATGCACACACATAAGGCTTGCATATGACATAAGGGCAATAAATAGCAAGAACAAGGCATTTAGGAAGCTAAAACAAGAAGGCAATGAAGAAGCATTAAAAAGTTATAGAGAAAAAAATAAAATGTATAAAAAACAAATATATTTAGCAAAAGTGGAAACTGAGAGACTCATTGCTAAGGAAAGTAAAACAAACCCCAAACTATTCTTTAATTATCATAGTAAAAAAGACAGCAGGATGGCACTCACCTTTCTCTTGAAATGATTCACTTTATTTCATATCAACAAAGCATAGGCACCGGCATGGGAGAAATGTAAAAAGACGGACAACAGCCGTTTCGTGCACAATGCACGTCAACAGGTCCCATGCTCAGACAGAACTGGCATCTGCTGGAAAGTGACAGAGACCTTATAGATATGGTCAGCAGGGGTCCTCTACTTGCGAGCAAAAGAAGTACTAACATCAGGGATTTATTAGTTAAGAACAGATTTCAAAATAAACGAAATAATTGGTTGGAATCCAGTGCCCCAAAGGGAAACTACCGTATATACTCGAGTATAAGCCGACCCGAGTATAAGCCGACCCCCCTAATTTTGCCACAAAAAGCTGGGAAAACTTATTGACTCGAGTATAAGCCTAGGGTGGGAAATGCTCCATAGATTATTCCCCCATATGCTGCCCCCATAAGAAGCTTCATAGATTATTCCCCCATTGCTGCCCCCATAAGCAGCTCCATAGATTATTCCCCCATATGCTGCCCCCATAAGAAGCTCCATAGATTATTCCCCCATATGCTGCCCCCATAAGAAGCTCCATAGATTGTTCCCCCATATGCTGCCCCCATTAGAAGCTCCATATTGTTCCCCCATATACTGCCCCCATAAGAAGCTCCATATTGTTCCCCCATATGCTGCCCCCATTAGAAGCTCCATATTATTCCCCCATGTTCTGCCCCCATTAGAAGCTCCATATTGTTCCCCCATATACTGCCCCCATTAGAAGCTCCATATTGTTCCCCCATATACTGCCCCCATAAGAAGCTCCATATTGTTCCCCCATATGCTGCCCCCATTAGAAGCTCCATATTATTCCCCCATGTTCTGCCCCCATTAGAAGCTCCATAGATTATTCCCCCATGTGCTGCCCCCATTAGAAGCTCCTTAAGATTATTTCCCCATGTGCTGCCGCTGCTCCAGCATGTAAAAATAAAAAAAATGACATACTCACCTCTCCGTCGCTGGGTGTAAGATACTCACCTGTCCTGCGTCCATGGCTGCTCACCGCTATCTGCCACGTCATCAGTCAGTGACGTTCAGACTGCAGGGGGCGCGGCGCGCACTAACCACGTCACCGCGCCATCTGCTGTCTGAAGTCACTGACCGATGACAGACAGCAGCAAGCAGCCATGGACGCAGGACAGGTGAGTATCGCTATACTTACCCGTCCTGACGCTGTGTCTTGAGCCCCCAGCTTCTCCCCGTGCTCTCTCTTCCTGCCTTCGGCGGTCACGTGGTGCCGCTCATTAAAACTCATGAATATGCGCATATTCATGAGTTTTAATGAGCGGCACCACGTGACCGCTGAAGGCAGGAAGAGAGAGCACGGGGAGAAGCTGGGGGCTCAAGAGACAGCGTCAGGACGGGTAAGTATGACCTGACACCCCCGCCCCCCCCTCCCCCTCTGACCCCCTGGTGTATATGACTCGAATAAAAGCTGAGAGGGGGACTTTCAGCCCAAAAAAACGGGCTGAAAATCTCGGCTTATATTCGAGTATATACGGTACATATGTAAAAATTGTTCTTGGTGTCCATTTAAATTAAGTGGCAAAACTGTAAAAATGGGACCTATATTTCATGAAGTCACGGAATTTATCACTTGCAAGACCACCTTTGTAGTGTATGTATTGTTTTGCCCATGTGGTTTTTTCTACATTGGGAAAACGATTCGACCCCTCTGTGTAAGATTCAGGGAACATTTCCATTCTATCAGCACAGGAAAGGGTGTCCCTAGACTGATAAAACATATGAGGAAAGCACATGGAGGGAATGCAGAGGCATTACGGTTTACTGGCATCGAAAGGGTCTCTACACCGCAGCATGGAGGGAATCATAAAAAACACCTTTTACAAATAGAGGCTAAATGGATCCTCCGTACAAAAGCCACAGGTCCTCTGGGTCTAAATGAAAAAGTGGATATGTCCATATTTCTCTGAAGCGGCTATGACTGCTAGTTTTATTACATATGGTGTATGTAAATTATGTTTGCTTTTAGTTTTATCTTTAATTTTAGGGGTTTTTCAAGACACGTTCAGGCAAGGGGTGGAGTTTCTTTTGTTCACACATGTGGTATAAATTTGTGCTTCCTTGAGCCTGAGCATGGGACCTGTTGAAGTGCATTGTGCACGAAACGGCTGTTGTCCATCTTTTTACATTTCTCCCGTGCCGGTGCCTATGCTTTGTTGATATGAAATAAAGTGAATAATTTCAAGAGAACGGTGAGTGCCATCCTGCTGTCTTTTTTACTATGACATTCCATGTTTTTTCTTCATATGGATAGAGCACCCGTTCAGTAAAGGGTTACAGGTGTTACACTGACAGCGGTTACAAGCAGCTTTGCGGGTATTTCTTTCCCATGGACAGTGCCGGATGTTTTCTTTCTTTGGATTGATATTCTTTAATTATATAAACAAGATTAAAATTGATGGTGTCGGCCCTTTAAAGAACAATGAGGGTGAAATCATAGAGAGCGATGTGGGAAAAGCAAATGTTTTAAATACTTTTTTCTCAACACTGTTCACACAGGAAAAGGATTTGCCAGGGGAAATGCAGAGTGATAATGTAAACTCCCCATTAAGTATTACCTGCCTAACCCAGGAAGAAGTGCAGAACCGCCTTAGTAAGATTAAAATTGACAAATCACCAGGCCCTGATGGCATTCACCCTCGGGTATTAAGGGAGTTAAGTAATGTGATAGACAGGCCTCTATTCCTTATATTTAAAGACGCTATAGAAACAGGGTCTGTTCCTTTTGATTGGCGGCAAGCAAATGTGGTACCAATATTCAAAAAGGGGTGTAAAAGGGAACCTGGAAACTATAGGCCGGTAAGCTTACCATCTGTTGTGGGTAAAATTTTTGAAGGGTTTCTAAGGGATACCATTATGGGATATCTCAATGTTAATAAATGTTTAACTCCATATCAACATGGATTTATGAAGGATCGCTCCTGTCAAACTAACCTGATCAGCTTCTATGAGGATGTACAGTTGTGGACAAAAGTATTCACACCCCTGCAATTCTGTCAGACAATACTCAGTTTCTTCCGGAAAATGATTGCAAACACAAATTCTTTGTTATTATTATCTTCATTTAATTTGTCTTAAATGAAAAAACACAAAAAGAATTGTCCTAAAGCCAAATTGGATATAATTCCACACCAAACATAAAAAAGAGAGTGGACAAAAGTATTGGCACTGTTCGAAAAATCATATGATGCTTCTCTAATTTGTGTAATTAACAGCACCTGTAACTTACCTGTGGCACCTAACAGGTGTTGGCAATAACTAAATCACACTTGAAGCCAGTTGACATGGATTAAAGTTGACTCAACCTGTGTCCTTGTGTGTACCACATTGAGCATGGAGAAAAGAAAGAAGACCAAATAACTGTCTGAGGACTTGAGAAACCAAATTGTGAGGAAGCATGAGCAATCTCAAGGCTACAAGTCCATCTCCAAAGACCTGAATGTTCCTGTGTCTACCGTGCGCAGTGTCATCAAGAAGTTTAAAGCCCATGGCACTGTGGCTAACCTCCCTAGATGTGGACGAAAAAGAAAGATTGTGCGGATGTTCGATAAAGAACCTCGACTAGCATCCAAACAAGTTCAAGCTGCCCTGCAGTCCGAGGGTACAACAGTGTCAACCCGTACTATCCGTCGGCATCTGAATGAAAAGGGACTGTATGGTAGGAGACCCAGGAAGACCCCACTTCTTGCCCCAAGACATAAAAAAGTCAGGCTGGAGTTTGCCAAAACTTACCTGAAAAAGCCTAAAACGTTTTGGAAGAATGTTCTCTGGTCAGATGAGACAAAAGTAGAGCTTTTTGGGCAAAGGCATCAACATAGAATTTACAGGAGAAAAAAAAGGCATTCAAAGAAAAGAACACGGTCCCTACAGTCAAACATGGCGGAGGTTTCCTGATGTTTTGGGGTTGCTTTTCTGCCTCTGGCACTGGACTGCTTGACCGTGTGCATGGCATTATGAAGTCTGAAGACTACCAACAAAGTTTGCAGCATAATGTAGGGCCCAGTGTGAGAAAGCTGGGTCTCCCTCAGAGGTCATGGGTCTTCCAGCAGGACAATGACCCAAAACACACTTCAAAAAGCACTAGAAAATGGTTTGAGAGAAAGCACTGGAGACTTCTAAGGTGGCCAGCAATGAGTCCAGACCTGAATCCTATAGAACACCTGTGGAGAGATCTAAAAATGGCAGTTTGGAGAAGGCACCCTTCAAATATCAGGGACCTGGAGCAGTTTGCCAAAGAAGAATGGTCTAAAATTCCAGCAGAGCATTGTAAGAAACTCATTGATGGTTACCGGAAGCGCTTGGTCGCAGTTATTTGGGCTAAAGGTTGTGCAACCAAGTATTAGGCTGAGGGTGCCAATACTTTTGTCTGGCCCATTTTTGGAGTTTTGTGTGAAATGATCAATGTTTTGCTTTTTGCTTTATTCTCTTTTGTGTTTTTTCATTTAAGACAAATTAAATGAAGATAATAATGCCAAAGAATTTGTGATTGCAATCATTTTCAGGAAGAAACTGAGTATTATCTGACAGAATTGCAGGGGTGTCAATACTTTTGGCCACAACTGTAAGCTCTCAAATGGACCAAGGAGAATCATTGGATGTCATTTATCTCGACTTCTCTAAAGCATTTGACACTGCCCCACATAAAAGATTGGTAAGTAAGATGAGAAAGCTTGGGCTAGGGGAAAATGTGTGTAGATGGGTAGGTAGCTTGCTTAGTGATAGAAAACAAAGAGTGGTTATTAATGGTGCATACTCAGATTGGGCCAGGGTTACTAGTGGGGTACCACAGGGTTCTGTATTGGGCCCCCTACTATTTAATATATTTATTAATGATCTAGTGGATGGCTTACACAGTAAAATATCAGTATTTGCAGATGATACAAAACTATGTAAGGTAGTTAACACAAAGGAGGACAGTTTGCAACTACAGACAGATTTGAGTAAATTGGAGAATTGGGCTGAAAAATGGCAAATGAGGTTTAACACAGATAAGTGTAAGGTTATGCACGTGGGAAGGAGAAACAGATGCTACAATTACTTACTAAATGGGAAACTGCTGGGGAAATCAGACATGGAAAAAGACTTAGGCATCTTAGTCAATAAGAAGCTAAATTGGAGTGCCCAGTGTCAGGCAACTGCCACAAAGCAAATAGGGTCATGGGATGCATTAGAAGAGGTCTGGGGACACGAGATGAAAACATAATTCTCCCTCTGTACAAATCACTCGTCAGACCACACTTGGAGTATTGTGTGCAACTTTGGACGCCGGTGCTCAAGAAAGACATTACTGAACTTGAAAGGGTTCAAAGGCGGGCTACTAAAATGATAAATGGAGTTGGTTCACTACAATACCCAGAAAGGTTATCAAAATTAGGTCTATTTACTCTAGAAAAGAGAAGACTTAGGGGAGACTTAATATATATGTACAAGTATATCAGAGGGCAATACAGAGATCTCTCCAATGAACTGTTTGTACCAAGGACTGTGACAAGAACAAGGGGGCATTCTCTTCGTTTGGAGGAAAGACAATTTCTGCACCAGCATAGAAGAGGGTTCTTCACGGTAAGAGCAGTGAGGCTCTGGAATTCTCTTCCTGAGGAAGTGGTGATGGCCAACTCACTGAATGAATTTAAGAAAGGAATGGATGCTTTTCTTGTGAGTAACAGTATAGAAGGTTACGAATAACAGAATATTATAGATAGATGGTTGACCCAGCTTAGGGAAGGAATTTTTTTCCCTATGGAGAAAATTGGCTTCTACTCTGTGGGTTTTTTGCCTTCCCCAGGATCAACAATGCAGAACAGCTGCACTAAAAATAGGCTGAACTAGATGGACATAAGGTCTTCCTTCAGCCTTCAAAACTATGTTACTATGTTAGGACATCAGTCACACAGATAAGTGTGGTGCAAAGTGTCTGAACAACCTATTAATGACGCCCATAGTATTAGCAGGCGGGCTGCTCAGCACTATATGTATGCATCACACAGGAAAAAAACAAGCCAACATAAAGAGGCCCAGCTGCATCCTGCAAAAATGATAAAAAGTACAAAAAGATATGGGGTATTAGTTACTATTTAATACTATGGGCGTCATTAATAGGCTGTTCAGACACTTTGCACCACACTTATCTGTGTGACTGATGTCCTATCCAAGACTTATTTGTGTGCATTTTTTCCACAAGGCAGCCAGACCCTCTTGGGTTACTGGCTGTTTTCATCAATGGTTTGCACCTGTGCTGCCCCAGCCTTTATCAATGGAGGTCTGCTGCATCCTGCTAGTGAATTAGTCAGGGTTTGGTGAGTCTACCTTTCAAATGTGTTATTTTTTTAATTTTTTCCTATGTGCGCTGTTCAGATTTAGTGTTAGGGACTCGCAAAATTTGGGGACCCTTGACATTGGGTTGCGAGCTAATCTGCTTTGGCCAAAATAGTAACTAATACCCCCAGATCTTTTTATCTTTTTGCACTTTTTATCATTTTTGCAGGATGCAGCTAGGCCTCTTTATGTTGGCTTGGTTTTTCCTGTGTGATGCATACATATAGTGCTGAGCAGCCCGCCTGCTAATACTATGGGCATCATTAATAGGCTGTTCAGACACTTTGCACCACTCTTATCTGTGTGACTGATGTCCTATGCAAGCCTTATTTGTGTGCATTTTTTACACTAGGCAGCCAGACCCTCTTGGGTTACTGGCTGTGTTCATCAGTGGATTGCACATGTGCTGCCCCAGCCTTTATCAATGGAGGTCTGCTGCATCCTGCTAGTGCATTAGTCAGGGTTTGGTGAGTCTACCTTTCAAATGTGTTTTTTTTTAATTTTTGGGAATTTTTTCCTATGTGCGCTGCTCAAATCATGAGAGCCCTGATATATGCCCACCATTCTTCATTGTGCTCATCCAATATGTATAGACGGTTTTGAAAATGTGGCGATTATGATATTGCAAATATTTTTTGTGTTTTTTTATAAAACATGTATATTGACCTGGCAACATGATTCTTGAGAGCAGAATGATTTCAATGATGTCAAACTTGTAAGTTTTTTAATTATTTAACCCCTTAGTGACCGAGACAATTTTGACCTTAATGACCAGGCCACATTTTTTTAAATCTGTCCAGTGTCACTTTATATAGTAATAACTCTGGAATGCTTCAACGGATCTCACTGGTTCTGAGAATGTTTTTTCATGACATATTGTACTTCATAATAGTGGTAAAATTTGCTCGATGACTTGCAGTTATTTGTAAAAAATATTGGAAATTGGTGAAAATTTGTAAAATTTTGCAATTTTCAAACTTAATTTTTATGCCCTTAAACCAGAGAGTTACGTCAAAAAAAATAGTTAATAAATAACAATTACCACATGTCTATTTTATATCTGCATAATTTTTTGGTTAGGAAGTTAGAAGGTGCGAAGACACAGGGGTCAGCGAGTGCCCTGATCAGCTAGCAGAAACCGCATTGACAGGGATCATCCCAACAAACGCCAGTTCTCCTTTGCCCGTGGGCGTGATACTACTCAGACAACACGGTGAGGATAAAACAGTGTGGCAATGCTTTATTGAACCACAACAACAGGCAAATAACATAGAACAGTCCCAGCAAAATACCCAAGATGGTGCACACTTCTCTCATACCCCAAGATCAGACAATAGAGCAGGTGGAGGCGTTGGTCTGCTCCTATCATCAAAATGTACCTTTCAGGTTATCCCTCAAGTACCCTCACTTGTCTTTCCTTCTTTTGAGGTCCATGCCGTCAGACTCTACACCCCCTTCTCCATGCGAGTGGCGGTGGTATATCGTCCTCCCGGCCCCTCCCATCAGTTCCTGGATCATTTTGCCACTTGGCTTCCACATTTTCTCTCCTGTGACATCCCTACCCTCATAATGGGAGATTTCAACATCCCCATTGCTCTTCCACTCTCCCCATCTGCTACTCACCATTTATCTCTAACCTCCTCATTTGGCATTTTGCAGCTTACTAATTCTCCAACGCATGAAGACGGAAACTCCCTCGACTGGGTCTTCTCTCGGCTTTGTGCAGTGGATGATTTTACAAACTCCCCTCTCCCGCTCTGACCACAACCTTCTTTCATTCTCTATCAAGAACTGCCAGGCTGCTCAGGTCACCCCCACTGTCCATATTTATAGAAACATACAGGCCATTAACACCCAGAAACTTATGAAGAACTTGCAGTCTTCATTGGCCCCTATCTCCTCCCTCTCATGTCCTGATTCTGCATTGAAGCATTACAATGAAACACTTCAAAGTGCCCTGGATGAATTTGCTCCTCCTATACATAGAACACCACAACACAGACGGCGACAACCCTGGCACACCCTGCAAACATGTTTCCTGCAGCGGTGCTCCAGGTGCGCCGAATGTCTGTGGAGAAAATCCAACCTACCCGAAGATTTCATCCATAAGTTTATGCTTCGAACATACAACACTGCCCTTTACCTCTCAAAACAAACCTATTTCAACACCCTCATCACTTCACTGTCCAATAACCCTAAACGTCTCTTTGATACTTTTCATTCTCTACTCAACCCAAGAGTACAAGCCCCAACCACGGAGCTCCGAGCTGACGATCTGGATAATTACTACAAAGAAAAAATTGACCAGATCCGACAGGAAATTATCTCCCAATCACCTCATACCATGCACTGTCATCCCTCCCCCACTGCATCTAGCTCACTCTCTGATTTTGAACCAGTCACAGAAGAAGAAGTAAGCAGGCTCCTTGCATCTTCTCGCCCAACCACTTGCACCAGTGACCCATTTCCGTCACATCTACTTCAGCCCCTTTCCCCTGCTGTCACCCTCACCTAACTAAAATATTTAACCTCTCTCTCTCTTCTGGTATCTTTCCCTCATCATTTAAGCATGCCATCATACATCCACTACTTAAAAAACCATCCCTCGACCAAAACTGTGCCGCTAACTATAGACCTGTTTCTAATCTTCCCTGTTGTGATTTCATTTTTCCCTTCACCATTGAGGTCTGATGAATTCCCTCCTCTGGTGAAGGAAGGTAATGAGGCTGATTACCAAACACATGGGCAGCTAGATGATGACTGGGTGGCTGGAATTGAGGACTGGATATAAGGCTGCCGACGCCCTTCTTCCTGGCTGATTTTCCTGCTGGATTCTTGGAGACCAGTCTGATTCCTGCATCTCAAAGCTAAGTTTTCTGCTCTTCTTTGTACTCTTCAGTTTTGTTTTGCCTTGTTTTTTGGGAGTTCTGCCATCCCCGGCCGGGGGTGAGCTGAACTCCATTTTTGTCTCTGATCTGTTGATATTTTGCTCTGTCTTCAGAATATACCTGAGTGCTGATATAGTCTTTTGAAGCCTAGCGACTTCAGGGCCTGTTTTTCCTATCAGTCGGTTGGCTCATTTTGATAGGGCTTTTGCGGATGGCAGACAGCAGCTTTCCTATCCTGTCCTATGTAGTTAGCTTGGGCCCCATCATTTGCTCAACCTATCTTTCTATCTGTGTTAGTGTTTTCATCTTGCTTCACCGTCATTATATGTTGGGGGCTGCCTATTGCTTTGGGGTCTGCTCTGGGGCAGTTTAGTTTTTCCCCTTTCTGTCTTTAGGCTATATAGTTCTCCGGCTGTGATCGAGGGGTCTAGGGCACCGTAGGAACCTCCCACGGCTACTGCTAGTTGTTGTGGATAGGTTCAGGGGTCTGCAATCCGATAGCTGCCAACCTCTCTGGTTTTTCTGGACTTAGCTGGTATTTTGTTTTTTCCTCCTTCGGTGACTCATCATAACACTTCCCTTCATCTCTAAACTCCTGGAACGCCTGGTCCACTCCCGTCTTATCCGCTATCTCTCAGAAAACTCTCTTCTCGACCCTCTCCAATCCGGTTTCCGCTCTTTACACTCCACTGAAACTGCCCTCACTAAAGTCTCTAATGATCTACTAACAGCTAAATCAAATGGTCATTACTCCATGCTAATTCTCTTGGATCTCTCTGCAGCATTCGACACTGTGGATCATCAGCCTCTCCTCACTATGCTCCGTACCATTGGCCTCAAGGACACCGTTCTCTCCTGGTTCTCCTATCTCTCTGACCGCTCCTTTACTGTATCTTTTGCTGGCTCCTCCTCCTCTCATCTTCCCCTTACTGTTGGGGTTCCTCAAGGATCAGTCCTAGGCCCCCTCCTCTTCTCTTTGTACACTGCCCCTATTGGTCAAACAATCAGTAGATTTGGTTTCCAGTATCATCTCTATGCTGACGACACCCAATTATACGCTTCTTCTCCTGACATCACGCCAGCCTTTCTAGAAAACACCGGCAATTGTCTAAACGCTGTGTCTAACATCATGTCCTCACTATATCTGAAACTGAACCTGTCAAAGACTGAACTCCTTGTGTTTCCTCCCGCTACTAATGTACCTATACCCGACATTGCCATTTCCGTGTGTGGTTCTACTATTACTCCTCAGCAACATGCCCGCTGTCTTGGGGTCATACTTGACTCCGAGCTTTCCTTTGTCCCCCACATCCGATCACTGGCTCGCTCTTGTTATCTGCACCTCAAAAACATTTCTGGAATTCGACCTTCTCTTACTTTTGACTCTGCAAAAACTCTGTTTCTCTTATTCATTCTCGTCTCGACTATTGTAACCCCCTCCAATCTGTCTTGAATGCTGCTGCCAGGATCATATTCCTCGCCAATCGTTACACCGATGCCTCTACCTTGTGCCAGTCATTACACTGGCTACCCATCCACTCCAGAATCCAGTACAAACTTATTACCCTCACCCACAAAGCTCTTCATGGCTCAGCACCACCCTACATCTCCTCCCTTGTTTCAGTATACCATCCTACCCGCGCCCTCCATTCTGCTGATGATCTGAGGTTAGCATCCTCAATAATCAGAACCTCCCACTCCCGGCTTCAAGACTATACACGTGCTGCGCCAATTCTTTGGAATGCACTTCCCAGGTCAATACGATTAGTCCCCAGTCCCCACAAGTTTAAGCGTGCCCTGAAAACTCATTTATTCAGACTGGCCTACCGCCTCAACACATTAACGTAATCTATCCCTATGTGGCACAGCCAAAAGTTTTTTACCATAACCAGGTTCCCCGCATCATGTTCCCACATGCTTTATGCATCCATTAGCCCTCTGCATCTGTACTGTTACACACTGGTCCATACAATCAGGGCAACTGTTACCACCCACCTTTCGTGTCTCCCCTTTTTTCCTCATAGATTGTAAGCTTGCGAGCAGGGCCTTCGTTCCTCTTGGTATCTGTTATGATCTATGTGATTATTGTTATGCTGTAATGTATAATGTCTGTACAAGTCCCCTCTGAAATGTAAAGTGCTATGAAGTATGTCGGCGCTATAGAAATAAAATTGATTATTATTAGTGTCTCACACTTCCGCTGACTCACCGGGATAAGAGCAGCTGTTACTTCAGAGCTTCCAGTGCCGACTACCCCACCTGTGGCATGCACAGACAGGAGGTAACAACAAGCTTAGAAAGATGATAGTTCATTGACGTACGAGGCCAGTTGACCGGAGGGTCACAATCTGGCTTCTCCGAACTTCTCCTTGGAACCAGTTGACCAGTGGGTGTCATCCCTGGCTTTCTCAAACGTATCCATGGGGTCCAGGTGACCGGTAGGTCCACGTCCAGACTACCCCAAATGTATCCATGGTTCAGCAATGGTCAATGGAACAGATCTGTATTCTTTCAGCTGGAGCTGTGGTACCCTAAGCTGGCATACTGTAGAATGACAAATCAGTGTCCCTTGTGATGAAGCCATGATGTCTTCACTGCGGTCTTGTAAAGAGTCTCTGGTTCTTTGGATCTCTGGATGTTTTGGCTGACTGGATGAATATATGGTGTCACCCCTCACCTAACTAAAATATTTAACCTCTCTCTCTTCTGGTATCTTCCCCTCATCATTTAAGCATGCCATCATACATCCACTACTTAAAAAGCCATCCCTCGACCAAAACTATGCCGCTAACTATAGACCTGTCTCTAATCTTCCCTTCATCTCTAAACTCCTGGAACGCCTGGTCCACTCCCGTCTTATCCGCTATCTCTCTGATAACTCTCTTCTCGACCCTCTCCAATCCGGTTTCTGCTCCTTACACTCTACTGAAACTGCCCTCACTAAAGTCTCTAATGATCTACTAACAGCTAAATCAAATAGTCATTACTCCATGCTAATTATCTTGGATCTCTCTGCAGCATTCGACACTGTGGATCATCAGCTCCTCCTCACTATGCTCCATTTCATTGGCCTCAAGGACACCGTTCTCACCTGGTTCTCCTCCTATCTCTCTGACCGCTCCTTTACTGTATCTTTTGCCGGTTCCTCATCCTCTCACCTTCCCCTTACTGTTGGGGTTCCTCAAGGATCGGTTCTAGGCCCCTCCTCTTCTCCTTGTACACTGCCCCTATTGGTCAAACAATCAGTAGACTTGGCTTTCAGTACCATCTCTATGCTGATGACATCCAATTATACGCTTCTTCTCCTGACATCACGCCATCCTTTCTAGAAAACACCGGCGATTGTCTAAACGCTGTGTCTAACATCATGTCCTCATTATATCTGAAACTGAACCTGTCAAAGACTGAACTCCTTGTGTTTCCTCCCTCTACTAATGTACCTATACCCGACATTGGAATTTCTGTTTGTGGCTCCACTATTACTCCCCAGCAACATGCCCGCTGTCTTGGGGTCATACTTGATTCCGAGCTTTCCTTTGCCCCCCACATTCGATCACTGGCTCGCTCTTGTCATCTGCACCTCAAAAACATTTCTAGAATTCGACCTTTTCTTACTTTTGACTCTGCAAAAACTCTTACTGTTTCTCTTATTCATTCTCGTCTCGACTATTGTAACTCTCTTCTAATCGGTCTCCCTCTTACCACACTCTCCCCTCTCCAATCTGTCTTGAATGCTGCAACCAGGATCATATTCCTCACCAATCGTTACACCGATGCCTCTACCTTGTGCCAGTCATTACACTGGCTACCCATCCACTCCAGAATTCAGTATAAACTTATTACCCTCACCCACAAAGCCCTCTATGGCTCAGCACCACCCTACATCTCCTCCCTTGTTTCAGTATACCACCCTACCCATGCCCTCTGTTCTGCTGATGACCTGAGGTTAGCATCCTCAATAATCAGAACCTCCCACTCCCGTCTCCAAGACTTTACACGTGCTGCACCAATTCTTTTTAATGCACTTCCCAGGTCAATACATTAGTCCCCAATCCCCACAATTTTAAGCATGCCCTGAAAACGTATTTATTCAGACTGACCTATCGCCTCAACACAGTAACCTAATCTATCCCTGTGTGGCACAGCCAAAAGTTTTACCATAACCAGGTTCCCCGCATCATGTTCCCACATGCTTTATGCATCCATTAGCCCTCTGTGTCTGTACTGTTAGACACTTAACATTATGGCTGGTCCATACAATCAGGCAATCAGGGCAACTGTTACCACCCACCTTTCGTGTCTACATCTTTCCTCATAGACTGTAAGCTTGCGAGCAGGGCCCTCATTCCTCTTGGTATTTGTTATAATCTATGTTATTATTGTTATGCTGTAATGTCTATTGTCTGTACAAATCCCCTCCGAAATGTAAAGTGCTGCGGAATATGTCAGCGCTATAGAAATAAAATTTATTATTATTATTATTATTATTATTATGGTTACAGAGGTGCACATACCCTCTTTTTTATAGTTAACAACTGTCCTTCAAGCCAGCATTCACAAATAAAGTGGAAGATTAGTGACAAGAAAACTCACTGTGTTTGATTGTTTAATCTATTTGCATAGCTTTTCCTCCTCTGTTTTGCAAGTCAACAAACTAGCTGGCCTGGACAATGTGTAATCAATATATCAGCAGATATCATTGTTCAATGAAGCCTGTACCACTGACTTGCAGACAATAAGTTTTAAAAGCTGATAAAAGAGGCAAATATTAGCTATTTATACATTTACAAATATCAATTTAACCTACAAGAAAAGTCAACATTTCAGACTATTGACCAACAAGAAAGAAAACACAAATTCAAATGTCAACAAACAGATAACAGTCAATGACTCTTGGCTTACTGAAAATAAATGCTGTCCCGTCACAGAAGGGTTAAAAGTTGATCAGCAATTTCTCATTTTTCCAACAAAATTTACAAAACCATTTTTTTAGAGAACACGTCACATTTGAAGTGACTTTGGAGGACCTACATGACAGAAAAAACTTAAAAATGACACCATTCTAAAAACTGCACCCCTCAAAGTCCTCAAAACTGCATTCAAAAAGTTTATTAACTCTTCAGGTGCTTCACAGGAACTAAAGCGATGTGACAGGAAAAAATGAACATTTTACTTTTTTTCACAAAAATTTTACTTTAGACCCAATTTTTTTATTTTCACAAGGGTAACTGGAGAAAATGGACCCCAAAATTTGTTGTGAAATTTCTCAAGAGTACGTCGATACCCAGTATGTGGGGGAAAACTACTGTTTGAGTGCACAACTTGGTTTAGAAAGAAAAGAGTGACAGTTTGGAATGTAGACTTTGATGGAATTGTCTGCGGGCGACATGTCACATTCGGAGAGTCCTTGATGTGCCTAAACATTGAAAACTCCCTAGGAGTCACCTTATTTTGGAAACAATACCCCACAAGGATTTTATCCAGGGGTATAGTGAGCATTTTGAACCCACAGGTACTATATAGAAATTCATAATATTAGGTTGTCATATTGAACATTTTCATTTTTTTCACGTAAATGTTTTAGCCCCAATTTGTAATTTTCACATTGAATAATAGGAGAAAACGGACCACATAATTTGTTATGCAATTTCTCCCTAACACGATGATGTCCAATATGTGGTCAAAAACGTCTGTTTGGGCACAAGGCAGAGCTAGGAAAGGAAAGAGTGCTATTTGTCTGGAACAAATTGTAAATGTCATGTCACATTAAGAGAACCCCTGACATGTGAAAACAGCAGAAACCCCCCCCCACAAATTCAATTTTTCTGACTATTATACTGTTTTAGCACCAAATTTATCATTTACACGAGGGGCAATGGGAGAAATTGGACCCCATAATTTGTTATGCAGTTTTTGTTTTTGATTTGCCTTATTTTGACAGCTATAATTTTTTTTTATTTTTCCTGCTTACTGAGATGAACAGGATTTATTTTTTGAGGGATGAGATGTGGTTTTCGGGTACACCATTTTATTTACATATTACTTTTTGATTGCATTTTATTTCACTTATATTTGTATTTGGTGTTAAGATGAAGAAAATTTCTTTATTCTGGTTTTTACATAAACATGCTTATTTATTGGAGAACTATTTTTTTCACTTTTGTGTGTGTGGGAGGGATACATGTTTTTTCACCTTATTCCTCTATGGGGCTTTAAATTTTATTGGTCATATCACTGTTGTAATTCAATACAACACTTACGCATTGCTGGGGTCACATCTATGTCTGAACATACTCCTAAGACTCCTGCCCCAGTCGCTAGGCGGTGTTGCATTAATAACCTTATTGCTGGATGTTGGCAGCATGTGGCAGTTTAGCTTTTAGATTTCAGAAACCTTTTCTGTCCACCTTTGTTTTGCTGCAGTGAGCTGGTAATGAAAGTAGCTCTCTGCTGGGAGAGATGGGCGAGGC
Source organism: Dendrobates tinctorius (assembly GCF_039654945.1). Classification (NCBI taxonomy): domain Eukaryota; kingdom Metazoa; phylum Chordata; class Amphibia; order Anura; family Dendrobatidae; genus Dendrobates; species Dendrobates tinctorius. The sequence continues at coordinate 1,355,935 of NW_027361822.1, forward strand.
TCCATTCTACTGTATATAAACCTCAGCAGGCAGTCTTAATCTGCCAGTTATTCAGTTCAGCTAAGGGTACCGTTACACCTAGCGATGCACCAGCGATCCCGACTAGCGATATGACGCGGTCAGGATCGCTGGTGCATCGCTAGGTGGTCGCTAGTGAGCTGCCACACAGGCAGATCTCACCAGCGACATCGCTGGGGACGGGGATCGCTACTTACCTGTCAGACGCGGCGATCCTGCGTCCTCCCGCCCGCGTCCAGGAGCTTCTCGCGCGATCAGCGATAACCAGCGGGGGAGCGGGTCGGAGGTAAGTATTACATGCAGCGATATCGCTAGCAATATCGCTGCAACGTCACAAAATCGGTGACTTTACAGCGATATTGCTAGCGATATCGCAGTGTGTAACGGGGGGGCTTAAGATCTGGTCAGCCTGAATCTTTGCTCCAGTGTGCTACTTTACATATCTTGTTTTCTGATCTCGAGTTGTATTTTAACCATGCGCTGGCTTTCTTATTTTGTCCCTGATGTTAGCTCTTGATACTGACCCCTCTTGCTTGTGGTTTGCTCCACCGGACAGAAGCCTTTTTGTGGAAACAATCCAGTGGTCCCTGTTGTAAGACGAGGTCCCTGTAGAGGGGATAAAGGCTGAGGTTCCTCTAAAATCCTCTAACCTTTTTGAGCCAGCTCCATTTAACAGATGTAACAGCAGGGTATTGAACTTGGCAGTTTCACAGAGGCAGAATGCCTGTTAAAGACTACCTAGCAGGCCACTGTACATGGCATTCTTGAAGGTCATTATTTGACCTCAGATTTCCTGACTATCATCGGCACCCTGCAAATGCATTGCCTATGGGGTAAGAGAGGGAGCTTGCACTTCTCAAAACCTTCTAAATGTCACGATCACTATGGCTTTTGGTGATTAGAGGGTTAAACAGCCAGGCATTGGAACTCGCTGCAAAATTGGACATAGTCTTAATGAATCAGGCCCATAATTCTGCAAGTCAAAGACTGAATAAAATCTTTGACTTCTCTGCATTTAGTGGTCACTACTCACCTGTGCGGTTATCTGTAGGAATCTCCTCTTTACACCATTCCTCACCCCTCACATGTGTCTCTGTAGTATTAATATGGGGCAGATCTTCACCCTGAAGGAAATATTGTAAAAGTCACAGATAGATGAGAAGCCGTGTGAAATACTTTAAAAGAACAATGAAGACCATAAATTAAGCCTGTAAAATGTAAGCCTGCAAGGGTAAGTTCCTTTCCTTTCTGTCCCAGTCTGTCATTGTTAGTTTGTTCTCTATAATTTATATTTGCTTTTTGTATGTAACCCCTTCTCATGTATAACATCATGGAATCAATGGTGCTCTTAAAATAAATTATACTAACAATTTAACGTGATGACCAAGAATGAAAGGAGTAGTTACAATCATCTATCTGCAGGTCTGCTGTATAAAATCAACCTGTCGGCTCCTAATTCTAACCACCAATCTCCATAACCAGAAAATTGTCAGAAGATCCAGACACCATCTAATGTCTATGACCAGCGTCATCCTGTCATCTCCACCAGGTATAAAATATACAATGAATGGCCACATTACTAGAGACACCCATCTAGTAGCACGTAGGACCTCAATAATTAATTATGCCATCAATTCCAATAAGTGTTGATTATTTTGTATGATTATTGGCCCAAGGACGGAGTTCTTTTTTGGTGACGAAATGTGGTTTTCAGGAACACCATTTTAATTTCATTGGCTCTTGAGAAAAGGATAGCTTTTTATAGTTTCCACAAATTATATGGAGGTACTAACGTGATCTGAAGAACCTGTTCTACCTCCTCCCAGAAATGTTCTATAGGGTTAAAATCAAGAGACTGTACACTCCCTGACAGAAGTTATGTTGCTTATCCATGTTATATAAATAAAAGCTTATAACCTGACGTTAAATTGATCCATTGGTTGTATAAATTATTCTTTTGAAAGCTGAAACCCTCCGAAATGTGGTTTAGGTTAAGAAAATAAATTGCCATCAATGCAGAAATATTGATCATTTAATGGACACAACTTCTGTCAGGGAGTGTAAGGGCTGGGGAAACAATACAAAAACATATTGTCATGTTCTTGAAAGCAAATCAACATACAACTATTGTAGCATTGGGCATAGTTTCGATTTAAGTGATCTTCTACCAGGGCCAGACTGGGACAAAAAAGCAGCCCTGCCACACAAACCCCACACCCGATCAGTGGATTTTGCTATACTTTGTCGTGCCCTTCAACACTCATCTTAAAGGCGTTATTTGAAGTGCCATGTGTGAATGCAGCTGCAGTGCGTATGATCCATTTAAATGGGTTTTCAAATACAGTGGGGAAAAAAAGTATTTAGTCAGTCAGCAATAGTGCAAGTTCCACCACTTAAAAAGATGAGAGGCGTCTGTAATTTACATCATAGGTAGACCTCAACTATGGGAGACAAACTGAGAAAAAAAAATCCAGAAAATCACATTGTCTGTTTTTTTTTTCATTTTATTTGCATATTATGGTGGAAAATAAGTATTTGGTCAGAAACAAGCAATCAAGATTTCTGGCTCTCACAGACCTGTAACTTCTTCTTTAAGAGTCTCCTCTTTCCTCCACTCATTACCTGTAGTAATGGCACCTGTTTAAACTTGTTATCAGTATAAAAAGACACCTGTGCACACCCTCAAACAGTCTGACTCCAAACTCCACTATGGTGAAGACCAAAGAGCTGTCAAAGGACACCAGAAACAAAATTGTAGCCCTGCACCAGGCTGGGAAGACTGAATCTGCAATAGCCAACCAGCTAGGAGTGAAGAAATCAACTGTGGGAGCAATAATTAGAAAATGGAAGACATACAAGACCACTGATAATCTCCCTCGATCTGGTGCTCCACGCAAAATCGCACCCCGTGGGGTCAGAATGATCACAAGAACGGTGAGCAAAAATCCCAGAACCACGCGGGGGGACCTAGTGAATGAACTGCAGAGAGCTGGGACCAATGTAACAAGGCCTACCATAAGTAACACACTACGCCACCATGGACTCAGATCCTGCAGTGCCAGACGTGTCCCACTGCTTAAGCCTGAACATGTCCGGGCCCGTCTGAAGTTTGCTAGAGAGCATTTGGATGATCCAGAGGAGTTTTGGGAGAATGTCCTATGGTCTGATGAAACCAAACTGGAACTGTTTGGTAGAAACACAACTTGTCGTGTTTGGAGGAAAAAGAATACTGAGTTGCATCCATCAAACACCATACCTACTGTAAAGCATGGTGGTGGAAACATCATGCTTTGGGGCTGTTTCTCTGCAAAGGGGCCAGGACGACTGATCCGGGTACATGAAAGAATGAATGGGGCCATGTATCGTGAGATTTTGAGTGCAAACCTCCTTCCATCAGCAAGGGCATTGAAGATGAAACGTGGCTGGGTCTTTCAACGTGACAATGATCCAAAGCACACCGCCAGGGCAACGAAGGAGTGGCTTCGTAAGAAGCATTTCAAGGTCCTGGAGTGGCCTAGCCAGTCTCCAGATCTCAACCCTATAGAAAACCTTTGGAGGGAGTTGAAAGTCCGTGTTGCCAAGCGAAAAGCCAAAAACATCACTGCTCTAGAGGAGATCTGCATGGAGGATGGGCCAACATACCAACAACAGTGTGTGGCAACCTTGTGAAGACTTACAGAAAACGTTTGACCTCTGTCATTGCCAACAAAGGATATATCACAAAGTATTGAGATGAAATTTTGTTTCTGACCAAATACTTATTTTCCACCATAATATGCAAATAAAATGAAAAAAAAACAGACAATGTGATTTTCTGGATTTTTTTTTCTCAGTTTGTCTCCCATAGTTGAGGTCTACCTATGATGTAAATTACAGACGCCTCTCATCTTTTTAAGTGGTGGAACTTGCACTATTGCTGACTGACGAAATACTTTTTTTCCCCACTGTATATACACCAGTATTTTTCTCCTTCGCCTCACTGGGGGACAATGATACTGTGGTGTATGCTTCTGCCGCTTGGAGGCTGACAATAAGTGAAAAAAAGAGGTTAGCTCCTCCTCCGCCGTATACACCCTCGCCCCTATTGCGGGCGGAAATCAGTTTTTGCTTAGTATCCATAGAATCACACGTCTGTTTTTTTGCTCCAGACTTTTTCCATGAAGATTAGACAGGGGCAACGGATCCTATTGAAAGGGTCCAATTTCCCCAAACCAACAACGGGCGAGCACGTGCGAGTGTCCCTCCACGTATCCTCTCCCGCGACGTGGGACACGATGCCGGACTTAGCCCTGACCACCCCTAGGTATTGAAACCATGGGCTGTACAGAGGCACAAGACTAGTACGTGCGGCCCCCACTGCTCCACCAATGCTTAGACTGCGGTGCTGCAAAGCGGCGGACGGTCCCTCTCCTCACCCCCTGAAGGGGTTAAATGGAGCTAGGCTGCCTGCACCGTCCTATTTTTCAAGGCCCCCTCACATACCTGAGCTGGGAAGCCGAAGAGGATCGTCAGTGAGGAGAGGGCCTGGGAGGGCTCCTGCAGCGAAGATCCGAGGCTGGAGCCCTTAGCCGGCGGATGCCACCGGCCATTCTTGGCTGAGCATGGCTGCAGATGGAGAGCGCAGTGCGGAGCAGCCCGCGCCAGTAAGTAGCGCCAGTTTTTGCAGCATCATGGAAGGTCTGCGCCCCTCCGTCCCCCCGTCACGGGCAGGGGATAAATTGAGGCCACGCCTTTAGCCGGAGCTAGGCTGCGGACGGAAGTTCCGCCTCCAGGCCGCGCTTCGCTTCCGGCGGCCCGCCCCCAGGCCTGGGCGGCGGTGGATAAATTTAGTCCCCGACTTCGGAGCGCGGCTAGGCCGCAGAGGCGGAAGTACCGCCCCTGGAGCGGTTTATATGCTGGCGGCCCGCCCCACAGCTGGTGGCGTGCGATTTTGGTGTGGAGGCGTCCAGGAACGTGGAGGCACAGGACTGGGGTAAGTGCTGCCTGATAGGCCACACTACAGGAAAAACGAGGTGCTACCTCCTCCCCGCCCTGCCCAGCAGCGGACAGATACAGCATGTCCGAAAAAGCAAAGACACACACTTTTTTTTACGTTGCATGCATCTCATAGGGCTGCGTTTCCGCGGGCACAGAGCAAGCGATTATGAGAAGCTTGCGAGTCTGAACGCGCCCAGGAGCCCTCCCCTGCAAAGGCGACCGAGGTCCTGAACCCCCCCCGGAGTGGGCCCTATCACTGTCACAGTCCATGGCGTCGCTTACGAGGGCAATCGAGTCCCTTCAGGCCCCAGATAGGGGCAGGCACAGTGGCTCGCCGGCCTTAGAGGGAACCTCCACCTCACTAGAGACTTCGGCTTGCAGGGGCCGCTCTCATTCCAGGCAGACCCGGGGGAAGAGAATCCACGTGGTGTCACCCAGTCCAACCGGTGCTTTGGCATCTGTAAGTTCTGCTTCTCGCTCCCCGTCGCCAGTGGTTGATAGCGAGCAGACCTCAGATTTCGACTCAGACGAGCCCCTTGACCTGGATGCTCCAGGGTCACGTGAGACAGTGGACAGCCTCATAGAAGCCGTCAATCAGACCTTGGGGATTGAGGATGATCCCGCAGCGGCTACAGAGAATAGGGTGGCGTTTAAGCAAGGGAAGCAGCCGCACAGAATTTTTTCCTCTCACCCTGAGTTTGAGGACATAGTGTAGCGACACAGGGAACGACCAGACAGGCATTTCTCGGGTCCAAAGGCACTTGAAGCAAGGTATCCATTTGCCCTGGACCTCCGTAAAAAATGGATGGTGGATCCACCGGTGTCATGCTTAGCCACTAAAACTCTGTTATCCGTACCTAGTGGTTCCTCTAAGGATCCCACGGATCGCCTCAGAGAGCTTAGCTCGCTCAGTATATGAGGCGTCAGGATCAGCGCTCTCTCCCTTGTCCACAGCAACTTGGATAGCCAAGGCCATGATCTCATGGTCAGAATCATTGAACAAGGTCGCGCAGGAGCAAGAGCTACCTGCAGAGATATCGGAGATCGCGAGTCAGATCGCGATGGCCGGAGACTACGTAATCAATGCATCGTTGGATGCGGCCAATTGCTCGGCACTTGCTGCCGCTAACGCAATTTCTATCAGGAGAGCTCTATGGTTAAAGACATGGCGGGCCGATTCTACTTCCAAGAAGTCCTTGACTTTCCTGACCTATCAGTGCGGCCATTTATTTTGGGAGAAGTTAGATCAACTTATCTCCGACTCCACAGGAGGAAAGAGCGGTTTTCTCCCTCAACAAAAGGTCAAACCACCATTTTGCCACTCTTTTCAGGCACGTTTTCGGGTCTTTCATAACCCCGGGTGGACCACAGCGGCCAATTCCACCGCTTCAGGCCGCCCCAACCAGGATAGGGAGTGGCAGGTCTCATACAGAACCAACCCATTGGGGAGAATGCGTACTCAATAGCCCAGATAGAGGGGATCCAGATCCCAAAGATCGTCAGCCAAATGACTCGAGGCGTTTACCAGACGACACCAGCAAGGTGGGCGGCCGACTACTCTGGTTAGGCCACGTCTGGTTCAGTGTCGCAGATGACGCATGGGTAAAGGAGTTGGTGGCCTCAGGTTACAAAAAATAGAGTTTGTCAGAAATCCTCCAAAACGTTTTTTTCTTTCTCCTCTTCCCAGGCTGGATACCCAGGCAAGAGCTCTGTTGGGAGCCATCGAATCGCTCCAGTGCAACGGGGTCATTGTTCCAGTGCCATAGCATGAAAGGGCTCAGGGCTTCTATTCCAACCTGTTTGCGGTTCCCAAAAAGGACGGGTCTGTCAGACCTGTTTTGGACCTCAAACTTCTGAACAAATTCATCAGGGTTAGACATTTCCAGATGGAGTCTCTCCGTTCAGTCATATCGGCCATGGAGCAGAGAGAATACTTGGCCTCGGTCGACATCCAGGACGCATATCTGCATATTCCCATCTTTCCACCTCATCTAAGGTTCTTGAGTTTCGCCATCAACGGTCAACATTTTCAGTTCATGGCGCTACCTTTCGGGTTAGTCACGGCTCCCAGAGTGTTCACAAAGGTTATGGCAGTTGTCATGGCCATATTGCATTCTCGAGGCATAGTCGTCTTGCCTTACTTGGACAACCTATTGGTCAAGGGCCCTTCAAAACGGGCATGCGAGGGAAATGTCAACATCACGCTAGATACTCTTGCCCGCTTAGGGTGGTTGGTCAATGCGAAGAAGTCATCCCTTGTGCCAGCTCAGAGGATTTCCTTCTTAGGAATGGTCTTCGACACTTGCCGAGGGTTGGTGATTCTCCCTCAGGAAAAAGCCCTAGCTCTCCGGCAGGGAGTTCAGACTCTTCGCCAACCAGTCCCTCATACCATTCGTTTCGGGATGAGGTTTCTAGGAAGAATGGTGGCAGCAATGGAAGCAATATCGTTCGGCCAGTTCCATTTTCGGCCCCTGCAGCACGCTCTCGTGTCAGCCTGGGACAAGAATCCTTTCACGCTCGATTGGCGGTGCCAACTGTCCTCTCAAGTCAGGCAGTCGCTCGGATGGTGGATAACCAGTTCCTCTCTGACCCAGGGGAAACCCTACCCCCCCAGACCATTGGTTGGTGATAACAACCGACGCCTGTCTCCTCGGCTGGGGAGCGGTGTTTCGCCACCACACGACCGAGGGATGGTGGTTGCCACAGGAGGCACGCCTCCCGATCAACTTACTGGAGATACGAGCAATTCGGCTGGCTCTGCAGCAGTTTCATAACTTCTTAGCAGGCCGCCCCATCCGGATCCAATTGGAAAACGCCACGGCGGTGGCTTACATAAATCACCAAGGGGGCACCTGCAGCAGAGTAACCATGCGCGAGGTGGGGCACGTTCTTCAGTGGGCCGAAGCAAACCACTTGGTGATTTTGGCAGTCCACATCCCAGGCATGGAAAACTGGGTGGCAGACTTTCTCAGCCGGCAGGGTCTTGTGTCCGGAGAATGGTCACTACATCCCGAGGTCTTCCAGCAGTTTTGTCAACTGTGGGGAACTCCGGATGTGGACCTGATGGCGTCCAGAATGAACGCCAAGGTGCCCACATATGTCGCTCGGGCCAGGGACCCGCAAGCAATCTCTGTGGATGCGTTGGTTCTGCCATGGAACCTGTTCCGCCTAACATATCTATTTCCCTCACTGTGTCACTACTCCCAAGAGTCATTCAAAAGATCAAGACGGAAGGCGTTCCAGCGATTCTACTGGCCCCATCAAGCGTGGTACGCAGATCTAATGCAGCTGCTCGCTGACGTTCCTTGGCGACTGCCAGAGCGCCCAGATCTACTTTTTCAAGGGCCGATTTGCCACCCAAACTCAGGGGCCCCATGTTTGATGGCATGGCTGTTGAATCTTGGATTCTAACCCAGACAGGGTTTGGGAGCAAGGTGGTCGTTACAATGGTTAGCGCCCGGAAGCCTGCTTCAGCACGAATTTACCACCACACCTGGAAGGTGTTCTTTGCTTGGTGTCGAGGCCGGAGTGTTTCTCCACTAAGATTCTCGATTCCCAACATCTTGGCCTTTCTCCAGTCGGGCCTAGACTCTGGCTTGGCCCCAAGTTCCCTCAGGAGACAAATATCGGCCTTATCCGTCATGTTCCAGCGCAGAATTGCTACCAATTTGCAGGTTAAGACTTTCATCCAGGGAGTCTCCCACTTGGTACCTCCCTATAAGGCGCCTATGGGCGCCTGGGACCTTAACCTGGTCCTATGTGTTCTGCAGGAAGCTCCATCTGAATGACTTCAGGATGTTCCTTTGAGGTACCTTTCCTGGAAAGTGGTGTTCCTAGTGGCCATCACTTCTATCAAGCGGGTTTCAGAGCTGGCGGCCCTATCCTGCCGAGCTCCGTTCCTCACTTTCCATAAGGATAAGGTGGTGCTCAGACCAGCCCCTCCTTTTCTGCCGAAAGTTGTGTTCTCATTTCACATTAATGAGGATGTTGTCTTGCCTTCATTTTGTCCAGCACCGGTGCACCGTGTGGAAAAGGCTCTTCACACGTTAGACCTGGTAAGAGCCCTCCGGAAGTATGTCTTGAGGACGGCACCCTTTCGTCAGACGGACACGCTGTTCTTGCTCCCCGAAGGGCGCAGGAAGGGACTCGCTGCCTCGAAATCGACCATAGCCAGATGGATTCGTTTGACTATTCAGGAGTCCTATCACATTAGAGGCACGCCGATTCCAGCAGGGATCAGAGCGCACTCTACTCGGGCAATGGGCGCCTCTTGGGCGCTTTGGCACCAGGCTTTGACGGAACAGGTTTGCAAGGCAGCAACCTGTTCCTGCCTGCACACATTTGCCAAACATTATAATATCCATACTCAGGCTTCGGCGGATGTGAGCCTGGGTAGAAGGATTCTCCAAGCAGCGGTGGCGCACCTTTAAACAAGAGGTGCATGTAGCTTGGATCGGTGAGTCAATCTCCCACCCAGGGACTGCTTTAGAACGTCCCACAGTATCTGTGTCCCCCAATGAGACGAAGGAGAAACAGGGATTTTTGTGACAAACTCACCGTAAAATCCTTTTCTCTGGGACGCTCATTGGGGGACACAGCACCCACCCTATTAGCCAAGATGGCTTCTATTTTAATTTATACGCATTTATTTATGCGATAAAAGGGTGGTCTTTTTCCTGGACATGTTGTACCTGTATTAAGGCTGATTTTGTTGTCCTACTGCTTTGGCACCAAACTGATTTCCGCCCGCAATAGGGGCGAGGGTGTATACGGCGGAGGAGGAGCTAACCTCTTTTTTTCACTTAGTGTCAGCCTCCAAGCGGCAGAAGCATACACCTACAGTATCGGTGTCCCCCATTAAGCGTCTCGGAGAAAAGGATTTTACGGTGAGTTTATCACAAAAATCCCTGTTTCAGACTATAAGACACACCTAAGTTTTAGAGGAGGAAATTAGGGGAAAAAAACTGAAGCAAAAAATTAGATCAATTCTGTACTTAATATCCCCTATCATGGTAAATATGGTCGCCTCATCCCCATCCTGATACACATGGCCCCTCATCCCTATCCAGGTATGCATGACTCTCATCCACATCAAGGTATGCATTGCCTCCTTATCCCCATCATGGTATGCATGCCTCCTCATCACTGGAATGGTATGCATGGCCTCCTCATCCGTATCCTAGCAGAAATGATCACCCTCATCCCTATACTGGTATGCAGGGTCCCCATCTCATCCTAGTATGTATAGCCCCATCCCAATCCTGGTATGCATGGCTCCTCATCCCTATACTGGTAAGAATGGTCCACCTCATCCTTATCCTGGCAGGAATGATAACCCTCATCACTATCCTGGTATGCAGGGTCCTCATCTCGTCCAAGTGTGCATGGCCCCATCACTATCCTGGAATGCAGGGCTCCATCCTTTACCTGTTATGATTGGCCCCCATCCCAGTCCTGGTATGCATGGTCCCATCCTTATCCTGGTATGATTGGTCCCATCCTTTCCTTATCCTGGTATGCATGGCCCCATCAGAAAAGATTAAAAACAAAACAGTACACTTACCTTCCCAGCTCTCACTCGAAGTATCTTGTTCCGACTCTAGCAGCTGCTTTATGCTTGTAAGCAGCGCATGGCAGGGAGAGATACTGTCACACCATGACCAAACCACATATTACCACCAAATAGTGACCTATAATACCATAAACAAGTGACAAATGCCGTCACACCATGACTAGACCACATATTACCACCACACAGTGACTGAATACTACAATACTGATCATTAATTAAAAAAGTAAAACAAAACACAATACTAAGTGACATTATACACAGGAACTCTGTATATAGTGTCAGTGTACAGGTAATGAAGTGATCACCAGTGACATTATACACAGAAGCTCTGTACATACAGTAGTATACAGTATCAGTGTACAGGTAATACAGTGATCACTGTGACATTATACACAGGCACTCTGTATATAGTGTATAGGGAATACAGTGATCACTAGTAACATTGTACACAGGACCTCTGCATACAGTGTCAGTGTACAGATAATATATTGAACACGAAGAACGGCGATCATGGAATATGCTAGGGAGAGGAAACCGGATATTCTATGCCTCCAGGAGACTCATTTACTGCAGGAAAAGGTGGAGGTGTTGAAGAGGCGGTGGATTGGGAGAGCATATCATTCCACATATTCTTCATATGCTAGAGGGGTCTCTTTATTAATAGGAGCGTCTACGCCATTTGAAGAAATTGAAAGTCATGTTGATAGTGAAGGACAGTATATTTTTGTTGTTTGTAAAATCTATGGGCAATCACTATGTATAGTAGCTATGTACATACCACCACCATATAGCGGGAAAAAGTTATGGGAGGTTATGGAATTATTTAAGCGGGGTACGGGATTACCATTACTTATTATTGGTGATTTCAATAATGTTATAGATGAGGGGTGGGATAGACATAAACAGAGTGCAGGTAAAAGCATTAGGAAATTGACGGCATTTGGGAATTCTATTAAAGAGCTGGAATGATGGACCTGTGGTGGGTGAGAAATGAGAATGCGGTGTGCTACTCTTGTTATTCTGCGACGCATGGGTCTCTCTCACGAATAGATTTGGCACTGGGAAATGAACAAGTAATAACGCAACTGGTCTGTGGAGTGGAATACCTCCCAAGGGTGATTTCAGACCATAAGCCTATAGAACTGTCCATTAGACGGATGGGGGGGGAAGATTGGGAAGGGAGGTGGGCGGAAGTTGTGGCTGGAATATATTGATATGAATATTATAAAGGAAGAATTGGAGGAGTATTGGCGGATTAATGAAGGGAGTGCTGATAGTCGGGTGGTGTGGGACGCTATGAAAGCGGTCCTAAGGGGTCTTTTGCTTCGAGAGATTTCCAGGTGTAGGTCAAAATCTCAGCTAGAAGACAGGAAACTAATAGAAACCTTAGAGAGGGTGGAGAGGGATATGGTACTGGACCCGTCAGCAGAACATCAGAGTAGGCTAAGGGGTGCACAGGAAGAGGTTAATAAGGTGTATTTGAGGAAAACAGAGAGAAGAAAGGCCTTCCAGAAAACGCAATTTTATGATGAAGGTGAAAGTGGGGCATCTGTAGTCAGTGGTGGTAGCGACACAGAGGGAATCATCTTATGTATATAAATTGAAGACTGATGAGGGAAGGGAGGTGGGGGACATAGAGTGTATCTTGGAGGAATTTAGACGATTCTATAATCTGTTTTATTCTTCGGGATCGGGGGACTCATTAAGGGACATAGAGGGTTTTCTTCAGGAAGCAGGGCTCCCGAGTATTAAAGACAGTGATAGGGGGAGACTGGAGGTGCCCATAACAAAAGAAGAGATAGAAATGGCTATTACATCTATGGCTAATAATAAGGCCCTAGGGGCAGATGGTATCCCGAGTGAAATTTACAAACAATTATTTGAGATGGTAACACCCAGACCGCAAAAGGTTTTTGAAGAGGCTCTTCGGAAGGGTGAATTACCAGCGTCCTTGAGGGAGGCCGTGGTGGTGGTCATTCCGAAAGAGGGAAGAGATCCGGGGTTGGCAGACTCTTATAGGCCCAGCTCGTTGCTGACGGTGGATGTAAAGATTTTGGCAAAAATTTTGGCTAACCATTTGGCGGGTGTGGTTCAGGATCTTGTCCATCCGGACCAATCCGGATTTATACCAAATAAGTCTACGGCAATTAATTTGCGTAGACTTTTTCTGAATTTCCAGCTGCCGTTGAACAATAGGGGCAGTAGGGTTGTGTTATCATTGGATGTGTGTAAAGAGTTTGATAGTGTTGAGTGGCAGTATCTTTGGAGGGTGTTGGAACGCTTTGGTTTTGGGCTGACCTTTATTTCATGGATACGGTTGCTATATACTTCCCCGACCGCTAGGGTCAGAGTTAACGGTCAAATGTCTGGGAGTTTTGCGCTTCATAGGGGGACTAGGCAGGGGTGTCCGCTGTCTCCGCTACTTTTTGCTTTGGCAGTGGAGCCCCTGGCACAGACAATTAGGGGGACGGCTTCGGTTAAAGGGTTCAGAAATGGCTTAGTAGAAGAAAAAGTATCACTGTATGCAGATGATGTGTTACTTTATTAGGAGGATTCTGGAGAGTCGTTGTTGAGAGTAATGGAAATTATTAAAACATTTGGGTCTATATCGGGATTAGAAATTAACTGGGTAAAATCCACTGTCATGGCTGTAGATGATTGTGTTGTTGATTTGCCAGTGTCGGGGGAGGGTAGTAGGTTGGCAGTGGTGCGACAATTTAAATACCTGGGCATTCAGGTGGCACTTCCGATTTCGAGCTATGCAGATTTGAATCTGATTCCACTGCAGAGTAAGTTTAGGAGTAAAGTAGGGGCGTGGTGCAAACTGTATCTTTCAGTAGTGGGAAGAATTAATGATTAAGATGATTTTGATGCCCCAACTGCTATACGTCTTGCACAATGCCCCTGTCTGGTTCCCTAGGCGGTGGTTTTGTACTATTGACTCTATATTTAGGGATCTTGTGTGGGGGAAAAAAGCAGCCAAGGATCAGACTTGGAGATATTTCAGAGGCCCAAGGATGGAGGGGGACTGGCGCTTCCGAACCCTTGGATTTATTACTTAGCTGCTCAGGGCCAACAGATGAGGGGGTGGAGGGATGTGTCTGGGGCTGGTTCAACACAAAGGGTCTTGGTTCAGGTGATGGGGAGGGATCCCTTGGTTCAGGGGTTGGAGGCAGGAAGCTTTAGGAAGTTAGGTTTGATGTATCCTACTTTAGCGCTGATACATAAAGTCTGGGAGGCAATTAAAAAGATTAGGGGTTTGGAACACTTGACAAATTTTTCTCCGATATGGCAAAACGAGACTCTACCGGAATTTGTTAAAATGGGAAAATTTAAAAATTGGATGAGCCTGGGAATACAGTACATGGTTCAGGTGCAGGACGCGCAGGGACTGGTGCCCTTTGGAAAGTTGCAGGAAGATTATGGGCTACCGGAGGTCTGCAGATTTCAATATGGGCAGTTGATTATGCTACGCAGAATAGGACGATGAATATGGAGATTCACAAGGATATATTGATTATGTCTGTGCAGAGGGGGGAATAAAAGGGGTAGTGTCGGACATTCATAAGGATCTAATGCATACTTTTTTAAATAATTACCCTATTAGAGCACAGGGGAAATGGGACGAAGACTTGGGTAGGATAGAGGAAGATAAATGGGAAGTGATTATGGAATATATACCCCAATTATCGCTGAGTGAACCGGGCAGACTCTCGCAGATATATGTACTCCATAGAGTATATAGTACTCCTGAACGGCTGTATAGAGCGGGTCTGAGACAGACTACTGAGTGTCCTCAGTGCCGAATGGAGGGGGCTGGAATTCTCCATATGTTATGGCAGTGTCCAAATCTGAACTCATATTGGACAGCGGTGCTTAATGCCATAGGAGGAGCGTATGGTTGTAGGATTGAGAGGGATCCCGTGGTGTGTATACTGGGATATGTGGAGGAGGTCCAGGTACATAATAAATATAAAGTGGCTATAGCTAGATTATTATATATTGCACGAAAACTGATCGCCAGATACTGGATAAATGAAGATCCGGCGACGTTGAGGGAACTTTTCAGACAGTCTGACTCTATTGTGAATATGGAAAAAGATATTTACGTTAAGAGAAAAAGCATAAGAACATTTGAGACACTGGACACCTTGGGTGGAGAGAAGATGACCTTGATCTTAGGTTACACCATGCATTATTTGCTGCTCTTGTATGTAATGGGGAGGGGAAGGGAGGGAGGGAATTTCTGAAACTAATGACTATTGTTAATGTTTTCATTGCGATTTTTGTTCTATTGTTTTGTACCTGAATTTGGTTAAATAAAAATGTATCTGATTTAAAAAAAAAACCCAGATAATATAGTGATTACTGGTGACATTATACATAGGAGTTCTGTACTGAGTATACAATGTATAGTGTCAGTGTACAGGTAACACACTGACTCACCAGTGACGTGTCTAGCTGAAGTCCTTCATCTTTGCTTTTCCTTTTCATGGAGAGCAGACCACCATCACTTCTTCCAGGCAGGACTCGCATAAAATATCACACAGTTACCTAGGGCACGGCTTCCAGAGCACATTCCCCACTTTTTCCCTTTCCTCTACACTGCACATCTGAATACAGATATGCACTCACCATTAATACATAATTGGTTATTATGCAACCCACCATTCCAAATATAAATTATAATATGCCACTAAGCCCATTCTAGCTATACATAGCCACTTTCCCCACCTAATATATAAATTAATTAGCCCCTGTACTCTTTCCCCCAATTCATTACCAGTCATTGCATACTCAACGCCTCCTACTATGTACCTCACGCTCCCCCGACTCATTATATTTACATGCCCCTTCCGCCCCAATTCATTGTCATGTCTTCTCTCTCCCACCCTCTATTCATTTACAACAGCTCTACCCCCACATTCAATACATCATTTACTCCCCCACCCTCAAAATTCATTAAAAAATTTGTTAAAAATTTGAATCCCTTCCCTGCTTTAACCCCCCCACATCATGTGCAGTCCCCTTTACTCCTTCCGCCATCATGTGCAGTCCCCCTTTAACCCCCTCCCCATATCATCATGTGCAGTCCCCCTTTAAACCCCACACCATCATGTGCAGTCCCCTTTAACCCCCCACATCATCATGTGCAGTCCCCCTTTAACCCCCCACATCATCATGTGCAGTCCCCCTTTAACCCCCCACATTATCATGTTCAGTCCCGCTTTAACCCCCCAAATCATCATGTGCAGTCCCCATTTAACCCCCCAAATCATCATGTGCAGTCCCCCTTTAACCCCACATCATGTTCAGTCCCGCTTTAACCCCCCAAATCATCATGTGCAGTCCCCATTTAACCCCCCAAATCATAATGTGCAGTCCCCATTTAACCCCCCAAATCATCATGTGCAGTCCCCCTTTAACACCCCCACGTCATCATGTGCAGTCCCCCTTTAACCCCCCTCCCCACATCATGTGCAGTCCCCCTTTAGCCCCCCACATCATCATGTGCAGTCCACCTTTAACCCCCCACACCATCATGTGCAGTCCCCCTTACTCCTTCCCCTGTCATCATGTACAATTCTTCCTCCTCTCCCCACACCCATTTAATTCAATATGTACAGAAACAAAAAAAAGCTCTGCCTCCAGCATCAGGCGTCCTGTGCACGCCGCGACGGCCGGTGGACTTTTCAATCTTCTGCACAGGCACTGGTGCGCGCTCTCCTGCTTGCCACACTGATGAGGGCAGCTCTCACAAGCTGACAGGGGGCCGCCGCGGTCCTGGTCAGCGCCTGCACCAAGATAGTACGCGCGCACCAGGGCCAGTGCAGAAGATTTAACGAGCCAGTGGCCCATTTTAAAGCTCAGGGCCGCCGACCCAGCGGGCATCTGCCCTCCTGGGCAGATTATCAATCCAGGCTCGTCTTCTAACAATAAGGGTAGTGATGAGTGGACGTGCTCGGGTATGCAACGAGTATGGCAGAAAACTGGTCACTGGATTTTTATCAGTCCAGAGTCATTGGTCTAACGTCCATTTAGAAAAGCTTCAATCAGGAAAGTGCCAGTGCCTCGAATAAATTGTCCATTTGGTGTATAATAATGGTGGGTAAGACAAGACTGAACACAAGACCTTCACAGCCTTCTACACATTATAGGGGAGATGTCATGACACTTTCTCTCCATCTACCTGATGATCCTGAGAAACATTGGGATCTTCTTGTTTACAGTCCTGTGGAAGAAGAGGACGGGGACATCTCTCTGGTGTTGTCCTCTCACTGGATAGATCTGGAGGAAACACATACAGGGACTGAATTCATTCTTTACATACAGATAATTATAGGCCGTGTGTATTTAGTCCTGTCTAGTACCTGGTGATGTCAGGGGCTGGGGAACCTCCATCATGACGTCCTTGTACAGATCTTTGTGTCCTTCTAAATACTCCCACTCCTCCATGGAGAAATAGACGGTGACATCCTGACACCTTATAGGAACCTGACACATACAATGACACCGTCATCCCCCGATCCCTCCATAGCGTTACTGTATAATGTCCCAGCATTCCCAGCAGTGTCACCTCTCCAGTCAGCAGCTCAATCATCTTGTAGGTGAGTTCTAGGATCTTCTGGTCATTGATGTCCTCATGTATCAGGGGGTGAGGTGGAGGCCCCGTGATTGGGCTCAGGGGTCTTCCCCATCCCTCAGACACAGGGTCCTGACAGCGCCCACTAGAGGTCTTCTTCACTACTGTGTAATCCTGGTTATGGAGAGACACATTAATAAATCTCACTACAGACATTTCCAGAGTCCTCACCTCTCCAGCTCTGTCCATCTGTTATTCCCAAAGATAAGAATGATGTAATGTGACGTCATCAGAATCTCTCACCTCTCCAGTAAGCCGGAAGAGGATCTCTAGGGTGAGGTGTAATATCCTCTCCGCCATCTTGTCCCTGTCTCTATCCATCCTTGTAGGGTCACTCAGGAGAATTCTCTTATATAGAAGATCTCCACTGAGAGGATCCGATATTGTAGGGACCTGAATGGGGAGAAGATGACGATGTAACATCATAAAGATCCCATGTAAGAAATCTCCGGAGCTGTTACCGGCTTCACATGATCACTACATCCAGTCATGGCCCCGTCCTGCCCCCGGTATAACACACAGTCCCATTATAATACAGGAAAGCTGTATATCTTTGTACCGTGTCAGCCAGTAGATATTCAGAATTAAGAGTCCTCAGTGGTTGATACCTTTTATTTATTCAATATTTATGGTCATAACTGTCTATCCCTCTCCCATAATGATAATTCTGCTGCACGTCACTTTTCTTATCTATTGCATTTTTTCTGTGCTGTATTGTGCATAAATATGTGACTCTTCAGATTTTGTATTAGTCTATGCCTGATGAAGAGACCTGAGTAGTCTCAAAAGTTTGCAATGTGTTACCATCTTTTCAGTTAGCCATTAAAAGGTATCAACCACTGAGGACTCTCAATTCTGAATATTTTTCAAGTCCCATTATAGTCACATACAGAGATTTATCACAGGCCCAACACTGTTAATGTCCCCTGTGCCCAGTAATGGGGAATCTCCAGCACCTACCTCCACCTGCAGAGCCGCACACCACATATATGGCTGTTCTGTGCGCACAGGACCTGGGATGAGGTCACAGGAGGGGAGGAGTCAGGGGTCACATGATCAGGGGCCTCAGTGTATGCAGGACTCTGCTGTGCTGGTTGGCATGGTGCTGGATGAGGGGAAGGTTGTGGTACCACAATAACATATAGCCTTACAGCTGAGTGGGCATTTGGAGAATCATCAAATAAACAAAAATCTCAAGTGTACCCATTACCTCTCAGAAAAGCTAGCAATGTCACATAACAGTTGTTCTCTACTGTAATGCCCCATCTTCATAAGTCCAGTCTGGTGCAGAAATGCAAAAAAAAAAAAAAAAGTGCATATGTTCCCCCAGAACGGCGCCGCTCATACAATCTCCGATGCATCGTATTTATTACATTTGGACCAATAATGGCAGATTTGGAGATCATTTGCATCTCAACCCAAATTAGCTTTCCTTGGAAGGGGTTACCACAACATAATCTACAATCTTATAACAAGAAGAGAGGAAACTGTTATATCTGCAATCGGGCCACCCGATAGTATGTCTATAGGTGTAGGATGAGAGGTCAGAAAGAATCTCATAGTGGAATGCGGAGGGGCACATATGTATAAATATATATATATATATATTGTAGGGATTCTACTCGCTTAGGTGCAATGGGAGACAGTCAGGAGGCAGGTTCCCTTGAAGTTCATGCGGTTTATTACGTCATAAATCAAACAGCATGTCACCAAAATAAACAGCCTTCAGTTCAGGCGACAAAATAACATCAAAATGTTCAGGCTCAGTCCGCGAGCCTCAGGGCACACAGGAGGTGTATACCCCCCTCACATAGAGCTGCCTTGTTCATGAGCAGGCCACATTATAAGGGTGTAGCCACACCCATGAACCCAGCAGCTGACTGGTCACTTGACTGTGACCTCACCACAGGGCCTTCAAAATAATAATAATACAGCAATATTTGTTATGCCTTACATTATAGAGACAAGCCATTTATGAGACACATCGATTATACGACCCTTAGCCCTGCCACATACCTCCCCCCTCTGCCTAAAGCCATGGGGCTTGGCACTTTCACCTACCAGGCAAGGGATTCTGGAGGGCATCGGCATTCCCATGTAGCTTCCCGGCCCTATGCTCTACATGGAAGCTGAAGTCTTGTAGGGCTAAGAACCAGCAGGTGACCCTAGCATTCTTACCCTTTGTTTCCCTCATCCACCTGAGTGGGGCATGTGTTATGAATGAGTCACCGAGGAGGAAAAAACAAAAAGCAAGCTAAGCCCAGAAAACTGGAGAGGTTGGTAACTAGCGGATTGCAGACCCCTGATCCTATCCACAACAACTAGCAGTAGCCGTGGAGCGTGCCTACAGTGGTCCTAGACGCCTCGTCACGGCCGGACAACTAAATAAGCCTAAAGAAAGGGAAAATCTAAACTGCCCCAAAGCAATAGGCAGCCCCCAACATGTATTGTCGGTGAAACAAGATGAAAACACAGACACAGGCAGAAAGATAGGCTGAGCAAACGATGGGGCCCTCGCTAACTAGCAAGGACAGGAAAGAAAAGCTGCTGTCTGCAATCACGCAAAAAACCCTGCCAAAAAGAATGTCCAATACGTCTGATAGAAAAAGGCCCTGAAGTTGCTAGACTTCAAATCACTATATCAGCACTCAGGTATATTCTGAAGACAGAGCAAAAGAGATCAACTGATCAGAGACAAAATGGGGATTCAGCCCAGTCCAAGCCAGGGCTGGCTGAACACAAAAACTAAGTAAACCAGACAAAAACTCATATGAACAATAGCAGAGAAAACTTAGCTTTAGGAAGGCAGGAACCAAACTGGAAACCAGGAGTCAGGAAAAATCAGCAAGAAACTAGGGAGTCGGCTGCCTTAAATCCAATCAGAAACTCCTGATGTCCAATCGCAGTCCTCTTCCTCAGGTTGCCGGTCTCTGCCATTTAGATCAGCTTCATTACCTCCCTTCACCAACAGAGGGAGTCCAGATAGAGAACTCACTACTCCTCTGTCAGCACTGCCAGCTCCATAACCATCACCAGAAGCCAGAGGCAAACCCGAAAATAAGCTCACAACAGGCATGGTCGGATATTAATCTAAACTTCCGTCCCACCAGGAAGTACTGTAATGTATCCATTGCCCATTTTATGGCCAAACACTCCTTCTCTACAACTGAGTAATTTCTCTCACAAGAACTCAACTTCCTACTCAAGTAGAGAACAGGATGCTCCTCCCCACATATCTCTTGGGAAAGGACTGCTCCTACCCCGACATCTGAGGCATCTGTCTGGAGGACAAATTCACATTTACAGTCTGGGGCCACCAAATCGGGTTGCTTACAAAGAGCTCCCTTCATTTCCTGGAAGGCTGACTCGGCTTCTTTGGACCAGCTGACCATCACTGACTTTGTCTCCTTAAGCAGATCAGTTAGAGGTGCAGCCATTGTGGCGAAGTTTGGGATAAACCTCCTGTAATATCCCACAATCCCCAGGAAGGCTTTAACTTGCTGCTTTGACAGAGACCTCGGCCATGTTTGAATTGCCTCCACTTTATTAAATTGAGGTTTGATCTTGCCATGCCCCACTACATATCCGAGGTACTTGGCTTCTTCTTTACCCAAGGCACACTTCTTTGGGTTTATTGTAAACCCCGCCTCTCTTAGCGCATCAAACACTGCTTGAACCTTTTCCAGGTGAGTCTCCCAGTCCGGGGTAAAGATGATGATATCATCCAGGTATGCGGCAGCGTATAGTTTATGAGGTGCAAGGATTCTATCCATAGCCCTCTGGAATGTTGCCGGAGCTCCCTGCAGGCCAAACGGCTTCCGGAAATACTGGAAGCACGCGTCTGGTGTGGAAAATGCCATCTTCTCCTTGGCTTCCTGTGCCATAGGGATCTGCCAGTATCCCTTTGTAAGATCCAAGGTGGTTATGTACCTGGCAGGTCCAAGTCTCTCGATGAGCTCATCAACACGTGGCATGGGATAAGCGTCGAACTTGGAGACCTCATTCAGCTTCCGGTAATCGTTACAGAACCTCCATTCACCATCAGGTTTTGGGACCAGGACAATCGGGCTCGACCAGCCGCTCTTGGATTCCTCAATGACCCCGAGCTTCAACATACGCTGCACCTCCTTGGAGATTACATCTCACCGGGCCTCAGGAATACGATACGGTTTCACGTTCACCCACACATGTGGCTCGGTCAGAACTTCGTGCTCCACCACCTTCGTGCACCCCGGCAACTCTGAAAACAGGTCCCTGTTTTTCTGGAGTAACTCCTAGCACTGCTGTTTCTGGGCCTTCGATAGTGTCTCCGCTATGGTAACCGCTCCAACCTCCCCTTCTAGGTTGCCTAGCAAGCACGGAGTTACCGCTGGCTCTCTATCTTGCCATGGCTTGATGAGGTTGACATGGTAAACCTGGTATGGCTTCCGTCTTCTGGGTTGGTGGATCCTGTAGTTTACGTCTCCCAGCTTCTCTACCACCTCATACGGCCCTTGCCACTTGGCCAAGAACTTACTCTTCACCGGCGGGATTAGCAAGAGAACTCGGTCTCCCGGATTGAACTGCCTCACTCTGGCTGACCGGTTGTAGACCCTGGCCTGAGCCTTTTGTGCCTGGCGGAGATGTTCTTTATCAATGGGCATCACCTTCGCAACCCTCTGCTGCATCAGTGCCACATGCTCAATGACGCTTCTGGGGGTGTGACTTCAGCTTCCCAGGTTTCCTTGGCTATATCTAGGAGACCTTGCGGATGTCGGCCGTACAGTAGCTCGAAGGGCGAGAACCCCGTGGAGGCCTGGGGGACTTCACGGATAGAAAACAGCAAATACGGTAAGAGACAATCCCAGTCTCTACCATCTTTCTCTATGACTTTTCTCAGCATGCTCTTCAGTGTCTTGTTAAACCTCTCAACAAGGCCATCTGGCTGTGGATGGTACACTGAAGTCCTCAACTGGGAGATTTGCAAGACTCTGCACAATTTCCTCATCACCTTGCTCATAAAAGGTGTCCCCTGGTCGGTCAGGATCTCCTTCGGCAAACCCGTCCGGGAAAACACATGGACCAGCTCGCGGGCTATACTCTTCGAGGAGGAGTTTCTCAGGGGAATGGCCTCAGGATAGCATGTGGCATAGTCCAGGATGACTAATATATACTGATGGCCCCGAGCTGATTTAACTAAGGGACCGACAAAGTCCATGGCAATTCTCTCAAATGGCACCTCAATAATAGGCAGTGGCACAAGAGGGTTCTGAAAATGAGATGTGGGGGCAGTTAACTGACATGTCGGGCAGGACCTGCAATAGTTTGCTATTTCCCGGTGACACCCAGGCCAATAGAACCTTTGTACAATCCGTTCCTGCATTTTTTTCCACCCCCAGGTGTCCCCCCAAGATGTGTGAATGGGCCATGTCCAACACTTTCCGTCTATAGGGGCCTGGTACTATTAACTGCTCTACCACCTCCTCCCTTATTTTCGTGACCTGGTACAACAATTCCCCACTCAACATAAAATAGAGAAACCTTGTGTCTGCTCCCGGCTCTTGTGCAACCCCATTAATGACGGTGACATTGTTAAAGGCTTCCCTCAGCGTGGGGTCCCTATGTTGAGCAGTCCCAAAATTCTCTCCGGCCACCCCTAACTCTGGGATGTCAGGGGACCCTTCCTCTTCATCCCCAACAAGGACACATAAAGGAAACCCGTCTGCCTTTGGTGGTGGCGATACCTCATTGGGGTGGATTGGTTCCCTGCTCTTGCTAGCACACTCAGAACCCTTCCCCCACAAATCCCAAAACAGACAGAAATCCCAGCCAATAATTATAGGATGCAACAAGTCTCGAACAACGCCAACTTCATGCGACTCGGTGCCATGCGCCGTTTCAATATTCACCCTAGCCATAGGGTAGTGCTTTGCATCGCCATGTATGCACCGAACGCCAATCTTTTTACCCGGGAGTATGTTGAAAGGAACACTGGCCCTCACAAGGGTCACCAAGCTCCCAGAGTCTAGAAGCGCCATTGCTGCTCGCTCGTTCACCTTCACGGGACACGCTTGTGGCCCCTCATTAGGTGGCGAATTCACACTGCAAGCTGGATATGCGTAGTATGAACTACAGCGTCCCATGCTGCAGTCCATCTGCTCGGTGGTCTGGGAACAACGGGCAGCTATATGTCCCGGCCTGTGACACTTCCAGCAAATAATATTACCCGAGGGGACCTTGGGCACCGCCTCCCCCGCCCCTTTTGACCTTGGACGCACCACCCCTTTTTGGGACTCCGCCCCCTGCTGGGTCCCCCAATACGGAATGGGCTGCTTCCCCAAGGAACCTTCCATCCCCTGGTATCTCTCGACCCAGCCCAACCAGTTCATCGGCATTTTGGGGATCACCCTGGGCCACCCAAGTCTGTAGGGGTCTCGGCAGAGAATGCACAAAGGGATCCATGACCACTCGCTCTACCATCTGTGCTGAGGAAGACGACTTTGGCTGCAGCCATTTCTGGACCAGGTGCAACAGGTCGAACATTCGGGAGCACGGCAGTTTGTCCCGGTGATAGGCCCAGCGATGAACTCGCTGTGCCCTGGCAGTCATTGTTTCCCCCAAGCGTGCAAGAATTTCCACTTTTAATTTGGGATACTCTCTGGCGTCTTGTACAGTCAGGTCAAAGTATGCCTTCTGGGGCTCCCCCGTTAGGTATGGGGCCAGTACCTCTGCCCACCGCTCTGGCTGAAGTTTTTCCCTCTCAGCCACCCTCTCAAACACCGTCAGAAAGGCCTCTACATCATCCTCAGGGGTCATTTTTTGCAATGCGCATTTTACTGCCTTCATGACGTGGGGCGCTCGTCCTGCCCTCCTAGATGGCGGTTGCCAGAAGCTGCATCAGCTGCCGTTGCTCCTGCTGGCTCTACTGCTGTTGCTCCTGCTGGCTCTGCTGGAGCTGCTGTAAGAACAGCCTGTTGGCCTCCTGTTGCTGTGTCTGGGCCTGGACCAGGTGTTTCAGCAGGTCCTCCATTATTCCGGGTAGAGCTTGCTGCCTCGCTGAAAACTTTACCCAGGACATGCAGTAACGGTCTCAGGTCTCTGCTGGGAACTCTGCCCGCATTCTCCACCAATTGTAGGGATTCTACTCGCTTAGGTGCGACAGGAGACAGTTAGGAGGCAGGTTCCCTTGAAGTTCATGCGGTTTATTATGTCTTAAACCAAACAGCATGTCACCAAAATAAACAGCCTTCAGTTCAGGCGACAAAATAACATCAAAATGTTCTTTCCTTCAGGCTCAGTCCGCGAGCCTCAGCGCACACAGGAGGTGTATACCCCCCTCACATACATCTGCCTAGTTCATGAGCAGGCCACATTATAAGGGTGTAGCCACACTCACAAACCCAGCAGCTGACTGGTCACATGACTGTGACCTCACCACAGGTCCTTCAAAATAATAATACAGTAATATTTGTTATGCCTTACATTATGGAGACAGGCCATTTATGAGACACATATCTCCCATCGATTACACCACCCTTAGCCCTGCCACAATATATATATATATATATATATATATATATATATATATATCGTTTATACTCATGTATAAGCTGACCCGAGTATAAGCTGAGGCACCCAATTTTGCCACAAAAACCTGGGAAAACTTATTGACTCGAGTATAAGCCGGGTATGCATTGTCCCCTCATCCAAATCCTGTTATGCACGGATCCTCATCCCCCAACCTTGTCTGCATGGCTCCTTATCCCCCAAAAACCAAAAATGTTTTGGACCACATATGAGGTATACTCAGGAGAAATTGCACAACAAATTGTATGTTCCTTTTTCTCCTGTTAGCATTGTGAAAATGAAAAATTTGGGGGCAAAACCAACATTTCTTGCAGGAAAAATTTATGTTTTCATTTTCGCAGCTCAACGTTATAAAATTGTGTGAAGCGCCTGTGGGTTCAAGATACTCATCACACCCTTAGCTGAATTCCTTGAATGTTGTCGTTTTCAAAATGGGGTCACTTGTGAGGAGTTTCCACTGTTTAGACATATCAAGAACTCTGCAAACATTACATGGCATTCGCAGTCTATTCCAGACAATTTTGCGCTCCAAAAGTCAAATGGTGCTCCTTCCCTACCGAGGCCTGCCATATGCCCAAACAGTAGTTTTGCGCCACATATGGGGTATTGGCGTACTGACGAAAAATTGCACAACAAATTGTATGGTACATTTTTCTTTTGTTACCCTTGTAAAAATACAAAATTTGGTTTTGCGCACTTTCAGGGGTGTATCTTTAAAATAGTGCCACTTTTGGGTATTTTCTGTCATATAGATCCCTCAATGTCACTTCAAATGTAACGTGGTCCCTAAAAAATAGGTTTTTTAAGTTTTGTTGGAAAATTGAGACATTGCTGATCAATTTTTAACCCTTTGTAGTGCAGCAGGGTTGGTGCAGTGTGACAGATAAGTAGTGACCCAGGAAAATTCAAAGCAAAGTGTCTTTTAATTGCGTACTCAAAAAACAGAAAGTAAATAGGATCCGCCGGATCGTAGCCGGGAAACAAGATAGTCCGTAACTGGGACCAGTTACCGTGGGCGACTGCACCGCCGTGTATGCTGAGGGGTGCCAGGCCTTTTGGCTACATGTTGCTTCACACAGGCTGAAGTTATGGCAGAGCTTTCTGCTCTGCAGGTTTGCAAAACAAGACTGACACCCCCAACCCACTGCTGCAGGGGTTTTTACAAAGAACCTGTGGCCGTAGTCCACATGGAAAACCTGGGCTGGGGGAGGAAACGAATAGCCCTGCTACTTTCCTGTAGTCCATTTCAAAAATAAAAGCCCATGGCAGGTTTTCCTAAATCTGCCTTGGACAAATAGCTTGCCCAAGACCAACTCTTACTTTTATTTTGCATTGCAATCACAGCTATAGCTGTGACTGCAATGTACTCCCGCAGCCTCAATATGCCACTGTGCGCATCCTGGGGGACACATAGCGACCCTCACATATAACACCGGTCACTGCTTCACACCTTGTAACTTCGTAAGGAAAAAAATGATGTTAAAAAAAATATGCTGATGTAAAATAGTCAAGTGGGAAATGTTATTTATTAAGTAGTTTGTGAGGTATAACTATCTGGTTTAAGGGTATAAAAATTTAAAAGTTAGAAAATTGCCAAACTGTCTCCAAAATTCTGATATTTTCATAAATAGATAAAAAATATTGGCCTTAATTTACCACTAACAAAGTACAATGTGTCATGAAAAACAGTCTCAGAGGCACTGGGATACATTGAAACATTTCAGAGTTATGACCACATAAAATGACACAGATCAGAATTGTAAAATTTGGCCTGTTCAGGAAGGTGAAAACAGGCTTGGGCTGAAGGGCAAACATCCAGGTAGATGAATATAGGCAACTCATCAGAGAAAGGAGTGACAAGAGTTCATCAGCAATTCTCCTGAAGAACAGGTGGTACGCAGTCATGTACTGGAGCTGGAGCTGAATACAACGCTGGTGCTAAAACTAAAGTGTCTAAACAAATGTTCAGCACAGGTGCCTACCTAGGCTTTGTGGTCAATAAATATGAAAAATAAAATGCAAAGAGAGGCGCAATTAGTGTACCTCTGTTTAAATTAATTCCCTAACTGAATCGACAGGGTGCTCACCTTACAGGGTTGTGCCACCCTTGCACAACCACGGTGTGAACGTGAATGGTAGTTGGGGAGCGTGTCCTCGCAACCCAGAAGGGCACTGTACGTGGCTGTCAGCAACCTCCACTCTCCTGGTCAGTCCATCTCTCACCGGCTTCCGGATGTGAAGTTGAGACCGATCCCAGCCGTAAGTGAACACCAAGGATATCCACCTGAGGAAGACGGCTGTGACCGTAGAAACGCGTTGTGGGTATTGGAGGAAAAATTAAAGCTGAGTTTTTTACCCTTTTTCTGGTTTCTGCCTCTCCTTTAGCGCTCCTATACACCGCTTTTTTTGTTGTTGCCTCACATTGTGGTCAATAAATGTCATCCTTTCATGGCAGAAGGACACTTACAGCAGGACAATTCTTCATGCCATGAAACTACATAGTTACAAATTTCTTCCAGGAACATGACAGTATGTTTTATCTTGCTTCATGGCCTTCACAGTTCCCAGATCTTAATTCCACAGAACACATCCAGGATGAGGTAGAACAAGTTGGTCAGAGCTTGTTAATAACCCTTGTCTAGTTTGTGGCAACTGTAAAAAAAAACAACAACTATCGAATCCCAATGCCAATATTCCTGCAGAAAGATCAATAGTTATTAGAATGAACTACATACACTGTGTTCCAAATTATTATGCAAATGAGATTTTTCTCTGATTTTCCTAAATAGTCGGTACAAATGACAGTCAGTCTAATAAAAGTCA
Source organism: Dendrobates tinctorius (assembly GCF_039654945.1). Taxonomy (NCBI): domain Eukaryota; kingdom Metazoa; phylum Chordata; class Amphibia; order Anura; family Dendrobatidae; genus Dendrobates; species Dendrobates tinctorius. The sequence goes on from NW_027361822.1 coordinate 1,383,534, forward strand.
TCGCCGGTTAGAGTATACATCAAATTTTATTGAAGAAACCTCCCAATAATAACAGTATAATCTCCAAAATGAATAAAAACTCAAATTGCACTGTTCCAAATTATTAGGCACAGTAGAATTTCTAAACATTTGATATGTTTTAAAGAATTGAAAATGCTCATTTGTGGGATTTGCAGCATTAGGAGGTCACATTCACTGAACAAAAAGGATATTTTGGAGTTAAATAGCTTAACAGGCCAAGTTACATGTTAACATAGGAACTCTTCTGTGACATCACCTTCACAATTCTTGCATCCATTGAACTTGAGTTTTTTGGAGAGTTTCTGCTTGGATTTCTTTGCATGAAGTCAGAATAGCCTCCCAGAGTTGCTGTTTTGATGTGAACTGCCTCCCACCCTCATAGATCTTTTGCTTGATGATACTCCAAAGGTTCTCTATAGGGTTGAGCTCAGGGGAAGATAGTGGCCACACCATGAGTTTATCTCCTTTTATGCCCATAGCAGTCAATGACTCAGAGGTATTCTTTGCAGCATGAGATGGTGCATTGTCATGCATGAAGATGATTTTGCTCCTGAAGGCACGTTTCTGCTTTTTATACCATGGAAGACAGCTGTCAGTCAGAAACTCTATATACTTTGCAGAGGTCATTTTCACACCTTCAGGAACCTTAAAGGGCCCTACCAGCTGTTTCCCCATGATTCTGGCCAAAACATGACTCCTCCACCTCCTTGCTGACGTCGCAGCCTTGTTGGGACATAGTGGCCATCCACCACCCATCCACTACTCCATCCATCTGGACCATCCAGGGTTGCTCGACACTCATCAGTAAACAAGACTGTTTGAAAAAGTCTTCATGTATGTCTGGGCCCACTGCAACCATTTCTGCTTGTGAACACTGTTTAGGGGTGGCCGAATAGTAGATTTATGCACCACAGCAAGCCTTTGAAGGATCCTACACCTTGAGGTTCGAGGGACTCCAGAGGAACCAGCAGCTTTAAATATCTGTTTGCTGGTTTGTAATGGCTTTTTAGCAGCCGCTCTCTTAATCCGATGAACTTCTCTGGCAGAAACCTTCCTCATTCTGCCTTTATCAGCACAAACATGTCTGTGCTCAGAATCAACCACAAATCTCTTAACAGTACAATGATCACGTTTAAGTTTTTGGGAAATATCTAATGTTTTCATCTCTTGACCAAGGCATTGCACTATTTGATGCTTTTCAGCAGCAGAGAGATCCTTTTTATTTCATAAATTCTTTGAAACCTGTGCCCTGTTTAATAATGTGGAACATCATTCTTAAGTAGCTTTCCTTTAATTGAGCTCACCTGGTAAACTAATTATCACAGGCATTTGAGATTGATTTCAGTGATCCAAAGAGCCCTGATACACAATACCATCTATGAGTTTGATAAACAAAAAATTACTTCTTTATGACACTTAAATCCAATTTGCATAATAATTTGGAACACCGTGTAATGAAATGCTGAAGTTCTGAAGGACACAGGAGGTCCTACCTGCTACTAGATGGGTATCTCTAATAAAGTGGCAGCACGATGGCTCAGTGGTTACAAACTCCTTGCACCAAGAACAACATCTGCAAGGAGTTTGTATGTTCTCCCCGTGTTTGCGTGGGTTTCCTCCCACACTCCAAAGACATACTGATAGGGAATTTAGATTGTGAGCCCCATCGGGAACAGTGATGAAAATGTGTGCAAACTGTAAAGCGCTGCGGAATATGTTAGCGCTATATAAAAATAAAGATTATCATTTATTAAGTGGCCTTCAGTATATGTTTTATATTTGGTAGAGATCACAGGATAAAGCTGAACAGACATTAGATGTTGCTTGGATGTTCTTGCAATTTTCTGGTTATGGAGACTGCTGGTTAGAAGTAGGAGCCAACAGGTTGGATTTATACAGGAGACCTTCAGCTATGTGATGACTACTGCTGTAATGTTATTTGTGGTCGTTATGTTCATTTATGATCTTTATTCTTCTTTTCGTGACTTTTACAATGTTTCTTTCAGGGTAAAGATCTGACTCATATTAAAAGTACAGAGACATATATGAGGGGTCATGAGCCGTGTAAAGAGGAGTTTCCTACAAAACTGCACAGGTGAGTAGTGACCACTAAATGCAGAGAGGCCACAGGTTCTACTCAGTCACTTGGCTAGTAGAATGATGGGTCTGATCATTAAGACTAGAGATGAGCGAATCTTTCAAAGTTCGGTTCAGTTCGGATCGGCGAACGTCCCGATGTTCGCTGAACGGTTCGACAAACATACCCGAACCCCATTGACTTCAATGGGAGGCAAAACCAAATGCATAGACAACACCTTCAGGGGGGCCAAAAAGCTGCCAAAGCAACTAAAATTAGAAGCATACACCAGAAAAAGCAGCATCAATTGATCCATCAATTGCGTTATAAATAAATAATTTTTAAAAAATTTGACGTGGGTGTCACGGCGTCCTCCGGTATCACACAATCAACAGAGCAAGGGAAGTGTGAACAATCCAAAGACCTTTATTATAGGAAAAATTAGAAGGTCCATAAACAATCCACCACACTGAGGATACAATAGTCCAGAACACTAATGAAGTTCAGTAACAGGATAAAATGTCCAGGGAGATGAGAGTCCAATAACCAGCAGCCAGAGGATAAAAAGTCCATACACTTCCCTTTCTCTCTGACATGCTGTGTGATGAGATGAGATCTCTCCGTCTCAGGGTCTTTTATAGACCCAGAAAGGTAAGCTATTATTAGAATTACCCAGTGTCCTTCAGTACACTCTCACATTTGGTTCCCTCTTTAGAAGTCTACAATACAATGCACAATTAGCATATCAGTACACATCAATAGACAAGGATAAACACACACTATGTACAGTCAGGCTGCAGACAGTAAGTGAGCTAATTCAATTATCAGCCTTTTGGAAGGTAATTGAGACTCCAGACAATATGGGGAATACACAAAATGATATAAGGCAACAAGAAAACATTATGAAAATCAGTGAAATAGAAATATACACAAAATAATATCGTCCTTTTGTATATCCGTTAAATGGGAGCCCAGGGGCACTTGTTCCAGTGATCGTCCCGCTTGGGTAACCTGGAGAAGATTGGGGAGATACTCATCATCGGCGGTATCACTAGGGGAGTGGCAGACAGCTAGAACAGGCAGAGATCGGTTGTGGTAGTCTTTCAGCATGTTAAAGTGGACGGTTTTCTGTTGTCGACCACTAGAGTCCAGGGCAATAACGTAGTTAGTGTCATTAATTTTCTTGACAACCTGATAAGGGCCTTCCCACACTGCTTGAAGCTTGTTGGCAGGGGATGCAGTAATCATGAGCACTTGTTGTCCTTCCATAAATTCCCGGGTCCTGGCATTACGGTCATACCAGGTTTTTTTGTCTGGACTGGGCCATTCGCTGATGCTCTTTAGCCAAGGTAGCTAGCTGGGCGAGACGGTCTCTGAACTCTAGAACATAGGGAATGATGGGCATTCCGGTGACTGAGATATCTCCCTCCAAATATTCTTTCAGAAGCGTGAGAGGCACACGGACCTTCCGGCTAAACAGTAGTTCGAAGGGAGAGAACCCTGTGGACTCTTAGGGAACCTCCCGATAGGCGAAGAGGAGATGTGGCAGGTACTTTTCCCAGTCTTTTTCAACATCAACAAAAACCCTCAGCATATTTTTTAGGGTTCCATTAAAGCGTTCACATAGTCCGTTAGTCTGCAGGTGGTATGGGGTGGTGCGAATGGCTCGAACACCACAGGAATGCCATAGGGACTGTACCAGATCTGACATGAACTGAGTGCCTTGATCCGATAATATTTCATTAGGAAACCCTACCCGGGTAAAGATGGTAACAAGGGCCTCGGCTACCTTTACTGCTGTAATACTGGACAGGGCCACAGCTTCAGGATACCTAGTGGCATAGTCCACCACGGTCAGGATATATTTTTTCCCCCAACCGGCTGGGGTGGACCAGAGGACATAGGATGTCGACAGCTACACGTTGAAATGGTTTGCAGGTGCGGCAATAATGGGCTACAGACTGCGAGATGCCAGGCCAGTAAAAACTTTGGGTGAGTCTCTTTTCAGTCCTTTTCCTCCTTTGATGCCCAGCCAAGGGGATGTCATGGGCCAGTTGGAGTAGCTGTGCCCTATACTTCTGAGGGACAATGAGTTGCCTGGTCGTTGCGTCAGGGTTGCCCTGGTCACTGACCTTTGTTACATGATAATACAGTCCGTTTTCTTGAATGAAGCCATCCCCATTATTTCCCATGTGCCTTGTTTCTGCCTTTCGCCTAAGGGCTGCTACGGTAGTGTCACCCTCCATTTCTCTCCTAAACTCCTCTCTGTCCCAAGAGTCTCCCAATGTAGTAGCAGCGAACATATTGCTTACCACCTCTGATGCGGTTCGTGGTGGTTGCTCCCCGGTGAGGTCTGGATGACGTAGTGCTTGAAGGGCCTGTAGTCGGGTGACTGCTCCCACAAATTGGCACTGTAACTCCCCAATGTCGTTCCCAAGGAGGATATCTGCAGAAAGTCCTCCCATAACTCCAATCCAACAGAATTTTTCTCCACAACCATAATCCAAATTCACAGAAGCTCGCTGTATACATTTGTGGGCACCCCCACCAAGAAAATGTGAATTCCCGGACTCTGGTAAATTGCCTCGGGTCAAACCACACAGGGGTGTCAGCGATAGTCATGAATGCCCCCGTGTCTCTAAATCCTGACACTTTGTATCCATCAATTAAGACGTCCTGCAAGTGGCGTTGCCGTTGCTCTAGGTAGCTATAGGACAAAGGCCGGAGTCCGTACACTCAGGAGGGGTATCTATGGTGCCCTGGTCCACTCTGGTGGGGGTGGTGGTAGTTCTTTCTCAGGTGGGATGGAGTGTACAAGATGGACTGGACGAGGTGGGGCTCCCTCCAAATCCTTGAGGGACAGCCAAACTGCAAATGCCAAGGTTGCCCACACCCATAACAACTCCTCTCTGTGATACCCCCAGGTTGTGGTCGGAACTGTTGGGACCTAGGATTGTGAGGTGTGATTGTCATCGGTTTGTGACTAGGTGGAAGGGCAGATATAATGGGAGGGGGACAGGACGGCAGGAGCAGGCTGTGGTTCATTGTCCAGAAGCCTCCTCCATTGCGGCCGGATAGTAAGGGCTTCATCTGCCAGGGCTGCAGCTCTATCCACGGTACACGGCGTGCACTCCTGGACCCATTCCCGTACCTCTCCGGGGCACTTGGCAAGAAATTGTTCTATAAGGAACGCCTGTATAACATCTTCCACAGTAAAGGCGCTTTCTGCTTCCAGCCATCTCTGACATGCCTGGGACATCTTAAGTGCATACATCCTAAACGATCCCCCTGTGGTGCATGGGAGGTCTCGGAACTTGGCCCTATATGAGTCTGGGGTGATAGCATGGTAATCCAGGATTGTCCGCTTTACAATGTTATAATCCCGATTCCGCTGTGTGTCAATGGTTCGGTAAGCCTCCGCCATACTACCGTTCAGGAGTCCCACTAACAAACGCATCCAGCTAGTGTGGGGCACCTCCATCAAAGCACACTGCTGCTCAAAGTCCTTGAAGAACCCCTCCACATCTCCGGAAGCCTCATCAAATGGCTTAAACTCTGTCCGGGTGATCCGTACAGGTTCCCGGATCGTTGGGGTTACACTCCACATTGTGTTACTCCCTCTTTCAAGCTCCATTGCTTCTTGTCTCTGCTGTGCCTGGCGGGCAGCCTCCTCCTTGTACTCCTGAGATGCCTGTTCCCAGATCCCCCATCTCTTCTTCATACCACACCAACCACTGGCTTTTTTGGATGGGGATCCCTGTCTCCAGTGCTTGTTCTTCGGACATCTGGGAGGAGGTGGCCGGGCTAGCGCCCACCAGTAGGTCAATTAAGGCTTCTTTAGTCAGTCCCTGGTAGTTTAGGCCCAGGTCTCTGGCTATCTCCTGTAAACTGGATACAGTCCAATTTCTGTACTCACTCTGTGGGTGGCTCTCCATTGGGTTACACTCTGTTGATTCCACTGCTGCCACCAGTTGTCATGGGGTCCTTTTCTGGTATCACACAATCAACAGAGCAAAGGAAGTGTGAACAATCCTAAGACCTTTATTATAAGCAAAATTAGAAGGTCCATAAACAATCCGCCACACTGAGGATACAATAGTCCAGAACACGAATGAAGTTCAGTAACAGGATAAAATGTCCAGGGAGATGAGAGTCCAATAACCAGCAGCCAAAGGAAAAAAAGTCCATATGCTTCCCTCTCTGACGTGCTGTGTGATGAGATGAGATCTCTCCATCTCAGGGTCTTTTATAGCCCAGAAAGGTAAGCTATTTTTAGAATTACCCAGTGTCCTTCAGTACACCCTCACATTCTGTTCCCTCTTTAGAATTCAACAAACTAGTTTCATAATACAATGCACAATTAGCATATCAGTACACATCAATAGACAAAGTTCAACACACACTATGTACAGTCAGGCTGCAGACAGTAAGTGAGCTAATTCAATTATCAGCCTTTTGGAAGGTAATTGAGACTCCAGACAATATGGGGAATACACAAAATGATACAAGGCAACAAGAAGACATTATGAAAATCAGTGAAATAGAAATATACACAAAATGATATCCACATAGCATATCACACCATCACAGTGGGTTCCCCTGTGCTTTTGATAACCAGCCAGACAAAACTAACACCAATTTCAGCACAGTGGAAATAGTATGATGGGTAGCGACATCTCTTTAACTACAGCCAACACAGCAGATGTACACCCATCCAGAAGAGTAAACATTTTCAAAAATTAGTTGGAGACACAGCCAAAGTGGCATCAATTTCACCACAGAAGAAATAATATAATAGGGACCGACATCTTCCACTACAGCCAACCAAGCAGATGGACACCAAACCAGGACCGTTCACTTTTCCAAAAATTAGTGTTAATATCTACAGCAGCAGCAACAGCAGGCACAAAGCCCCACTAAAGATATCACAGACTGTGATTACACATGATAAATGCAGCACACTAAAAACTACAATATCGCCTACTCTGTACAGTCTGCAATTGGGGGTGCCAAAATCCTTGGAGATCCATATCTTAATGAAAGTTAGTCAGTCTACACTTTCAGGGGATAGATGGCTGAGCTTATCTGTCAGGACACTACCAGCACCGCTGGAAACATGATCTGAGAGAACACTGGCTGCCGGGTATGATAAAATCTCCAAGGCGTGAAAGGAGAGCTCAGGCCACTCATCCATTTTTGAAGACCAAAATGTGAAAGGTTCCAAACCCTCCCTGATTGTATTGATATTGAGTTCTAAATGCTACTGCACCATCCTCTCCAGTGGTTCACTACATGTCAGAATTGGACTCTGTTGTGCTGGTAAATGAGCTCGTCTAGAAAATGTGTCAAAGGACTCACAGAAATTGCTTCTGCCACTGCTAATGTTTTGGCACTGACAAATTGACATGTCGAAGGTTTCAAGTCTAGAGCTGCAATGCACACTGTGTGTCTCACTACTGTCTTGGGGAAAACCTCTCTTAAGGTTGTATAAATGCATGTTTTAATACTACAGCATTTGCGGGTCCCTTTCCAGGGCGGGAATCATTTGGCAAAATTTCGTGTAAACGTGGCAACCCAGTAGTCAGCACTATTTAGAATAACTATACGGGGATCATGTGCAGCAAGAAGGCACTCATATGTCAAGTTCTTGCATGAGGTCCAAGCCCATGCTGTGTTGGTGGCTGGGTAACTGATGCTGGTTTCCTACGTCCCCTCCCACCAACCACGAACAACAGAGAGTGGAGTGTAATGTGTGTGATGTTGAGTTGGAGAAAGAGGAGGGAAGGCTACTTGAAGCTGTGCTTGCCATCCACACATGCTCTTTGTGGGCCTCACCAACAAGGCATACCGCTGTGCATATGCCAAAGAAAGGTAGTGGAGTACCCCGTCCAGTAACAGAAATTGCCAGTTACAGTATCTTTGTATAGGATGTGACGTTGTTGGTTCACTAGTGTTACCAACCAAACATCAGATTTTTTACTCTGCACCGCCACTGCACACAGCTGAATTTTAACGGCACTAAATGAGAAGGTGAAATATGGCATGCTGAATCACGGTAGTTGCAGAATAAAGAATTGTTTGAGTGTGGATGAGGCCTTTATGACAAAGAAGATATGCTCCAAACAATTTCAAACTGAGATCTTCCCTACTGTATCATGTTTGTAACAGAACACATTTTTTTCAGTGTGGATGAGGCCTGCATAACCTAGAAGATATGCTACAAAATTTCAAAATTGGATCTAGATTGCTGTATCACGTTTGTTAAAAAAATATATTTATTTTATGGCAGCCTGTATCACATTTAGCAACAGAAAAAAAAATCTATTTTTAATTTGCATGAGCTATTCAGACAGCTGAATTTCAAATCTACAAAATGACAAGGTGACATTTTTTTTTCTGTGCAACAGCTCTGCACACAGAACAATTTCACCAAAACAGAATTACAACGTGGTATATGGCGGGCTGTATCACGTTTAGCAACAGAATTTTTTTTTTGTTATGCACAGTAGAAGCAGTGCACAACACACTTGTATGACAGGTGCCCTGCTGTCTTTGTTTGTGCACCCCAGTAATAGCACAAAAAAAATGTGCTGGAAGGTCGATTTCACAGCCACACAAGACACTAGCTATCTAAACTACCGTATATACTTGTGTATAAGCCGACCCGTGTATAAGCCGACCCCCTTAATTTTGCCACAAAAAACTGGGAAAACTTATTGACTCGTGTATAAGCCTAGGGTGGAAAATGCAGCAGCTACTGATAAATTTCCAAAATAAAAATAGATACCAATAAAAGTAAAATTAATTGAGACATCAGTAGGTTAAATGTTTTTGAATACCCATATTGAATCAGGAGCCCCATATAATGCTCCATACAGTTCATGATGGCCCCATAAGATGCTCCATACAAAATACACCCCATATAATGCTGCACAAAGGTTAATAATGGCTCCATAAGATGCTCCATAGAATATGCCCCATATGCTAAAGGTTATGGCCCCATAAGATGCTCCATAGATTATGGCCCATATGCTGCCCCCATAAAATGCTCCATTGAATATGCCCCCATAAGATGCTCCATTGAATATGCCCCCATATGCTGCCCCCATAAGATGCTCCATTGAATATTCCCCATATGCTGCCCCCATAAGATGCTCCATTGAATATGCCCCATATGCTGCCCCCATAAGATGCTTCATTGAATATGCTTCCCCCATAAGAAGCTCCATTGAATATACCTCCATACTACGTCATCGCGCCCTCTGCTGCCTGAACGTCACGGACAGAGGGACCTGGCAGGCAGACAGCAGCAAGCAGCCTTGAAACCAGGACAGATGAATATTGGATATACTTACCGTCCCCTGGCGCATCTCTGCAGCCCTGTTCTCCCATGATCTCCCTTCCTTCCTTCAGCGTTCACGTGGTACCGCTCATTAAAGTCATAAATATGCACATATTCATGACTTTAATGAGCGGTACCATGTGACCACTGTAGGAAGGAAAGGAGACCGCGGGACAAGCAGGGAGCTGCAGAGACACACCAAGGGGGATCAGTATGATCTGACACCCCCACTCCTCCTCCCCCACCTAGCCCCTGGCTATATGACTCACGTATACTTTCAGACCCAAAAAATGGGCTGAAAATCTCGGCTTATACGGTATCTAACTTAGAAACAACCGCCTAGCTAACTAGCTAAAATCGATCAGCAACCAGTCCCAGCATCAGGAGCAGCATCTCTGCACTGTTCCATTGTCAAAATGGTGCTAAAACAAAATGCCGCTTTTTATATGGAGAGGGATATGTGATTTCAGCAGCCAATCACACAAGTCGTTGTGTCAGGACATTGTGGATTTTTCCTGTGCCCTGATTAGCCAGCCGCAATGTGCACATATAAAATTAGAAAAAAAAAGTTTACAATCACGCCACTGCTCTGAGGCTGGTTTCACACTTGCGTTTTTTGCGCTGCGTTTTTACGCATAAATGTGCATGCGTTTTTTCCTATACTTAACATGTGTGCGCATAGTCATGCGTTTGTACGCGCATGCGTTTTTTTGTAGTGTGCGCCCGGGCGCACAAAATGCATCCTGTTCCTTTTTTTGTGTGCCCGACCGGTCTCAAAAAAACGCATGCACACGCAATGCTCACGGAATTTACCCAAAAACACATAATAGTCTATGGGTGCGCTGACATGCGCATGGTCATGCGCACGTCAGCGCAAAAAAAGCATGCGTTTTTGTAAAAACCATGCGCAAAAAACAAGAAAACGCATAAAAAACGCATGATGCAGAAACGCATGATGGAAAAAATGCAGCGCAGAAAAACGCAAGTGTGAAAGTAGCCTTAGCTCTGCAAATCCCTTACAAGCAAAAAAACGCAAAAAAATGCAAGTGTGAAAGTAGCCTTAGCGCTGCAAATCCCTTACCCTCATCAAACATGTGCCCCCCGCTCATCATACAACACCACTATCCTAGCCAAAGTGCTCAAAATACTTTAGTGGCAATGCAAATATTTTCCGGCAATTTTTACCCAAGGTTACTGATTTTTCCTGATTTTATAAAATTTTACTCCCGTTTCCAATCACGAATCCGAAATGTGTCATATTCGTGCCAAATTTATGTTTGGTAATTGTTTTCCGAACAAATTGGCCCATCTCTACTAATGACTTGCACCATACACATACACTGGATGTAGGGAAGGGGTTACACTCAGTAGGTTCTGGACATGCTATTTACTTTTTCTGTGTGTGCCCTGTAACAAAATTTAATGTATTTGAAAAACATTTCCCATATTTTGAACATGAAAACTGCTTCTCCCCCGTAAGATTTCTCTGATGTCTAACAAGAGCGGATTTATCTGTAAAACATTTCCCACACTCCGGACAAGAAAATGGCTTCTCCCCTCTGTGAATTCTATGATGCCTAATAAGAGTTGATTTTTCTGTAAAACCTTTCCCACATTCTGAACATGAAAATCGCTTCTCTCCTGTGTGAATTCTCAGATGTCTAAGAAGTGTTGATTTCTCCGCAAAATATTTCCCACATTCTGAACATGAAAATGGCCTCTCCCCTGTGTGAATTCTCTGATGTTTAACAAGATCAGATTTTGTAGAACAACAATTCCCACATTCTGAACATAAAAACGGCTTCTCCCCTGTGTGAATTCTAAGATGTCCAACAAGATATGTTTTCTTTGTAAAACTTTTATCACATTCTGAACATGAAAATGGCTTCTCCCCTGTGTGAATTCTATGATGTGCAACAAGATATGATTTCTGTGTAAAACTTTTCCCACATTCTGAACATGAAAATGGCTTCTCCCCTGTGTGAATTCTCTGATGTCTAATAAGAGCTGATTTGCCTGTAAAACATTTCCCACATAGTGAACATGAATATGTCTTTTTCATGTGTGTTCTTTGATGTCCACCATCACTTTTGTCATATTTATTTTGCTTATCAGTCTGTGATGAATCAGTAGATAGAACCTGTTCATAAGGATCAAATGATAAATCTTTTGTGTGGAGGACCGAGGGTATATCTGATATAATAGCATAGCCTTCATATATATCTGATGTGATATCATGATCATCCGCTTTAAAATCTGAAAATATCAGATATTTCTCTGAGCTCATGATCCAGTCATCTGCCAAAAAAAAAGAAATAAATTTATTTTTTCAAAAACACTACTTTGAAAACATATTAAAATATATTACTAGATCTTTTATAGCATAAAAATGTCTACAATTTGTACTGTTCACATTGCATCTTCAGAGAGGAAGAGGTCTTGAACTCTAGTGCCACCTATCAGTCCTAAAAATCAATATTGACCCTTCAATGAACCTTAAATACGTAAAGTATGTATCTGTTTATTTCACTTATGAGGTGCCTATAAAGGAGTGATATATTCAGTCACATATTCCATATTATATGGGTAAATTTCTCCTTTTTGATCCAGTAGCCACTGTAGACAGTTGATGTCGGTGAATTAGAAAGAGCTACATACTGGATTGCAGAATTTTAATTATTTCTTTTTTTCTGATTGTAAGAAAAAAAAAAAATAAATAAAAATTATATATATATATATATATATATATATATATATATATATATATATATATTCCTTTTGATTATAATTGTATGTTGAAGCCTATTTTGTTTGTATTATATTCCTTTTTGATTTAAGTTGTTATCACAGAAACAGACATATCTTGAAAAAGGCTTCAAACTAAAGCTCAAAAGTTGAACTAAACGTGTCTGTATTGAGCCATATGTGTTTGCATTTTTTTATATGCAATTTTGTTTTGCTACTTGAAATAAATCTTGAAACAGAGTGCCGGAGTTATCTTAATATTTATAGATCTGCAGCAGCTGTCCACTCTGAGTTTCTACGCTCTAATGTAAAGATAGCTCAGGATGACACCGTATCTACAAGAGAAGACACACTATCAACAAAAGTTACTCTGTCAACAAAAGCGGAAACAAATGACACTCAAAAACACTCACGAGCAACAAGCAGTGCGTCCGGAAAGAAAAGAAGAGTGGTAGTTGTGGGCGACTCACTACTAAGAGGCACGGAGGCAACTATCTGCAGGCCGGACATAACCGCACGAGAAGTATGCTGCCTCCCAGGAGCAAAAATCAAGGATGTGGCCAACAGGATACCAACTATCCTCAAATTCAAGGACAACTACCCTTTCCTACTGATACATGTAGGCACAAACGACACGGCAAGAAATGACCTACCAACTATCTGCGAAGACTTTGAAATTCTGGGGAAGAAAATAAAGGAACGGAACGTACAGGTTGTTTCCTCATCAATCCTCCCAGTCAATGGCCATGGCATCAGAAGATGGAATAGGATACTAGAGGTGAACAACTGGCTACGATGGTGGTGCAGGCAGCAAGGATTTGGATTCTTGGACCATGGCGTGAATTACCTCTACGATGGACTTATCGCAAGATATGGGATACATCTCACAAAACCTGGGAAACACGCATTCGCCAGAAGACTTGCCACACTCATCAGGAGGGCTTTAAACTAGAAGAAGAGGGGATGGGAGAAAAACAGACAAGAACATGCAGCAGAAGGACAAACTAATCAAGGATACTAGATGTGGTAAAGAGGACCCAAGACAGGGTACTCAGAAGGAAGCTAAGAAAAATGAAGCAAAACTTCTTTCCTGCATGCTGACCAATGCAAGAAGCCTGACGAATAAGATTGAAGATCTGGAGTTGGTAATGTATGAGGAAAAACACGACATAGTAGGAATAACTGAGACATGGTTAGACGACAGCTATGACTGGGCGGCTAACTTGCAAGGATATAATTTGTTTAGGAGGGATCGTAAAAAAAGGAAAGGGGGTGGAGTCTGTCTATATATAAAGTCCACTAGCCCACACTAAGAGAAGATATACAAGAGGGAAATGAAGAGGTGGAGTCTCTATGGGTGGAGATACAAGGAGAGAAAAGTAATAAAATCCTCATAGGGGTAGGTTATAAGCCACCAAATATAACAGAAACCACTGAAAATGTATTATTGAAACAAATAGACAAAGCAGCAAATCACAATGAGGTGATTATTATGGGGGACTTCAACTACCCCGACATAGACTGGGAAACTGAAACCTATCTCAGAAAGGAAACCAATTTCTGTCAGTGACCAAGGATAATTATCTGTCACAACTTGTGCAGGGCCCAACTAGAGGGACAGCCCTTCTGGACTTAATTTTAAGCAACAGGCCAGATAGAATAACAGAAGTACGAGTCGATGGACACCTAGGGAACAGTGACCACAATATAATACAATTCCACTTGTCCTTCAGTAGGGTGCCCTGGAAGGGGGTTACGAAAACGCTGAATTTCAGGAAAGCAAAGTTTGATCAGCTTAGAGAGGACCTTCGCAGAATTGATTGGGACAATGTCCTCAAAAATAGGAGCACAGAAAATAAATGGGAAATATTTAAATCAGTTTTACACACCCACTGCGAGCTAGCCATACTGTACAGAAATAAAAGGGCTAGGAACAGGAGAACACCAATGTGGATAAATAAGGATGTAAAAAGGGCAATAAATAACAAGAACAAGGCATTTAAGAAGCTAAAACAAGAAGGCAATGAAGAAGCATTAAAAAGTTATAGAGAAAAAAATAAAATGTGTAAAAAAACAAATACATTTAGCAAAAGTGGAAACTGAGAGACTCATTGCTAAGGAAAGTAAAACAAACCCCAAACTATTCTTTAATTATATAAACAGTAAAAAGATTAAAATTGATGGTGTCGGCGCTTTAAAGAACAATGAGGGTGAAATCATAGAGAGTGATGTGGGAAAAGCAAATGTTTTAAATACTTTTTTCTCAACAGTGTTCACATAGGAAAAGGATTTGCCAGGGGAAATGCAGAGTGATAATGTAAACTCCCCATTAAGTATTACCTGCCTAACCCAGGAAGAAGTGCAGAACCGCCTTAGTAAGATTAAAATTGACAAATCACCAGGCCCTGATGGCTTTCACCGTCGGGTATTAAGGGAGTTAAGTAATATGATAGACAGGCCTCTATTCCTTATATTTAAAGACTCTATAGAAACAGGGTCTGTTCCTTTTGATTGGCGGCAAGCAAATGTGGTACCAATATTCAAAAAGGGGTGTAAAAGGGAACCTGGAAACTATAGGCCGGTAAGCTTAACATCTGTTGTGGGTAAATTTTTTGAAGGGTTTCTAAGGGATACCATTATGGAATATCTCAATGTTAATAAATGTTTAACTCCATATCAACATGGATTTATGAAGGATCGCTCCTGTCAAACTAACCTGATCAGCTTCTATGAGGATGTAAGCTCTCAAATGGACCAAGGAGAATCATTGGATGACATTTATCTCGACTTCTCTAAAGCATTTGACACTGTCCCACATAAAAGATTGGTAAGTAAGATGAGAAAGCTTGGGCTAGGGGAAAATGTGTGTAGATGGGTAGGTAGCTGGCTTAGTGATAGAAAACAAAGAGTGTTTATTAATGGGGCATACTCAGATTGGGCCAGGGTTACTAGTGGGGTACCACAGGGTTCTGTATTGGGCCCCCTACTATTTAATATATTTATTAATGATCTAGTGGATGGCTTACACAGTAAAATATCAGTATTTGCAGATGATACAAAACTATGTAAGGTAGTTAACACAAAGGAGGACAGTTTGCAACTACAGACAGATTTGAGTAAATTGGAGAATTGGACTGAAAAATGGCAAATGAGATTTAACACAGATAAGTGTAAGGTTATGCACATGGGAAGGAGAAACAGATGCTATAATTACTTACTAAATGGGAAACTGCTGGGGAAATCAGACATGGAAAAAGACTTAGGCATCTTAGTCAATAAGAAGCTAAATTGGAGTGCCCAGTGTCAGGCAGCTGCCACCAAAGCAAATAGAGTCATGGGATGCATTAGAAGAGGACTGGGGACACGAGATGAAAACATAATTCTCCCTCTGTACAGATCACTCGTCAGACCACACTTGGAGTATTGTGTGCAACTTTGCATGCCGGTGCTCAAGAAAGACATTACTGAACTTGAAAGAGTTCAAAGGCGGGCTACTAAAATGATAAATGGAGTTGGTTCACTACAATACCCAGAAAGGTTATCAAAATTAGGTCTATTTAACTCTAGAAAAGAGAAGACTTAGGGGAGACTTAATATATATGTACAAGTATATCAGAGGGCAATACAGAGATCTCTCCAGTGAACTGTTTGTACCAAGGACTGTGACAAGAACAAGGGGGCATTCTCTTCGTTTGGAGGAAAGACAATTTCTGCACCAGCATAGAAGAGGGTTCTTCACGGTAAGAGCAGTGAGGCTCTGGAATTCTCTTCCTGAGGATGTGGTGATGGCCAACTCACTGAATGAATTTAAGAAAGGAATGGATGCTTTTCTTGTGAGTAACAGTATAGAAGGTTATGAATAACAGATTATAGGTAGATGGTTGACCCAGCTTAGGGGAAGGAATTTTTTTCCCTATGGAGAAAATTGGCTTCTACTCTGTGGGTTTTTACCTTCCCCAGGATCAACAATGCAGAACAGCTGCACTAAAAATAGGCTGAACTAGATGGACATAAGGTCTTCCTTCAGCCTTCAAAACTATGTTACTATGATACATCATGTGAGTGCAATCTGATTGTATATCCTGAAATCTCTATCGGATAAGACCCTATTCGAGCTCTTCTCTCCTACAGTGTCCTTTATCAGTTACACACACTGCTAGGACTCTGAAGAAAAGAGTGCCCAAGAAAATCTCAGGGGCTCAATCAAATAACACCACATCTATACGGTCCTTTTTCACAGGGTGGGAAAGAACCTCAACATTTCTTGATAAGTTCTCACTAGTGATGTGTCTATGTTAACCCCTTACCTACACTGGACATAATATTCCATCCATGTGACCCTGGACCTAATTCCCATGGATGGAATATTACATCACAGCGATCAGCAGCGCCCACTTGGTGAGCACCGCTGATCGCGGCCGGGTGTCAGCTGATTATCACAGCTGACACCCGGCACAATGTGTCAGGGGCGTCAAGGACCGCCCCGACACGTTAACCCCTTGCACATCGCGATCAAACACGATCGCGGTGTATCGGGGGTTAAAGGGAAGCATCGGCAGGGAGGGGGCTCCCTCCATGCTTCCCTGAGCCCCCCACAGCAGAGCAATGTGCAGCGCTGCTGCGGGGGTCTCTTTCGCTACAGGTCCCCGGATCCAATATGGCGACGGGGACCTTCGGGGGCCTGTAGGGAGCTGACTTCCTCAGTGCCTGCAAAGCACAGGCATGAGAAAGTCTGCGTCTATGCCTGCGACAGATTGCTGATCTGTCACAGTGATCTGTGATGTGACAGATCAGCGATCTGTCACAGGACAGTGATGTCCCCCCTGGGACAACCTAATAAAGTTAAAAAAAAAAAAGTGTAAAAATAATTAAAAAAAAAAAAAAAAAAAAAAAAAAAAAAATCGCTAAATAAATTAGAAAAAAAAAATTCCCAAATTCATTTTTTGGAAATAAAAAACAAACAAACAAAAAAAAAAACAATAAAAGTACACATATTTGGTATCACCGCATCTGTAACGATCTGCCCTATAAAACCGTCCCATTAGTTAACCCCTTTAGCGAACCCCTTAAAAATTAAAAATAAAAAACGAAGCAAAAATAATGATTTATTATCATACTGCCGAGCAAAAAGTGCAATAAATATCCATGGTACCGCTGAAAACGTCAACATGTCCCGCAAAAAATGAGCCGCCACACAGCATCATCAGCAAAAAAAAAAAAAAGTTATAGCTCGCAGAATAAAGCGATGCAAAAATAATTATTTTTTACATAAAATAGTTTTCATTGCATAAAACCGCCAAAACATAAAAAAATGACATAAATGAGGTGTCGCTGTAACCGTACTGACCCGAAGAATAAAACTGCTTTATCAATTTTACCGCACGCGGAACGGTGTAAACGCACCCCCCAAAAGAAATTCATGAAAAGCTGGTTTTTGTTCATTCTGCGTCCCAAAAATCGGAATAAAAAGCGATCAAAAAATGTCACGTGCCCGAAAATGATACCAATAAAAACGTCAACTCCTCCCACAAAAAATAAGACCTCACATGACTTAGTGGGTCAAAATACGGAAAAATTATAGCTCTCAATATGTGGTGATGCAAAAACTATTTTTACAATAAAAAGCGTCTTTTAGCCTATGACAGCTGCCAAACATAAAAACCCGACATATATAGTAAATCAAACCCCCCGTTATCACCCCCTTAGTTAGGGAAAAATAATAAAATTAAAAGAAAATGTATTTATTTCCATTTTCCCATTAGGGCTAGGGTTAGGGCTAGGGCTGAGATTAGGGTTAGGGGTGTGTTGGGGTTCGGGTTGGAGTTATAATTGGGGGTTTCCACTGTTTGGGCACATCAGGGGCTCTCCAAATGCAACATGGCGTCTGATCTCAATTCCAGCCAATTCTGAGTTGAAAAAGTCAAATGGTGCTCCTTCCCTTCCAAGCTCTGCCATAAGCCCAAACAGTGTTTTACTCCCACATGTAGGGTATCAGCCTACTAAGGACAAATTGCAAAACAACTTTTGGGGTCCAATTTCTCCTGTTACCCTTAGGAAAATAAAATATTGGGGGCAAAAATATCATTTTTGTGGAAAAAAATGATTTTTTTATTTTCACGCCCGGGCGTTATAAACTTCTGTGAATCACTTGGGGGTTCAAAGTGCTCACCACACATCTAGATAAGTTCCGTGGGGGGTCTAGTTTCCAAAATGGGGTCACTTGTGGGGAGTTTCAATAGTTTAGGTACATCAGGGGCTCTCCAAACGCACATGACACCCGCAGACCATTCCATCAAAGTCTGCATTCCAAAACGTCACTACTTCCCTTCCGAGCCCAGACGGTTTTGAGCAGCTTGAGGGGTGCAGTTTTTAGAATGGTGTCACTTTTGGGTATTTTCTATCATATAGACCCCGCAAAGTGGCTTCAAATGTGATGTGGTCCGTAAAAATAAAATGGTGTTGCAAAAATGAGAAATCGCTGGTCAATTTTTAACCCTTATAACTTCCTAACAAAAAAAAATTTGGTTCCAAAATTGTGCTGATGTAAAGTAAACATGTGGGAAATGTTACTTATCAAGTTTTTTGTGTGCTGTATCTCTGTGATTTATGGGCATGAAAATTCAAAGTTGGAAAATTGCGAAATTTTAAAAATTTTCGCCAAATTTCCATTTTTTTCACAAATAAACGCAAGTTATTTGAATGAAATTTTACCACTAACATGAAGTACAATATGTCACGAGAAAACAATGTCAGAATCACCGGGATCCATGGAAGCGTTTCAGAGTTATTACCTCATAAAGGGACAGTGGTCAGAATTGTAAAAATTGGCCCGGGAGTTAACGTGCAAACCACCCTTGGTAGTGAAGGGGTTAAATATAGTTGCCATAAATGTTAACAAGTCCTCATGAGCAGAAGACTGAAAAAGAAAGCATCCATTACTAAAGGCAAAATGAATATTAGATCTTGATACACGAGTACCAAAAGAAATAAATCATAAGACGGATCTTATGTCCCTCTATTAGCATTTTATTATATTATTCTTTTCTTAATACTGTGCCTTTCTGTGCTGTTCCGATCTCTTTCCTACTGTTGGATAAGTGATTATTCATGCACTATGTAATCTACCAGCTGGTATTGTTCCCCACATTTTGAATAAAGGCTATGAACAAGCACAAAACGCTTCAGTTGTGCAAGAATACAGATGAGTTTTCCTGTAGAGCATACCCGCACAGAAGGAAGGTTTTTTTTATAGAGTGACTAATATTGACATTTCAACCTTTCCATGTGATGATGGATTACAGCTATACAAATCTTTATTCCAAATATTCTTCCGACCATGATGTCTTTCTACAGTGATTGCTCTCTTCGTACGATGTATCCAAAGTAGGCAAGTCGTAGATTCATGATCCTTGCGTCAAGTGACATGTCTGGCTTGATTTTTTCCAAGGTTGATTTGTCTTTCTTGCCATCCATGGTATTGATAACATCCTTTTCCAGCACCACATTTCCAAGGTGTTTATTTTTCTTCTGTCTTGTTTCTTTATCGTCCAGGTTTCGCATCCATACTTTAGTACAGAAAAGACCAGACTCTGTACTCTAGAATATGGCCAGCGGGAAATTAAAATAAAAAAAGTGATATACTCACCATCCGACGGCCCCCGACTTTGTCCCACCTCTCCACGCTCCCGACATCTTCCGTTCCCAGTAATGTTTTGCGCCAAAGACCGCTGCTGACGTCACTCTCACGAGAGCGCGACGTCATCAGCGGTCTTTGGCGCAAAGCCTTACTGGGAACGAAAGAGGCCGGGAGCGTGGAGAGAAAAAGTCCGGAGGCCGTCGGAAGGTGAGTATATCACTCTTTTTTTTATTTTAATTCTATTTTTTACATGTTATGGTACCCAGGGTCTGGAGGAGTCTCCTCTCCTCTGGACCCTGGGTACCGCTAGCCGGTCATCTCCCGGCTGCATCGCCGCTGACGCCTGTGCGCCCCGAGATGACCCGCGGCAACCGTCGGGAGATCAGCGGCTAGCGCCGCTGATCTCCCGACGGTAGCAGTGGCGTGCGTCATTCTAATTGAGGACTGCGCCTGCGCACTGCGCCTGTCGCTGATTGGTCGAGGCCTGGCTGCCGCGACCAATCGGCAGCGCAGGATTTCGGTTACAGACTGACAGACACCCTAAAATGATTATATAGATAGATTTCGGATAAGACCCTATTTGCACTACTTTCTCCCTAATGTTTTATGCTGGTTCATGACGAACTCCCAATATACATAGCTGCCAAGTCTGTAGCCTTTTTCTTGTTAGATATGATTAATTTGCAAAGAGCTGATGCTCTTCGTCTACTATTGATCAGGTCCCCACCAGTCTCCATGCTGCCTCTTCCTCTTTTGGTCAAACAGGTGATCACTTCAGCCAATCACTGACTGGAGCAGAGACTAATGCATATTTGCTGTGGCCAGAGATTGGCTGCAGCAATTACATACAGTGTGAAAAATAAGTTTTTAATACACTGATGATTTTGCAATGTTTCCCACAGACAAAGAATGGAGAGGTCTGTAATTTTTATCGCCGATACACTTCAACTGTGAAAGACAGAATGTAAAACTAAAAACCAGAAAAACACATTGTATGATTTTTAAATAATTAAATTGCATTTTATTGCATCAAATAAGTATTTGCTCACCTACCAACCAGAAAGACTTAGATTTTCTTTAAGAAGCCCTACTACTCTGCACTCATTACCTGTATTAATTGCACCTGTTTGAATTTGTTACCTGTATAAAAGACACTTGTCCACACACTCATTCAATCACACTTCAACCTCTCCACCATGGCCAAGACCAAAGAGCTGTCTAAGGACACCAGGGGCAAAATTGCAGACCTGCATAAGGCTACAGGACAATGGGTCAGCAACAACTGCTGATGCAATTAGTAGAAAATGGAAGAAACACAAGATGATTGCCAATCTTCCTTGGTCTGGGACTCCATGCAAGATTTCACCTCGTGGGGTAAGGATGATTCTGAGAAAGGTCAGGAAGCGCTAAAAACTACATGGGAGGACCTGGTCAATGACCTGAAAAGAGCTGGGACCACAGTCTCAAACATTACCTTTACTAACACACAACGCCGTCATGCATTAAAATCCTGCATGGCAAGCAAGGTCTCTCTGCGCATGCCGGCACATGCCCAGACCCATTTTAAAGTTTGCCAATGACCACCTGGATGATCCAGAGGAGGCGTGGGAGGAGATAATGTTGTCAGAGGGAATCAAAATACAACTTTTTGGCATCAACTCCATTTGCTGTCTTTGGAGGAAGAAAAAGGGTGAGTACAACCCCAAGAACACCATCCCAACCGTGAAGCATGGTGGGGGAAACATCATATTTTAGGGGCGATTTCTGACATGGGGCAGGGCGACTGCACCACATTGAAGGGAGGATGGATGGGGTTATGCATCACAAGATTTTGACCAACAATCTCCTTCTCTCAGTAAGAGCATTGAAGATGTATTGTGGCTGGGTCTTCCAGCATGACAATGACCTGAAACACACAGTTAGGGTAACTAAAGAGTGGCTGCGTAAGCACCATGTCAAGATCCTGGAGTGGTCTAGCCAGTCTTCAGACCTGAACCCAATAGAAAATCTTTGGAGGGAAGTGAAACTCAATATTGCCCAGCGACATACCCGAAATCTGAAAGATCTGGAGAAGATCTGAGAAGTAGGGCAACACCTACCTAAGCATTGAACACCTAATTATACAGGCCTGCAAATGAGAAGAACCTGTGACTTATCAGCATTTAGTGGCTACTACTCACCTGTGCAGTTATCTGTGTGAATGTCCTCTTTACACCGCTCATCATCCGTCACATATGTCTCTATAGTATTAATAAGGGGCAGATCTTCACCCTGAAACAAATAAGTCACAGACAGATTAAGTTGTTTGAAGACCAAAAAAGATCATAAATGAACATGACAAAACGGAAATAAAGCAGTAGCTATTATATAGCTGCAAGTCTCCTGCTTAAATTCAGCACAATTTCTGGTTGGCAATCAACAATAGTTAGAAGACTTTGGTGTTCTGTAGTAGTGGACGCCCCTCAAAAGAATAGTGCAAAATACCATGGTATGCACTTAGGCAATTTAAAGATTTGTTGGCAATTTAACATATGGAAATGGTCAGCCCCTGTATTTGCTATGAACCAAAGCCGTGATCAGGTCAGGGATAGGCCAAAACATTGTCCTTCCTTTCTACTTCTTTCAAAATCCTGTATAAATCCAACCTGTAGGCCCCTAATTATAACGAACAGTCTTCATGATCATAAAATAGTGAGAAGATCCAGACAACATCTAATGTCTATGATCAGCTTTGTCCTCTCATCTCCACCAAGTATAAAGCAAGTTAGATGTCTAGGTTCTTACAGCTTCTACAAATTCTCCAACTAGCCTGAAATGTTGACACCGGAGAGGATGGGTACATGGATTCAGCTTGTATCAAATTGTGACCTGTCCATCAGAATGGTGCAACAGCAACCTGGATTCATGGAAAACTAATTAGTTAATTATCTGCTGCACTCCAGAGTCACGGGTCTAATTTTTATATAGGAAAATATAAACTTTGGAAAGGGCTGGTGAATCAAAGAAACTCAGTGTATACTACTGATAGATAACACAAGACCTTCACACCCTTTTACTTATCATACGGGAGATTTCATGACACCTTCTCTCCATCTACCTGATGATCCTGGGGATTAGTGGGATCTTCTTCTTTACAGTCTTGTGGTGAAAGAAGAGGACGGGGACATCTCTCTGGTGTTGTCCTCTCACTGGATAGAACTGGAGGAAACACATACAGTGACTGAATTCATTATTTACATACAGATAATCATAGGCCGTGTGTATTTAGTCCTGTCTATTACCTGGTGATGTGAGGGGCTGGGGAACCTCCATCAGGACGTCCTTGTACAGATCTTTGTGTCCTTCTAAATACTCCCACTCCTCCATGGAGAAATAGACGGTGACATCCTGATACCTTATAGGAACCTGACACATAGAATGATACCGTCATCCCCCCGATCCCTCCATAGCGTTACAGTATAATGTCCCAGCATTCCCAGCAGTGTCACCTCTCCAGTCAGCAGCTCAATCATCTTGTAGGTGAGTTCTAGAATCTTCTGGTCATTGATGTCCTCATGTATCAGGGGGTGAGGTGGAGGCCCCGTGATTGGGCTCAGGGCTCTTCCCCATTCCTCAGACACAGGGTCCTGACAGCGCTCACTAGAGGTCTTCTTCACTACTGTGTAATCCTGGTTATGGAGAGACATATTAATAAACCTCACTACAGACATTTCCAGAGTCCTCACCTCTCCAGTTCTGTCCATCTGTTATTCCCATAGATAAGAATGATGTAATGTGACGTCATCAGAATCTCTCACCTCTCCAGTAAGCTGAAGGAGGATCTCTAGGGTGAGGTGTAATATCCTCTCCATCATCTTGTCTCTGTTGCTATCCATATTCGCTGGGTCTATTAGTACAATTCTCTGGAAGATCTCAACTGAGACAATCCGATATTGTAGGGACCTGAAGGTTGAAAAGATGAGCCAATGTAATAAAGATGCCATGTAATAATACAATTAATTAAGATAATAAGGGGAAACATTTGCTGAGACATAACATTTAGATCAGGGGTCTCAAACACATGGCCCCTGAGGCTGTTTCATGCAGCCCGCAGGAACTTTAGACCCATTGACGTTACTGGCCCTGTTGAGGCATGACAGTGCTTTCTTTCTGTTGAATGTCATCTCTGCACAGCAATATCAATGCATACAAGAGGCTAGCAGCTGACATTTGCGTTCCGGTGTACGAGGGCATTGGTAGTCCTCTGTCTTTAGGCCGCCTCCTCAGCGCTCCTCTCTGTTCTCAATCCATCTTAAGGCCGTTTTCTGAGCAATCATCTCTGCCCTGAGGCTGTCTCCTCAGCGTTCCTCTCTGCCCAAGGGTTTTTATTCAGTGTTCTTAGCGTTCCTCTCTGCCTTCAGGCTGTCAGGCTGTCTCAGTGATGTTCTCTATCCACAGACTGTCTCCTCAGTGTTTCCCTCTGCCTTTAGGCGTTCCTTTTTGCCCTCAGGTCACCTCCTCAGTGATCCTCTCTGCCTTCAGGCTGCCTCCTCAGTGTTCCTCTCTGCTCTCAGGCCGTCTCCTCAGTGCTCCTCTGTCTTTGGGCTGTCTTCTCAGCTTTCTTCTGAGCTCAAGGACAGTTTTCCTCTCTGCTCAAGTACTGTCTCCTCAGTGCTTTTCTCTGTCCTCACACTGTCTCCTCGGCTCTCCTCTCTGCCCTTGGGCTGTCTCCTTAGCATTCATCTGATCCCGCGAACTGTGTCCTCAGTGTTCCTTTCTGTCCTCAGGACATCTCCACGGCACTCCTCTCTGTTCTCAGGCCATCTTAAGGCCGTCTTCGGAGCACTCATCTCTGTCCTGAGGCTGTCTCCTCAGCATTCCTCTGTGTTCAAGGGCTTTTCTTCAGTGTTCTCAGCGTTCCTCTCTGCCTTCAAGCTGTCTTCTCAGTGATGTTCTTTTTCCACAGGCTGTCACCTCAGTGCTTCCCTCTGCCTTCAGGCGCTCCTCTCTGCCCTCAGGCCACCTCCTCAGCGCTCCTCTTTGCCCTCAGGCCACCTCCTCAGCGCTCCTCTTTGCCCTCAGGCCACCTCCTCAGCGCTCCTCTTTGCCCTCAGGCCACCTCCTCAGCGCTCCTCTTTGCCCTCAGGACACCTCCTCAGCGCTCCTCTTTGCCCTCAGGACACCTCCTCAGCTCTCCTCTTTGCCCTCAGGACACCTCCTCAGCGCTCCTCTTTGCCCTCAGGACACCTCCTCAGCTTTCCTCTTTGCCCTCAGGACACCACCTCAGCGTTCCTCTTTGCCCTCAGGCCACCTCCTCAGCATTCCTCTTTGCCCTCAGGCCACCTCCTCAGCGCTCCTCTTTGCCCTCAGGCCACCTCCTCAGCGCTCCTCTTTGCCCTCAGGCCACCTCCTCAGCGCTCCTCTTTGCCCTCAGGCCACCTCCTCAGCGCTCCTCTTTGCCCTCAGGCCACCTCCTCAGCGCTCCTCTTTGCCCTCAGGCCACCTCCTCAGCGCTCCTCTTTGCCCTCAGGCCACCTCCTCAGCGCTCCTCTTTGCCCTCAGGCCACCTCCTCAGCGCTCCTCTTTGCCCTCAGGCCACCTCCTCAGCGCTCCTCTTTGCCCTCAGGCCACCTCCCCAGCGCTCCTCTTTGCCCTCAGGCCACCTCCTCAGCGCTCCTCTTTGCCCTCAGGCCACCTCCTCAGCGCTCCTCTTTACCCTCAGGCCACCTCCTCAGCGCTCCTCTTTGCCCTCAGGCCACCTCCTCAGCGCTCCTCTTTGCCCTCAGGCCACCTCCTCAGCGTTCCTCTTTGCCCTCAGGACACCACCTCAGCGTTCCTCTTTGCCCTCAGGGCAGATCTTTGGCACTCCTGTCTGACATCAGACCATCTTATCACTGCTTCTATCTGCCCTCAGGGCATCTCCTCACTACTCTCTCTGTCCACAGGCTGTCTTCTCAGCTTTCTTCTAAGCCCAAGGGCAGTTTTCAGTGTCAACAGTGTTTCTCTCGGCTAAAGTACTGTCGCCTCAGCGCTTTTCTCTGTCCTCACGCTGCCTCCTTGGCTTTCCTCTCTGCCCTTGGTCTGTCTCCTTAGTCATCCTCTCTGCCCTTGGACTGTGTCCTCAGTGTTCCTCTCTGTCCTTAGGCTGTCTCCTCAGCGTTGGCGGGGTGTTGTAGTTCAATCCTGTAATTGAGTCAGGAGCCAAAACACTAAAACCTGCACCCCTCAAGGTGTTTAAAATCACATTCAAGAAGTGTATTAACTCTTCAGGTGCTTCAAAGGAATTAATAGAATGTGAAAGGAAAAAATCAACATTTAACTTTCTTTCACAAAAATTTTCCTTTAGACCTAATTTTTTTTTACTTTCGCGAGGGTAACAAGAGAAAATGGACCATACAATTTGTTGTGCAATTTCTCCTGAGCATGCCGATATCCCATATGTGGGGGAATGCTACTGTTTGGGCACACAGCAGAGCTAGGAAGGGAAGGAGCGACATTTCACTTTCTGAATATAAAATTTGCTGGCATAATTAGCAGACCAAGCACCTGATGTGCCTAAACAGTGGAAACTAGACTCCTTAGGAATCTTATATAGATGTGTATTTAGCAGCTTGAACCCCCTTCTCTCTGTCCATCATCTATGGGACGGCAGAGAACCGAGCGCCACTCTAATTGGTGACAACTAATAAAGAGACGATAAGGGAATCGCTGATGTTTTCTGTCCCCAGAGAAGGAATAAACCTCATTAATAATTTATATGTTCCAGAACCTTCTATTAAATACGACCAATAAATGTCCCACATACGGCGACATCAGCGGGAAATAACAGAAGCTCCAGAGAAAGAGAAGAAATGGCCGTCAGTAAGTTATATGGGAGCGAGGAGAGAAATGTCGACAGCACTGAGGGGGTTAATGTCCCCTGTGCCCAGTAATGGGGAATCTCCAGCACCTACCTCCACCTGCAGAGCCGCACTCCACATATATGGCTGCTCTGTGCGCACAGGACCTGGGATGAGGTCACAGGAGGGGAGGAGTCAGGTGTCACATGATCAGGGGCCTCAGTGTATGCAGGACTCTGCTGTGCTGGTTGTCATGGTGCTGGATGAGGGGAAGTTTCTGTGTGGGGTCAGGAGGGGTTTACAGGGGAGATGTAGCAGAGCCGTGTGTGTACGAGGTGTACGGAGCGGAGCCGTGGGTGTACGGAGCGGAGCCGCGTGTGTACGAGGTGTGTGGAGCGGAGTGGAGCTGT
Organism: Dendrobates tinctorius; assembly: GCF_039654945.1. Classification (NCBI taxonomy): domain Eukaryota; kingdom Metazoa; phylum Chordata; class Amphibia; order Anura; family Dendrobatidae; genus Dendrobates; species Dendrobates tinctorius. The sequence goes on from NW_027361822.1 coordinate 1,410,583, forward strand.
GTGTGTACGAGGTGTACGTAGCAGAGCCGTGTGTGTACGAGGTGTACGTAGCAGAGCCGTGTGTGTACGAGGTGTACGTAGCAGAGCCGTGTGTGTACGAGGTGTACGTAGCAGAGCCGTGTGTGTACGAGGTGTACGTAGCGGAGCCGTGTGTGTACGAGGTGTACGGAGCGGAGCCGCGTGTGTACGAGGTGTACGGAGCGGAGCCGCGTGTGTACGAGGTGTGTGGAGCGGAGCCGCGTGTGTGCGAGGTGTGTGGAGCGGAGCCGCGTGTGTACGAGGTGTACGGAGCGGAGCCGTGTGTGTGCGAGGGGTACGGAGCGGAGCCGTGTGTGTGCGAGGTGTACGGAGCGGAGCCGTGTGTGTGCGAGGTGTACGGAGCGGAGCCGTGTGTGTACGAGGTGTACGGAGCGGAGCCGCGTGTGTACGAGGTGTACGGAGCGGAGCCGCGTGTGTACGAGGTGTACAGAGCAGAGTCGTGTGTGTACGACGTGTACAGAGCAGAGTCGTGTGTGTACGACGTGTACAGAGCAGAGTCGTGTGTGTACGACGTGTACGGAGCAGAGTCGTGTGTGTATGACGTGTACGGAGCAGAGTCGTGTGTGTACAAAGTGTATGGAGCAGAGTCGTGTGTGTACGACGTGTACGGAGCAGAGTCTTGTGTGTACGACGTGTACAGAGCAGTCGTGTGTGTACGAGGTGTACAGAGCAGTCGTGTGTGTACGACGTGTACAGAGCAGTCGTGTGTGTACGACATGTTCAGAACAGAGTCGTGTGTGTACGGAGCTTGATTTGTTTTCTCATTTTGACTCATAGTTGTGGTCTACCTGTGATGTCAATTACAGGCCTGTCTCATCTTTTTAAGTGGGAGAACTTGCACAATTGGTGGCTGACTAAATTCTTTTTTTCCCCACTCTAAAGTATATGGCCAGTATGTGAGTGGGGTGTGTATTATACAGTCAATGTCCAGTGTGTGTGTGGTATATGACCAGTGTGTGGGCTGTGTTGGATATAGAGCCATTGTCTGGGTGCCGTGTGCGGTATATGGCCAGTTTGTGAGTTCTATGTGCTGTATATGTCCAGTGTGTGAGTCCCATGTGTGGTATACAGGTATGTCCAGTGTGTATATAGTATGTTCAGTGCGTTTGTCATGTGCAGTATACCGCATGTCCAGTTTTTCTGTGCCATGTGCGGCATCCACCATGGCCAGTGTGTGTGCTATACAGGAAGGCAAAATGAGAAACCATCTCTCTTGATGTAGCTTGTGGTGTGGGGAAGCACGCAGCACGTGTAGTTGCACGCTGGTAAGATCACAGCAAAAAAAGGATTGCTCCAGCTTCCAAATAGTCCAGATGAAATAACGTGAAACACCCAGTGTGTTTGAAATGCGTAGCTGCTATACGCTGCTATTTGGTCATGTTAAGTTGCCTTTACAAGTCTGTTTTTTACATTTTTTATGTCTAGTGTGCATGTTTGGAGAGGATAGTTGAACTGAAGCTCTTCATATTATTAGCTCTGCTAGCAGTTTCAGTTTCTTTCTGGGGTGTGATTCAGCAAAATCTTGTTCCCTCCCACCTCTCCTTTTCAAAGACTGTGCAGCATCATGATGCATTTAGGCTATGTGCACACGTAGATTTTGGTCCTGCGGGATTTTTCCGCGCGGATTTGTAAAAATCCGCAGGTAAAATCTCAGGTCAAAAGACCTGCGATTTAGCCTGCGGTTTAGCCCTGCGGTTTCACATCTCTACAATGGTGAAGGTGTGAAACCGCAGCAGAATCCGCACAAAGAATTGACATGCTGCGGATTTGAACCCGCAGCAGATCCGCAGCATGTGCACAGCGTTTTTCATTTTACCATTGAAAACCATGGTACTGTACAACGCACCTAAATCTGCTGCAGACCTACAGAGCCTGAAACACTGCGGATCCGCAGCAGAATCCACACCGTGTGCACATAGCCTAGCTGAGCTATACCCTGAGAAATGCCTGAGTTTGAAAGTTCAGACTAAAGCCTTCTAATAACATATATTGCAAACTTTTAATTTGTCATCATCTCTAGTATTGATTTATAGAAAGTTTGTTTTATTTCTATCCAAAATTATACATGATTCCCTATTCTTGCAGGAATTACAATATACCGTATATACTCGTGCATAAGCCGAGTTTTTCAGCAGATTTTTTTGTGCTGAAAATGCCTCCCTTGGCTTATACAAGAATCAATTGTCCAGAAAGCTGGTGGGAAAGGGGGAGCAGCGGGAGGCAGAAGCCGGCAGCTGTGGCTGTTACTGTGCCCGCTGCTAAAGACAAATTAATATTCATTTCTCTTAGAGCAGCGCACAGTGACAGCCGCCGGCTTCCAGAAGACATCCTACTCACCCACCAGCGTGCCCTCGCAGCACTCCCATTGGTGTGGTGTGCATACTCATTACCTTAATAAGTGGTGCCACATTATCGTGCTGGATGCCGAAATCATCGAGATGCTGCGAAGGCGCCGTGACCACCGAGATGCTGGAGGGTGAGTAGAATAAGGGATAAGGAGCCATGCACACCAGGACTGGATGGGGGAGCCAAGCATAGCAGGACCGGGAAGCCATGCATACAATGACAGGGACCGGGGAGCCATGAATAGCAGGATGGGATGGGGGAACCATGCATAGCAGGACAGGGACCAGGGAGCCATGTATACCAGGACAGGGATGAGGGGACAATGCATACCCGGCTTATACTCGAGTCAATAAGTTTACCCAGTTTTCCGTGGCAAAATTAGGTGCCTCGGGTTGGCTTATACTCGAGTATATATGGTACCTTATTTTTTTATAGGACAAAATTATTTTGAGAGCGAATTTATATGATTACAAAATGCTTAAGAAGCTTCCTATGAAGTCGGCTGTATTTGAGCATTTCTCATGAACTCGAGATCAAAAATATTTTGTGTAGTGTACGACAGATGAAAAGAAATGCTGTTACCTCAAAATCAGTGCATATTCAGGCAGTGATAAAAATGCTCCTACAAGAGCTTCCAATCTAAAAACACATTTACAACACTTATGACCAGAAGTTTTCAAAGCTGTGACTGAGAAAGATCACAACGACACCAAGAAACCAGTACCCAGCACTTCCCACCATGCAAAGGAGAAGTAAAGAGCATCTCAAACATGAGTTACAATATATTTTGTAAGTGACAAAGTACTGTAACAATGACAGCAGATATTTAAAAGACAGCTCATAGAGCTTGTTGTGGAAGACTGTGTACAATTATAATTATTTGCAAAACCAGCTCTTATAGCTCTTAATGGAGAAATGGTATGCAAAATTGGTGTTTCTCTGGAAAGAGAAAGCATTAGAAAATTAGTGATTGAAGAAGCCCTTAACTAAAAGGAGGATCTTAACCCCTCTATGACATCCGATCTACTAGCCCGTCTAGGTGGCCTGGGCCTGTCTGACCATGGACGGTATAGTACGTCTTAGTCGCGGTGATCGCATTAAAATTCCGACGCTATCTTACCTGTAGGAAGATAGTGTTGGCATCCCAAGGCTGTCCCCGCCCATCCGGCTTCCCGATCGCTGTGATTGGCTGTTCAATTTTGAACAGCCAATCGCAGCCTTTCTCATTGTTTCTGTGCTGTTCCATCTAAAGTTATGACTATATGCTAATATAGATTGTGTTGTATTACCATTCTTTGTGTTCAGCTTTGCATTTGGTCTGCTGCCACCTGCTGTCCTTTTTCTGTATAGCAGACTGCAGCTAATTAATTCTAGTACATGCCTTCCACTTCCAGGTCAGGTCAGTCCTTCTCTTCCAGCCGGTGGCCATTACTAGTTTCATTTTCTCCTGGGAGAGACACGCTTACCAGGCTGTAAAAGGCATCAGTTTTTTTTACCATAATTTCACATACAAATCCGTTGCTCACCTTGCTGCATCTCGCTGTACCACCTTGGTCGTTATACCTGCATTCCTGGAGAAGTACTGCATTACCAATCATATGCTGTATGTCCAGATTTCCAATAAACAAGTCTGGACTTCACAATATCTGGTGTGTATCATCTCTCCGGATGCATGAACAGCAAAACAGCAACAATGGTCCTGTCTGCTCTGCATTGAGGAAACGGAAGGTAGGAATCTCTCCCAACCCCAATCCACTACACCTCCATTCACCTCATGTGGGGACAGAAGAGTCAAAAAACTGCCTTGAAGCCCGGCAAAAAATCACCCTTATATCTTAACCCATCTGCCCGCTCACATACTGCAGCCCTGCTCTGCTAAAAATTTCTGCAGCATCATCCCAGACCGCATTGTGCATAGAGACTGTCTGTATATTATACAACATCGCTGCAGATTGTCGGACTGCAAAACCCCACAATTCTCTAAAAACACATTGGGGATCTCGTCAGGATGTCTTAACTAAGCTGCACTGTGATTTCCAGCCCCCCAATTCAAAAGTTCAGTTTCTTAAAGAGGCAGTGCACCTTAATTCAAAATGGCCGAAAAAGACCTTGCACAGTCTCCCACTGCTGAAACAGAGAAAATACTACCCAATACTGTCCATTATGAAGAGGGGGAAACAGAGCCAGCTTCAGAAACAGACCAAGACGCTCTGTCAAACCAACCATAAAGGCTGTCGAAAACTATCACAATATGAAGGATGAGTTCAATGACAACCTGGACGACCTATGGGAACGAGTCACCTCCCTTATGTCAAGCATCCAATGCCACAAAAATGATGCAGCGAGTCTACAGGACACTATAAAACGGCTAGACACGGCCCACGGAAGATACAAGAGACTGTCCACAAGGTACGTTGCCTTCCTAAAAGACTCTAATATTGATGAAGCCTCATCAGAATTAAGCAAAGTGGATTCCACAGAAAGAGAAAGGGACGCCACTGTGCAAGATGCCAAAGATAAAGCAGAGCTCCGTTTTGCTCATCTGCAAGAATCAAGATCCCACAGGTCAGGCTCATCCAGACACTCTGCTCAGTCGTACAAATCATCCTGCTCAAGAACTTCAGCCCTCAGCGACAGAATCCTAGAGGTCCGTTTAAACGCGGAGCGATCCAAACTAAGACGTTCCTATATGGAAAAGAAAGCAGAGGCAGAAGCCTAGAAAGCTGAAGTGGAGGCAGAAGCTAAGAAGGCAGAGGCTCAATCAAAAATTCTTCAAACACAAATGGAGGAAGAAATTGCGCTAGCTGAAGTAAAAATACTCGCGCAAGCAGTGAATCAAAATCTCAACCCGATTTGTCTACCACCACTGGAAGAAGAGGACCCAGCTGTCCATACCAGTGATTACGTGCAGAAACAGATATCTGCAGCACACACCTTCTCCAGCGACGTTCAACCCCAAAATGTGGAAACGTCCAAGTCAGCCCAACTTACGGTGCCAGTGTTACCCACAGCATCTGCAGAGACCCAAGACCAACGCTGTTGTGAGTTCATTTTCCCCTTCATTACTGAGGCCCGAGGAACTCCCTCTTCTGGTAAAGAAAGGTAGTGAGCCTGATTATCAAACACCTGAGGCTGATGATGATGACTGGCTGAGTGGAGTTACTGACTGGATATAAGGCTGCCGACGCCCTTCTGCCCTGCGGGTGATTTCTCTGTGGGATCCTTGGAGACCAGTCTGAATTCCTGCTCCTCTAAAGCTAAGTTTGCTGCTCGGCCTTTTGCATTTGTGCTTTGACTTTTGCTTTGTTTTTCTGGATTTCTGCCATTCCCTGCTGGGGTGTGCTGAATTCCTTTAGCTCTGTCTTCTGAAAATACCTGAGTGCTGATTTAGTTTTTGAAGCCTAGCTGCTTCAGGGCCTTTTTCATATCAGTTTGTTGGCTTATATCTTTGATAGGGTTTTGGCAGATTGCAGACAGCAGCCTTCCTGTCCTTTCCTATCTAGGTAGTTTTGGGCCCCGTCTTTGCTCAGTCTATTTTTCTGTCTGTGTTAGTGTTTTCATTTTGCTTCACCGTCATTATATGTTGGGGGCTGCCTATTGCTTTGGGGTCTGCTCTGGGGCAGTTTAGATTTCCCCTTTCTTTCTTTAGGCCTATTTAATTCTCCGGCTGTGATCGAGGGGTCTAGGGCATCGTAGGAACCCCCCCCCGGCTACTGCTAGTTGTGTTGATAGGTTCAGGGGTCTGCAATCTGATAGTTGCCAACTTCTCTGGTTTTCTGGACTTAGCTTGTATTTCTGTTTTTGCCTCCTACGGTGACTCATTTATAACAGAATCACCAGCCATACCGCAGATCCTAGGGTACTCAATAGCAGGAAAGAATTGTAAAAAAAAAAAGAAAAAGGTGTATATTTATTCCTCTATATCTCTGAGGCCGTAGGGGGAATTTTTTTTTTTTCTCTCAATGGAGATAAAGCAATTGTCTGATCGTGTGGAGAAGCTCGCTGCGGAAGTGTGGGGAATTTCCGCCTACCTTGCTCATTCACATGCTGCTGAACCAAAGATTCCTACACCTGATGTATTTTTTGGGGATCGGTCTAAATTTTTGAATTTCAAAAATAATTGTAAATTATTTTTTGCCTTGAAGCCTAACTCGTCAGGGAGCTCCGCGCAGCAGGTTAAAATTGTCATCTCTTTGCTGCGTGGCGATCCCCAGGATTGGGCGTTTTCTTTGAAACCAGATGATCCTATTCTGACTAATGTGAACGCATTTTTTCAGGCCTTGGGGTTGTTGTATGACGAACCTAATGCCATTGATCAGGCTGAAAAGACCCTGCTGGCATTGAACCAGGGTCGTGATTCTGCAGAATTGTACTGTCAAAAATTCCGAAAGTGGGCAGTACTTACTACCTGGAATGATAATGCCTTGGCTGCTCTCTTTCGGAAGGGGTTGTCAGAAGCCGTAAAAGATACTATGGTGGGATTTCCTGTTCCCTCTGGTCTTGACGATTCTATGTCATTAGCCATTCAGGTTGATCGGCGTTTGCGTGAACGCAAAGCTGCACGAGAGGTGTTGCCACCTGTTGAACAAATGTCTGAACCTATGCAATGTGATAGAGTTTTTTCCAGAGAGCAGCGTCAGGAGTTCAGAAGGCGTAATAAGTTGAGTTTTTTCTGTGGAGATGCCTCGCATATTATTTCTGTCTGTCCTAAACGAGAGAAACGCTTTGCACACACGTTTTCTGTTGGGGGTGTTCAACCTAAGTTTCTTCTGGCTATTACTCTGATCTACTCCCTGTCCACATTTTCCGCTAAGGCTTTTGTGGATTCGGGAGCAGCCCTAAACCTAATGGATTTGGATTTTGCTAAACGTTGTGGATTTCCGATGACACCTCTGCAGACGCCTATCCCTTTGAGGGGGATTGATGCTACTCCTTTGGCTAAAAATAAACCTCAGTTTTGGACCCAGGTGGTAATGCGGGTCGCCCCAGACCATCAAGAAAATTGCAGATTTTTGGTGTTGCATAATCTGCATGATACTATTGTTCTGGGGTTTCCCTGGTTACAAATTCATAATCCAGTCTTGGATTGGAAATCTGTGTCTGTGGTGAGTTGGGGTTGTCGGTGTGCCTTTAGTGAGGCTCCGGTATTTTCCACCTCTCCTCAGTCGCATGATGTTCCTGATTATTTGGCGGACTTTTATGATGTATTTAGTGAGTATGAGTCTGCGTCTCTGCCTCCTCATAGGAGTTATGACTGTGCAATTGAACTGAGCCCGGGGTGTAAATTTCCCAAGGGTCGGCTCTTCAATTTATCTGTACCCGAGCACGAGGCTATGCGATCCTATATTAAGGAGGCGTTGGAGAAGGGTCATATTAGACCATCCTCGTCACCCTTAGGTGGCGGTTTTGTTTTTGTAGCCAAAAAGGATGGATCGTTAAGACCTTGTATTGATTATCGTGCCCTCAACAAAATTACTGTTAAATATCAGTATCCGTTACCCCTGATTTCTGATCTATTCTCCAGAGTTAAAGGTGCTTGCTGGTTTACCAAGCTTGACCTCAGGGGGGCGTATAATCTTATTCGCATTAAGCATGGGGATGAATGGAAGACGGCGTTTAATACTCCGGAGGGACATTTTGAGTACCTGGTGATGCCTTTTGGGCTCACTAATGCCCCTTCTGTCTTCCAGTGCTTCATGAACGATATTTTCCGAGATTTTGTCGATAAATTTTTGATTATCTGGATGATATTTTGATCTTCTCCAAGGACTGGGATTCTCATGTGGAACATATTCGGACTGTGTTCCGGATCTTGAGGGAGAATTCCCTGTATGTCAAAGAATCTAAATGCCTTTTTGGAGTACAGAGGATTTCTTTTTTGGGATTTATTTTGTCCCCGTCAACTATTGAAATGGACCCGGCCAAGGTACAGGCCATTTACGATTGGGTTCAGCCCACTTCTTTGAAGGCCCTCCAGAAGTTTTTGGGTTTTGCTAATTTTTATCGGAAATTTATAGCAAAATTTTCTAGTATTGCCAAGCCATTGACTGATTTGACTAAGAAGGGTGCTGATGTGTTAAATTGGTCTCCGGAGGCTGTTTCTTCCTTTCAGGAGCTGAAGCGAAGATTCACCTCCGCCCCGGTTTTGCGGCAACCTGATGTCTCACTTCCATTCCAGGTAGAGGTGGATGCTTCTGAGATTGGTGCAGGATCTGTTTTGTCCCAAAAGGATCCTGTAACATCTAAAATGAATCCCTGTGCTTTCTTTTCCCGAAAGTTCTCTCCATCTGAACGTAACTATGATGTGGGAAATAGGGAACTGTTGGCCGTGAAATGGGCATTTGAGGAGTGGAGACATTGGTTGGAGGGAGCTAAGCATCAAGTCGTGGTCCTCACTGACCACAAGAATTTGATTTACCTAGAGTCGGCTAAGCGCTTGAACCCTAGACAGGCTAGGTGGGCCTTGTTTTTTACACATTTTGATTTTGTGGTTTCTTTTCTTCCTGGAACGAAGAATGTCAAGGCAGACGCCCTCTCTAGGAGCTTCTTTGCTGATTCTCCTGTGGTGACCAAGCCTGCTACCATCTTAGGCGAAGGGGTAGTTCTTTCTGCCATCTCGCCCGATTTGAGACGTGCTCTGGAAGAGTTCCAAGAGGACAAACCTGAGCGTTGTCCCAGTGGAAAGTTGTATGTTCCTGACCAGTGGAAGAAGAGAGTGATATCTGAAGTTCATTGCTCTGCTTTGGCTGGTCATCCAGGTATTTTTGGTACTAGAGATCTGGTGAGTCGTTTTTTTTGGTGGCCCTCCTTGTCTCGTGATGTCAGGAATGTTGTGCAGTCCTGTGGGACGTGCTCCCGGTCTAAATCGTGTTCTCGCTCTAGTGGGTTGTTGATGCCTTTGCCTGTCCCCAAGAGGCCATGGACCCATATTTCAATGGATTTCATCTCTGATATGCCTGTCTCTCAAAGGATGACTGTTATTTGGGTGATTTGTGATAGGTTCTCTAAGATGGTTCATCTTGTACCACTCCCTAAGTTGCCGTCTTCCTCTGAGTTGGTGCCCCTGTTTTTACAACAGGTGGTTCGTTTGCACGGGATTCCTGAGAACATTGTATCTGACAGAGGAGTCCAGTTTGTGTCTAGATTTTGGAGAACTTTCTGTTCCAGGCTGGGAATTCAGTTGTCCTTCTCCTCTGCTTTTCACCCTCAGACCAATGGGCAGACAGAGAGAACAAACCAGACCTTGGAGTCATATTTGAGATGTTTTATTTCTGCTGATCAGGATGTTTGGGTTTCATTTTTGCCCTTGGCCGAATTTGCTTTAAATAATAGAGCTAGTTCTGCCACTTTGATGTCACCTTTTTTTTGTAACTTTGGGTTTCATCCTCGATTTTCTTCAGGGCAGGGGGAGCCCTCTGCCTGCCCAGGTGTTGACACTGTGGTGGAGAGAATGCACCAGATCTGGGACCAAGTGGTGGATAAGTTATCTCTCTCCCAGGAAAAGGCCCAGCGGTTTTCCAACCGACATAGGACCATTGGTCCCCAGTTTAAGGTTGGTGATATGGTGTGGTTATCATCAAAAAATATTGCTATGAAGGTGGCTTCTCCTAAGTTTAAGCCTAGATTTATTGGATCTTACAAGATTATGGTGATTATTAATCCGGTCTCTTTTCGTTTGGCTCTTCCTGTCACATTTAAAATCCATAATGTGTTCCATAAATCTTTGTTGAAGAGGTTTGTTGAACCTGTTGTTCCGGGGATGGCACCTCCAGACCCTGTATTGGTTGAAGGTAACATGGAATATGAGGTAGAGAAAGTACTGGATTCCCGTCTGGCTAGACGGAGACTCCAGTATTTGGTTAAGTGGAAGGGTTATGGTCAGGAGGATAATTCCTGGGTCTCTGCCTCTGATATTCATGCCAAAAGATTGGTGCGTGCCTTTCATCGGGCTCACCCTGATCGCCCTGGTGGCGTAGTTGAGGGTTCGGTGACCCCTCCTCAAGGGGGAGGTACTGTTGTGAGTTCATTTTCCCCTTCATTACTGAGGCCCGAGGAACTCCTTCTTCTGGTAAAGGAAGGTAGTGAGCCTGATTATCAAACACCTGAGGCTGATGATGATGACTGGCTGAGTGGAGTTACTGACTGGATATAAGGCTGCCGACGCCCTTCTGCCCTGCGGGTGATTTCTCTGTGGGATCCTTGGAGACCAGTCTGAATTCCTGCTCCTCTAAAGCTAAGTTTGCTGCTCGGCCTTTTGCATTTGTGCTTTGACTTTGTTTTGCTTTGTTTTTCTGGATTTCTGCCATTCCCTGCTGGGGTGTGCTGAATTCCTTTAGCTCTGTCTTCTGAAAATACCTGAGTGCTGATTTAGTTTTTGAAGCCTAGCTGCTTCAGGGCCTTTTTCATATCAGCTTGTTGGCTTATGTCTTTGATAGGGTTTTGGCAGATTGCAGACAGCAGCCTTCCTGTCCTTTCCTAGCTAGGTAGTTTTGGGCCCCGTCTTTGCTCAGTCTATCTTTCTGTCTGTGTTAGTGTTTTCATCTTGCTTCACCGTCATTATATGTTGGGGGCTGCCTATTACTTTGGGGTCTGCTCTGGGGCAGTTTAGATTTCCCCTTTCTTTCTTTAGGCCTATTTAATTCTCCGGCTGTGATCAAGGGGTCTAGGGCATCGTAGGAACCCCCCACGGCTACTGCTAGTTGTGTTGATAGGTTCAGGGGTCTGCAATCTGATATTTGCCAACTTCTCTGGTTTTCTGGACTTAGCTTGTATTTCTGTTTTTGCCTCCTACGGTGACTCATTCATAACACAACGCCATGATGTGTCTCCTCAGGTGCAGCAATCAAAACAAGATGACCACAAGATGCACTCCAGTCCATCTCCACAGTTCAAGCCGCAGTCATCGAAATCTCCAGAGGTTAAACCACAGCTCAACCCTGCAACAACATAATTCTACCCGGGAACAATTCACCCTTTCACGCCACACAGCTTATACGCCCGAGAGGCAACACAAGCTAACATGGTAACAAGGAGTGAAGGATCGGATATGCCCGAGTTAGCCAGGTTTATGGTGAGCAAAGATCTAATCAGCACCAGCCTCTCAAAGTTTGACGAGAGAACTACAGAGCCTGGAAAGCAACCTTCAAGGCCACCATTGCTGACCTCGACCTATCTGCAGATCAGGAGCTTGACCTCATGGTAAAATGGTTGGGTCCTGACTCCACGAACCGTATCAAGAGTCTTTGGACCATCTACGTGGGGTGTTGTGAGTTCATTTTCCCTTCACCATTGAGGTCTGATGAACTCCCTCTTCTGGTGAAGGAAGGAAGGTAGTTAGGCTGATTACCAAGCACCTGGGCAGGATGATGATGACTGGGTGACGGGAATTACTGACTGGATATAAGGCAGCCGACGCCCTTCTGCCTTGCTGGTGATTTATCTGAGGGATTCTAGGAGACCAGTCTGATTCCTGCTCCTCAAAAGCTAAGTTTTCTGCTCTACTTTTTGCATTTGTGTTTTGGTTTTGTTTTGCATTGTTTTCCTTGATTTCTGCCATTCCCTGCTGGGGTGAGCTGAATTCCTTTTTGCTCTGTCTTCAGAAAATACCTGAGTACTGATATAGTCTTTTTGAAGCCTAGCGTCTTCAGGGCTTTTTTTCCCTATCAGCTGTTGGCTCTTGTTTTGATAGGGTTTTGGCGGATTACAGACAGCAGCTTTTCTATCCTGTCCTATCTAGTTAGCTTGGGCCCCATCATTTGCTCAGCCTATCTTTCTATCTGTGTGAGTGTTTTTTCATCTTGCTTCACCGTCATTATATGTTGGGGGCTGCCTATTGCTTTGGGGTCTGCTCTGGGGCAGTTTAGATTTCCCTTTCTGTTCTCTGGCTGTGATCGAGGAGTCTAGGGCACCGTAGGAACCCCCCACGGCTACTGCTAGTTGTTGTTGATAGGTTCAGGGGTCTGCAATCCAATAGCTGCCAACTTCTCTGGTTTTCTGGACTTAGCTAGTATTTCTGTTTTTGCCTCCTACGGTGACTCATTCATAACAGAATCACCAGCCATACCGCAGATCCTAGGGTACTCAATAGCAGGAAAGAATTGTAAAAAAAAAAAAGTGTGTATATTTTTTCCTCTATATCTCTGAGGCCGTAGGGGGAATTTTTTTTCTCTCAATGGAGATAAAGCAATTGTCTGATCGTGTGGAGCAGCTCACTGCGGAAGTGCGGGGAATTTCCACCTACCTTGCTCATTCACATGCTGCTGAACCAAAGATCCCTACTCCTGATGTGTTTTTTGGGGATCGGTCTAAATTTTTGAATTTCAAAAATAATTGTAAATTATTTTTTGATGTGAACGCATTTTTTCAAGCCTTGGGGTTGTTGTATGACGAACCTAATGCTATTGATCAGGCTGAAAAGACCCTGTTGGCATTGAGCCAGGGTCGAGATTTTGCAGAATTGTACTGTCAAAAATTCCCAAAGTGGGCGGTCCTTACTACCTGGAATGATAATGCCTTGGCAGTTCTCTTTCGGAAGGGTTTGTCAGAAGCCGTAAAAGATACTATGGTGGGATTTCCTGTTCCCTCTGGTCTTGACGATTTTATGTCATTAGCCATTCAGGTTGATCGGCGTTTACGTGAACGCAGGACCGCACGAGAGGTGTTGCGACCTGTTGAACAAATGTCTGAACATATACAATGTGATAGAGTTTTGTCCAGGGCGCAACGTCAGGAGTTCAGAAGGCATAATAAGCTGTGTTTTTTTTGTGGAGATGCCTCGCATATTATTTCTGTCTGCCCTAAATGAGAGAAACGTTGTGCTCACACGTTTTCTGTGGGTGGTGTTCAACCTAAGTTTCTTCTGGCAATTACTCTGATCTGCTCCCTGTCCACATTTTCCGCCAAGGCTTTTGTGGATTCGGGAGCAGCTCTGAACCTGATGGACTTGGATTTTGCTAAACGTTGTGGATTTCCTATGACGCCTTTGCGGACGCCTATCCCTTTGAGGGGTATTGATGCGACTCCTTTGGCGAAAAATAAACCTCAGTTTTGGACCCAGGTGGTAATGCGGGTCGCCCCAGACCATCAAGAAAATTGCAGATTTTTGGTGTTGCATAATTTGCATGATACCATTGTTATGGGGTTTCCCTGGTTGCAAATCCATAATCCAGTTTTGGATTGGAAATCTGTTTCTGTGGTGAGTTGGGGTTGTCGGTGTGCCCTTAGTGATGCTCCTGTTTTCTCCACCTCTCCCCAGTCGCATGATGTTCCTGACTATTTGGCTGACTTTTATGATGTATTTAGTGAGAATGAGTCTGCGTCTTTGCCTCCTCATAGGAGTTATGACTGTGCAATTGAGCTGAGCCCGGGGTGTAAATTTCCCAAGGGTCGGCTTTTCAATTTATCTGTACCCGAGCACGAGGCTATGCGATCCTATATTAAGGAGTCGTTGGAGAAGGGTCATATTAGACCATCCTCTTCACCCGTAGGTGCTGGTTTTTTTTTCGTGGCTAAAAAAGATGGTTCATTAAGGCGTTGTATTGACTATCGTGCCCTCAACAAAATTACTGTCAAATATCAGTATCCGTTACCCCTGATTTCTGATCTATACTCCAGAGTTAAAGGTGCTTGCTGGTTTACCAAGCTTGACCTCAGGGGGGCTTATAATCTTATTCGCATTAAGCATGGGGATGAATGGAAGACGGCGTTTAATACTCCGGAGGGACATTTTGAGTACCTGGTGATGCCTTTTGGGCTCACTAATGCCCCTTCTGTCTTCCAATCCTTCATGAACGATATTTTCCGAGACTTTGTGGATAAATTTTTGATTATCTATCTGGATGATATTTTGATCTTTTCCAAGGATTGGGACTCTCATGTGGAACATGTTCGGACTGTGTTCCGGATTTTGAGGGATCGAAATGCCTTTTTGGGGAACAGAGGATTTCATTTTTGGGATTCATTTTGTCTCCGTCAACTATTGAAATGGACCCGGCCAAGGTACAGGCCATTTATGATTGGGTTCAGCCCACTTCTTTGAAGGCCCTACAGAAGTTTTTGAGTTTTGCTAATTTTTATCAGAAATTTATAGCTAATTTTTCTAGTATTGCCAAGCCATTGACTGATTTGACTAAAAAGGGTGCTGATGTGCTGAATTGGTCTCCGGAGGCTGTTTCTTCCTTTCAGGAGCTGAAGCGAAGATTCACTTCTGCTCCGGTTCTGCGGCAAGCTGATGTCTCACTCCCGTTTCAGGTAGAGGTGGACGCCTCTGAGATTGGTGCAGGAGCTGTTTTGTCCCAAAAAGATCCTGTGACATCTAAAATGAATCCCTGTGCTTTCTTTTCCCGGAAGTTCTCCCCATCCGAACGTAACTATGATGTGGGGAATCGGGAACTGTTGGCCATGAAATGGGCATTTGAGGAGTGGAGACATTGGTTGGAGGGAGCTAAACACCAGGTCATGGTCCTTACTGACCATAAGAATTTGATTTACCTGGAGTCGGCCAAACGCTTGAATCCTAGACAGGCTAGGTGGGCCTTGTTTTTCACACGTTTTGATTTTGTGGTCTCTTTTCTTCCTGGCACTAAGAATGTCAAGGCAGACGCCCTCTCTAGGAGTTTCTTTGCTGATTCTCCTGTTGTGACCAAGCCTGCTACCATCTTAGGTGAGGGGGTAGTTCTTTCTGCCATCTCGCCCGATTTGAGACGTGCTCTGGAAGAGTTTCAGGAGGACAAACCTGAGCGTTGTCCCAGTGGAAAGTTGTATGTTCCTGACCAGTGGAGGAAGAGAGTGATGTCTGAAGTTCATTGCTCTGCATTGGCTGGTCATCCAGGTATTTTTGGTACTAGAGATCTGGTGAGTCGGTCTTTTTGGTGGCCCGCCTTGTCTCATGATGTCAGGAATTTTGTGCAGTCCTGTGGGACTTGCTCCCTGTCTAAACCTTGTACTCGCTCTAGTTGGTTGTTGATGCCTTTGCCGGTGCCCAAGAGGCCATGGACCCATATTTCAATGGATTTTATCTCTGATATGCCTGTCTCTCAGAGAATGACCGTAATTTGGGTGATTTGTGATAGATTCTCTAAGATGGTCCATCTTGTACCACTCCCTAAGTTGCCATCTTCCTCTGAGTTGGTGCCCTTGTTTTTGCAACAGGTAGTTCGCTTGCACGGGATTCCTGAGAACATTGTGTCTGACAGAGGAGTTCAGTTTGTGTCTAGATTTTGGAGGACTTTCTGTTCCAAGTTGGGAATTCAGTTGTCCTTCTCCTCTGCATTTCACCCTCAGACCAACGGGCAGACGGAGAGAACAAACCAGACTTCGGAGTCGTATTTGAGATGTTTTATTTCGGCTGATCAGGATGATTGGGTTTCATTTTTGCCCTTGGCCGAATTGGCTTTAAATAATAGAGCTAGTTCTGCCACTTTGATGTCACCTTTTTTTTTGTAACTTTGGGTTTCATCCTCGATTTTCTTCAGGGCAGGTGGAGCCTTCTGTCTGCCCAGGTGTTGACACTGTGGTGGAGAGAATGCACCAGAACTGGGACCAAGTGGTGGATAAGTTGTCTCTCTCCCAGGAAAAGGCCCAGTGGTTTTCCAACCGGCATAGGACCATTGGTCCCCAGTTTAAGGTGGGTGATATGGTTTGGTTGTCATCAAAAAATATCGCTGTGAAAGTGGCTTCTCCTAAGTTTAAGCCTAGATTTATTGGACCTTACAAGATTTTGGAGATTATTAATCCGGTCTCTTTTCGGTTGGCTCTTCCTGTCACGTTTAAGATTTATAATGTGTTCCATAAGTCCTTGTTGAAGAGGTTTGTTGAACCATTAGTTCCTGGGGTGGCACCTCCTGACCCTGTATTGGTTGAAGGTAACATGGAGTATGAGGTAGAGAAGATACTGGATTCCTGTCTGGCTAGACGGAGACTCCAGTATTTGGTTAAGTGGAAGGGTTATGGTCAGGAGGATAATTCCTGGGTCTCTGCCTCTGATATTCATGCCGAAAGATTGGTGCGTGCCTTTCATCGGGCTCACCCTGATCGCCCTGGTGGCATGGATGAGGGTTCGGTGACCCCTTCTCAAGGGGGAGGTACTGTTGAGTTCATTTTTCCCTTCACCAGTGAGGTCTGATGAACTCCCTCTTCTGGCGAAGGAAGGTAGTGAGGCTGATTACCAAACAGCAGAGCAGGTAGATGATGACTGGGTCACAGGAACTGATGACTGGATATAAGGCAGCCGACGCCCTGCTGCCTTGCCGGTGATTTTCCTGCTGGATTCTTGGAGACCAGTCTGATTTCTGCGTCTCAAAGCTAAGTTTTGCTCTGCCTTTTGTACACTTTAGTTCTGGTTTTGTTTGCCTTGTTTTTTGGAGTTCAGCCATCCCCGGCCGGGGGTGAGCTGAATTCCATTTTTGTCTCTGATCTGTTGATCTCTGGCTCTGTCTTCAGAATATACCTGAGTGCTGGTATAGTCTTTTTGAACTGGGTTTTTGCGGATTGCAGACAGCAGCTTTTCTATCCTGTCCTATTTAGTTAGCTTGGGCCCCATCATTTGCTCAACCTATCTTTCTATCTGTGTTAGTGTTTTTTCATCTTGCTTCACAGTCATTATATGTTGTGGCTGCCTATTGCTTTGGGGTCTGCTCTGGGGCAGTTTAGATTTCCCCTTTCTGTCTTTAGGCTAATTTAGCTCTCCTGCTGTGATCGAGGGGTCTAGGGCACCGTAGGAACCCCCCACAGCTACTGCTAGTTGTTGTGGATAGGTTCAGGGGTCTGCAATCCGATAGCTTCCAACTTCTCTGGTTTTCTGGACTTAGTTATTATTTTTGTTTTTTCCTCCTTCGGTGACTCATCCATAACAGGAGAGCATTATGAAACAAAGGGAAACGGGGGTGCCTATATATAACCTATCTATATGTTTACATAACTTTGTTGCCCTATGAAGGACAGGGGGCCCCGAAAAATTTCTTGCACAGGGGCCCATTACAGTCTGTGTCCGCCCCTGTTTGAACCCACATACTTGATGGGCACAGGAAAATCCACTTCACATTATTCATTTTGTACTCCCATACTCTTTTCTTATGCATTGACTGCAAGGCCTGCCCTGCTACCAAGTCATATGCACCCCAATACGCCTTTGGACCCAGGAACTGGATGTGCACAGGAAAATCCACTTCACAGTATTCATTTTGCACTCCCATCCTCTTTTCTTATGCATTGATTGCAAGGCCTGCCCTGCTACCAATTCATATGCACCCCAATAGCCTCAATCCACCCTTGGAAGAAACATGGAGGAGGGCCTCATAAATAAAAAATGTCCATTTAAAAAGGAACGGGTCTCCTAGACTTGTAATAAGTGTATGGGCTGGCAAACATTTTCTTCTGTGAGGTACACCTCAACCTTTTCCATAGCAAGAATTTTATGCCCAGCATAACCACCCTTGTTAGGAATTCGACACTGGCTGTAGCAGCACAGAACACGTTAACCCTGGTGATCTAGTGGTGGTGGATGATGAGACGTGGAGGAAGGCCTGATTAAAAAATATGCCCAATTTAAAGGAGCGGGTCTCCTAGACTTGTAATGCCCATACATTAAGTGTATGAGCTGGCAAACATTTTCCCCTGTGGGGTACACCTCAACCTTTTCCATAACAAGTATTTTACGCCCAGCATAACCCCCACCCTTTTTAAGATTTCGACACTGGCTGTAGCAGCACGGAACACATTATCCCTGGTGATCTAGTGGCGGTGGATGGTGAGACGTGGTGGAAGGCCTGAGTAAACTCTGTGCCCAATTTAAAGGAGCGGATCTCCTAGACTTGTAATGCCCATACACTAAATGTATGGTCTGGTAAACATTTCCCCCTGGGGTAGATATCAGCATAGTGTGTAAATTTTTTTTAGGAGCATCATAAACACCTTGCAAAACTGTAATGTGGTTTCCTGCGCAGTTGCTGCTGGGAAGGTGCAGGTTTTTAGTAAAAATATGGTGGAAAAATCGTTGGATGAAGTGATCAGGAAAAGGGGCATGTTGATGACAGGAATGGGAAAGCACGTGATTAATAACAGCAGTGGCTATGGGAGGAATGAGATTCAGGATCCACCCTACAATGATTCGTCGTGTAGCCACCATCAATTTCCAGAATCGGTTTCATGCACGGCAGAAGATCAGTGTAAGAGATACGCGTGTGAGACTCGGCCTAAGAAATGCCTGTCCAAAATATGTTGCCAAACACGCATGTGTCTGTATAAAGGGCAAAGTGCAGCATGTTCGTGAGATGCTGAATTAGAGAAAGCAGATCAGTGTAGGAGGAAAACCAAGCAAACTGATAGATGCTTGTGACACACTAAGTTTAAAGAGAAGTGCACCGTCAGTAACTATAAAAACACCCGTGGCACAAGCTTCTTCATCTTCACCCATACATATTACTAATAATATCCAAATGTCCCAGTCAAAAATTATTTGTCATAGTGTAACAAAGACTGTTAAAGGAATTGCACTAAACGTACATAACCATGACCCTTGGAAACACCAGATTTCCTCTTTCAAGATATGGACGATGATGGTATTGATGACGAATTTGAAATTTACCACATCCACACCAAGATGAAGATCACAGCTGCAAAAGATGTCGAAAAAAGGTTGCGAATGTCTTGATAATCATTTTCTCTAGGGCAAAGTTTCCCTCTTATTAAAGTGGTACCGAATGATGCATACACAGCTCTCATGTCTAGTCAGCATGAGATGCTTGAAAGATGATGTATTCTGATTTGTCCATGTCCACTTTTTGAAAGCGAGCAGAAAAGAAGTATGATATAGCGGGAAGACGTGTGATTTTGGTCAGTAAGGAAGTGATGTCAGGTACAGATAGGTAGCTCTGCGTGTCATCCGTGTAGTGATGATATTGCAAACTGTGCCATTACATCAGCTGTCCCAGGCCAAAGGTGTAGATGGAGAAGAGTAGGGGTCCTAGAACAGAGCCTTGGGGAACACCGAAAGACAGGTGTCGAGGTGAGGAGGTGGTGTGGGAGAGGAAGACAATGAATGTACCCCTAACAGTCTTGTTGTTTTTTAAAGACTCTGCCGATAACCCCAAAAAGGCCATTTGCACCACCTGCCATGCCACGAAATAACCGGGGGTAGCAAAACTACCAGCCTTACCACCACCAGCATGATCAAGCACATGGCAGCAAAGCCCCCGACTTTGTGGGACCAACCCCAAGCTCCAGGGAGTGTCTGCGGGTGATACCACTGCTTCTTCCGCTGTTGTGCGTGCAAGCCAATCCCCTGTCCATGGTGCATGCAAAGATGCCTCCTGCCCTGCATCTGTAGTTGCGCACAAACTCAACTAGCACCATTAACAATGACGTCCACATCCTTGTCCCAACGCAGCGTTCAGTTGTCCATACCCCAGTCCTTTGAACGCAAGCGGAAATACGCAGCCAATGCCACAGTACTAAATTCACACATTTCTCATCTGCTTGCACTCGAAATGTTGCAATTTAGGCTCGTGGGAGATGGAAGCTTTCTGCAACCTTATGGCGGTGACCGTAACAAGGTTCTTGGTCCCCACCCGCCACTATTTCAGCCGGTCTGCCGTAACGACATCACACAAGAAAGCACTTGTCCCACTACATTACCCGAGCCCTAAACAACGCTGTTACAGGGGAAGTGCACCTAACCATGGACACGTGGACAAGTCCTTGTGAGCAGGGATGGTACATCTCGCTGATGGCACACTGGGTTAGCGTTGAATATGTCATGAGCCAGTCGGACATTGGGAGAAGATGTCACAGATGTATGGAGGAGACAGGTTCTGGAAGGCTTTGTATGTCATAGCTAGGGTTTTGAACTGTAGCCTATGGGCAATAGGAAGGCAGTGAAGGGCCTGGCAGAGAGGAGAGACTGGGGAATAACAGAGGGACAGTTGGATTACTCTGGCAGCAGAGTTTAGGAAAGATCTGACTGGTGCAAGAGTGCTAGAGGGGAGGCCAGAGAAGAAGGTTGCAGTATTTGAGGTGGGAGATCATGAGGGCGTGCACAAACATTTTAGAAGTTTATTGGAATGTACAGATCCATGAAATGTGTTTGAGTTGTAGTGAGCCAGAGGAGGCAAGGGCTTGGATATGTAGCTTGAAATAGAGGGCAGAGTCGAGCATCACCCCAAGGCTACGAACATGCGGGACTATTTGTCACGGTGTGCCATTCCAGCATTACACAGGCATGTGTCCCACATTACCGGTGCCTTCCACAATGCTGTTACTTGGAAAGTCCACCTAATCACAAACACATGGACAAGTGCTTGTGGTCAGGGACGGTACATCTCACTGAGGGCACAATGGGTTAACATAGTGGAAGCCGGGACCCACTCCGACCTTGGTATGGTGCACGTCCTCCCAACCCCAAGTATTGCAGGCTCTATGTCAATCTAGGTTGCCCACACAATCTACAGCTCCTGCACCTCCTCCTCTTCAGCCTCCATCTCCAAAAGTAGCACATCAGTCAAATGCTGGAGGCACTGCAGCACTGCCTCATCAAAGCGGCAACAGGCTGTGCTGAAGCTAAAATGCTTAGGTGACAAACTGCACAATGATGAAGAGTTGTGGATAGCTCTGAAAGAGCAGGCAGATCTGTAGCTGACCCTGCTGAACCCACAGCCAGGCATGGTTGTGTGTGACAATGGGTGGAACCTGGGAGCTAGAGGGGATGGAGGGCACCACTAAACGGTATGAGCATACGGGTTCTCAGTGGACATGTAATAAAGTATTGAAAGAACAAAGAGAAAAAATTGTTGCGGTGTTCCCATATACACTCACTGGCCACTTTATTAGGTACACCATGCTAGTAACGGGTTGGACCCCCTTTTGCCTTCAGAACTGCCTCAATTCTTTGTGGCAGAGATTCAACAAGGTGCTGGAAGCATTCCTCAGAGATTTTGGACCATATTGACATGATGGCATCACACAGTTGGCGCAGATTTGTCGGCTGCACATCCCTGATGCGAATCTCCCGTTCCACCACATCCCAAAGATGCTCTATTGGATTGAGATCTGGTGACTGAGGAGGCCATATGAGTACAGTGAACTCATTGTCATGTTCAAGAAACCAATCTGAGATGATTCGAGCTTTATGACATGGCGCATTATCCTGCTGAAAGTAGCCATCAGATGTTGGGTACATTGTGGTCATAAAGGGATGGACATGGTCAGCAACAATACTCAGGTAGGCTGTGGCGTTGCAACGATGCTCAATTGGTACCAAGGGGCCCAAAGAGTGCCAAGAAAAAATTCCCCACACCATGACACCACCACCACCAGCCTGAACCGTTGATACAAGGCAGGATGGATCCATGCTTTCATGTTGTTTACGCCAAATTCTGACCCTACCATCCGAATGTCGCAGCAGAAATCGAGACTCATCAGACCAGGCAACATTTTTCCAATCTTCTACTGTCCAATTTCGATGAGCTTGTGCAAATTGTAGCCTCAGTTTCCTGTTCTTAGCTGAGAGGAGTGGTACCCGGTGTGGTCTTCTGCTGCTGTAGCCCATCTGCCTCAAAGTTCGACGCACTGTGCGTTCAGAGATGCTCTTCTGCCTACCTTGGTTGTAACGGGTGGCAATTTGAGTCACTGTTGCCTTTCTATCAGCTCGAACCAGTCTGCCCATTCTCCTCTGACCTCTGGCATCAACAAGGCATTTCCGGCCACAGAACTGCCGCTCACTGGATTTTTTTTCTTTTTCGGACCATTCTCTGTAAACCCTAGAGATGGTTGTGCGTGAAAATCCCAGTAGATCAGCAGTTTCTGAAATACTCAGACCAGCCCTTCTGGCACCAACAATCATGCCACGTTCAAAGGCACTCAAATCACCTTTCTTCCCCATACTGATGCTCGGTTTGAACTGCAGGAGATTGTCTTGACCATGTCTACATGCCTAAATGCACTGAGTTGCCGCCATGTGATTGGCAGATTAGAAATTAAGTCTTAACACACAGTTGGACAGGTGTACCTAATAAAGTGGCCAGTGAGTGTATGTGGGCATGATCTTTTTCTTTGTTCTTGCAATGGGTGGAACCTGGTGGCTTGTCTGTGGTGAGGCGAGGTCACACACATTCCATGCCTGGCTAATGCTTAATCTCATTGGTCAACGTTTTCTGAAAAGCGACATGGAGCTGCCAGATCTGCTAGGAAAAGTCCAATTCTCTGCGGACCCATTAGAAAAAGTCAGCTACAGCTTCATCTGCCCTTGCCATACTTCAGCAGCGTTTGCAGCTTCTGGCTCACCGACTGGTGTGTGATGTCTCCAGGTGTTGGAACTATACTGCAGATGTTGGAAAGGATTTGTGAGCAGAAGAGGGCATTTGGTGACTAGTCTACCAGCATTAACAAGGTTGTCGGTATTCAGTTCTGACGTGGTGAGGACATGGAAGTATTGACTGTTAGCAGTCTTACACGCATGGCTGAGTTTGTTACGCTGCTTTTCCCATCACCCTCACTTTCTTAAAATTTTGGGTGAGCAGCAAAACTGATTGGTGACACTTCTAGACCCACGCTACCAGGAGAACTTTCTATCTCTTATTCCAGAGGCAGACAGTTGTACTAAAATGTTGGAGGACCAGAGGGCCCTTCTTGCGGAATTATTAAAAAAATTCCCATATGAAAACGCTGGCAGCAGAGGTCACAGTTTTTTGGCCAAGCAAGGAGTACAGGTGAGAGAGACACAACTCCAATCCAACAGAGGCAGTGGAACACTGGCAAAGTTCAGAGACAGTTTTCTCAGACCCTCTCATCGCCCTGGCCCTGAGGCGCAGGGGACTCTCACAAGGAGTGAAAAGTTTGTGAAAATGCTGAGGGAGTAACTTGCTGACCGTACCAATGTCCTCTGTCATTTCTCTGTGCCTTATATTTATTGGTTATCCATGCTGAACAAGTGGCATGAACTGGCTCTCTGTACTTCACACGTGTGCTGTACTCACGGTCAAGGAGCGCACGGCACCTCGCTCTCTGGTGGTCACTGGGCACACGGCGCCTCACTAAATGGCAGTACTGCTTTTAATGGCGGGAGCCAACAGGAACAGTCCTTTGCAGCACCAGTGCTCTATGGATGGAGCATGCTGTTCAGCCTCCCATGCGCTGCTTGTCCACGCCAAAAATCTATGCTGTCATGCCCGTTTTGTGTTAAGCTGGCCCCCTTCCTGTAGGTCACCGGGTCTGTCTGCTGCAGTTCGCCGCATCATCGGCGCTTTGGGTGCGTAGTGCACTGCCCCCTTCATGCTCACACTCTCACATCTGGGGACTCACTCATGCTTTGTGTTTTTTTCCCTCACCTTCCACCCTGATTCCCTGTCTAAACATGCCCCCTCTTCTTGAGTAATGAGGCCTGTCCGTTCCCCTATTCCTTCCCCTGGGAAACAGGGGACGCAGCCTTGACATTTCCAGACCCGGCGCAGCACAGGTACCCGCAGCCCGGTCATCCTGAATCCATACATATCTAGCCAATCAGTTCTTTAATGCAAGCATCATAGAAGGCATGTTTTTCCAATTTTAAAGAGAAAATTGTACATTACATCCAGAACAGTGTCACTAGTCCTCTTCCTCTCTGAAGAGACAATTTGCATAATTTGAAGGACTTTGTGGCTCATATCAATGCACAAGATGACACTAGTCTCATACTTCAAATTGTCGGTGGAAAATCAGTTCCCCAGTGACAGGTTGTGCATGTTCTGTTACCTAATCATACCAGATTATAAACAGAATCACTGGCCAAACTGTAGATCCTAGGGTACTCTAAAGAAGGAAAGAATTGTAAGAAAAAAAAAAAGTGTCAGAATTTTTTATATATTTTTTCCTCTTTTTTCTGGGGGACGTAGGAGGATTTTTTCTGTAATGGATACTAAACAATTGTCTGATCGTGTTGAGCCCTTTTCTAGGGCTCAACGTCAAGAATTTAGAAGGCGTAATAAGTTGTGCTTCTTTTGTGTGGACGCCTCTCACACTATTTCCTTCTGCCCTCAGCGGGAAAAACATTTTGCTCACTCATCTGTTTTGTATCCCTTGTATGTTAAGGGATGGAAATGACTCTGGCGTACAAAAAAATTTAGTTTTTGGGGTTCATTTTGTCCCTGTCCGCTATTGAAATGGACCTGGTCAAGGTCCACGCCATTTATGATCTTAGGGGGGCATATAATCTTATTCGCATCAAGCACGGTGATGAATGGAAGACGGCGTTTAATACTCCTGAGGGGCATTTTGAGTACTTTTGTCGGTTTTCTTGATCTGCTCCTTATCTTCATTTTCTGCTGAGGCTTTTGTTGATTCAGGAGCAGCCCTGAACCTGGTGGATTTTGAATTTGCCAAACGTTGTGGTTTTCCCATGGTACCCCTGCGGACTCCTATTCCTTTGAGGGGTATTGATGCTACCCCTTTGGCGGAGAATAAACCCTAGTTTTGGACTCAGGTGATAATGCGGGTAGCCCCAGACCACCAAGAGAATTGTAAATTTTTGGTGTTGCATAATTTACATGACATTATTGTGCTGGTTTTTCCTTGGTTGCAGATCCATAATCCTGTTCTGGATTGGAAATCTGTGTCTGTGGTTAGTTGGGGTTGTCACTGTCTTCCTAGTGACACTCCTGTTTTCTCTACCTCTCCCTAGTCTCATGATGAAGTCCCTGACTATTTGGTTGATTTCTCTGATGTGCTTAGCGAGAGTAAGTCTGCGTCCTTGTCTCCTCATAGGAGTTATGACTGCGCAATCGAGTTAGTGCCCGGTTGTAAATTTCCTAAGGGGCGCCTCTTCAATTTATCTGTACCTGAACAGGGCATTAGTAGGCCCAAAAGGCCACTAATTCCCCTTCTTTCTTCCAATCTTTCATGAACGATATTTTCCGGGATTTTGTGGACATGTTTTTGATAGTTTATTTGGACGATATTTTGAGTTTTTCCAATGATTGGGATTCTCATGTGGAACATGTTCGGACTGTATTACGGATTTTGAGAGAAAATGCGCTGTATTTTAAGGGATCGAAATGTCTCTTTGGCGTACAAAAAAATTTTAGTTTTTTGGGTTCATTTTGTCCCCGTCTGCTATTGAAATGGACCCGGTCAAGGTCCAGGCCATTTATGATTGGGTTCAGCCCACTTTCTTGATGGCTCTCCAGAAATTTTTGGGTTTTGCTAATTTCTACCATAAATTCATAGTAATTTTTCTGGTATTGTTAAACCACTGACGGATTTGACCAAAAAGGGGCGCTGATGTGGTGAATTGGTCTCCACAGGCAGTCTTGGCGTTTCAGGAGCTTAAGCGGAGATTCACTTCTGCTCCTGTTCTACGGCAACCTGATATTTCTCTCCAATTTCAGGTGGAGATAGATGCTTCTGAGATTGGTGCAGGAGCCGTTTTGTCTCAAAGAGATCCGGTAACCTCTAAGATGAATCCTTGTGCCTTCTTTTCTCGAAAATTTTCCCCATCTGAACGTAATTATGATGTGGGGAATCGGGAGTTGTTGGCTATGAAGTGGGCATTTGAAGAGTGGAGATATTGGTTGGAGGGGGGCCAGACATTAAGTTGTGGTCCTCACCGACCACAAGAACTTGATCTATCTCGAAACAGCCAAGCGATTGAATCCTAGACAGGCTAGGTGGGCCTTGTTTTTCGCGCGTTTTAATTTTGTGGTCTCCTTTCTTTCGGGAACTAAGAATATTAAGGTGGATGCCCTCTCTAGGAGTTTCTTTGCGGATTCTCTTGATGTGATTGAGCCTACTACCATTCTAAATGAAGGTGTAGTTCTTTCCGCTATTTCACCCGATTTGAGACTTGCCATGGAGGAATTTCAGGAGGACAAACCTGAACGATGCCCTATGGGGAAATTCTATGTCCCCGACCAGTGGAGGAGAAGAGTAATGTCTGAAATTCATTGCTCCCCGTTAGCTGGTCATCCTGGTATTTTTGGTACCAGAGATTTGGTGAGTCGGTCTTTTTGGTGGCCTGCTTTATCTCATGATGTCAGGAATTTTGTGCAGTCCTGTGTGACTTGTTCTTGGTCCAAACCCTGTTCTCTTTCTAGTGGATTGTTACTGCTACTGCCGGTGCCCAGGAGGCCATGGACCCATATATCAGTGGATTTTATTTCCGACCTCCCTGTCTCTCAGAGAATGACTGTTATCTGTGTGATCTGTGATAGATTTTCCAAGATGGTCCATCTTGAACCACTGCCAAAGTTGCCATCTTCTTCTGAGTTGTTGCCCTTGTTTTTACAGCAGGTGGTTCGTTTGCACGGTATTCCGGAGAACATTGTGTCTGACAGAGGAGTCCAGTTTGTTTCCAGATTTTGGAGAGCTTTTTGTTCTTAATTGGGAATTCAGTTGTCTTTCTCCTCTGCATTTCACCCTCAGACCAGTGGGCAGACTGAGAGAGCGAACCAGACATTGGAAACCTATTTGAGATGTTTTGTGTCTGCTGATCAAGATGACTAAGTCTTTTTTTTTGCCCTTGGCTGAATTTGCTCTAAATAATAGGGCTAGTTCTGCCACTTTGATGTCTCCTTTTTTCTGCAACTTCGAGTTTCATCCTCGGTTTTCTTCAGGGCAGGTTGAGGCTTCGGCCTGTCCAGGTGTTGATTCTATGGTAGAGAGAATGCAGCAGATTTGGGATCAAGTAGTGGATAAGGCTACTTTCACACTTGTGTTTTTTTGCTGCACGTTTTTTGCGCACACAAACACATGAAAAAAACGCATCATGCGTTTGTGTGTGTTTTTTTGCGGGTTTTGGTGCGTTTTTTGGGGGCAAGTAGAACATACAAAAAATACAACAGGATGCATTTTGTGCTCCCGAGCGCACACTACAAAAAAACACATGCACATACAAACGCGTACAAACGCATGTGTATGCGCACATATGCGCACCCATGTTAAAGTATAGGGAAAAAACGCATGCTTTTTTTGCACTAAAAAACAGCGCAAAAAAACGTAAGTGTGAAACCAGCCTAAGTTGTCTCACTCTCAGGAGAAGGCCCAACGGATTGCCAACTGACATAGGACTGTTGGTCCCCAGTTTAAAGTGGGTGACATGGTTTGGTTGTCCTCAAAAAATATTCCTAAGAAAGTTGCATCTCCAAAATTTAAGCCAAGGTTCATTGGACCTTATAAGATTTTGGAAATCCTTAACCCCATTTCTTTTCGTTTGGCTCTTCCAGGAACGTTCAAGATTCACAACGCCTTTCATAAATCTTTGTTGAAAAGGTTTGTGGAGCCAGTAGTTCCCATGGCTGCACCCCCTGATCCTGTATTGGTTAAGGGTAATCTAGAGTATGAAGTAGAGAAGGTATTGGATTCTCGTCTGGCTAGACGGGAACTCCAGTGCTTGGTCAAGTGGAAAGGTTATGGTCAGGAGGATAATCCTTGGGTCTTTGCTTCGTACATTCATGCCAAGAGATTGGTTTGCGCCTTTCACCGGGCCCATCCTGATCGGCCTGGTGGTGTGGGTGAGGGTTTGGTGAACCCTCCTCAAGGAGGGGTACTGTTGTGAACACTTTTGACCTGGCTTCTGAGTTTGGGCTCCCTCTGGTGGTTGCCGCTGGTAATGGAGCTGGTCTAGCTGACATAAGTCAATCACCTGAGCAGGATGATTGGAGGTCAGATGTTACAGACTGGGGAGATTTATTTGAACAACCTTCCCTCAGCTCTTGCCGGTGATTTGGTTTGCTTCCTGAGTACATTTTGAAGTCTGCTTGTCTCCTGCTCCGTCCTACATCTTTCAGATAAGTTATTTGTCTTCTTGAATCTTTTTTTGCATTGGATCCATTTTTGCTTGTCTCTGATTTTTGCTTAGCTGGTGTTAGTTCAACCTGGTTTCCTGTTGGGACCTGTGCTGGACTCTGTTCCATATGCCCCAGCGTATGTTAGCCTTTTTAGTAACCAGTTCACACCAGAGTTCTGATCTAGTGGGGAAGAGGTTGTGTGGCCTCAGTATTTTTGCATGTCAGACGTGTTGGATTTTTCTTAGGGTTTTTTGCGTGATTGCAAACAGTATCTTTTCCTGTCCTGTTCTATCTAGACAGTTTGTGCCCCATCATTTGCTTACTCTATTCTCTGCCTGTGTTTTGTGCTTCATCCTGTCTCACCGGCAATATATGTTTGGGGGCTATCTATTCTTTTGGGGTTCTACTCCGGGGCAGTTTAGTTTTCCCATTTCTCTCTTTAGGCTTAGTTAATTCTGTGGCTGTGCCGAGACGTCTAGGGCATCATAGGTACGTCCCATGGCTAATTCTAGTTGTGTTGTCAGTTTAGGACTCTGCAATCCGCTAGCTACCAACCTCTCTGGTAATCTGGTTGCCTAGTCTATTCCCCGTTATTCTCCTTGGTTATCTAATCATAACAGTTATGACTTATGTAACATCATTTGGGTGATAATAATTATTCATACCTATTTGCTTCACAATGTATTCATCTTTTTCTTTAAGGCTTCCGAATATAACGTTGTAAAAGTAAAAACAAGTTGCTGAAGTGTGTTTTAACTCAAATGTGAAAATAATTGCTATCTTTACTATTTCTCCATTCCATGTGTGGCTAACCCACCTCATTGATCTTATTGATTTTCTTTGGCAAGAAACCAACAGCTCCATCAATACCAAGTGTTTTTCCAATTAATTCATCATGCTGGTAAAGTAGAGGTGAGATTAGGGATCTAGATAACATCTGGGGACTATAGGCAATATGACACTGTACCAAGACCCACTGGGGTTTAGCTACCAATTTGACATAGTTTGTGCACAGCTGAACAGAGTTGTCAGAAAAACAAGATTTTGATTCAATAACATGTTGGATGGATTGTCTAGTGGATATAATTACTATTTATTTATATAGCGCCATTTATTCCATGGTGCTGTACATGAGAAGGGGTTACATGCAAAGCAATAGATATCATTTCCAGTGAACAAATTTAAAATGACAGACTGGTACAGAGGGGAGAGGACCTTGTCCTTGCGGACTTACATTCTATGGGATAATGGGAAGAGACAGAAGTTCGGGGGTGCGGCACCTCGGTTGGTGGAGAGGCGGCAGCTCGGGTGGTGGTGTAGAAGTCACATCTACGACCACCACGCTCTCCAATTGACACCTCTTGAAATGCAGGCAAAATGTAACAATCTATAGCGTCTGTTATAGAAAATGCAGGGGCTCCTTTTTGAAGTAATCGTCCAAAAAGTTCAGTATTAGTAGGTGATGGCTTGTCAGAATCCTGCGAAGGAACACCAGGCTTAAGTAGTTGTGAGTCCTGGCCCTGTGCTCTTCCAGGTGCTCTTTCTCCGGCTCTTCCATTCATGATTTCATCTAGAACATTTTGCCTTCGTAATCCAGAGACAGAGTACAACACCACCCAAGCCTTCACCCTCTGCTCCTCAGAATTTCTATCTGCACAGTGACAGACTCAAGGCAGAAGATGATGATGGTGGTAGTAGTTGGAGCATTTAAGACAGTCATGAAGCAGCCATAACTTGAAACAGAAGTATTTTTACTGAGATACCACACTGTTCAATATGTGGCCTGTATTTTTACCCCAAAATAGTGTAGAGAACTAGGGTAACAGACAGCAAATAAAGTGGAATGTAGGCCTGAATTTCCACAATTTGTAGTCCACAAATACATTTGACGTCTGACAGCGATACCAGTCTGTTCAATATGTGGCCTGAATTTTTTATTTTTTAAAAAAGTCTTTAAAAAGACAGACTCGGGAAGACCTAACAGTTGGACTGGCAAATTCCATCATGTTGATGTTATAGGGAACGGTTGCCTGCCTTCTGTCTGCAACCACCACACGGTTTCTTGCTGCCTGCAGGGGTGCTACGCCTCCCTCCCCCTGTGTTGGGTCAGTTACTATATCATCCACCACCTCATCTTCCACTTCTGCACCCTGGTCCTACTATTGATTTTCCGGCAAATGTGTCTCATCATCTACCTCTTTGGATTGTGGCTGCTCAAATATTTGGGCATCGTTACATGGAATCTCATCTTGCCCCGCTTCAAATGGACCTGGTGAGAGGCCCGTATCTATAAGCAGAAAAGTGAACAACTCTTCGGAGTGTCGAGTGTCGGATCAGTTGTCTCACGGTACTCAGCATGGTGGGGGAGGATCAGGATGAGGAATATGCGGGCCAGATTGATGGCTGCTCAGACTTGACCGTGTGTAAGACAGGGTGCTGGTGGTAGTGGCCATGTAACTGGAAGTATTATCCACTATCCAACCAACAACCTTTTCACACTGCTCTGGCTTCAATAGTGCTGTCTTGCTGTGGTCACCTAAGACTTCAGAAACTAAGGTCCAGCGAGAAGATGTGGGTGTTTTTGTTGGCCCAATTTCAGCTTGCCCATGGCCTCTGCATGCACCATCGCGGCCACTTACCTGTCCCTTGCCACGCGCCTTGCCTATTGTAAATGGTCTAGAACAGGGGTCCTCACACTACGGCCTGCAGGCCACATGCGGCCCGCCGAGGACTTTTATCCGGCCTCTGGCCAGGCCGACATTGAACTGCACTGCAGTTCAACGCCGGCGGGTCCTGTAATCGTGGGCGGGATGACGTGCCGAGTAAAAGCCATTGCGCAGCCCTCCGTATGCAGCACAGTGCACACAGACAACGTGACTGTCATCACGCCGCCTGCGTGACCTGATGACGTCATGCCGCCTGTGCCGGAAGAAGAGGAGACGAGCGGGCGCCTCTTCAGAGCAGCGGGGGACATAAGTGAGTACTTTTTTTTTTTACGCCGGGTCCTATTGGGGACATTTACTTGCCTATTGTGGACCTGCGCTGCCTATTGGGGACCTGTGCTACCTTTTAGGGACATTTTCCTGCCTATTGGGGACCTATGCTGCCTATTTTGGACCTGTGCAGCCTATTTGGAACCTGTGCTACCTTTTGGGGACCCGTGATACCTATTAGTGACATTTTCCTGCCTATTGGGGACCTGTGCTACCTTTTTGGGACCTGTGCTACCTATTGGGGACATTTTCCTGCCTATTGGGGACCTGTGCTACCTTTTGGGGACCTGTGCTACCTATTGGGGACATTTTCCTGCTTATTGGGGACCTGTGCTGCCTATTAGGGACCTATGCAGCCTATTGGGGACATTTACCTGCCTATTGGGGACCTGTGCTGCCTATTGGGGACCTATGCTACCTTTTGGGGACCTGTGCTACCTATTGGGGACATTTTCCTGCCTATTGGGGACCTGTGCTGCCTATTAGGGACCTATGCTGCCTATTGGGGACATTTACCTGCCTATTGGGGACCTGTGCTACCTTTAGGGGATATTTACCTTCCTACTGGGGACCTATGCTGCCTATTGAGGACCTGTGCTACCTATTGGGGACATTTACCTGCCTATTGAGGACATTTACCTTCCTATTGGGGACCTGTGCTACCTATTGGGGACATTTACCTGCCTTTTGGGGACATTTACCTGCCTTTTGGAGACATTTACCTGCATTTTAGGGACCAATGCTGCCTATTGGGGATTCTGGCAGCACACCAGTCTGAGCATGAGATAAAAGTGGAGTTCCACCAATATGGGCACTGGTGAGGCTGCATTGATGGGCACTGATCAGGCTGCATTGAAGAGCACTGGTCAGGCTGCATTGATGGGCACTGGTCAGGCCGCATTGATGGGCACTGGTCAGGCTGCATTGATGAGCAATGCAGTCTGTATGTCTCTGAGTGGGCAATTTCATTGCTGGTATATTGTTTTTGTAGTGCTGTATATATGTTGGTATTTTACTAATAGCCATTTTGAATCCCTAGGAAACAATGATATCAAGAAAGAGAAAAAATTTACTCGAAATGTAGGATATTCGAAGAACCCAAAAAAATCGGTAAGTTTGATGATTTAACTTTACTTCTTCATTTTTAGCATTGTATTTGTTCCTATTTTGTTTTATTACTTCTAAATAAGATATGTGCAGTGTGCATAGGAATTTGTTTATAATTTTTTAAAACTATATTCCGGCCCTCCAATGGTCCGAGGGACCGTGATCTGGCCCCCTGTTTAAAAAGTTTGAGGACCCCTGGACTAGAATATTATACACGTTCACTGAAAATTGCTGAATTGGGAGCGAACTTGAATGTGATAAGTGTGCGGGAAAAAACACATTTTAAACTATCTGAACTGTAGTTACAAATGTTTTTAGGCTAGCCAATTGGTGCCACTAAGTACCGTAACAGACAGCAAAAACACCAGAATATGTAGGCCTAAAATGTCCAAATTTGTAGCACACAGATATACCACACTGTAAAATATCTGGCCTGTTTTATTTAAAAAAAAGCAACATAGTGCTGTATATAACTTAAGTACCGTAACAGACAGGAAAGCACAGGAATACCGGCCTAAAATGCACCTATTAGTAGCACACGGATGTGTGAGACATGTCACAGATATACCACACTGTAAAATATCTGGCCTGTTTTATTTTTAAAAAATGCAAAATAGTGCTGTATATAACTAGTGTGACAGACAGCAGAAAAAATGGAATACCGGCCTAAAATGCCCAAACTTGGAGCACGCAGATATATGAGCTGGCACGGAGATACCACACTGACAAATATGTGGCCTGTATTTTTTGATTTTTTTATGCTAAATAGTGCTGTATATAGTTACAGTGACAGACAGCAAAAAAATAGAAACCCGGCCTAAACTGGCCAAACTTGGTGCATGCAGACATATGAACTGGCACGGAGATACCACACTGACAAATCTGTGGCTTGTTTTTTCTCTTTTTTATGCTAAATAGTGCTGTATATAACTAGAGTGAGACACTGGAATAATGGCCTAAAATGGCCAAACTTGGACAATGCAGATAAATGAGGCCTGGCACGGAGAGACCTCACTGCCAAATAAGTGGCCTGTTTTTTTTTTTTCTTTAAAAGGCAAAATAGTGCTGTATATAACTAGAGTGACAGACAGCAAAAACAATGGAATTTAGGCCTAAAATGCCCACATTTTTAGCAGACAGATGGATGAGGCGTGTTACATATATAACACTCTGTAAAATATGTGGTCTGTATGTATTTTTTTGGATTCAGCAAAACGGTGTCAAGAAATTGTGTAAGACACTCAAAAAAAAAAATCTACTCTACCGTACCACATAAAAATGAAAGATTTCTCTGCACACTCAAAAGTGATTATTGGGACACGTTTAAAATTGCTGGATTTTCACACTGCGCTAGTGTGGCGCCCCTGAGGGTTCAGTAGCCACAGAGGTACTGCACCTCCTCCCGAGGTGTGGTGCCCCGCCATCCAGGTAAGTTGGAGGCTCCTGACCACATTCCAACACCTGCACCTATCATCACAAAGTAGTGTAGCAAAGCCACATTGCGGCTCCCTGCTTGGAGTGTAGCAGAGCACCTTTGGTGGCTCCCTGCTTGGAACACGAAAAGTGCTGGGAGGCGGGTGGAGTTAGAATACATAAAAGAGTGGGAAGGTTTAGGAAGTCAGTCAGTCAGTGAGTTGAGTGGAGAGTGAGGAGTGAAGATCCCTGAGGGAGGAATGGAGGAAAGAGGTGCTGCAGCAGATCTCAGTGACCTGGGTCTGCTGACACGGGAAAGGAAAGAAAGAGAAAGACATTGAACAGAAACCTGGTCTTCCATGGGACGGAAAGACTAGTACGGAACGTAGGAGTAAAAGGGAACAGAGGACGTGGGTTAGAAGAGAACCCTGCCTAGAAGTTCTAAGCACAAGGCCGGGGCCCGGTCCCCGAGGTTGTATGGATACTAAGGGTCCTACAGCAGACACCGGTGGAGTAGTGGGCAGTAAATGCATTACTCCCATCTAAGACTTGAGGGCACAACAGCAACTTGGATAGTGAGCTGGGACATGGAGTAAGGAGTCCCCTAAGCAGGCTACAGCTGTCTGCCGTACAAGTATAGTTCTTGGGAACATCTGTCAGGAGGAACTCCAGTGTAACTCAGTACTAGGAGTACTTCACACCAAAGGCGCTATAAGAGGAGACGTTCAGAAAGGCACATGTTGGCGGAGTGTTGGAATGGAGCATTCCATCTGACCTGGAGGACACAGCACGGAGGCAGGCACCTGTGTGTACTACAGACTGTGAGTAAAGCTTTGGAACTGCAAGCCCTGGTGTCCTCCATTTATTCCTGTGCTAACACCCCCTGTACCGCTACATCTGGGTACCTGCTTCTACATTGCCTGCGCCTCGCCTCTACCCGTACATCTACACTGCCCTGGGACTACAGCTCCACCTGAGGGGAGCTTCACCATCTTGGCTGCAACACACCACCAGTCCCAGAGGATGTGCATGCAGCGTCGGCTTAACATCTCACTTGCTGAACACCACAGGTGGCGTCACGAACTATTCATTCAAACAATTACATTTCACCACTTCAATTCCCCCATTACTTGGGCGCCCAGGGCCACGGACCGGGTCACCGCCGCTGTGACACATTCCGCTGACATCGGGCCGGTACCGAATACCCCACAGCCCTGGGAGGGCGACCCACTAGGAAAAGGATCTGGCTGTATTGTGCAGTGTCAAAAAGCAAATGGAGAAAAGAAGGGCTCTGGATTGCTTTGCAATAAAATAAGCTCTATTAACCTGGCAAATTTTTTTTTCCTAGCCAATTAGACCTGGTGCTAGGTATATACGGTCAATATATCCTATAAGTAGCAGCAGACAGGAAGGGAATGGACCCCCTTGATGTATGCATTGATATCTATATACACACATACAGTGCCTGCAGGCCTTGCACTGATAGGTATAAAGCGACGTACAATCTCCTGCCTACCTAACACTGCAACCTATATACTCCGGAATTAGTCCTTAGAAGGACTGTTGGTTTAGCTGGATTTCACTACTTTAAGATGGTAGACCCCACACTGACTAATAAATCCCCAAATCTGACCCTATGCAGCTCTCCCTACACTATCTACGGTAAATCCAGAGCTGAACGTGCCGAGCAGGGCGGCGTATGGTCTCTTATACCCCTGATGATGCTGTGCGGCCAGCCAATCACTGCAAGACCACAACAAAGATGACTGCGATGTTACAGTGCCTGGCAGACACTCCCTGCATGGTGATTGGGTCTCTGAAGACCGACAAAAAAGCTGGGTGGAGACTCGAGTTCCCACCGTGTAATCCTGGAAATGCTCGGTGCTCACCAAGTACAGTGATACTCGGGCGAGTAACGAGTAGTGGCGAGCACATTCGCTCATCACTAATCGAGACAGATTAGATCATCACTAGTTATTTGGGACTCGGCTACGGGGAAGAGTATCTTCCATCATTGGTTAAACCCAGTGCCACTAACACTTATTCAATCCAAAATTATGTTTTTGTTTAAAATAGATTGGCTAGAAGCACTGACAAAGAAAAAATGACCAGATGGGCGTCGTTCATTCCCACATTATCAGCCAACACTAAACAAATAATTGCCTGTATGTACTACTATGCATTTAATATACAGAGTTTATAAAAAAAAAGGTGTAGTCAGGTAACGTTCCGAGGTCAGAGTATTGGGAGAATAAAGGATCAGAGCTGAAGGGGTTAAATAGGCGGATGGTCAGAACGAAGTCCAAGATCAGGCAACAGATCAAGCATACAGAACTCAAGGCAGAGGAAAGCACAAACCTCACAAGCTGAATGTACGTCTGGAAGAGTTCTGGGAGACACAGCTCAGTTAAGAAGCATGGCAATTAACAGGAATAATGAACACATGGAGAAAGCTGATGCCTCACAGTCTCAGATTGGATAGCCGAGCTGTCAATCAACACATTGGCAGCTCAGGAAGCCCCTGTACCAGATTGGATGGCCAAGCTGTCAATCAAAATACCAACAGCTTCAGCACACCCCTAAACCAGATTGAATGGCCGAGCTGTCAGTAGCTGCATCCCAGACAGACTGAAGGCTGGAACCGTGACAGTTACCACTTTATATATCACTAGTGAGGCAACATCTAGAATATGGGATCCAGTTTTGGGCTCCACATTTTAAAAAGGATATTCAGAAGTCAGAATCAGTTCAAAGACTGGCAACTAGATTATTACATGGGATGGAAGACGTCTCATACAGTATGATGAAAGGTTGGAAAACTTAGGCTTGCTTAGCTTAAAAAAAAAAGACACCTCAGTTAAGATATAATTTACATGTATAAATAAGTGTGGCCACTTCAAAGCACTGGTACATGACTTATTCCTTCCAAAGACTATACTGAGGACTAGAGGGCACTCATTATGGGTGGAAGAAAGGCGATTCCAACAGCTAAATAGGAGAGCGTTCTTTACCGTTAGAGCTGTCAGACTGTGGAATGCCCGACCACAAGAGGTAATGATGGCAGACACTATAACCGCTTTAAAAAAGGGCTGGACGATTTCCTTAATACACATAACATTGCGGGTTATAGTTAAATTAGTGACAAAATGTACAGTTGGTGGAGAAAGGTTGAACTTGATGGACCTAGGTCTTTTTTCAACCTATGTAAGTATGGAACTATATGTACGCTCACTGCAAAGAGATTTCAAGTTGCCCTGAGCACAACAGATATGTGTGACTCATCTCTGGACAGGCAATGTGGGAAAGGGGAAGTGCAGCAGAGGAAGCCATACTAAGAGAGGAAAGCTGTTGGAAATGATTGTAATGTGACACAGCTAAACTCATCTGGAGTGCCCCTTACTCAATATAGCAGGACCTCACTCCTCATCTATGCACAACTCCATCCTGCGGGTATCTCGCTCCTTTCATAACTCCATCCTGTAGGACCTCAGTACTCTCATCTATGCACAACTTCACCTTACAGCACCTCACTCCTCTCATTTATGCAAAGCCTTTTCCTGCTGTAAATCACTCCTCTACAGTATATACAACTCTATCTTACAGCATCTCACTTATCTCATCTATACACAGCCCCATCCGGCAGAATTTCACTCCTCTCATCTGTGCACCTTCGAATTTTTTTTGTACTCTTCTCCTGACTAATAACTTTCAACAGTGAGATCCCTTTGCTGGGTCATAAGCTGTTTATGGACCATGGCTTCTGCTGTAAAATGGAACTAAAAAACATCAGGAAAATACTACTAGAACATGAAAACTTCATATGGGGTTAATTGTCACTAATGGCAGCTGTGTACTTCTATTTAAAATGAGTTTAAATGTGATTGGTTCATTTTGAACACAACTACAACCCCCACCATATGAGGGTGGTCATAATTACACTGTGTTTACAATTATTAGGCAATTTGTATTTTTGATTATTAATTTTATTATTGGACAATGACAGTGTCATCATTCAATATAAAAGTTTACCCTGAAAACTGAATATTTAAGAAAGTGAGGTTATGTCTTTCATAGGAGACTATCTACAGATGCAACTGAATGAAAAACATACATTTTCCCATCTCAGTTGTTTATTTTAATCTGTTAAAGTGAGAATAAAAACCAAACAACTCAAAATGTACAAAATCTGACATTTCAAAAAAATATATCAGTGACCAATATACAGTTCAAAAATTTACATACCCCGGAAGAATTTTTGCTTTCTTGGCCTTTTTCCAGAGAAAATGAATGATAACACCAAAACTTTTTCTCCGCTCATGGTTAGTGGTTGGGTAAAGCCATTTAATGTCAAACTACTCTATTTTCTCTTTTTAAATCATGACAATCCAAAACATCCAAATGACCCTGATCAAAAATTCACATACTGTCATGATCCCAGTGCAGGTTTTGACCTGCACGTCAGGGGTTAATGTCTTGAGCCCAGTGCAGGCTTTGACCTGCACGCCTGGAGTTAATTATTGTGGCATCTCTTTGGTTCAGGGAGCTTTTTATAGCCCTGGGAAACTCCAATCCCTGTCAGTTATACTTTTGCCTTTGGCTGAGTGTGGTGACCCCTGTGTGCCTGTTCATTGTCTTCTAGCTTGCTTATATGGTTCTGACCCGGTTCTGTCCCCCGTTGAGAGTTTGCCTGTTGATTCTGTACTGTATATCTGTTTCTCTGGTTTCTGACTTCTTGGCTATGTCCTGACTATCCGTTCTGTCTTATCCTTTGGTATTGTCGTGCTATCTCGTGGTTTGACCCTGGCCTGATCTGTTTACGTCCCTGTCTATGCCCCTTGGTAACTTTGTCCCGGAGTTACCCTGCTAGGAGTTTTCCTTCAGCTCCTAGCTCTCTGGAGTTTAGGCCACGCCCCCAGCAGTCACGTGCTTCAGGTCCTGCTGGTCTGAAGCATGCATCTTCACCGCTGCTTCCCCGCTCCACAGGAATCTTAGAGCACAATTTCTCTTACTCAGGACACACGCACTGACTGAGTGAGCAAGTGTAGTGCGGTGTTCCTGACACATACCCTGATGATTTTGGCATGATAACATGCAGAGAAGTTGACACAAATGGGTTTGAATGGCTACTAAAGGTAACATCCTCAACTGTGACCTGTCAGTGTGTGTGCATAAAAGCTGAATGAGTTTCTGGGATCCAGACAGACTGTTACATTCTTCATCCAGCCACTGACGTTTCTGGATTGTGAGTCATGGGGAAAGCAAAAGAATTGTCAACGGATCTATGGGAAAAGGTAGCTGAACTGTATAAAAGAGTAAAAGGATACAAACAGATATCCAAGGAACTGATAATGTCAGTCAGCAGTGTTCAAACTGAAATGAACAAATGGAAAATCAGGGGCTCTGTAAAAACAAAACCACGGTTAGGTAGACCAACAAAGATTTCATCCACAACTGTCAGGAAAATTATTTGGGATGCAAAGAAAAACTCACAAATAACAGCTGAAATACTGGACTCTCTGAAAACTAGCGATGT
The DNA here is from genome assembly GCF_039654945.1 of Dendrobates tinctorius. Lineage (NCBI taxonomy): Eukaryota > Metazoa > Chordata > Amphibia > Anura > Dendrobatidae > Dendrobates > Dendrobates tinctorius. The sequence continues at coordinate 1,449,762 of NW_027361822.1, forward strand.
GGCTGTTTCAAGATGCACAATAAGGAGGCACTTGAAGAAAAATGGAGTGGCCATCTCAGTCTCCTGACCTCAATATCATTGAGCCACTCTGGGGAGATCTCAAGCGAGGCCCGGGTTGAGGTCACTTCCGGTTTCGGCGTCTATATGCTTATACTGATGTGCAGTGGTGTGGGCGTTCCGTTGTACACTCCCGCCCTATGTGCTGTGGATGACGTTGATTTCCGGTCTCGCTGTCTATGTGCCTGTTTTTTACTATGTGGATGGTGCGTCACCTTTGGAATTACACTGGTGATATAGCTTTGCGCGCTCATTGGTTGCCTGTTCATTTAAAAACCTTGTCGTTCTCCTCTTGTTCACTCCCCCTGACGAAGGCTAAGCCGAAACGCGCGTTGGGGTGGGTGCAGGTCCCAGGGCATCACTACTATTACCTAGGTAAGATCAGCTGTGCTGTGGCGCTCCTATGTTTATTACATATACACACTTTATATTTATTTTTTATATGGGTTAGCGCATTGCATAAGCTCAGTCTATATAATGAGATAGATATATATATTTAATGGCTCCTTACTGTTTATATGGATTTTGATGTGCTTAATATTCTCTGATGCCCTGTATAGCTCTGTACCCTTTTGGTACTTTGTTTGTCATGCACATTTGCACTTTATGTCTCCCCCATGTGTTTGTTCTTTTTTGATGAAATAATAATACATTTTGATCTTTATTAAAAAGTGGGTTTTTTTGATCGTAGTTTCTTTTCTATGTTTCTGTTTTGTTTACGATTAGCTCCATATGTAGTCTTATTCTTTTGCACCAAATGTGTGTTATTTTGATATGGTGATTATTGATCTACTATAATGGTGCATGGTTTGTTGCTATGTGTGTGTTTTTCTTAATGCAATTGAGTGCAATCATTTTCTCATTTTGATATGTAAGCCCCCAGCTATTGACAGTTTACACATTGCTACCTCTATTTGAAAAGCCTTTGTTTAAATTTTAAAATGAACTCTTTTTAACTAATTCCTAATAAAATATTATTTTTTAAATATTAGTGTACGTGCCTCTTTAATCCTCCAAGTCCACGGGTTGGGTTTCTGTTGAATCAATACCAAACTGGTCTAGTTTTATATTATTTTAGGGGTAAAAAAAATAAAAAATCTTGTTTATGTTGCCATTTTCTGAAGTCCGTAACTTTATTTTTCGGTTGATTGGGAGGGCCTCTTTTTTGTAGCTAAGCTGACTATTTTATTAATACCATTTTGGAAAAGATAAAATATTTGATTGCTTCTTATTGCATTTTGTTGCTGAGTTGCAGCGACTGAAAAACTACAATTCTGTTGTTTCAACAGCACTCTGTAGTAACCCATTGGTTTCAGGACAAGGGAGGGGGGATGCGCACGTGGAACGGCACAACCGGATTGTGCACTTTAAATGCCGCTGGAAGAGTTTCACAGCAGTTTTTAAGATAGCAGCAGGCAGAGGCATTCACTGATGTTGAAGGCAGCTGATAGCTGAATGACACAACCATCATCTACTGGGAATGGGGCGGGCTCAGCCTCTATGTCCACTCCATACATCTGCTCCTGACTTGCACCATACACATACACTGGATGTAGGGAAGGGGTTATATATCTGTAAAATATTTCAAGGAAATGGCTTCTCCCCTCTGTGAATTCTATGATGACCAATAAGAGTTGATTTTGATGTAAAACCTTTCCCACATTCTGAACATGAAAATCGCTTCTCCCCTGTATGAGTTCTCAGATGTCTAAGAAGTGTTGATTTGTCTGCAAAATATTTACCACATTCTGAACATGAAAATGGCTTCTCCCCTGTGTGAATTCTCTGATGTTTAACAAGATCAGATTTTGTAGAACAACAATTCCCACATTCTGAACATGAAAACGGCTTCTCCCCTGTGTGAATTCTATGATGTTCAACAAGATATGATTTCTTTGTAAAACTTTTATCACATTCTGAACATGAATATGGTTTCTCCCCTGTGTGAATTCTATGATGTGCAACAAGATATGATTTCTGTGTAAAACTTTTCCCACATTCTGAACATGAAAATGGCTTCTCCCCTGTGTGAACTCTCTGATGTCTAGCAAGAGCTGATTTGTCTGGAAAATATTTCGGGCATACTGAACATGAAAATGTCTTCTTTTTCACGTGTGTTCTTTGATGTCCAAGATCACTTTTGTCATATTTATTTTGCATATTAGTCTGTGATGAATTAGTAGATAGATCCTGTTCAAAATGATCAAAAGATAAATCTTTTGTGTGAAGGACCGAGGGTATATCTGATATAATAGCATAGCCTTCATATATATCTGATGTGAAATCATAATCATCCGCTTTGAAATCTGAAAAAAAAGAAATACATTTTTTCAAAAACACTTCTTTGAAAATATAATAATTCAAAAATATTACTAAATATTTTATAGCATAAAATGTCTACAATTTGTACTGCGCATGTTGCATCTTCAGAGAGGAAGAGGTCTTGAAATCTAGTGCCACCCATTGGAAGTATACACTTAGGTAGGAAGGAAGGATCATCTCCGCGCTGCCGCAAGAAGAATTCCAAATATTGTAGAGGTTTCAACGTGGTTTATTCTACGCGTTTCAGGGTTCAGGTGACCCCTTCATCAGGACATACCCTGAAACGCGTCGAATAAACCAAGTGGGGATGATCCTTCCGTCCTACCTAAGTGTATGCTTCAACCAGGTCCTGCACTGACCTGTAGATCTGCAGCAGCCACCATTAATATATGTCTTTCCTTCACTCTCACCAGGTGAGTAGTTCTCTTAGTGGGCAACTCTGTGTAACGTTTGATAAGACCCTATTTGCGCTTTTGTGTCTCCCTCTTTTCTCTGACTACCCATTGGAAGTAGCAGTCCTAAAAGTCAATATTGACCCATCAATGAACCTTGCTACTGAAGGTAAAAGCCAAATCAGAATCTTTATTTGCAGACATGTTTCGAGGTGTTGCCCCTCATTAGTGCAAAGTAAGAGGTCTGATTTAGCTCTATGAGAAAACTGACTGGAGTCTAAGGGATAACATCTCTTTTTGTGGAAAGTGAGATGCCTTACAGGCCAGAGTAAAGAGACTTATAATCTATGCAATGCTCCTCTGGGAAATTAAACATGCAAATTGTTCCTACAGAGAGGAACAGGACTTGACCTCTAGTACCAACTATTGGAAGTAGCTGTTCTAAAAGTCAATATCGATCCTATAAAAAGCCTTGCCACATGACTTAGGATAAAAGGACAAAACTGGAATCTCTATCCAGTCAGAGGCCTCTCATACATCCAAATCAGATCTTCTGCTTTGAACTGAGGAGGGGCAACACCCAAAACACGTTTCTGCAAAAAGAGATTCTGGTTTGGCTTTTATTCCAAGTCATGTGGCTTGGCTCGCTTTCAAAAATGATTTATACTGACATAAAAACATGTTGCCATGTGAGGTATCTCCATAGTTTATTTAAGGAAGAGCAAATCAGGGAAAACAGAGCTACCTGGTGGTCATGTAGGGGCTCTTATTCCTGTGGCATTCAGAAATGTAATTTATGTAAATTGCTGAAAAACACGATCAGGAACTAGCAGCGCTTGTTTACTGCGCCTAATTTGCTGCCGTGTATTGAACGCAGGTGAATCCGCATGTGTTGACTGAACCGCGCGGATTCACCGCATTCAATACATTCTACAGGTGAAATTTCTCTTGCAGAAACTAGCATCTCCGCAAGAGAAATTGACATGCTGCGGTCTGGAGAGACATGCCGCATGTCAGATTCTGTAGGTAAGTGGCGGGTGTTCGTGGACACCTACTGGGCATGGGATTTCTTGAATCCCATTCCACTTATATGTAACATCTGTCTGCTGCGGGTTGGAGGCTGCATAAGTATGCAACGTTAAACCCACAGCGATTACTGATCATCTGCACATACCCTTAAAAATTGTAATATCGCAATCTTGTAGCTAATGAGACGTGGGAATTGCGATAAACAATACATAATCAGTTACACACACTACTAGGACTCTAAAGAAAAGAGTGGCCGAGAACATATCAGGGGCTCAATCAAATAACACCACATCTATACGGTTCCTTTTCGCAGGGTGAGAAAGAACTTCAACATTTCTTGATAAGTTCACACTAGTGATGTGTCTGTGTTAAATGTAGTTGAAATAGAAAACGTTCACAAGCCCTCATGAGCAGAAGACTGGAAAAGAATGTGTCCAATATAAAGGCAAAATGGATATTAGATCTTGATATACGAGTACCAAAAGGTATGAATGATAAGACGGATCTCCCTCTATTAGCATTTTATTATATTATTCTTTTCTTAATATTATGCCTTTCTGTGCTGTTCCTGTCTCTTTCCTACTGTTGGATGAGTGATTATTCATGTACCATGTAATCTTTAGTGTTTAATACACTACCAGCTTGTAATATTCCCCCACGTTTTGATTAAAGGCTATGAAAAAGCACAAAAGGCATCAGCAGTTGTGCAACCATACATACAGTATGTGTTTTTCTGTAGCACATACCTACACTGAAGGAAGGTTTCTATAGAGTGACTAATATTGACATTTCAACCTTTCTATGTGACGATGGATTACAGTTATACAAATCTTTTTTCCAGACATCCTCCAAAATCTCATTCTGTGGACCTGCAGGCCCATCCTATAAGGGCTAATTTAACATACTTACCTCTTATGAGCAGATTCTTCTGAGACCTGGATAGGACTGGTGCATGTTATTATTTAATGACCCTCAGCTCCATCTCGAGTCATGGCGACTTTATGATTGAACTCTCTGTAGGAAGATTGATCTTGTGCCAGCCTAAATAGATCCATCAGGATCTTCTCCGCAATTATCTTGATTGTATCAAGCAATCAGGTTGCTGGTCTTCCTATTTGCCTTGTTCCTTCTATTCTTCTGACCATGATGTCCTTCTCCAGTGATTACTCTCTTCGTACGTTGTATCCAAAGTAGGCAAGGCATAGATTTGTGATCCTTGCTTCAAGTGACATGTCTGGCTTGATTTGTTCCAAGATTGATTTGTTTTTCTTGCCATCCATGGTATTGATAACATCCTTTTCCAGCACCACGTTTCCAAGGTGTTTATTTTTCTTCTGTCTTGTTTCTTTATCGTCCAGGTTTCTCATCCATATGTTAGTACAGAAAAAAAAACATAGAATCATAGAATCGTAGAGTTGGAAGGGACCTCCTGGGCCATCTGGTCCAACCCCCTGCTCAAAGCAGGATTCGCTAAATCATCCCTATGTACGAGCCGTGTATTCGTCACTAGTGAAATGTTCCTCAATTTGAAGACCTTGTCCAGTGACTTCATTGTTGATTTGCCCATAGCTATTCTCCTATTCAGAGTTGTAGTCACTGCATCATGAGTGATCATTGATCCGAGTAGGTTGAAGTCTTTTACAACCTCCAGTATGCCAACATCCATCTCAAATGTGTCCTGGTCATATCTGGCAGTAGTCAATATTTTTGTCTTATTTGTATTGAGTAGGAGTCTCATTTTTGAGCTTTCCATCCTGACACTCCGCAATAAGTCCTTCATTCCATTTACATTTGTTGCTATCAATGTTGTGTCGTCTGTGTATTTAAGATTGTAGAGGATTCGTCTAGCAATTTTGATACCTTCTTCTTTTCTGGCAAGTTCAGTCTTCCTGAAAATAGCTTCTGCATATGAACTGAAGAAAAATGGTGACAAGATGCAGTTTTGTCTGACGCCTCACTCTACTTTGAACCATGCCTTGTCGCCATGTTTCGTTCAGACTGATGCTTCCTGGTCAATTTAAAGGTTCCTAATGAGGCTGATCAGATGTTTCAGAGCACCCATATCCTTCATGGTATTCTAAAGTTTCTGGTGATCAACATAGTCAAAGGCTTTGCTGCAGTTGATTGAGCAAAAATAGATCTTGCTTTATTATTTGGCCTTTTCCATTATCCATCTAATGTTAGCAGTTACATCTCTTGTTCCTCTGCCTTTTCTGAAACCTGCTTGTCCCTGTGGCAGCTCTTTGTCAAAGTAAGGCTGTAGCCGTCTTTGTAGGATCTTCAGTAGTAGTTTGCTGGCATGAGGTAGGAGCTCAATAGTCCAATAGCTACCACAGTCTAGGAATAATCTTGTCCAGTCCTTGGGCCACTTACCAGTTATCCATATCTGTTGATACAGGCATGTGAGGACATCAGCTGCTGCTTCAGAAGAACTTTATTAGCTCTCTTGGAAAATTGTCAAATCCAGGCGCTTTGTTGCTTGACAGAAGCTTTATTGCAGCAACAACTTCATTTTTCAAGATGTTCGATTCGTTATCATTTCCAGTCTCAGTTTCTTCCCATATCACTAAGTCGTTCATCTAGAGGTGCTCCGTGTATTCTTTCCATCTATCCTTGATCTGTTCATGCTGGTGCATGAAGGATGATAAGGAAAGGTTTGCATAATCTGATTAATAATTATAATTGTATTTCGGATAAGACCCTATTTGCACAACTTTCTCCCTAGTGTTTTATGCTGGTGCATGACGTACTGCCAATATACATAGCTGCTAAGTCTGTAGCCTTTTTCTTGTTAGATATTATGAACTTGCAAAGAGTCGATGCTCTTCTTCCACTATTGATCAGTTCCCCCACCAGTCTCCATGCTGCCTCTTCCACTTTTGGTTAAACAGGTGATCACTTCAGCCAGTCACTGACTGGAGCTTAGACTAAAGCATCTTAGCTGTGGCCAGAGATTGCCTGCAGCAATTACGTACAGTAGGGAAAATAATTTTTTAATACATTGATGATTTTGCAAGTTTTCCCACCTACAGAGAATGAAGAGGTCTGTAATTTGTATTGTAGGTACACTTCAACTGTGAGAGACAGAATCTAAAAAAAAATCCAGAAATTCACATTGTATGATTTGAAAATAATTAAATTGCATTAAAGAAGTATTTGCTTGCTCGCCTACCAACCAGAAAGAATTACTTTTTCTTTAAGAAGCCTTACTACTCTGCATTCATTACCTGTGTTACTTGCACCTGTTTAAACTCATTACCTGTATAAAAGACACCTGTCCACACAGTTATTCAATCACACTCCAACCTCTCCACCATGACCAAGACCAAAGAGCTGTCTAAGGACACCAGGGACAAACTTGTAGACTTGCACAAGGCTGGGAAGGGCTACAAGACAATAAGCAAGCAGCTTGGTGAGAAGGCAACAACTGTTGTTGCAATTAGTAGAAAATGGAAGAAACACAAGATGATGGTCAATCTTTCTTGGTCTGGGCTCCATGCAAGATCTCACCTCATGGGATAAGGATGATTCTGAGAAAGGTCAAAAATCAGCACAAAACTACATGGGAGGACCTGGTGAATGACCTGAAGAGAGCTGGGACCATAGTCTCAAACATTACTGTTAGTAACATACTACGCTGTCATGCATTAAAATCCTTATTTTTTATGCTTTGATTATTTAGCACCATCTTATTTTACAACGCTTTGCACACATTATCATCACTGTCCCCATTGGGGCTCAGAATCTAATTTCCCTAAATAGTATGTCTTTGGAGTGTGAGAGGAAACCCACACAAACATGGGGAGAACATGCAAACTCCATACAGATATTGTCTTTGGTGGGATTTGAACCCAGGACCCCAGCGCTGCAAAGCTGCAGTGATAACCAGTGAGCCACCGTGCTACCATCTGGAAGATCCAGAGGAGGCATGAGAGAAGGTAATGTGGTCAGATGAGATCAAAATAGTACTTTTTGGTATCAACTCCACTTGACATGTTTGGAGGAAGAAGAAGGGTTTGTACAACCCCAAGAACACCATCCCAACCGTTGAGCATGGTGGGGGAAACGTCATACTTAAGGGGCGCTTTTCTGTCATGGGGAGAGGATGACCACCGTATGGAGGGGAGGATGAATTGGGGTCAAGATTTTGGCCAAGAACGTCCTCTCAGTAAGAGCACTGAAGATGTGTAGTGGCTGGGTCTCACTGCATGACAAAGACCTGAAAAACACAGACAGGGCAACTAAGGAGTGGCTGCGTAAGAAGCACTTCAAAATCCTGGAGAGGCCTAGCATGTCTCCAGACCTAAATCCAATAGAAAATCTTTGGAGGGAGCAGAAACTCAACAATTCCCAGTGACAGTCTCGAAACCTGAAAGATCTGGAGAAGATCTGTATGGTGAAGTGGGCCAAAATCCCTGCTGCAGTGCAAACAATTGTTTCTGTACCAAATATTACGTTTTGTTTTTCTATTGTATCAAATACTTAATTCATGCAATAAAATGCATATTTGTTGTGAGCTCATCTGTTCATTCATCTTTTGTGTCCGAGGATCTCCCTCTTCTGGTGAAGGAAGGTAGTGAGGCTGATTTAGATGAAAGAAACCAAACACCTGATCTGGTGGATGGTGACTGGGTTACGGGAACTTCAGACTGGATATAAGGCAGCCGACGCCCTTCTGAGTCGCTGGTGATTTCTCTGCTGGATTCTTGGAGACCAGTCTGATTCCTGTTTCCCAAAGATAAGTTTTTGCTCTGCAGTTGAACTTATTAGTTTTGGTTTTGTTTACTTTATTTTTTGGAGTTCAGCCATCCCCGGCCGGGGGTGTGCTGGATTCTTTTTCCTTGATCAGTGTTCTCTTTTGCTCTGCTTCCAGAATATTCTGAGTGCTGATATAGGGTTTGAAGTCTAGTGACTTCAGGGTCCTTTTTCTTATCAGTTGTGTTGGTAATATTTTTAGCAGGGTTTTCTCGGATTGCAGACAGCAGCTTTTCTGTCCTGTCCTTTTTAGTTAGCTTGGGCCCCATTGTTTGCTCAACCTATCTTTCTATCTGTGCTAGTGTTTTCATCTTGCTTCACCGTCATTATATGTTGGGAGCTGCCTATTGCTTTGGGGTCTGCTCTGGGGCAGTCAGTTTTTCCCTTTTCTCTCTTTAGGCTTCTGTAGATCTCCGGCTGTGACGAGGTATCTAGGATCACCGTAGGAACACTCCACGGCTACTGCTAGTTGTGTGATAGGAATCCGCTAGTTTCCAACCTCTCTGATTTTCTGGGCTGAGCTTGTGTTTTGTTTTTTCCTCCTCGGTGACTCAATCATAACACATTTTTCTCTCCCCTCCTTCCCTCCCACTTCCGAGTTTTTGATTTGTTTTCTTTTTGAATCAATGTAATTATAACTGTAATAGGTATTTTGCTACCTACCATCTCATAACAGCATACTACGCATATGATAGTAGGCTTTGGTTAATCTTTGTCATTAGCTTGTATGCTTCAGGTAATATTTGCATTTACAGTGCCTACAAGTAGTATTCAACCCCCTGCAGATTTAGCAGGTTTGATAAGATGCAAATAAGTTAGAGCTTTCAAACTTCACACAAGAGCAGGATTTATTAACAGATGCATAAATCTTACAAACCAAAAAGTTATGTTGCTCAGTTAAATTTTAATAAATTTTAAACATAAAAGTGTGGGTCAATTATTATTCAACCCCTAGGTTTAATATTTTGTGGAATAACCCTTGTTTGCAATTACAGCTAATAATCGTCTTTTATAAGACCTGATCAGGCTGGCACAGGTCTCTGGAGTTATCTTGGCCCACTCCTCCATGCAGATCTTCTCCAAGTTATCTAGGTTCTTTGGGTGTCTCATGTGGACTTTAATCTTGAGCTCCTTCCACAAGTTTTCAATTGGGTTAAGGTCAGGAGACTGACTAGGCCACTCCAACACCTTGATTTTTTTGCCTCTTGAACCAGGCCTTGGTTTTCTTGCTGTGCGCTATGGGTCATTGTCTTGTTGGAAGATGAAATGACGACCCATCTTAAGATCCTTGTTGGAGGAGCGGAGGTTCTTGGCCAAAATCTCCAGGTAGGCCGTGCTATCCATCTTCCCATGGATGCGGACCAGATGGCCAGGCCCCTTGGCTGAGAAACAGCCCCACAGCATGATGCTGCCACCACCATGCTTGACTGTAGGGATGGTATTCTTGGGGTCGTATGCAGTGCCATCCAGTCTCCAAACGTCACGTGTGTGGTTGGCACCAAAGATCTCAATCTTGGTCTCATCAGACCAGAGAACCTTGAACCAGTCTGTCTCAGAGTCCTCCAAGTGATCATGAGCAAACTGTAGACGAGCCTTGACATGACGCTTTGAAAGTAAAGGTACCTTACGGGCTCGTCTGGAACGGAGACTATTGCGGTGGAGTACGTTACTTATGGTATTGACTGAAACCAATGTCCCCACTGCCATGAGATTTTCCCGGAGCTCCTTCCTTGTTGTCCTTGGGTTAGCCTTGACTCTTCGGACAGGCCTGGCCTCGGCACGGGAGGAAACTTTCAAAGGCGGTCCAGGCCGTGGAAGGCTAACAGTAGTTCCATAAGCCTTCCACTTCCGGATGATGCTCCCAACAGTGGAGACAGGTAGGCCCAACTCCTTGGAAAGGGTTTTGTACCCCTTGCCAGACTTGTGACCCTCCACGATCTTGTCTCTGATGGCCTTGGAATGCTCCTTTGTCTTTCCCATGTTGACCATGTATGAGTGCTGTTCACAAGTTTGGGGAGGGTCTTAAATAGTCAGAAAAGGCTGGAAAAAGAAATAATTAATCCAAACATGTGAAGCTCATTGTTCTTTGTGCATGAAATACTTCTTAATGCTTTAGGGGAACCAAACAGAATTCTGGTGGTTTGAGGGGTTGAATAATAAATGACCCTCTGAATAAACTTTTGACAATTTAAAAAAAAATTAAACAAAGAAATAACATTCTTTTTTGCTGCAGTGCATTTCACACTTCCAGGCTGATCTACAGTCCAAATGTCACAATGCCAAGTTAATTCCGAATGTGTAAACCTGCTAAATCTGCAGGGGGTTGAATACTACTTGTAGGCACTGTATGTATGTAAAAGATTTTTTTTTTATTCAATAAATAAAAGGTTTAAAAAAATGCAAATTAATTACATTAAAATCATACAATGTGATTTTCTGGATTTTTTTAGATTCTGTCTCTAACAGGTGAAGTGTAGGTAAGAAAAATTACAGACATCTCTATTTTTTTGTAGGTGGGAAAACTTGAAAAATCGGCAGTGTATCAAATACTTATTATTCCCACTGTATGTGTACGGCCACAACAGAGAGTACAGGGATCAGCACTGCATTTTCTACATGGAAAAAAAATATTTCTGTCCTTAAAGGGAATCTGTCACCACATCTGTCACAGATTAAGTAACCTATATAAGCAAAAGCAGAGTGGTATAAGAGAAAAGTGTATAACAGTATAAGACATATACTACTTATCGAGCAAAAAATGATAAGGAGAGCTATACATGAATACTTGAAAAACTGAGAGAAAAAGCTGAAAGAGAAGCAAAAAAAGTGTTTGCAACAAATTGAATTTCTCTGATTCTGTGTTAGTTACTTGTCTCACACTGGTAACACTGCCTTTCATTTAAAATAACCTTTGGAGGCAGAGTCTTCTCCCAGGCAACAGCCTCCCCAGAGTCTGGAAGAGCTCATCTACATAAATAATAATAATAATAATCTTTATTTTTATATAGCGCTAACATATTCCGCAGCGCTTTACAGTTTGCACACATTTCCATCACTGTCCCCGATGGGGGCTCACAATCTAAATTCCCTATCAGTATGTCTTTGGAGTGTGGGAGGAAACCGGAGTACCCGGAGGAAACCCACGCAAACACGGGGAGAACATACAAACTCCTTGCAGATGTTATCCATAAAGTAATAAAAGATGATTTCTCAACAACAAGGCATCTGATATGAGGCATACAGGCAACACTGACCTCAGCATTCTATAACCTGTATGCCCATATTAATAGTTTAGGTCTAATGTGGTGACAGATTCCCTTTAAATTCCACATCACAATAATTTCTACGAACAAGTCATAAAAAAATTCAACACCTAATTATACGGGCCTGTGACTTCTCGGCATTTAGCTGCAACTACTCACCTGTCCAGTTATCTGTAGGAATCTCCTCTTTACACCACTCATCACCCCTCATATATGTCTCTGTATAATTAATAAGCGGCAGATCTTCACCCTGAATACAAATAAGTCACTGACAGAATGAAGTTGCTTGAAGAACAAAAAACATCATAAATGAACATGACAAAGCCGAAGTACGCTCGTAACAGCAGTAGTTATTACTTGGCTGCAGGTCTCTTGTTTAAATTCATCACAATTTCTGGTTGGCACTCAACAATAGTTAGAAGACTTTGGTGTTCTGTAGTAGTGGATGCCCCTCAAAAGAATAGTGCAAAATACCATGGCATGCACTTAGGCAATTTAGAGATTTGTTGGCAATTTAGCATATGGAAATGGTCAGCCCCCGTATTTCCTATGAACCATAGCACATAGGCGGTGATCAGGTCAGGGAAAGGCCAAAACGTTGTCCATCCTTTATATTTTTTTTTCCAAATCCTGCATAAATCCCACCTGTAGGCTCATATTATAATGAACAGTCTCCATGATCAGAAAATAGTGATAAGATCCAGACAACATCTAATGTCTATGGTCAACTTTATCCTCTCATCTCCACCAAATATAAAGCAAGTTAGATGTCCTAGGTTCTTACAAATTCTCCAACCAGCCTGAAATGTTGACACATGAGTGGATGGGTACATGGATTCAGCTTGTACCAAATTGTGACCTGCTCATCAACATGGTGCAACAGTAAACTGGATTCATGGAAAACTAATCAGTTAATTATCTGCTGCACTCCAGGGTCACGGGTCTAATCTCTATATATACAGTCATATGTTAAAGTTTGGGCACCCCTATTAATATTAACCTTTTTTCTTTATAACAATTTTGTTTTTTGCAACAGCTATTTCAGTTTCATATATCTAATAACTGGTGGACTCAGTTATATTTCTGGATTCAAATGAGGTTTATTGTACTAACAGAAAATGTGCAATCTGCATTTAAACAAAATTTGACCGGTGCAAAAGTATGGGCACCTCAACATAAAAGTGACATTAATATTTGTAGATCCTCCTTTTGCAAAAATAACAGCCTCTAGTCGCTTCCTGTAGCTATTAATGAGTTCCTGGATCCTGGATGAAGGTATTTGTGACCATTCCTATTTTCAAAACAATTCCAGTTCAGTTAAGTTTGATGGTCGCCGAGCATGGACAGCCCGATTCAAATCATCCCACAGATGTTCAATGATATTCAGGTCTGGGGACTGGGATGGCCATTCCAGAACATTGTAATTGTTCCTCTGCATGAATGCCTGAGTAGATTTGGAGCGGTGTTTTGGATCATAGTCTTGCTGAAATATCCATCCCCTGCGTAACTTCAACTTCGTCACTGATTCTTGCACATTATTGTCAAGAATCTGCTGATACTGAGTTGAATCCATGCGACCGTCAACTTTAACAAGATTCCTGGTGCCGGCATTGGCCACACAGCCCCAAAGCATGATGGAACCTCCACCAAATTTTACTGTGGGTAGCAAGTGTTTTTCTTGGAATGCTGTGTTTTTTAGCCTCCATGCATAACGCCTTTTTGTATGACCAAATAACTCAATCTTTGTTTCATCAGTCCATAGAACCTTCTTCCAAAATGTAACTGGCTTGTCCAAATGTGCTTTTGCATACCTCAGGCGACTCTGTTTGTGGCGTGCTTGCAAAAACGGCTTCTTTCGCATCACTCTCCCATACAGCTTCTCCTTGTGCAAAGTGTGCTGTATTGTTGACCGATGCACAGTGACACTATCTGCAGCAAGATGATGCTGCAGGTCTTTGGAGGTGGTCTGTGGATTGTCCTTGACTGTTCTCACCATTCTTCTTCTCTGCCTTTCTGATATTTTCTTGGCCTGCCACTTCTGGGCTTAACAAGAACTGTACCTGTGTTCTTCCATTTCCTTACTATGTTCCTCACAGTGGAAACTGACAGGTTAAATCTCTGAGACAACTTTTTGTATCCTTCCCCTGAAAAGCTATGTTGAATAATCTTTGTTTTCAGATCATTTGAGAGTTGTTTTGAGGAGCCCATGATGCCACTCTTCATAGGAGAATCAAATAGGAGAACTACTTGCAAGTGGCCACCTTAAATACCTTTTCTCATGATTTGTTACACCTGGCTATGAAGTTCAAAGCTCAATGAGGTTACAAAACCAATTTAGTGCTTCAGGAAGTCAGTAAAAAGTAGTTAGGAGTGTTCAAATCAAGAAAATGATAAGGGTGCCCATACTTTTGCACCGGTCAAATTTTGTTTAAATGCAGATTGCACATTTTCTGTTAGTACAATAAACCTCATTTGAATCCAGAAATATAACTGAGTCCATCAGTTATTAGATATATGAAACTGAAATAGCTGTTGCAAAAACCAAAATTGTTATAAAGAAAAAAGGTTAACATTAATAGGGGTGCCCAAACTTTAACATATGACTGTAAAAATGAATGTATGTATGTGTGTATCACCAACCAATCACGAAGCATCTTTCATTTCACCAGAGCTGGTTAAAAGTAGCTGAGCTGTGATTGGTTGCTATGAGCAAGTTTCCCACTTGACAACACCTCAGCATACACTGACATGGTGGGAGAAATCTAGCATCCCCAGGAACATAAGCTCCCAGCCATTGTCTGCCCCCCAGAAAGGAGCACAGAGCACATGACAGAAATGAATCCCCCCTTCAGTGTGGTATCACTAAGTGACACACATGAATGTAGGAAAGTGCACATATTAAATGTCATGTGGATTTAATATTTTCTCACAGACACTTTTATGCATTATTGATGTGTTACTGTGCTCTGATGCTGTGAGTTTTTTTAAAGTGCTACTTTCCCCATAATTCACCTGAATATACCCATATAAGGCTGGTTTCACATTTGCGTTTTTTTGCGCTGGAAAAAAACGCATACCTGCGCATGCGTTTTTTCCCCTATATTTAACATGGGTGCGCATACCTGCGCGCTGGTAAGCGCACGTATGCGATTTTCATGCGCTGCGTTTTTTTGGGGTGTGCGTTTGTATTTTCCAGACGCAGCATGTTGCATTTTTTGGCCCTGCAAAAAAGCGCATGCGCACGTTTTGCGCTAAAAATGGCTATTATAGCCTATGGATGCGCATACGTGCGCACTGGCATGCTCATGTATGCGTTTTTTTGCACATGCGTTTTTTTTTTGTTAACCATGGAATTTAGGGGTTTGGGTTAGAGTTAGGGTTAGTTAAGGGGGTTTAGGGTTAGGGTTAGGGTCAGGGTTAG